>NC_138961.1:232950000-233588333 GCF_055761805.1 Camellia sinensis | reverse complement strand
GTCAACGGGCCTGATGGTCATCATCGAGGCTTTAGCCCTCCAGCAGGTCACAAAGTCGAAGAAGCTCTCCTTTGGTTCTTGTCTGGTGGTCTTGAGATCACAAGTTGTGGCCTCGATTTGAGTGTTATAGAAGTATTAAGCTATGAAGATCTCAGCCATCTCCTCCTAACTTCTTTTAACAGAGTCCTCTAGTTTTGCATACCAAATGGCCGCTACACCCGGCAGGGTTTGGCCAAGCAGAGAAAGCTTCTGTAATCTGGAAAGGCCCATCGGCCTTAGAATATCTGAAAACAGTCGTAAGTGCACCATAAGATCTCCAGACCCATCAAAGCGGTCGATGTGCGGCATTTTAAACTGGTCTGGCAGCGTCACGGCCGAGTCGGTATATACATCCTCTATATCTGGGATGGATTTTACACCTTGAGACTTCTTGCAAAGCTTTTCTAGCTTGCTTACTTTTAACGCTGTTGGATCCACCTCGAACTTAAACGGTGAATCCACTAGGTTAGTAGATGGTTTAGATAGCTGGGGTAAGATTGGGGGCGGAGCTGGCCCCGTTGGAATGTCCATATTTTCCTGGACATTTGGCGTCTCCCCGAGTATTGGAACTCTGGGTAGGGGAGGAGGTGTGTGCGAAGCAGATGCTCCGGTTTGCTGCTATAGTCTGGCAATCAACTCTGCCTATTGGGTTACTAATTCTGCTTGACGTGCAGCGACTTCTACTTGGCGGGCGGCATCCTGCTGCATGGCTTTCATACTTTCCTGGAGCTGACGCATCATCTCTTCCAAACCTGCCATATTGTCTTGATCTAACTGAACAACCGGTATATCTGACTCTGCAGTAGAAACTGAGACCTCAGCCTGATTGTTCAAGGATCGCTGATCTGACAACCTCTGTGCTGATACACTGCGCCTTCTTGACCTCCGCCTAGCAACCGGGGGTAAAGAAAGAAACACTGCTTGTCCGTCTGTCAGATCCCTGGATCGATTAAGTCTTCAACCTCTAACCTAGAGTGCTCAGGGAATATCTGCTTGGTCGGATGCAATTGTGCTAAACTACCTTGTGAAAAGATAAATAAAGCATAATAAATAAACAAACAACCCGAACGTGCAGTGTGCTATGTTATGAGCTAGATAAGTTAAAGACAACACACAGTTGGCAAACACAAGCTGAAATAGCTGTTCGCAACCACTGATCACTGTTCCCCAAATTACTGTCCCAAAACTGAATCTGATACCCTCAGGCGAAACTGATTCCCAAATACTGATGCCCTCAGGCCTGATACCTAGGCTTGCAAACTGATACATGCATTCCTGTAGAGGCACACTCTAAAAGCACATAGCAAGCAAATGAGAGCCAAAACACCCTTATGTTGGGGTAGGGTTTCCCTGTCCTATTTTGTCAGGAGCTAGGGTTTCACTACACACACAGCGGTTTCAAACAACCTGCAACCGGATAAGCAACTTGTCCTAGTTTGGAATAGTCACTATGGATTCCAACAAGCACTAGGTCGAATGGTAAAAAATGGTGCCCCGGTAACAACCGGGGTTTGTGTTCCCATCGTGGCAGAGCCCGTAACCGGCCAACCTTATGGCATACAGCCTCAGGCTAACCGTTCAGGAATAGCAGACGACGAACACGGTGACTTAGGCACACCAATGCAAATGCAATGCAAAGAAACACATAAGTGTAGTCAAAACAAGATATCATGAGTTCGAGTTAAGTTCTCTAACTCCCCAGCAGAGTAGCCAAAAACTGTAGACGCGCTCTCGGGAACTCCCCGACGTCTGCGCATGCGCCTGCGGGGGGCGGCGTGAATCTCGTCTTATTCTCTGAGCTACTACAGTTCAGACTCAAATGTCACCGTTCTAAATCTAATCTTACAATGTGCGATGTAAGACCGATAAATCACCAAAGAGTCAAATCCGGCAAATTGTTTTGGAAAACTAATTTTTAATAAAGAAGTGCCAAACATGGACTGCTTTTCCAGATACAGAGTCACCACCTAAATATTTTACTTTGGGGAAATTTAGGAAACCCTGACTCGTGCCGAAGGCCACGTGTCCGTCATCACCAAAGTTGCCTCGGCTCGAGAACTTGGGTACGAGAGGGAAAGGTCTTGCGATGAGCACCCCCGTTTGCCCGATCAAAGATCGGCCTGTACTAAGCATGATATTTTGTTTTTGAAAACACATGTGCTCTTATTCCGATTAATTAGCTAATCTTACTACGTGATGCGCACAGCAAACAAGTATAGACTAGATCGCCTAATTTGGAACAAAACATTGCATATTCGTTTAAAAATGGTTTGAAGTTTGCTACTTGCAAGTAGGCTAAATCTGGGATTTCAATGAATTGTTCCAATTCAAGTAATCCAACCTTCACCCACAGGCATTCAAGCAATTAATCAAGTAAGCAGTTAGCCTCATGGCAAGCATGCTTTTATGGCAGTCAATAACACACATATAGTATGCTAAAGCGTAAACACTCGCAGTGTACTCCGAGTCAAAACAAAGAACTAGTTAGAAATCATGTATGATCCTAGTTCATGTCAAGATGGCTAATGTAACACATGCGAGAATGCGACTTAAAAATAGGCTTGGCTATTCTAAGATGGCATATGAAATGCAACTTGGTAACATGTTGTTGAACATGTATTCAAGTAGATGTGTTGAAATACAATGCTGGTTTGTGTGATACGCCGAGCCCGGTGCATGCAATACAGATGAATGGATGCACTCATGCAAAGCATAAGGTATGCTAAATGAAACATGCCCTAAAACTAACCATCGTAAGTGGTTAAGTAAAAGGGAGAAAGAAATGGGGGTTGGAAGACATGCATCACACACACACACGCTTATTACAACAATACGCCCTCTCGACGAAGGGACCGAATAAGAAGCTAACTAGCTAATCTAAGCTAATTAAACTAATTATTACAAAACAAACTAATTAACTAATCCTAGTTAACTAATTATTACAAAACAAATTTAAATAGCTAAACACATTAACTATTAAAGTACAAAACAAAGCAAAAGCTAGCTATCTAAGCATGGTAGCTAAGGAAAGCAGTAAATCAGGAGCCTCAGAGGGAGAGGAATGCATGCAAGCCCGGTCGCCTCGCTCGGAAATCCAATGCAATGCCCCGATTTGCCTCTGTTTTCATTTGTCCTCATGACCTTGGACCATGCTCCAGAAAGCTGAAACTCCACCTTGGGAGACTTGTACCGACCACTTTTCTTGCAGAAAGCTAGAAAAAGTGGTCGGCCAGCTAGTTTTTTTGGCTGGCCAACCAGTTGTTACTGCTGGACTCCACTTTGCTGCAATAGAGAGCAAGAAAGGGCATGACAATGTATTTGCAAGATATGTGTGCACAACCACCCTCCCTATCCTGTCATGAGCTCAAGGGAGTGTGGTTTTCGACCCTCGAGCCACCAATCGCGCATTTCAATGCGTGATGGCCGAGAGGCAAAGTTGCACAATTCAATATAAAATGAATGGACAAAAAAACATATAAAGCCTAAAACTCTATCATGTATGATCAAGAGTGTCGGCGACCGAGAATCGAGGCACGTTTTATCACTTTAAGTATGAAACGTCCCTCTTTTCCCGTGTTTGGACTAACACCTATTCCAAACAACAATGCAACACATAACATGGCATGCACAATGCTATGTAACTTAAGCATGCAAACATCTAATGCAAATGGCATGCAAACATGTGAGGGACAATCATACGAACATGCAATTAGCATACTAGCATACACAATGCTTTGAACTACATGGCATACACAATGCTCATGACAACTAGCATACGCAATGCAAATGGTAATTAGTATACACAATGCAATGAACATGGCATACACAATGCTAAATTAATCATGCAAACAACATGGCATACTCAATGCTATGAACTACATGGCATACGCAATGCACAATGGACTTAAACCAAAATGGATAGGCCTCAGCCATGCCCAAATTAGTGGCCATTGGTGATAAAATTAAGGCACAAAAGGACAGGGCATGCATGCACAATGCATTGGCCAACCAACGAGGCCTAAGAGCACAACTCTCAAGAGTGCTCAAAGAGTGACAAAAGTGGAAGTGTAACAACACTAAGTGCACTAAAATGAGGTAAGAAATGATGTCAAATCATTCAAACAAAGCAAGTATAGCATGGAAAGGTCCTAAAGCATGAAAGCTAACAAAGAGCACTACAAAGAGGGCATGCAATACATGGCACAAAGGCATGAACCAACCATGGACAGAGCTGAAATGGATCAAGACAAAGACCATAACATGCTAAGATGGATGCCCAAATACCTAGGCAAGATGGCATACATGCTAGGCCATAAATAAGGCAACAATGCACAACACTTAAAGGCATTCAAAGCATGAAAGAAGTGGGAACATGGTAGTCCTAGATGCTCTGAAATGTCATGTTAGATGATGCCAAATCATGTACACAACACAAATGAAGCATGCAATGGTGCTCAAAGCTTGAAGCAAGCACGTGCACTTGTACCACAAGTATGAAAAACATGAAGCATGTGACCAAGGCAACCCAAAATAGTCCTAGGACATATCAAAATGATACTAAAACATGCATAGAAGGAAGCCAAAGTAAGCTAGCATGAAGGGCATAAGGCATGATGCATACAAGGCAAATAAGGTGGATTACACTACACCTATTAAGACCAAGCATGGGATAATGTAACCAACAAAAATCAGAGTTATATCATGGCAAAATAATCCCAAATAAGCACTAAAATAATGGCTCGCAAGCTAAGGCATGAAGGCATGCGCAATGGTTCATTTTAAGGCATAAAGGGGCAAACCCTCCAATGCATTGAATAAGTGCTAAATGCAAGTGCATGAGCATGAAACATGGACTGAAATCATATAATACATGATGCCAAATCATTCAAATAGTCCAAGTAAAGCATGCTAGTGGACTTGACACACAAAGCTAACAAGCTAGATTGAACTATGGCTATACAAAGCAAGTCATGCATGGCCAAAACAACAAAAATTAGAGCTAAAGCATTTTAAAACATGGACAAAAGCTTCATGAAGTTAAGCCAAAAGCATGCTAGAATGACATGTTAAAACATGATACATGTTAGGCTATTTCATGGAATTGCACTACAAGTGCATGTAGCATGCAAAGGGTGACCAAACCAAACCCTAACAAAGGTATGACATGGTAAAACAAGCCCAAGAGCATACTGAAATGGACTCAACATAAGCTAGAATGACATGCTCAAACATGAGACACACAAAGCTAGTTTGTAAGATTTACACTACAAGTGTATTACACATGCAAGGGATGACCAAACCAAGCAAAAATAGTGGTAAGCCTTAGCAAAATAACCACAAATACATGCTAAGAACAAGTCAACACAAGCTTAAAACACATGCTCAAACATGAGGCATATATGGCAAGTATTCAAAATACAAGGAGAGGGGATGACCCACTCCTTTTTGGCAGCTTAAAATACCATCCCCACCACTGAAATCCCTCTGGATTTCAGTGGTGAGAAGGCCAAAACAAGGTGATCCCAAAGCTCACAAAGAAGGCACAAAAGCAAGGCCAAACAAGGCCTAAGAAGGGGTAAACAACCCCAAACCCAAAAGTGACCTTAAAAAAAGATCTTAAGCACCAAAATACAGAACTTTTTGCAGTAGGAAGTTAAGCTCAAAACAGCATGCAAAAGGGTCCAAAAGCTTAAGAAAGAATGGGGGATTTAAGATTTAAAAACTCACCCTTGAAAACCTTCTTTACTACTGCAACTCCAGCACCCTCTTTGAGCTCAAACCAGCCTAAGAACTTCAAAAACAACCTTAAGAAGCCTCAGCAACACAAGCAAGGTGTTTGAGTGTGTGTTTGTGTACAAAAGTACAACAAATCTACACTTTTAAGGCACAAAACAAGAACAAAAGAGAGATATAGATACAAGGCTATATGTATATCTCAAGAGAGATTTTTTTGTACCTAGAGGAGAGAGGAGGTGGTTCTCTCTTATAGAGAACCAAAAGCAAAGCTTCTCCAAGAAGCTAAGGTTCAAGGCCATCCCTCCATACACGTGTATGGAGGATGGTCTCAGTGCCCTCCAGCTGTTCTAGCTGGAGGAAAATATCTCCAAAAAGGTGACAAAAAGTGGCCGACCACTTGAAGTGGTTGGCCAGCTACTTAAGTGGTCGGCAGACCACTTTAAGTGGTCTCCTAGAACAACAACTGGCTGGCCATGGTGGGAAAGAGTCTAGAGGATGAAAACAAGCAAATGGTGTGGTGGCCGACCAGTTTTGATGGTCCAAAGATCAGGGAGACCAGTTGTCAGACCAGAAAATCAGCTGGCAGGAGGAAAAGTGGTCTCCAAGGGGAAATACTGGTCTCCCACCCTTGTACCACCTTCCAAACAAGGAAAACAAGGTTTGTACCAAAAACAAACCAAAACGGATGCAAGACGAAAGTTCGAGAGGCAAAACGTGCAGCTGGGAGCCTCAAAAACTAGCTGTCGAACACCAAAAGTGGTTTACGACCACAAAAGTGGTCTCCCAAACCACAGTGGCCCTCTAGGCCAAGGAAACAAGGTGTGGTTCAAAAACCATGCCAAACGGAGAACGTTAAGTAGTCCCGAGACGAGGCGCGCGGCCGAAGGCTCTGAAAATTGAAAACTAGTCTCCAAACGGGAAAAGTGGCCTACGACCACAAAAAGTGGTCTACGACCACAAAGAGATGGTCTACTAGACCACTCCCTCCATCAAGCAAGGAAAATGAGACTTGGTCCGCAAACCGAGTCAAAGCACAAAGAGTTCAGAGGCTCGGCGGCAAGGCTCCCAGCCGAAACTCCGGAAACTCAAAACGAGCATAACATGCACTATCACCGAGTGCTCAATTGATGATATCTAAGTCTTAAGGTCGGTCAAAAATGGGGTGTCTATAGGTAGACACAAAATTTAGGGCTCTCACGGTTCTTTTTTTATGGCATTTCTTCGACATAAGGCAATTTTACTTCTCCGTCAGCCACCCATTCCTTAACTAGAGCTTTTGCTTCCTCGATTCCACATGGATAAGAAACATTCCCCGTTTCACCATTATAGTGCTTTCTCTTCTGGCCTCCATGACCTCCTCCTTGTGACTTTCGGGTATCTAGGGAAAAGGCAGCAGCAACAATAGGTCCACGAGACGATTTGAAGCTAGTCTTGTAACTGGCCTTAAATCCAAACTCCTAAGCCTGAGGAATGCTAATGTTCTGAGCTGTTTCTATTAATGCCAAGAAGGTGGGTATCTTGTGATTAACAAGAAACATTTTGTACCTGCTCAATGCCCCTTCTAGACAGATTTGAACTAGATAACTCTCCTCCACCGCTTCATGGCAATCCACGGCCTTGTCCTGAAAACTGTTGACGTAGTCAAGGATGTCTTCACTTTCCTGCTGCTTTTCTTTACACAGTGTAAGTGTGGTCACCTTCTCTGCCACTTGAAAGAACTTAGAGTGGAATTTGTTAACCATTTCCTCCCAACTTCGGACAGAATTTGGGGCCAAATTAACATACCAACTATATGCTCGATCAGTGGGGGACTTAGAGAATTCTCTCAGCCGGAGGATGTGGTTTGAACCATGAATACCCAGAGTCTCGATGAATCGCACAACATGTTCTCGAGCATTTCCTTGTTTGCCATCGAACTTGATGAACTTCGGCACTATATACCCCTCAGGGTATGGATAGCTCAGCATCTCAATGGGGTAAGGTGGCTTGACATCCAGATCAGGTAGAGAGGGTAAAGTCTCTTGCCCCGTTCGAGATCGAACATGGCTTGCACATGGGCGAGAGTGAGAAACTGTTGAGGGAGAGAGTTTGATGGTGGTATTCTCTGAACTTGGCTTATGGACCCGAAGACTGAGCTAGGGGCAACTTGGCCATTCTGGTGTTGAGAATTCATCATTGGTGAAGACACTTGACGATATTGGCCATCAGCGCCTATGGACAAGCCAGTTGGTGATGGGGAATTGAATTGAGGTCCGTAAAATCCACCGTACGGCGCAGCTATACCAGGTTGGGCTTGCAAATTTGTTGTCGGCACCAAAGGAGGCCCGCTTGGTGCTTGAGTAACATTTACTGGTGGCATAACAAGATTAGGTACGGGCAGAGTTCCCTTTTGCGCCATCATGCTCCTTATATTTTCCTGGACATCAACATTCACCGGAATGCCATTCATTACACCAGAACCTCCCCTAGTCACCATTGGATCTTGGCATGGCACGCCATGGAGCCCGGGCATGGGCAAACTGCTGCCGCCTACTGCGGTTTGAGCATGTGTTACTGTGGCCGTGTGGCCATGAGCCACAGGCTGACTGGGGCCTACTTCTCCTTGGATTTGACTTTGCACTCTGGCGGGAATAGCTCCACCACCAGTTTGATTTTCATTTAGCGCCGGTGCAAAATTAGAACTCATCACCAACATGGTGTGAGTGAGATTATGAAGAGTGGTAAGAACCTCCTGTTGAGTATTTTGAAGTCCTTGAATGGCTTCGAGCAAAAGTGGTTGATCTAGAGCCATGGCCCTATCATCACCACCATTAGAGGATCTTTGTTGGTGAACTTCATCTTCTCCCACCATCTTTGTTGGAGTTGTGTGGGTTCCAGATCTTGTTAGGACCATCAACCAATCCACCTCCCCAGTGAAGTCGCCAAATGTATGAGAGGGTTCAGGAACTTCGTTGGAAAATTTGAAGATCTTCGAAGATCCTTGAAGAACAACTTCGGATTCTCTAGAAGATGATGAGAGGCTTAGATTCTTCAATAGTCTCAACTTAAGAACACAAAAGAAAGGAGATGATAGAGATCAGAGTTTGGGTGAAGAAGAAGGCAAAGTGGCTAGAGAGGGAATAATGGCAAGGCTCTCCCATGGATCTCCCACTTTTACTCTCAAGATTGATAATGGAGATGGGAAATTAGTTCTTTCCCAAGAGTTTTCTCTCCAAAATCCATCACTTGTAAAGCTGTGGGTGGGTGCTATTTGTAGGCACCTCATGATGTAGAATGGAGCCCATGTGCAAGGAACATGGGGAATATTCTCTCTAACCACCTTGTCCGAGAAGGTGACATCTCCGAGGATGAGGAAAACCCCGAAGAGGAGATCAACCTCTCGGCGAACCCTTCTTCTTAGCCACACCTAACCAATGATCCCCAATCATCCCAAAGGGCCGAGGTAGTCCTAGAGGACTCCCCGCCACTAAATAATGCCGAGTCTCATGGACCCCTCGGGGTCGTGCCACCTCGACCCAGGTATAGGCTAGTTTAACCGAGGAGTGAATTTATCTCCACTCACCATCTTCGGGATCGGGTCCTTTGTTCAAACTCCATTACGCCCATGGTTCTGGTGCGTAGATCCTAAAAAGCTCCGAGCCCACAAGTGTTCTGGGACTCATTAATGGAGCGGCTTCTAGATTGCGTCTGAATCCGTTCGAAGCCAAGTGCTTCAGATCTCTAGGTTCGTGGATCCAAACCCTTTCGAGTCCAAGCCCGAGTAAGTCTCTAAGTTCGTGGATCCGAACCTTTTTGAGGCTTAGAGCAATTCAACTCATTTGATGGTAATTAATTAGGGCCCACCAAGGATCTGCGATAAATTCGGGCCCACCAACCTTGGGCTATTGGTCCTAATTAATTTAGCGATCTTAAATTAGCTCCTCTTAGTCGTTGGAAAATTCGAAGATCTTTTAAGATCCTTGAAGAACAACTTCGAATTCTCTAGAAGATGATCAGAGGCTTAGATTCTTTAATAGTCTCAACTTAGGGACACGAGAGTAAAGGAGATGATGGAGATAAGAGATTGGGTGAAGAAAAAGGCAAAGTAGCTAGAGAGAGAATAATAGCAAGGCTCTCCCATGGATCTCCCACTTTCACTCTCAAGGTTGATAATGGAGAAGGAAAATTAGTTCTTTCCCAAAAATTATCTCTCCAAAAGCCATCACTTGTAAAGCTATGTGTGGGTGCTATTTATAGGCACCTCATGATGTAGGATGGAGCCCATGTGCAAGGCACATGGGAAATATTCTCTCTAGCCACCTTGTCCGAGGAGCTGACCTCTCCGAGGATGAGGAAAACCCTCGAAGAAGAGATCAACCTCTCAGCGAACCCTTCTTCTTAGCCACACCTAACCAATGATCCCCAATCATCCAAAAGGGTCAGGGGTAGTCCCAGAGGTCCTGCCGGATAAGGGTCAGGGGTAGTTCAAGAGAACGCCCTGCCGCAAATATTGCCGAGTCTTAGGGACCCCCTAGATCGTGCCACCTCGACCTGGGTATAGGCTAGTTTGACCAAAAAGTGAATTTACCTCCACTCACCGTCCTCGGGATCGGGTCCTTTGTTCGAACTCCATTATGCCCATGGTTTTGGTGCGTAGATCCCAGAAAGCTCCGAGCCTACAAGTGTTCTGGGACTCATTAACGGAGCAACTTCTAGATTGCGTTTGAATCCATTCGAAGCCAAGTGTTTCGGATCTCTAGGTTTGTGGATCCGAACTCTTTTAAGTCTGGGCTCGAGTAAGCCTCTAGGTTCGTGGATCCGAACCCTTTCGAGGCTTAGAGCGATTCGGCCCGTTTGATGGCGATAAATCTGAGCTCACCGATCTTGGACTTGCGATAAATTAGGGCCCACCAACCTTAGACTATTGGGCCTAATTAATTTAGCGGGCACAAGTTAGCTCCTCTTACATTTGCCCCTTGCGTGTATGAGAAATTTTAGTTTTCTCGGACATGCATATTGTCATTTCTTCAGCCCTGCTTCGCATCACGTCCTAAAAAAATATGTTGTCTTGACAGAGCCTATGGATAAAGTTGATGACGCACTAGAATTTACGGATAAATTGACAAATATAATTTTTTTTTTCTTTTTTTTTCTCCACCAACCAAACCTTGACATTTAATTCACACAGCACCAACTAAGCTACCAAAGAAAATAATAGTAATAATAATTCTTTTCCTTGAAAATAAACAAATCACAAAAGTTGACCTCTTTTTTTTTTTTAAATCAAGAAAAATTAATTCTTTTCCCCTGCAAACAAACAAAAGCTAAAAGCTTAACAAGGAGCTACTTTTTTTTTTTTCTAGAAGGTTTGAAAATCCTTCAGCTTTTTTATAAATTCACTCTAGGTGATATTTTCCCACAGACACCCAGAACACATTTTCTCTTTAGCAACGTAAACCCATTTTGTGGCAGCCAAACAAATCCTAAAGAAACCGTTATAGAGAGAGAGAAAATAATGTGAGAGGCCACACAAACCACACTTTTCCTTTTCTTGTTAGGCAATCCAACGAATCTATCTATATATGGATATATATATATATATAGTATATTCTGAGAATAATCCAGCATCACACCTCCCTTTTTTGTATTTAAGGACAGGTGTAAAACCCCAAATCTCACCCATTTTTTGCTCATAGCCGTTCCAGGTCTCTCTCTCTACAGGCACCAACCGAACTCCTTTCTTCTTCAACAAAATAGATCTTCTTTTCCAACGAAGCTCCGTAGTTGCTACACCAAAAGCTAACGTTGGTTGCTCACAAGGCCAACCCAGCTTGCTGCCACTTCGAGTGTCGTCGTCGTCACCGAAGACCCACGCCACCTTGCACACCGTCGGCGGCCACAACCTTAGCTACCATTGGTATCGCGATAGACATTGGGGAGATTCCTGAGACTAGCAGCTTTCCGGCCCAAATTCCTCATTCGGCTTCTGGCAAAGTATCATTTCTCCATTATTGGGTAGCTCCTGAGTTTGCTTCAGTTCCACAGCTTGTGCATTCGAGTTACCTAGAGACCTTTGCTTCATTTGCTTGCCAATGTCCACTCATTTAGGCTACTCTTCTTGAGTCTTTTGCCACTATCTTATATAACTTGGACAGGCAACGGCTGTGTGACCTTAATGGGAAAGTAGTCGAGACAGCGTATCAGGGGATCTCTCAAATATGGTTTGGGTGAGGAGAGGAAAAGAACTCTGGCATAGAATAATGTAATGAAGTCCTGTTATAGTTTACTTTCACTAATGTTAACAAAATATCATTTATATATTGGATTAATAGACCCAAGTCTCTAGCTCTCTGTCTTGACGGAAACAATAATCTATCTATCAAGCTTGGCTCCTGTTCATAAAAAAAAAAAAAAAAAAAAAAAAGAGAGAGAGAAAAACTTGGCTCTTTAATTATTACTGCCGACTGCGACTCCCGGAACTTAGACGTACCGCTCACCGCAAAGAAGAGTTCCTTTACTACCTATTTCTCCATAAAGGCTTGAGCGCGTTGTTTTCTAACTGTGCCTACTTATTGCTTGAAAGTCATCCTTGACTTCCAGCTGCTCTGCTAACCGAAACTAACTTTGCACTTAGATTGTGGAGTATCGGCCTTTCTCTTACTCGTCTTTCATCGACCATTTCCAAAATCTCTTTGCTCTAATCCTAGACCACAAAAAACCATGTATAGTTATAGGCTATCCATGTTTATCCCTCTTTACTACTTCATCCACTCTTACTTTAGTGGTAACTCACCTGCTCTTTATTACCCAGTAGATAATATCGCAGTTAACCGTAGCTCCTTGGGCAACTCATCATTTGCACTAGATGGCCGGCAGCGGATTGGAGATATTGGTTCTAAATATGTCATTTCACAAGGATCCAAGGGCAAAATTGATAAGCTCAACACCTATAAGTAATGTAATTAGGCACCATTCAAGCTAACAAGATAACAGAAGAAGCCACAAAAGCAGTGCAGGGCTTGATGATACGTTAAAAGTGCTCTGTTATTTGCAATCGAGTTCCAGCCACATCCTCCTCTTTGTTAAGTGATAGGTCAGGCTTGGGTAGGTCCAAAACTATAGTAGTTGGGATTCTCTTTTGTTTTAGTTGAACTAAGTTTATATGCCCTGGAAATTTTGACAAAGACTAGTCACTTCATGGGAAAGTCTATAGTACATTTTGTTTAAAAAATGTATGGTACATAGAAAATCAATGGCTCAGATTGAGCCACATCATTAAAAGTGGCCTGGTAAACAGGTCACTTTTTATAGTTATGAGCCGAAATCATATTTGTTCATAACTAGAATCAAATTAATCAAAACTTAGTTATGAGCTCTCATCACATATCTCATAACCACATCTCATAACCAGCACCATTTTGTTGATAACCAATATCACATATTTCATAACTATTTCATAACTATAATCACATATCTCATAACTACATCTCATAACCAATATCCTTTAGATCATAATCACACCACTTTGATCATAATCAATATCACATATCTCATAACCATTAATCACATATCTCATAACTACTACTTATATAGCTCATAACCACATCTTATAACCAATCCCCCTTTGACTCATAACCAACATTACATATCTCATAACCAACACCCTTTTGCTCATAACCACATCAGTTTGATTATAACCAATATCACATATCTCATAACCAAACACCCTTTTGACTCATAACTACACCACTTTGCTCATAACCAAAATCACTTATCTCATAATCAACAATCATATATCTCATAACCATTACCCACATATCTCATAACCAACACTCTTTGGCTCATAACTAACATCATATATATCATAACCACTAATCACATATCTCATAACACCCTTTGCCTCATAGTCACACCATTTTGATCATGAATAACATCACATATCTCATAACCATTACTCACATATCTCATAACCAACATTCTTTGGCTCATAACCACACCACTTTACTCATAACCACTAAGCACATATCTCATAACCAACATTCTTTGGCTCATAACCATACCACTTTACTCATAACCACTAATCACATATCTCATAACCACATCTCATAACCAATATCTTTTGGCTCATAACCATACCACTTTGATCATAACCACCATCACATATCTCATAACCACATCTTATAACTAACATACATCATTTTCACCCATAACCCCTAACTTTAACCAACTCAAAACCACTAACCACATATTTCATAACCAACTTTGATCACATATCTCTCTTTTAGATTTATTTAGTCATAGTATCTACTAAATACAATAAAAAAGGTAATATACAAACAATATACATTTTAAAATACCTATATACACGTAGGCATACATATAAATCATTTGACTAAATTTTAATAAAAAATGTGTTGAAAATTTTTATCTATGATGTGATTTTATTTATTTATACTAAATCATTATGCTCTTAAATTTTTTTCCAAACTTTTCCTCTTTTATTTCCCCGTTCTATTTTCTTTCCCTCGATTTGTCCTAGTTGTGCCTCAGCTCTCTCTATTTCTTACTCAAACTACTCTATTTCGCTCAAATTATCAAGTGACCAACATTGATAGTTCTTCCTCGCTAGATTTTTACTCTTTCAACCTCAATCGTCTCTCTCTACTCCTGTGTCTCTATACAAGATCCTTGAGCTCGTCATTGCTTTCTGTGTCCACTTCAACTATATTGATGGTGATATTTCTATATTTACTAAATGTATCTATCTCGAAACTCTAGTTCCTTCACATTAATGTCATACACACACAAACCTTTGGCCCAAGTATTGATTCAAAAGGTTTTGTTGTTTTCAATTTGTACACACATATGTGTTCTATAACTGTTGGAAAATGATTTTGGGTATATATAACTAGTGGCGTGTGGTCGCTCGATGGGTGCGTAATAAAAATAAAATTTTTAATTGGAATATAATTTTAATTACTTGCAGGACAGATGTTAGTTACAAGTGGTAATTATGCGAGGTTATTTTGGATAAATAAAAAAATTGTGACATTAGACTAGGGGTAGCCATCGGCTCAATGGCCCGCTAAACCTAGGCCAATATTTTTAGTATTTGAAAAAATTATTTTGCCTATAGTACTAGACTGGGCTGAAATTTTGCACCCATTTAATATTCGAGTAAAGCTGCAGATAGAGTTACAACCAAGTACATTTATTTATATAAATAGTAATTATAATTTTATAACATTTTAATTATAAGACAAAGTAAAAATATATATAAAACAAAAAAAAAAACATATATATACTTCTTTGTATGAGTTAAATTAAAACACTTGTTAAAAATCATTTTCATTTTACCATTTAATTTTATTAACATTCTGAATTCAATGATATATAAAAAAAAATTAAATAATTTTATATACATTCAAGAAAATAATAAAAAAATAATAGTTTATATTTATTGGATTAAGTGACCGGACTTGGAATTTGAACTTTTTTAGGATCGGGTTTGAGATGGTTAGATTAGTCTCAATGTCAGATTGAGTTTGGGATGACACATATCCTAACTATTCCTCTTTTTCTTTTCTTGTTCTATTTTATTTCCCTCGATTTGTCTTAGTTGTGTCTCAGCTCTCTCTATTTCTCACTCAGACTCCTCTATTTTGCTCAAATTATCGAATGATCAACACTGGTAGTTTTTTCTCACTGGATTCTTATTCTTTCAACCTCGATCACCTCTCTCTACTCCCGTGTCTCTACACTAGGATCCTTGAGCTTGCCATTACTCTCTTTGTCTGTTTCAACCTTATTGTGATTGATGTTACAAAACTTTGTGACTTAATTACAATATTTGTGATTTTTAATAATTTTGAACAATCTTGTTATGCCAATTAGTGATATCATTACGTATTTTGTGTTTTCTAAACGATATTTCTGCTTTCTAAAAATTTTAAATATTTTTGTTACACTAATTAGTGATGTGGTTATAGATTTTGTGATTGATGACTATAATACACAAAAATAGACAATGATTTATATTAAAAACAAATAAAAAAATTAAGATTTAAATTGATAAATAAAAAATTAATAATTTATTTTATTATAATACTCAAATCATGATTTATTTTTCATTTTTTGTAATTGTTACTAGTAAAAAAATTTATCATTTTTATCATAATTTTCCCTTCAAATATTTTTTGTCAAAAAAATTGGAACAAACCCTCCAAATTTTGTCCAAACCAAAATTCCCTCCTAATTTTTTTTTTTGACAAACCCATAGACCTTTTCTTCAGCCCTAACATTTGGAGAAATTACTCTCTCTCTCTCTCTCTCTCTCTCTCTCTCTCTCTCTCTCTCTCTCCAATCGTCACCGCTGCCCATTGCAACAGCTAGCGATCATCACCACATCCAGGTAGGTCCCACACCTTTCTCTCATATTCTATTTTATTTCGGACAACTGATTTTAACCCTCTAGGTGTCACTCTCTTGCAAGGGATCTTACACTTCCTGCCATCGTCTCCACCACCTTCGTCTCGACCGTCATCTCCAAATTAAACAACCAATTGGATAACGCCCAACCCCTTGCCGCGACGACGAAACCCTAGATGTATTCAAGCTCGATTACAAACTGGTTTGTATGTAGTTCATAATTGCCCAAAGCCCTTACTTTTACTATATTATCTTCGATTTGTCTGTGCTGAGAGGAAATTTTCAAATTTAGGGTTTTCAAGCAGAGGATATGGAATTTTTTGTATGATTAAGTAAAAAAAATCGAAAACCCATCTTGATTCAGTCCCATTTCCTTTGAAGAAAGACTTGATTTTGTTTCCAGGTGTAATTTATGAGATTAGGTGATTTTGAAGACCATTTGAGCCTTGATTGTTTGTGTTATTTAATGTTTTAGTGGTTGAATCTATGTTGCTCTAGACTTGGTAGGTCCACTATTTGGATGTGTTAGATGATATGTTATAACTGCTATTGAAGTTTTGTTATTGTTGTCATTATCATTATGGTTCTACAAAGGAATTTTTTTATTGTTTATGTGCTGTGGCAACCTCATTGCCTTTTGTGAATATTCGTGTGGACAACTATGGAAGAGTTCAAATTTAGCTCAAGTGACTGAATGAAGGACTACTTGAATAATTAGTGAAGATTAACACGACCATATTATTTGAAAATAATTAATGGATGTTATAGGCGTTCATTATGAGGTACAAATTCCTTTCTCATTAATCATGTTTGCTAGGAAAATATTATGTTTGAAGAATCATTCAAATTGATTATTAGCAAAAATATTGAATTTTGTGGACATTGATCTATTGAAATATATAGTTTGGAAATTGTTCTTCTGTATTATTGAGAATGCAATTGATCTATTGATGAATATTGAAATTCGGGGCTTATTTTTTGAAATCTTATATCTAAATATTCAAAATGTATATGAATCTCATACATGAACTTTTGTCAAGTATTTGGGATATTTATCTAGTCGAAGCCATTGTAGCACAGTAATTAATTTATTTGAGATGTTCGTAGGTAATGTGGTTTGTATTGAACCATAATTGAGTTATTGCATTTAGTTGTTAGATCTTTCTTGATCTTTGGTCACTCTACTCTCAATCTCTCTCTTTCATTTTGAATTGCTTTTTTTTTTTTTTTTTTTTTTGAGCGATAGAACAACAAAAAAAGTTTGGTCTGTGAAGTTGTGAATTTGTTTTGGTCTTTTTGTTTTGTTTAAATATGGGACAATAGTGTTTCAACCATTAATGCTCCTGGTGGTCTCCTGAGCTATGTTTAATTTGATTGTGTTCTTTGATGTCATCATAAAGTTGAACGCTGCCTATTAGGGTCTCTATTACAAAGAGAAGAGTTGCTTGCTATAAATAACTGTATTAATGAAGATGAAATTTGTTTGTCTTTAATAGGTTTGAATGTGTTCAATTTACGTGGAATGTAGGTCTTTGAATTGAGGGTCATAACTTCGTTTTGTCCTTTGTTTTAATTTTTTTGGTTTTGTTTTTTTGTTTTTGTTTTTTTCATACCTAATGAATATCTTTGAATTACATTTTCAGAAGCAAACAAGAAAAAGGGGAGGTAGCCATCATGTATGTCACTACTGGAAGTCTATATTAGTTATTGAAGTTACTTGGAATGTTCATTGAAAGTCTTCATAATAATAATAATAAAGAAAGGAGTGGGGAGTTGGTGGTTCTCTTCCTGTCTCTATTAAATCGAAGATCAAATTTGTTTTTGTTTAATTGGTTTAAATGGATTCAAATTTTGTGAAATTCAAAAGTGAATCAAATTGATTTGGAAAGTTATTTGACCAGTCTATTTTTGATTAAGTGCTTTAATCACTCTCATTCTTCTGCAACATATTCAATGTTCAGGTTGGGCATGACAAGCAAGGATTGCTGATAGGTTTGCAACTATTAGGCTATCCATGGGGGTGAAACTTCAATTTTGCTCTTGGTTGTTGTAGAAGAGGTTTATATTACTATTTCACCGACAAAAGGCAAGTGTGGCGGGTATGATTTCTATATTACCGATACCATCATGCTACTAGCACTGCATATGTCCTCTATTTGTAATATGCAAATAAAGTACTAATTTACAATGGTCTTTGGCATTTTCAAGATCTACACGCCGAGACTAAAAAGAAGTCTATCTCATTTTATGGCATTTTAAAAGGTGTCTCTGTATCTTCGTGAGTACTTAGAGATCTTGAAGGGTGATTCTATGGATTTTTTAGTTGTGTGCTATTTTATTCGCAATGTCCACAAATATATTACTTGTGAATGAATTGCATTTTTTCATTCTTATTTTCTGTTAGTTATTCTTGAATTTTATTGCTTTAACCTATGTATAATTTTGGGTTTTTAAATTTTTTTGTAAATGCATATGATTGTTATCAAAGAGGATGAAAGAGAGATACTAGATCCACTGCCCGTAGTGGAACCAAGAAGTAGACACTCAAAAAACAAAATTTGTGTTGCTTTGTTATATAGATTTTGTCACAAGGATGTAGACAATATTTAGGATTAATTTTAATTGTTTGTGTTCTTGCTGTTTGTAAATTATAGCTCTTGAGGATTAAATTTAATTGTTTTTCAATAGAGCGCATGGACGTAGGCTCCCACAAAAGAATTCCCTACTAATGTGCCAGCACAAATTTGATCTCGCAAGAAAATTGTTAGGAACACTCTTATAAAATTTCACATCACTCAACCCATAAGCTCACTAATGCCCACCACCTGACTACATGCTCACAACACACTCAACCCACCATCCCTAAGAAAGGCCAGCATGACAACCTGCATAGCAAACTGTTAGGAAAAAACATATAGTAGCTCATATACTCTCAACCCTGATTATAGGTAACACACCACACTTAACTCACTGCTCCAATCATTTACTCAATCACCATAACCAGGTATACCAGCAACCAGAATGAGGGCAGGACCTCCTGCAAAACTGTTAGATATACGTACTACAACATCAACTAGGATCCTCCTTGAGGATAGATGATGGCTATCTTCAAGTAGATAAAAACTATGCATCATTTGGATTCCTCTTCAAATTTTTCAATGACAACACTGTAAATATCACCATATTAAAGATTTTCAAAGCAAGACCTTCTGCAGGAATTTTCTCTTCAGTGAAGACTCTATTATTCCTCTCAAGCCAAATGAGGAATTATAGAGTACAAGTTAAAACAAGCCTAGAGATAATATTACTAAGTACTCTAATTAAAAAAAATTGTGAGGAAAAAAGGCAAAAACGGGGCCATTTGGGGGAAAAAATTGGAAACAGCCCCCAAGTAGCCCCAAGATGATCACGGTCACCTAGGACTAGATTAAATAAACTTGTGACAGCAAGCAGCTTGTCGATAGGATGCATCGTTAGATATTTAGACAACAAAATGTTATGAAAAAAGGCGAAAACATGCTATTTGGGGGCGAAAATTGGAAATAGCCTCGAGACACCCCCGATATCATAATGGTCACCTCAGCCTAAATTAAAGAAACTTGTAAGAGAAAGCAGCACGTCGATAGGATGCACAGTTATGTAATACTTGGATATATATTACCATAGATATTACCGTTATTTGCTTTTCTTTTAGTGAAGGTGTAAACAGTTATTAGCGAATCTGTGTTAGCCAAGTACATTCCATATTCGATCCCAAAGCTGAAGATCTACAAACATGTAGAGATCCCTTATGCAATATTTGTATAGCGATCCCAGTTTTTCCTTTCATTGTTTATTGTATTCCGGACTTAGTTCCGTGGATGTGTGTTGTTGTCTTATTCTCGTTTCCATCCTTTACTCTTTGTATTTGAGTTTTGGGTTGTGTTGGGCAAGTTTGAAACAGGTTGGTTGTGTTTAGAAACAATTGGTTTATGCCCAGATTTTGGCCTTCACACTCGAACGGGGCTTTTGACGCTCGAGCGGGCCCTTTTGCATTTGCTCCTCTGCTCGAGCGGGCAATTTGACGCTCGAGCGAGATTATTCAGTCTTCAGTTTTTTTTCCCTGCAGGACATCGGACGCTCGAGCGTCCACTTTCACGCTTGAGCGGGGACCTTCGTCTGCAGAACTTCTGGAAGTGTGCATTCGACACTCGAGCGGCGCTTTTCACGCTCGAGCGAGAGTCTGTGTCTAACTCTCGAGCGGAATATTCCACGCTCAAGCGGATTGTGATGTATATCAGTTCAAGAGAAGCCATTTTGAATCACTTTTTTTTACCCACTCTCTCTCTCTCTAGCTCTTCAAAATCCTAATTTGAGAGCCTCTCTCTCTAGAATATCCACTTTCTCTACATTTTGATCTTGATTTGGTGAGACCTAACCCTTGTGTCTCCATTAAAGTGTTGGAGCTTCTCAAGACCTCCATTTTGATCAGAAAAGTTATGGGTTTGGAGCACTTTTGAGTTTCTTCATCATCTCCTTTGGGTCTCTTCTTTTGAGGTAGGGATAACTACTCTTATTTATGTTCTTTGACATAAACATGTGGTCATTTTGATTTAATGTTGAAGTTAGGAAGTTTTGGGGGTTAGGGTTTCAAAGCTTGAAATGTATAAAGAGGGGTTTTGTTCCTTTGAACTATACATGTGTATATGGGTCTTAATATGTGGTTATTGATGTTTATTGATGATATTTGGACCTTTGGGTCAATGTTGACAAAAAGGGGGAAAATGCCTTAGTTGGGTTTAATCGGGTCATTTGTGTAATAAATGAAATTTATTATGGAAATATGAAATTGAGTTGGAAATCATGACATTGGGAAATTATGAGATTGAATGGTGTGGTTGGATTGATAAATCACTCACCTATGAAAATGTCGATAACGTATCTGTTTGATGAATTGATTATCTGTTTAGAAATAATTGTTTTGGGCTATCGGTAGATGATAGTCTTGAGTGTTGTAGACACTGCATGATGATTAGGTGAACTAAAACTAATCAATTGAGTATGTCATTGAATATGACGGATGGAATAACACATTGAATATGTGCTTTGCTTGATCATTGTATATGATAAGTGTTTAATACATTGTATATGTATCTTGTTTGGGAGGAGATAAGGGATGTACTCCTAAACCTATTTGGGAGGAGATAGGGGATGGACTCCAGTGATAACTAAGTTGGCCAGAGTGTCCAGGGTGAAAGTCTCGAAATCTTGATTACGTTTGCATAACGTAGATAATTGAAGTGTTGAAGTATTAATGTAATGAGTTGTGGTCTCATTTGAAATTGAAGTGTTGGAGTGTTAATAATGTGAGTTGTAGTCTCATATTTATTGATCATGATCGAAGTATTGTTAATCTGAGTTGTAGTCTCATTGTAAACTATCTGGATGAATAGAGAACCATAACCATGAATTGGTTTAGATAATGAAACGGAAAGGAATTGAATGTATTTGTGAATGAGGATTGGTTATGAAAGGGATATACGTTTGTTTATATGAGTTAAACATTTATCAAATGCTAATGTTTTAGTTATTGCTCATATTATGTTTAGCATATCTCTACTGGGCGTTGGCTCACCTTATAAGGGACATCATTTTCAGGTGCAAGTGATATGCCATCTCCACGGACGTAGTTTGGGAGGCTTAGAGGCTAAATGATCTTTTTGTTGTTATCTTTTTGGTATTATTAAATTCAAGCCAAGGGCTTAATGTGCTTTGAGTTAGTACTCTCTTTTTGTAACCAAGTGTTGGCTTGGAAAGTTGTCAGCCCGTAGGGCATTTACTTTTGTTGTCAACATGTAATACTTTTGTACTAAATGCTCTGATAGATAGAAATATGCTTTATTCTCTTATCTCTATGAATGTCATGAATGTTGGACTATATGTATTATTTTGAGGGCGTTACAATTTGAACATTTGGTGCATGATTTAACATGTTTGAATGAAAAGGTATGTTTGTCTCTTCGAGCCAATATGTTGTTTTGCTGCAGTCATATCCTATCCTAATTTCATTTGCTTGATGAATGGAGGTAGAGTTAAGTGAATTTGTGCACTTGCTTGGCTTTATCAAAGTCCCCCCTCCCTCTTCTATCACTACTTTGCTTTATAATTGCAAGGCTTCAATACAGTTCTCAAACTGTTGAGAATAAAAGTTGATTGTGGAGGTCCATATTGGTCTATTGGTGATGACATAAATGCCAATATGGATGTTGGGTATCTGTCTTCAAAGGTCATTTGTCTCGTTGAATCTCTTCTTCATAACAGTTCAGTGGATCCTGCATGATCAAAGTTTTCTTTATAAAATTTCTCTAGTTTGTCTTGTACTCTTGAAATCATGTCCATGCTCTAAATAAGATATAAAAAGGATTTTCAAGTATGATAAAATGTTAAAAAAATGTTCTTAAATTCGTGGACATATTAGAAAAAATGAAGATGTTTGGAAAATTTTGATTTCTCTAACATAATGGAAATGCATCACTGTTTCTTGTTATATGCACGCATATTTGAAGTACTAACTGTTTAACAAGAAGGAAAATGCAACAAAATTAGCTGCTGATAGTTTCTAATAGTATATAGAAATGGTAAACTACTGTAGTGGGTTTGTCTTCACTTGGTACTAGTGCTCGGGGTATATTGACCAAGTGGAAGCCAAATTGAAAAGGTATGTTTGATAAATTACCTACAAGAGATGTTTCATCTTCAATGAATTGATTGCTTGATAATCTGCCTGCGAGAGATGTTTCATTCTCAAGGCTAATGTATGGGGTAGATAGACAATATGGCTACAAATTTGAAGAAAAAGAAAAAATTAAGCATGACTTAGAACCAAGGCACGATGAAGATTTCTTTGTTTACTACTTATGGTTGGTCATGTAGTATTTGAATTCTCTCTCCCCACTCTTTGTTTTCCTTCCTTCCTTTTTTTTTTTTTTTGTACACAATAATATTTTGTTAGGAAAGTTGGAAGGAATGAACCCATTCCTATGAATGACATACTAGTATTAAAATGGCTGATGTTTGAGCTATATGACTTGGCTATTTCTAGGATAAAAGTTAGGAAGAACATCCGTTTGACAAATTAGAATGCATATTTTTTTTAGCATAGCTATCTATTCTAACGTTGCCAGAAAAGAATAAACAAGAATCTGAAATGTTTGATTGGTTCTTTCTTCTGTTGATTCTTTTTAGGTGTCGTCTAGATCTTCTGTTCTCAGATATCATTAAATTTGGCTATGGTTTACTTTTTTTTCCTTGGTGACATTAGGAACATATTGGATGGTTAAATAAAAAAATTAAAAGTGAGACACATGACGTTTAATTGGTTGTTGAGTTTTTGAATATGGGTTAAATTTATCTAGCGAATATTGCTCCAATAGTGTACTAAGATGCCACCTCAACTTAATGTTTCTAGGATGATTTCTTACCAAGAATGTCAACCTCGTGGAACATATTTTTAAATTGCTCTTCAGGTGAGTTGTGTTCCTTTTATACGATGACTTTGAGAAGCCTTTGAATCTTTGTTTTACTTTTACTATTGTCTCTTTAACTTGTCCTTAATTCATTGGCCTTAATTCTTTGGACACACGGTTAGAGATTTAGACAAAAACATGTGAGAAAAAAGGCGAAAATGGGCCGTTTGGACGGCGAAAATTGGAAACAGCCCTAAGATCACCACGGTCACCTCTGCCTAGATTAAACAAACTTGTGAGAGCAAGTGGCGTGTCACTAGGAAGCACAGTTAGAGAATTAGAGACAAAAATGTGAGGAAAAAATATGAAAAGTATCATTTTAATTTTCACCTTTACTTTCTTGTTCATGTTACCTAGCTACTTTCCATAGATTTTTTCTTTTTTTGTCCAATTTTACAATCATTTGATGTGCAAATATTTTCATAAAAACATGACCTGACTTCTTTTTTTTTTTTTTTTTTTTGTACAGATAGATGAACTCGTGCAACAAGCTGAAATTGTACAGGACCAATTGGCATTTGTTTTATTTTTTGAAAGATTATATATTTTTGGATGTGTATGAAAAATATTTGGGTAGACCATTAGTTATATTTTTGAATAAATGCGTATGGATAAAAATTTAAAACATAATAACAAGTACTTGTTATGTTTTAAATTTTTAAGCTAGATGGATGTGAGTTGGATGATTATATAGATTACATGACATTTTGGATTGGACGATTATGTGATTTTGAATTACTTCTAGATGAAAACTTAAAATAGCTAATGATTTTAATTAAAAAGGTTTAAGAATTGGATGATTTATGTATTTTGTTGGATGTTCATGATTCAATTGATTTTGTTGGTTTGAATTATTCTTGCAAATTAGAGGTTATATTGAATGGATTGAATGAATTATTATATTTTGATAAACAAAAACAATTGAATTGGCGACCAAAAATTGGTTTTGTTTTTTCTCTTTTGGTGATCAAGTGATTAGTCGGAAACGATAAGTAATATTTTTGCCAACTAAAGTTAGTCAATGTCACACCACTCACATTTAGTGATCAAAATGTTGGTAGGCAACAGGTACATTTGGCTATTAAATAAATAGTCGGTAAATGTAACAACCCTCACTTCAACTTAGTCATACTTGCATACATTTATGTATGATCTTGTCTTGTTATGTGCATTTGCAAATCCTATCTTGCTTTGCTTGAGTGTTGCTTGCATGCTTTGTTCTTGCCTGGTGTGTTGCCGAGGTCATCTTAAACCTAGACACCTTGGAACCTTTCCACACTTAGAACTATCTTGGAACCACTTTGGTTGACCTCCACCTTCACCCTGGCATATTGGCCGAGATGTCATCATCTAGGCCGAGGTGTGCGTCACCTAGGCCGAGATGTGCGTCATCTGGGCCGAGATGTTCTTATCTAGACGTTCTAGATCATTGATCCTTGCACTAGTGGTTTTGTTCCTGGAGTGGTATGACCTAGACCGAGGTGTGGCACATCTAGGCCAAGGTGTGGCACAGCTTAGTCAAGTGTCGTCCTTCCAAGCCGATGTCATTGTCACCCTACTTGCCGAGGCTTTGCCCTTAGCCGAGATCATCACTTGCAGAAGTGCTCTTGCTGTCTAGCTTGTTGAATACACTTTGTCATGGTCATGTCTTGTCAGTCAGTCGCCTTTTTTAGTAGAGCCAATCAGCCAATGCCACGTGTCCCAGCAGAGGGTTAAGTCAGTGGCTGTCGAGAAAACATATCATTTTGTATCAAAACTTGTCTTTTAGAGAGAGAGAGGCTCTAGGAAGGAGAATGAGAAGTTTTGAGTGAGAGGGTAGACTTCCAAGCTCGATCGTTGGAGTTTGAACCGTTAGATCCAAGTTTTGAGGTTAGAATCTTAATCTACTCTTATTGTTCTTATTGATCATTTAGCTGCATTGCACAATCGAATCTGTTTTGCATGCCATGCATTGATTTAAAGTCGGTTTTAGTAAGAGAAAATAGTGTTCTTGTGTTCTTGAAGAAAAGTCTTGTTTTGATCCAAAAGTTTGCATCTAGAACCATGTTTTTGTGTTTGTTCTCGCAAGACCTTTGAATATGGGTGCCTAGGTCCATGTTTTCGAACTCATAGCACGAAATCCCAGATTTTGTAATAACAAGTTATGATTTTAGCATGCATGTTCTTCATCTTCTCCATCTTCATGTTCTTCATGTTCCTCAAAGGGAAACCCAGATTTTCCCAACTTCGCTTTTGAATGTGGCTGTCGGAACCACACCTCGGTGAGAAGGTGTGGGACCTCGGCCAAGACCTGGTTGATGCCCAGCATATTTTCCCCGAGATGGAAAACAGTGTTTTGTTTAATTTAACTTAGTTTTGATGAACGCCGAGATCATCCGTTTGCATGTGAATCTTGTTTGAAAGTACGTTCAATAGACTTTGCCATGTGTTTGTAGGACTCGGACTTTTGCCTTGACCCCAACGTTTGAAGAACTAAGTGAGTGGTATTTTTAATAGAGCTATGTTATCAATGTTTTGATGAACTTTGCTTTGCTTTGTTTTGAAAAGTATTTGTTAAGCATGAATGATTGTCCCTATTTTGTATATCAAGCATTATCTTGTTTTGGAAGTCCTTAGTGCTAGGGGACTATAATGCAACAGCACATCTTGTTTTGAAAGTCCTTAGTGCTAGGAGACTATAATGCAACTGCACATCTTGTTTTGGAAGTCCTTAGTGCCACGGGACTATAATGCAACTGCACATCTTATTTTGAAAGTCCCTTGTGCTGGAGGACTCTAAACTTTCGCAGTACTCTCGTGTTAGGAGGCTACGGGCCTTTGTAACATAGGTCCTTTGTGCTAGAGGACTCTAAACTTTTGTAGCACCCTTGTTTGAGATATCTCCCTTGTTTTGTCTTGTTTTGCCACTGATGGTTGACCGCATGGGTTTGTTTGTCCGGAATGTCATCATTTGTAATATGTTGATGCTAGTAAACATCCCTTGAAGCTTTAAAGATTTGCTAGATGGACGAGGTCCATCCCTTGTTGTATAAAACTTTGATATGTATCGTTTTGAAAAGACTTCGGCTATTATTCATGCAAACCCTTTATTATTTATATCATTCACTGAGTATCCAAGCTCACCCTCTCTATATATATGTAGGTGATGAGCAAGAAGGCGGTGACGCCTAGATGTGATTCGCGAGCTTGTTTTGGATTTTTGCATATGTCGGCTTGGCTTGTATTTATGTCGGATTGACTTGTATTCATGTCGGCAGTCTTGAAAATTATGCTTCTCGACTTGTAATACTTGTATTTTGCATACGTCGGCTTGAGAAGCCTTTTGGTCAAGATGTAATTTGTACTTTACTTCATTTGTAACTAAGTTGTAACCCATGTAAAGATGTTTGCCATTTCATTTGACTTACGCACAGCTCTCATGGACTATTCTGATTTGTATGTATTTCTTCCGTACTTGTGAGCCCTATATATTTATACTCTGTTGTGTGTGGATTTTGAAGTTTGGCCTTCGGTAATCTCGGATTACTGGCTATCACGGCACCATCCTACTAGGGGCGGTTTGGGGTCGTGACAGTAAAATTATTAATTTTGGCAACCATAGTGTTGGCATTTTTGCCATAGCCTAATGCAATCTCAACCAACCAATTTTCAAAGAGATTAATTGACATCAAAACAGAATCTGACACTTGATTGGTAAGAACATTAGATTAGCATAACACAAAACACATTACCAAACACAAACAAGATTATCAAAACCCATGTAGCCATTACAATACCCAAAAAAAGAAGTTTAAACTCATTTGATCCGATCATACATATTGTCAATACAATTCAATTGTTATATGGAAACCATTGCCAAGAATCACAACCCAATCCAAAAAGATAAACTCGATCTACGAAGAGATGGCACTTGTGCATATTTACATGTGTGCAAATCTAAGAAATGGCATGCAGTTCTGCGTATTTAATGCCCAATTTGATGTTGGCGAGCCTCTTCTAGTGCTCCTTCAACAAGCTCTTTGATTCATACTCTTTATCTTCTTGCATATCATTTCTCTTCAACCTGCTTTCACAAAACATACAATGACCAAATATTATTTTGATCACTTGTCTTTTGAAAATCTAATTCGAAGACATGCATTTAATAAGAAAAAAAATAACAAAAGAAAGGTCTAGTCACTCATCACCATTACTCCTTTTTTTTACTAAATAAAAGTGCCAAGAAAAAAATTCAAATAAGAAAAAGCAAACCAAAGAAGAAATGAAATAAGATTCAATGAATAAAATTCAACAAATGCTTCTCTAAATTAAACTCAGGAGTCAAAACTCCATTCTACATCATTTGTGAGTCAAGATTTACACTTGAACTTAAACCCTTATTCAATTGCAGGGAGAAGGTTTGTGAATGACAAATCTGATATAATTAATTTATATATAAAAAATCAAATATAATTAAAATAGCAAATGGAATAAAAAAATCTACCTCAATATCTTACCATATTGTGACCAGAAGTAACTGGATGAATTTCCTACAAGAGACTGTCTTTAATTTTAAAAGCATTTGGTTTAGTGTTCAGTTTTAGAGTAAACCACAACAAAATTTTAGAATCCAAAACCTGTATACAAAAAAAAAGAAAAGAAAAATAGAAGCCAAATATCAAGGAGAAGATTAAGATTAGGTATAGGAAAACACACTACCAACCTTGGCCAACTATTATGTTTTCTCTATAATCCCTCTTTAAAATCAATAACTCTCCTGGGTAGCTTCCTTTGATATTCTAAAGCAAGAGTTCAAAACTCAAATCTAAAGGTATGTGATAAAACAAAGTAGACAAACACATTTGAGCAAAAGAAAGTACTATTTAAGTACTATATATATTTTCTGTTAGGCTTATTGTTTCTAGGGTAATTCTTTTAGTGAATAACCATAATGCCCGAGTCAAGTTTCCTCATTGAATCTTAAGAGGACATTTTTTTTTTTCCATTCATAGTCGTATGAGTTGGCAAAAACTAGGAGTACTTTGGCAAGAGAGAAGTCAAGGGGTACTACGACATTCTTATCTCTATCATCAACATGGAGACATGGGACAATGGAAAACTTAAAGCACCCATACAAATTTTAAAGCAAATATAAGCTTAGAAAAGCCATCCATTTAAAAAGAAAGTTTTAAATTAAAATTAGCTCCCATGGAACACTTTCATATGGCAAGCCATGATGAACAACCTTCAATTGCGCGAGAGAGAGAGAGAGAGAGAGAGAGAGAAAACTATACCAAAGTGAATAAGATTATGACAAACATAGCAGCTAAGGAAAAAATTATATGTTCACCGTTAAAAAGTAAACAGAAACAATAGTACCTATCAATTTGTTTTCTTCTTAAAAAGTAACTAGCACAACAATGTATCTGTTTTTTTCTCTAGAAAGATAGTTATTAAGTAACAAAATATATAAATAAAACACGATTAGAATGTACCATACAACATTGATTGCTTGGAGATTTTGGGAAATCCAGAAGGCACATTTCAAAAAAAGGCCATATGCTTTCAACGTTCAATGCGTACAAAATACTATTTTAAAATGGAATCCAAAAGGCTTTGACTAAAAATTAAAATAAAACATTTCTGCAACTTACACTAGAATGTTGAATTGGAGCACAAATTCCCATTAGTCCACATCCAAGATGCTCTATACCATCTTCAAATAATTGGACTATGTTATAAGTCAATTTTTACCTTGTTCTTTCAATAATCAAACAATAGCAACATGTTTTCTGTAAGAAAAAAGTACAAAATCTGCAATAGCACAAATGAATAGAACATGCAAGTGATGCAGACATATTTTCCAAAACCATAATTAAATTTTTTTTTTTTTTCATGCCATACCCATTGAAAGGTTTTAATTTGCAATTGCAATCACTGCCAAACTTACAAAGCATGGGTAAGTTCTGTCAATGGCCTATTGGCATAATTGATGAGTCATAGGTACTAACATTTCAATAAGAATAGTTGAAAACAAAAGGAATACAAAAGATAAGTATGCAATTGCTTGTATATTTGCAAGAGTATCATACACATATGAATACATAATAAACAATAAATGCCATATCATAATTCAAATGTATCCGTTTTTTAAATGTATGACTCTACTTTTCTAATCTATCAAATAAATCTACAATTCCTAGGCTTCAATTTACTTTGACTACGTTTCTAAGACATCATTAATTTGTTGAAGTATTCGAGCTCAAGTGTTAGAAAATTACAAATTTTGACCTAGTATTCTGTTATTCCTTCTCTTTTAGTATTATTATTAATATTTATTTCTATTGTTTTTTTTCTTGAAGTGTGTTAAGGATCACTTTTAAAGTCATTCTGCATAACACTAGGAAACCAGATAACACATAAGACCCAGGGAACGTACAAACTTATAATTAAAAGTCAGAAGGTTGAAACAACCTTAAGCAATTATGTTAAACAAAATCCATACTTACAATTATGTCAAGAACTCACCTGGTATCATTATTAAAGAATTTGCAACCTACAAGTGATAGTAATGTAATAAGTATTTGAAACCACAAATACATTTTCTATGTTACTTAAGAAAATTTACATAACATCAGTTTATGCAACCCATTTATTTATGGTCAGAAAGTTAAACAATAAAGGGGGGGAAAAAAAAGAAGATAAGAGAAGGAAGTTATTCACCACCAGGATGTGAACAAGATATAAATCTTCTTAGACTGACTAAAGCAATGAATCAAAGACGCGATCATAAAATAAGGTCTAATGCAAAATTACAATGACTCTAGAGACATCATTGTTTTGTCCCTCATTGCTCTAATAATACACCAATAAAAAAGAAAATACCACAAGATCAAAATCCACAATAATAACCAAAACTGAAATTAGACTAGAACAAGACATTCTAATTTGTGACCTTGCAACTGTCAGGAAAAAAAAAAGAACGCAAAAATGTTTATACAAAGCATCAAAGCAATAACCAATAAGCGTGTGTTTAATGAAGTTCAACCCCAGTTTGATGTGCTGTGAGAGTTGATCAAAGTGCAAACAGTGTGTTTCTTTCACTAAGACATTATAAACTCAAACCCTTGGTTATTGTAGGAAATATGAAGTTAAATACAAACACATGCAAGAAAATCAAAGCCATTACATTGTAGTTCAAAGAAGTAAATAAATAAACATTTAAAGTGCAAAACTACAAAGAAGAAGACCATGTTCGAATGAGCATTCAGTACAAACACATGAATTTCATAGATATTATAAATGGCATTAATAATAAAAAAAAATGGGGAAAAGAAAAACTTAAAATTTATTTAGATGATAGTATAAATCTCTAGAGGCTAGAGAACACTTGCATATTTTAAACCCATTTCAAAATTTAAAACCCATTTAGACTAGAGAAACTCATATAGTAAAGATAGTAACAACTTTAAAGTTTTTGGGTTTACATCCATAAGACTTGTGGAAACATGGTGTTTGTTAAGAATAGGAACATATTTATATTTTTTTTTTAAAATGAAAAAGAAAATAGAAGAAATAGGGGAAAAAGCTCACTACCTATACAAACAACCACAATAATTGTTTTTCCATTATACACTAAAAAAAAGGGAAAAGAAAAAAGAGAATAAGCATTAATTACATGTTACCTTCCTCTTTGATAGTTGGCAATTGCTATGGCAATGTCCATGAAATTGATGGCCAAAAATTAATAACAAAAAACAGAGAAATGGTTATAAATTAGTGATAGAGTTTGTGAATATAACAAATACTGAACCTAATAACAATAATAATAATAATGTTTTCTCAAAGATGAGCTAATAGTTTCTCAAATCCTCAAACATCAAAACTCTTGACTAAAACCTAATAACAATAACAACAACTATAATAATAATCTGTAAAATCAAATTTACAAAAGGTAAAAACAACAATCAGATTAAAAGCAAAGCCTGCACATGTGAATATGTTATATATAAATCTCTAAATGTTCCTTCAAATCAGATAAAGAATGGGCCCTATTCTCATATGCAAATAGAGTTTCTCAACAAGGTGACATACCTAAACGACAACATGCTACATTTTTTTGAGGACAATCCACCTCAACTACCAAGTTAACACCAATAAATATAGTTTTGGTTCAAACTTTGCATTAAATTTCATAGCAATTCAAGTTGTTTGACTTGAAGTTAAAACTACAGTCAAAATTCAAAGTTTTGACCTATGACAAGAACAGTACTTCATGCAGTCACTACTGCTCTAAATGCACACATATAACTTGCCATTTCAAGCCTATGAAGAAAAAAAAATGAAGGCAAAAAAAGAATAAATTATGGCTATGTTTTAGCATATAGAAATCATCATCAAGCAAATAAACTTAGCCTATATCATTAGGATTAGGTAAATTTGCAACATCACTCTACAAAAATCCTTGCCAGACGTTGACGAAAACATAACTATTTAACAACCAAAAAAAAAAAAAAACGAACGACTACACTCAATAAGATAAAGAAAATCACATGAATAAATAGAAGAGTACATCAGAGATGTGTCTCAGAACAATGATAAACTAAGAGAATTCTTCAAAACAAAAATTTTGAAAAAAGTAATTGTCACTAAAAATAATTTGCTTACACAAGGCTTAGAAGAAATGAAAGAACTAATATAATGCTTTCAACTCAATCAAACATAAAATCAATTTGTAAATATACCATAGAGGAATCAAATATTTTCATATTTCAATTTTGATTTTCGAATACTACACAATTTAAGAATGGTCAGGGCTTAAAAAAAAAAAAAAAAAAAAAAAAAAAAAAAAAAAAAAAAACAGATTCTAGCTGCAAAACCTTACTAAATCTTCAGTTCTTCCCCCAGTCAATGAGTTCGACGATCGTGAGGAATAAGGAAAGGAGAAGGGTTGCAGAACCAGTGGTGAAGATGGAGAGAGAGAAGAAACGAAAAGAGGGAGGAAAGTGATGCAGGTGTGATTTATTATATAGATAGATTTAAAAACAAAATTAAAAATACGTATACAACCATCATTATATAGAAATTGCGAGAAAGAAGAAGAAGAAGAAGAAAAAAAAAAGAAAGTATATAAAAGTTTGGCAAAGATATCCGTTGCCACATTAGTTACAAATATACATCAGGAAAAAAAGAAGCAAACAAGGAGGTTAAGATATCCATACTCAACACAAAGAATATCTACAATCTAATACAGGATATATAGCTTAGGCAATAAAGGTTAAAATGAAACTGTCATTTACAAATTTCTAAGTTCAATCAACAACAAAAAGCAATAGCCAATTGTAACTTGCAAAACATAATGGAAATACCTAAAAATAAAAAAAATAAAAAAACAATGATGAACAAAGTTAAAAAATGAGCAATATACGTTTGCTTTCATGCCCATAATGTCAAACCTACTGTCCATGTAAACATATTATTCACTCTATCAAAATTTCAGTTGCTTTTAGATGGGCTTCAAGCCATGGCCTTTTTTCTGTTCAATTGAAGGGGCTAGATTTTGTTGTAGCTGATGACAATAGGTATGGAATTAAGCTTGTGTTGAGTTTAGTGAGTAACAATGACAAGTTTGGAGTAAAGAAACAGTATGTAAACTGCTAAGAAATCAAGGTTAGTACCTAACATGTGATAACATATGCCTACAAGTTTGCAAATCTTCATTCTCTTTTGACACTTTTGATCTACCAGTTGGAACCATCAAATTGTAAGTTATATTGTTTTTATATTCATGCTAAATAAAGATTTTTTTTTAAACTGAACATATTTTTTTTTAGAAAAAACATTTAAATTGTTATTAAAATATTAAAAAAATATATTCACTGAAAAATAAAAATGATATATAAAGGTTAAGCGTTTCTAAACTTGAGTTTACATGGATAAATTGGGGGTGTAAAGAATTGTTTTTCGGGTAGGTAGACGTCCTCGAACGCCCCGGGAGGGAAATCCCATTCTGTTCATTTGGGCTCACTACAGTTCAGGACTCAAATTGTCACGGTTCTAAATCTGAACCAAAGAGTCCAAATCCGGCAAATCGTTTTTTAAAACAAATTTTTTGTAAAGATGTGTCAAACATGGACTGCTTTGCCAGATACAGAGTCGCCATCTAAATATTTTTTATGGGAGAATTTAGGAAACCCTGACTCGTTTTCCTAAGGCCACGTGTCTGTCATCACAAAAATTGCCTCGGCTTGGGAACTTGGGTACGATTGGGGAAGGTCAGCTATGAGCACCCTCGCTCGCCCGATCAAAGATCGGCCTCTACTAACCATGATATCTAGTTTTGAAAACATTATGCGTTCTTATTCCGATTAATTAGCTAATCTTACTATATGATGCGCACAACACAAAAGTATAGACTAGATCGCCTAATTTGGAACAAAGCATTGCATATCCATTTGTTCGGAAAATGGTTTGAAATTTGCTACTCGCAAGTAGGCTAAAATACAGATTTCAACGAGTTGTTTCAACTCAAGCAATCCAACCTTCACCCACAGGCATTCAGGCAGTAATATCACATAAGCACATAGCTATATGGTAAGCATGCTGTCATGTTAACATTCACACTCAGGCGAGATGCTAAGGCATAAATACTTACAGCATACTCCGAGCCAAAACAAAGAGCATGTTAGCAATCAAATGTATGATCCAAGTCTATGTTAAATGGCTAATGCATCGCATACAAAATGCAATCTAGAATAGGATCGGCTAATCTAAGAGTGGCATGTGGAACGCAACAAGTAACACGTATTCAAGTTAGATTTGAAATACTATGCAGTTAGCATGATGCGCTGAGCCCGGTGCATGCAATACTGATGAATGAATGCACACATGCATAGCATAAGGTATGCTAAATTAAATATGCCTTAGTACTAACCATCAAAAGCAGGTAAGTAAAAGGGAGAAAGAAACGGGGGTTGGAAGACATGCACACGCACACCCACACTTATTACACATTCGCCCTCGCTCGGAGGGACCAAAAAAATAATACAAATTAATTAACCTACAAGCTAACTAATTATTACAGACCACTTAACTAGTTAAGCAAATTAACTAAGCTAAGAAAGCAACAAAACAGCCTTGGAAAGAGGGTCCAATGCATGCATGTTGGGGTTGCTCGGAAATCCGTTACCAAGCACAAGCTACTTCTGTTTACCCTACTCTGCTCTTTTGAAAATTGCACAAGTCCCAAGGAACACTCTCTGAACACTGTGGAGCATCACCGACCAGGGGGGAACACCACCGGCCATGCAGAAGTGGTCATCGACCATCTATTGAGCTCTCGGCCACCAATGAATGGCCGGTCGGCACTGAGTGTGGTCGGTCGGCCATTTATGCCTGCAGAATCCTGTTTTGACAACAGCAGAGGGAAAACATGGCATGGCAATGCATTTCGAGCAAATGTTTGCACAAACACCCTCATTATCATGTTCATGACTCAAAGGAGGATGGTCCTCGACCCTTGGGCCACCAATCGCGCATTTCAATGTGTGATGGCCAAAGAGGCCAAGTTGTGCATTTTAATGTCAAATGTAATGCACAAAAACACATAAGGAAACCAACCTCAATCATGGTGATTCAAGAGGCAAGGCATGCATGCCAAATGCAACCTAAGCATGTGAGCTAAGCATACAATATGAGCATGAGTGTAAGTAATGTGTACTGAGCACATAACCTAAACAAACAAACATGCAAGGCATGTAACAACATGTGCAAGCTAACAAGCATGCAATATGCAATGCGAGCATGCAAACATGCAAGACATGTAATATGTTAAGCACCCAAGACAAAAGGAAGAAAACATGCTAAATGCAATGTGATTCAAGCATGCAACACGTGCGATAGGCCAAGTATGCAACAACACACAAGGTGAGCATGCAAAATGTAAAGGAGGGACTTACACCAAGATGGACAGCTCTCTACTAGGTCCAAAACAGTGGCCACGTGCTAAGGAAATGAAGGTCAAAACACATACAAACATGCATGCACACGTGGCCCAACTCTTAAGCATAAAGAAGCAACTTTTAAGCAGACTTAAAAGAGGATAAACATGGGCATATGGCAAGCGTACTAAGCTCTAAAAATCATGTTAAGGATGGTGCCAAACCAACTAAACAAGACAAACAAGGCATGCAACTATGTCCAAAACTCAAGGCAAGCCAAGGGGCCTAAACCATGGCTATATGAAGCAAGTCCCAAAGAGCCATGAGGACTCAAAACCACCCCAAGACTGACCAAAACAAGGTCAAAGGCACACCTAGATGGCATCTAAATGGCCTAAGTCTAAAGGCATGCAAAAGGGTCTAAACATAGAGCATGAAACACCAACCTTTTAAAGCATTAAAGGAGCATTAAATGCAAGCATACAAGCATGCCACAAGGACTGAAATGATGCTATAAGTGGTGCCAAACCACTAAAAAAAGCCAAGTAATGCATGCTCAATACTCACACACCCAAGGCTAACAAGCCAAAATGCAAGGTGGCTATACAAAGGATGTCATGGATGGCCAAAATGACCAAAATCAGACCTCAAGCACATCAAAACATGCATAAAAGCTTCACAAAGCTAAGTCAAAACAAGTAAGCATAGTGGTCTAGATGCTAAATACATGTTAAGGCAAATAATGGCATTACAAGACAAGTATGCAAGGCAAGCATGGCGTGTCTAAACCAACTTAAAACGGTGCTATATTATGGAAAAATAAGCACAAATACTAGCTAAGACATGGCCAACATGAACTCAACAATGGTGCTCACACATGAGGCTAAAATGACAACTTTTGAAGACAACAAGGAGAGGGGATGGCCCTCTCCTTCTTAGGACCTCAAAGCACTATCCCCACCACTGAAATCCCTCTGGATTTCAGTGGTGAGGAGGCCCAAACAAGGTGGTCCCGGAGCTCACCCAAAATAGCACAAAATGGGGGCCAAACAAGGCCTAAGAGGGGTCAAACAACCCCAAACACCGAAACAACTTTAAACAACTATTTTAAGAACTTAAAATCAGAACTTTTATATGTTATAAGTTAAGCTCAAAAACAGATGCAAGGATGGCTAAAAGCCTATGCAAAAATAGGGAATAAAGAGCAAAGTTCTTACCCTTGAACCCCTTTCAGGAACTGAGCTCCAGTTGCTTCCTCAAGCTTGAATCCGCTCAAGAACTCTGAAAATCACTCCTTAGTACCTCAGTAGCTAAAGGAAAGTGTAACTCTAGGTGTTTGTGTGCAAAATTATGAACAAAACACCTTAATACACACACAATATGGAAGAGAGGGAGATATAGAGATAGAATAGATACAACTATGCTAACCCTAATCTAGAGCTCTGGAACTCAACCTTCTAACCCTTGAGGAGGGAGGAGAAGGCCTCCCTTTATAGAGGATCACTCTTGTAAAGCATACAAAACAAGCTAAGCAAGAGTGAAATCCCTCCATAGACGTGTATGGAGGGGGTGCAAAGTGTGTGCCAGCTAGCGCAGCTGGCACAAAATATCTACTAAAAGCAGATGCACAGTGGTCGGCCAGCCAAAAATGCCAAATTGATCAAATAAATGGTCGACCGACCAAACATTTGGCCGATGGCAACAAAACAATGGCCGGTGGCCTCAAGCCATGGCCGGTGAGATGTGGGGATGGCCAACAAGCCATTACCTGCTCCTCAAAAGTAAAACACAAGTATTTAGTGCAAAACCAAACACAAAACAGGCAAGTCGGGAGGTCTTGAGGCTAGGCGCGTGGCCGAGACCTCCGAGAACTCAAGACGAACACGAACATAGATGATCACCGAGTGTTCAAACGGTGACGTCCAAGTCTTGAGGACGGTCAAAAATGGGGTGTCTACAGTTGACCCTTTTTGACAGAACTCGAAAGTCATAACAATGACGGGAGTGAATGTCAAAGCCCAGAGACGACCCATTTTTGACAAGGCCGAAGACTTAGACAAAGCATACAAGCTACAGATAAAGATATGCGCCCGAAGGCAGGGGCAAAATGCAAGAACAATGCACAAAGTCGGGCATAACTTATGATCATGCAAAGAAAGCTGTAACGAAGCATATACATACGATAAATGCAACAGTTTAAGCAATCTAACACAAATCCAACTACATTACAATGCAGAAAGGATGTAAGAGAATTATGTAATTCTCGCTACGTTTCACGCGGAGAATACAATACTTGTGCGGTTCGTCTGGTCGCGCCAGCTTCAAATGAACCGTACATACAATATTGTGCCTGAAAGAGAAAGAAAACTTAACAGGTACGATATCGTCAGCAACATGCATAACAATGCAATCTAAGCTGCGTAACAACGCAAGTGAAGGAGTGCATGACAATGCAACTCGTGTGACAACGCATAACAATGCGGAATGGATGCAAAATGATAATGCAATATATACAAAACTATGTATAAATAATGCAAATGATATGCAATGCAATTGAAACATGATCAAACCATAAGCAGTTCAAAACCACACAGATATCATAAAGATGATGGAGATGCAAAGTCCGTCTACCATAGAAAAGGTGCCGACACCCTCAATCCACAATACCAGCAGTGGAATAGGCGCGTACACATGCAGAGGTATGAGTGTGTAGACAGAACACAACATACAAGTAATTGGGGGGGATGATATAAGTGGGGAATGACCCACTGAGGAAAGATCGTGATCCTAAATGTAGGATGCAAAACACTACACTACAATGCAATGAATGAAATGGATATGGCGCGACCAAAACATATCTTGGCTAGGAAAGGCATAGACACAAACAAACCACGTTTAACATAGAAACGGTGTCGTCACCCTCAACACTAGGTGCGTACACATAATATCATAACTGTGCTTCAACGCGAAAAGTATGGGCACATACCAGACCAAGCTCAACATGGAAAGGCGCAAGCCGCAGATGGAGGTGATGCAGTGAATGCATGCAACTACAATGCAACATATACAATATGCAATGGAATATTTACGATGGATAAGGCCTGCGGCCAAACCGTATCTTGCCTAGGAAAGGCATGGACACATACAAACCACGTTTAACACAGAAACAGTGCCGTCACCCTCAACACTAGGTGCGTACACATAATATCATAACCGTGCTTCAACGCGAAGAGTACGGGCACATACCAGACCAAGCTCAACATAGGAAGGCGCAAGCCATAGATAGAGGTGATGCAATGAATGCATGCAAGCTACAATGCAACATATACAATATGCAATGGAATATTTACGATGGATAAGGCCTGCGGCCGAACCGTATCTTGCCTAGGAAAGGCATGGACACATACAAACCACATTTAACACAGAAACGGTGTCGTCACCCTCAACACTAGGTGCGTACACATAATATCATAACCGTGCTTCAACGCGAAGAGTACGGGCACATACCAGACCAAGCTCAACATGAAAAGGCGCAAGCCGTAGATGGTGATGCAGTGAATGCATGCAAGCTACAATGCAATATATACAATATGCAATGGAATGTATGTAAATGCAATATTTACAGTGAGATGCATGACATATGCACTATATACAGTGTAATGCATGACATATGCACTATTTACAATGTAATGCATGACATATGCACTATTTACAGTGTAATGCATGACATATGCATGTTTGTTTTTTTGTTTTGTTGTTTTTTTTTTTTTTTTTTGAAAATGCATGATAATGCAGATGAAATTGAACGCGCGACAACGCATGTTTTTTGAAATGCATGACAATGCACATGAGTAGCGCATAACAATGCGAGTGAGGGATGCATGACAATGCAACCTAGGATAAAACCCACCAAGAGTCGTTCGGGCACGACAAACACCAAAGGACTTGCACCTTCAGAGGATTTAAGGTCTCCTAGACTAATATTAAAAATGCATAACAATGCAAGTAAGATAAGCATGACAATGCAACCTACCCAAAGCAGTTCGAGCACGACAAACACCAAAGGTCTTGCACCTTCAGAGGATTTAAGGTCTCCTAGACCGATATTAAAATGCATAACAATGCAAGTAAGATAAGCATGACAATGCATGATAGAGAAAATGCACGACAACGCAACTGGAATGTGCATGACGATGCAAGGGGACTCAAATACGCGACAACGCATGTTCTCTTTGAAATGCATGACAAATGCATGTGAGGTACGCATGATGATGCGTGACAAGGACCATGCATGACAATGCATGTAAGGTGCGCATGACGATGCGGCCTAAGATGAAACCTACCAAAAGTCGTTCGAGCACGACAAACACCAAAGGACTTGCACCTTCAGAGAATTTAAGGTCTCCTTGACCGAAGCTAAAATGCATAACAATGCAAGTATGATAAGCATGACAATGCAACCTACCAAAAGCCGTTCGGGTACAACAAACACCAAAGGACTTGCACCTTCAGAGGATTCAAGGTCTCCTAGACCGATATTAAAATGCATAACAATGCAAGTCGTGCGCGTTACAACGCGTGTATGCATGCAAAACGATGCAACCTATGTATGCTAACCGTTAACAAGGTAAAACATTGTAATGCGATGCATTCAAAGCAGTTACTGAATCTCGTAAGATATCAAAGAATATGAAAAGGATACACCTGGCACGTATTCGAGTGCTACGCACAGAAGGCACAGTACAGAGACCGGTTAAGCTTCAGAAATGCACTTTCTTGCACTGTGTTGACCAATGGAGGCCCCAAACCACATCAAAGACCCAAAAAAAGGTGTAAGAAGTTCACCGGGCATCGTAGGAGGTCACCGGCCATACACCGGCCACAAAACAAGGCCATCGGCCAAATATTTGGCCGACCGGCCAAATATGCCTGAATCGGGGCAGTTTGGTCAATTCGGCACGGGTCTTTAAATATAGGGCTTCTAGCCCTATATTTCTCACTTCCTCTTGCTCAAAAAATCCTTCCCTCTCTCTCTAGGTTATTTCCCAACCTTCATTTCCCCATTTTCCTCGGTTTTAGGGTCCATTTCGACGTTCGATTCGCAAGCTCCTTCGCGTTTCGAACATTTTGAACTGAACAAATCTTTGTTTCGGTGTCCCTTTCTCGATTTCCACCACTCAGGGTTTGTTTCCCTCGAGTTTTCCTTGATCTCTGCACCTTTTCCGCACCCCGACCTTTCCGGCCATTTTTCACCCTCCTGGGGTTGACTTTTCAGTTGACTTTTCACATTCTTGCCCTGGTTTTCACTCTTCCGGCCATTTTCACACCCTTCTCAGCATGGCGGATGATATTCCACGAGGCGGAACTCCTCCGGAACAGGAGATGGACCCCGAGGCCGAGCTCTTGCCTTTGAGTGTCCGACCGTTCGACTTGGTGACCTATAGGCCGGCGATTCATGTGCTACCTCCTGTTGGTCTTCACCAGTTCAGGACTTTTGATAGGGGCGTGCCACGAGAGCTTCTTCTGCGTGAGCCAAAGTCACATCTGTCTTACTGCGCTTCTGAGATACAGTCTTCCCTCTATTTTATTTTCCGCAATGTAGAATATAACTGTAATAGTTGATTCTGTTCTTTAACTGCTTAGCCCAGATACACTGATATATCACATGTTGTAGTTTACTGTGAACAGACTTGCACCTAATATCTATTTGAATCTGAACACGTGCACACATGTTGCATTTTCCACTGAAGCACTCAGACACACTGATACATCACATGCTATAGTTCACTGCGAGCACACCTACACCTGATATCTGTTTGAATTTGAACACGCGTACACATGTTGTATTTTCATCAATTATGAGTGCTTTCAATGCTGTATTTGTAACACTACTTCGCAAATGTTTGTTTTGACCACAGGGGAATTCCCATGCCTTCTGAGGGTATGGGAATGTCATGGCCCGTGGATGGTACTTGGAGCTTCCTGACACGGTCCGCCGCATCGTCGACCAGGCCGGCTTCGGCACTTTCTGCAGGGGACTGTCGCGCCTTACTGCGAGCAGGCCTCTTCTTGCCGCTCTGGTGGAGAGGTGGTGGGACACTACCGATTCCTTCCACTTCTCTGCCACGGGAGACATAACGATGACTCCCTTCGACTTCTCGATGCTCACCGGCATCGGGGTAGGGGGTGATCCGATCCCCTTTGACACAGATATGAATGAGTGGGAGGCCGCTCAGATGTACCTACTAGGCGACCTACCGCCTCTTGCTCGTCCAGGATTCGTCAGATATTCGTGGTTCGAGGACCACTTCAGGATTCAGCCAGCCTTGGCTGAGGAGGCACCGATGGCTCAGGAGGAGGCAGAGCAGTATGCACGCGGCTTCCTGATGTTCTTGCTAGGGACGACCCTCTTCGCCGACCGGGAAAATATCGTTCCCCTCTATCTGCTGAGCTCTTTAGTGGATGTCACACGGATCCACCTTTACGACTGGGGTGGTGCCTGCTTGGCCACCCTGTACGGCTACATGAGTTCATCCTCTCGCCTCAGCGGACAGTTGCTCGGAGGCTACCGGCGGGCTTGGGAGGTACATCCTCTTTCTCCGTTTTACATTTCTGCTCTACATTATTTGTATTTTGTACACTGCACACACTGCGGTCTGCCTCATGCTGACTGTATACTGCACACACGGCACACATATAATCTGCTTTACACACTGCACACATTGCACAATACGCTTCATATACTGCACAATCTGCTGCCAACTGACTGTACACTGCACACACTGCAAACATGCAATCAGCTTTACACTGACTGTATACTGCACACACTATACACTCTGCACAATACACTGCACAATACACGGTTCTGTAATTTCTGCTTTATTCTGCATTCTGCTTTATCTGATAAACATACTGATATTTGCTCTGCAGTTGTGGATCTATGCCTACTTCCTGAGGCTTGCCCCAGTGCCGGACGAGGAGACCCCTCTCGGCGTTCCATTCTCCCGTCGCTTTGACGTGAGATACATGCGGAGACCCCAGGAGTCTTTCATATTCTTCCGTCGCTATTTCGACACCATCATCGCCGCAGAGGTATGTTCAACTTAAGAGTTTGTTTCAAGCTTCGCTTTGCATTGTTCTTTCGATAACAGTAGATAACAAACTGCATATCATTTGCAGATCACCTGGCAGCCTTGGGCTCCATTGCCAGCTGCGGTTCGGGAGTGGTATGCTGGTGCTGAGGAGACCGCCCGATTTAGGATCTTGCTAGAGGGCCCGGTCTATCGAGCTTGGTACCTGGGTGAGCACTTCCTACTCCAGACCTTAGGTTTACTGGAGCAAACAGTCCCACGTCTCCCTCTCATCGACATGAGGCAGACGGAAAGATACCCCCCACATGAGATGGCCGATTACACGATCAGATGAGAGGCGGAGGGCTTTAGAGGCGAGGGTGACTATGCAGAGTACGTCCGGACCTACATCATGCGGCCTCTAAGCAGTGGTCGCCGAGCTGAGAGAGAGAGGCCTGCGGTGCCAGCGGTTGGAGCAGGAGTGAGAGCAAGGGCAAGAGCACCTAGGATGGCTCGGGCCCGTGGTAGGAGTGGGCCTCGGAGAGGGTGGGGAGTTGGATGGCCGGCGTTGCCCACGATGATGACATACAGAGGGCAGAGTGGGAAGATTTATCAGATCCCCTTCGCTCCCCCTCCGGCTGATCACGAGCTAGTCGATTTCTACGACTTGCCTCCGGTATGTACTACCGCATTTTATACAATCATTTCATTTCATTTTTCTTTGATATTTCACAGAACACTGATACTTCTAACATTTTTGCAGGCTTCCTCCGTGTACACTCGCCAGTCTCTGGAGTTGAATGCCTCCATGATGGGGATGCTCCAGCGGAGCTTAGACTTGTTGGCCCTTTACAGTATCCCGGTAAGTCTTTCTAACCACTGACTCAAACTTTTACACAATCTGATGTATCGCACTATCAACATAGCACTTGATACACGGCCCTCACGGCATTCATACACTGCACTTAGTCTCCGCATTCCGTACTGATATACTGCTCACAACATTCATACTCTGTATTCATACACTGTATTCTGCAGTGATACACTGCTCACAGCATTCATACACTGTACTCATACACTGTACTTGATATTCATACTCTGCTTTTGCGTAGCATACTGATGCGTTTGCCATTTGTACTTTTTCAGCCTCTATTCCAGATTCTGGCTGCAGGAGGTGCTCTAGCTGGGCCTTCTATTTCCACTCGAGGAGGAGGACGAGGTGGCACAGTATTCCCCCACACCAAAGTGGGGCGCACTCATGATGGGAGTAGTTCTCGAGCACCGGTTCCTGATGATGATGAGTCCGAGGCAGAGGCAGAGGCAGAGGCAGAGTCATTTGAGGAGGAGGCTGGAGATGACTCGGACTCGAGCTCAGATGATGGTGCTAACGATGATGCTCCTGGACCTTCGTCCAGGAAAAGGACGAGGACAGACTCTCAGGCCTGAGACCACTTGACATTGATCTAGACTTTTGTTGCTTTTCTTCTTTTTGTTTTTTCTTTTTCTTTTTTGCTGGTAGCTTGAGTACCTTGTATTGCCGCAGGTAGGTTTTATTTTCTTCGAAACTTTGTACTTGAAAAGATGATGAAATGAAACAAACTTTTTGTCTGAAAAAGTCTTATATTTGTGTATTTCATGCATCGCATTGCATTGCATCACATCATATTACACAACAATGTAAACGAGATTGATCTTTTGTCTGAAAATCAAACACTTGTATTGTAATAACCAGGTAGTGAACCAGCTAATGACAAAACAACTCATACAACCTACTGCTTATTTCAAACACACAGCCCATAACACAGTGCTTGGTTTGCTCTGCATATAGCCTATACACACAGTTCATACAACACACTACTTATTCTGAACACACAGCCCATTCTGAACACTGCTCATTCTGAACTCATAGCCCACAGCAGCATATTACCCATTATGGATACACGGTTCATTCTGAACTCCGCAGAAGTTAAAACACACTCAGATGCTCCAAAATTTCTCGCTTCCCAATCCGGAACCCAAAAGCTTCAGATAGGTCCTGGTTCTATTGTTTTGACATGTCCTGGGTTAAACCCTGCGGTTGTTGAAAGAACCAATCTTACTTTGCACAAATGTGGAGAATGGCACAGCACTCTAAGCACAAATGATTTGAGGAGAGGGTTTTCAACTGGGTATTGAGCCTACGACTGAATCACAGCATACTATGACTCAACCAAAGGTATACAACCTAAACACAATGAGACACGCTCGGAACAGACCCAAAACAAGAGTTAAGGTAAACAAAACAAAAGACACGACACACAGACGCGTTATAAAAACGAGAGACTTCTCAAACCACGAGGAGCCAGTTTCTCCGGGTATTATTTCTCACCCTCTTCCCATTTGTGATTCTCGCATCACTCGGCCCTCAAGCTCGATTTTTCTCTCAAAACCCTTTTGCTTACTTTTTTTCCCAGCGCACATCTCTCTATTCTTTACTCTCTCATTTTTTTCATCCCTCCCCAGATATGGTTGGTGAATAAACAAGAGGTTGTGGGTTCATGCCCAACACTGTTAGCTCGCAGCTATTTCCTCCGGTGACGTTTAGTCGATGTTCCTGATAAGGAAGTGGAGTATCTTGATCCATTCCGGTTCGTGCTTCGCACTTGGCTCGATACCTCGTTGCTCGGAGGTTGAGATAGTTTTCGACCCTTTAATGACACCTTTAGCTGTGCCCTTTCTGGCAAGTATGTTGGCGATGGGGAAAAGACAGGAAGCCTGACTCGACCGTGCCCCTAGTTCATCATTTTGACCATTTTTTGTTTTGGTTTTCTACTAAAACAATTTTAACCAAAATGAGAGTTAGATTAACATACTTGTTTGATTTTCTGATTTAAAATCATACAAGTCAGGTTATGAGCACTGAAAATTTTTCTTTTTTGGGTCCAAGAAAATGGTCCAGTTTTGGAAAAGATGAAATAATTTTTGAGAAAATAATCAACCTTAGTAAAAAATTCTCAAAAACTATTTTTTACAAATGGTCACTGCTCAACGAGCATGGAACTTACTCTCGAGATGCACAACCTCGGATCAAAGGCAATGGAAAATTGCCCCTTGTTCCAAAGGGCACAGCACAGCAACGAAAATTTGCCCCTGGTTTGGATAGCGACTCATGACAACAGAAAGTTGCCCCTTGTCTGGATAACGCCGCAGCATACTGTTGTCAGTCCTTATTAGTGATGATCGCAACCGAACTCTTGGATACAGAGAAGACGAAGATGGTCAAAACCAATATATGGACACAGTCACTTTGAAAGTGTTGGTGGCTGGACTTCAGGATGAAGTTGCCTACGTATCCCAAACATGGGAATCAAGCCTTACGTAGTTCCGGTTGTGTCACAACAGAACTATCGGATTCAAAAAAAAGGCAAGGATGATCAAAACCATTACATGGACACACTTGATTTGGAAGTGTTTGTGGCTGGACTTCAGGATGAAATTGCCTACGTATCCCAAACATGGGAATCAAGCCTTACGTAGTTCCGGTTAAGGTACACTCGTGTATTAACCCTCACTTTTTAGGCTCTAACTTTTGCCAAAGCCGCCCTCTGCGGGTTTTCAACCTTGCGATCTTTATTCTTCTTTTCTTTTCAATTCCCTTCTCTTTTTTTATTATATATATATATATATTGTCTTTTTTTTTTTTGCATTTTTTGTATTCTCTTCTTTTCTTTTTTTCTTGCTCTAAGTTTTGCCTGGATCGCCCTTCCGGGTTTTCGGCCCAGCGAGCCTCTCAAAGGGTGAAAGTGTAACAAGTCCATGCCAAATGGTTTTAGGATCTCGAAGCCATCCGTATCCAGGAGGGTGGCTGTTTTATTGACTCGCAGAAGGATCCATCTTCGGCTCTTCGAGCACATTGGACATTTTTGCCCCTAGTTCAAGGGGTGCTTCTGTTCTAGCTTCGCAAACTTCTTCTGATGAGGTCTGATCTTCTTGATCTGAATTTCTTGGCCTCTTGTTCAAGGGTTACTTCAAACTTGGCCACGCAAGCCTCATGTTGTAGTTGACCGTTGAACGTTCTGAACTATGGTCCAAGGTTTGAAAGCAAGGGCTCAAGTCTTGAAGCTGAGAGCGATCCTAAGCTGCACAATCTCAAGAGCGATTCTACACAGGTCTTCGCAGGACTGCGCAAAACATTTTGTTTTTGAAAATTTTTTAAGAAAACGACAAATCGCTCGCGCTGAAGATAGTGTGGAACCAATCTGGATCAAGCCAGGGTCCTTCTCAGTACTCACGTTAACAAACATGATTTCAATCATTAAGGGCTTAGCATGCCTCTCTTTCTCTCAATTTGACCAAAGTTTTGCAAATCCCGAGGAATTCCTTCCTCTTCGTTTTCATCACCACAATGTTAAAAAAGTTTTGAAAAACTTAGGTCAATGTAATGAATTCGAGGTGCAGAAGAGTAAGTGAGATGCTCCGCCGTTTCATTCAAATTTTCTGGCACAACTAGCTTGAAGTAGCAATAGGCACGGAAAACATGATAGCCGCAGCTGTTTCATTCAGATTTCCTAGTTGCAACTGGCTCCACAGCAGACACAGACTCAAAAGAAAACAAAAAGGTAATTACAAAACAAAACGGTGTTCAAGGCAACAACCCCGGAATCACCTGACATTCTATACAATGGGACTGACTCGACACAACAAGACAGACACTTAAGCAAAAAGACTGACTCAAGTCAAAGAGACAGACTCAAAACAAAAACAAAGAACTGACTCGACACCCAAGCCAGAAGTTACAAAACTGCATTCGCAAATGCTCCCAACAGTGCATGCCAAACGCCACATCTGAAATACACCGAGCGCTGCCCACAGGTGGTCAAACCCCTGATCACATACTTGCAGTATCCTCAAAATCCAACAATTCAGCGGCGACAGACTTTGCTGAGGTAGGTGGGAGGATGACCTCATTGTCAATCAAATCTTGCACTTCGTGGCGAAGGCGAAAACAACCGTCGGTGTTGTGACCGGTTTGCTGGTAGTACGCGCAGTACAAGGTAGCATCATGTGTGAGAGGAAGATTCTTCGGGAGAGGTCAAGGCTCGAGGGGTTTAAGATGCCCTTTTTTAGCCAAAATTTGAAATGCCCTAGATAAAGGCATGTAGAGGGCATGAAAGACTCTGCACCTTCGAGGCAGATACTTCGAGGTCTGAAGGTTCTTGCTAGACGCACTAGCGAAAGGGTTGGCAGGCACTGCCTTGGCTTTCTGATCTTTTCCCGGTGCAGGGTTGGGAGCGGAATGAACTGTTCTGGCATGACGGGGCCTATCCCGATTTTTCGCCTGTTTTGAACTGCCTTCGGTTGGAGTGGGGAAAACATCATCCACAGTCTTAGCCATGACTGTGAGTACTTGTTACTTATTCATCCCCCCAGCTTTCAAAGCCTCGATTGCCCACAGCAGTTGTTCAATGGGATCAGCATATGTTCCCACTTTGTTCTTACCTCTAGCCTCAGCCTGATCGAGGGTTTGGGTTGCTATATCAGAGAAAACCCGGTTGTTGTTGGCACGTCACGGTCATAGCTTGGGACAGCCTCAGGTTGGCTGAGCTCGATCACAATTCGCCCCAATAGCGGGGGCTCCTGCAGTACAAAATTCCTGACATATGGTGCAATTGCTGGCGAAGCTGACATTCCGTAAGCGAGATCCGCCACAGACCTCTGGAGGTCACCAATCATTCCCATCAACTCAAACGTGGTGGGCTCACGAGCTTGAAACAACTGGGGCTCCCAGATCAGGCGCGCAGTAGGCGACCTGGGCGGATGTGGCACTTCAACATTGGCCTCATCCCGCAAGATGGTTCCTCGGTCTAATGCGGCTGCCATAACCACGATTTCCTCTGAACTTTGGGTCATCATAAGTCTGCTGAACTTGAATGGAGATTATGTAACCGGAGATTGACGGATCAGACGTCTGTCTTGCCTCAGCGAAGGAGAACACCAAATCTCTGAACCCAAATCTCTGAACCTTGAAAGGGAAAACAAGCAGCATTTCAGCCCAAATGGAACAGACACAGGCGTAGCTGAATAACTGTACTCTACTACTGATCATTCTTCTCCAAAATCACTGCCCCAAAAAAACTAAATCTGATACCCGCAGATATAACCGATTCCCCAAAACACTGATACTGATACTCTCAGGCCTAGTACTAAACTTGCAAACTGATATGTGCGTTCCAGTAGAGATACACTCTAAAAGCACATAGCAAGTAAATGAGAACCAAAACACCCCTATGTTGGGGTAGGGTTTTCCTGTCCTATTTTGTCAGGAATTAGGGTTTCACTACGCACGCAACGGTTTCAAACAACCTATAATCGGGTAGCAACTTGTCTTAGCTTGGAATGGTCACTATGGATTCCGAATATGTACTAGGTCGAATGGTCAAAAGGGTGCCCCGGTAAAATCGGTGTTTGTGTTCCCATACTGGCAGAGCCCGTAACCGATCAACCTTATGGCATGCAGCCTCAGGCTAACCGCTTAGGAATAGCAGATGGCAAACACGGTGTCCTAGGCGCACCAATGCAAATGCAATGCAAAGAAACACATAAGTGTAGTTAAAACAAGATATCACGAGTTCGAGTCAAGCTGTCTAAACTCCCCAGCAGAATCGCCAGAAACTGTAGACGTCCCCGAACACCCCGAGAGGGAAATCCCGTTCTGTTCATTTGGGCTCACTACAGTTCAGGACTCAAATTGTCACGGTTCTAAATCTGAACTAAAGAGTCCAAATCCGGCAAATCGTTTTTTAAAACAGATTTTTTGTAAAGAAGTGCCAAACATGGACTGCTTTGCCAGATACAGAGTCGCCACCTAAATAATTTTTATGGGGGAATTTAGGAAACCCTGACTCGTTTGCCCACATGTCCGTCATCACCAAAGTTGCCTCGGCTCGGGAACTTGGGTACGATTGGGGAAGGTCAGCTATGAGCACCCTTACTCGCCCGATCAAAGATCGGCCACTACTAACCATGATATCTAGTTTTGAAAACAGTATGCGTTCTTATTCTGATTAATTAGCTAATCTTACTATGTGATGCGCACAACACAAAAGTATAGACTAGATCGCCTAATTTGGAACAAAGCATTGCATATCCGTTTGTTCGAAAAATGGTTTGAAATTTGCTACTCGCAAGTAGGCTAAAATACGGATTTCAATGAGTTGTTTCAACTCAAGCAATCCAACCTTCACCCACAGGCATTCAGGCAGTAATATCACATAAGCACATAGCCACATGGTAAGCATGTTGTCATGTTAACATTCACACTCATGCGAGCTGCTAAAGCATAAATACTTACAACGTACTCCGAGCCAAAACAAAGAACATGTTAGCAATCAAATGTATGATCCAAGTCCATGTTAAATGGCTAATGCATCGCATACAAAATGCAATCTAGAATAGGCTCGGCTAATCTAAGAGTGGCATGTGGAATGCAACAAGTAACACATATTCAAGTTAGATTTGAAATACTATGCAGTTAGCATGATGCGCCGAGCCCGATGCATGCAATACTGATGAATGAATGCACACATGCATAGCATAAGGTATGCTAAATTAAATATGTCCTAGTACTAACCATCAAAAGTAGGTAAGTAAAAGGGAGAAAGAAATAGGGGTGGGAAGACATGCACACGCACACCCACACTTATTACACATTTGCCCTCACTCGGAGGGACCAAAAGAATAATACAAATTAATTAACCTACAAGCTAACTAATTATTATAGACCACTTAACTAGTTAAGCAAATTAACTAAGCTAAGAAAGCAATAAAATAGCCTCGAGAAGAGGGTCCAATGCATGCATGCTCGAGTTTGCTCAAAAATCCATCATCATGCACAAGCTGCCTCTGTTTACCCTGCTCTGCTCTTCTGAAAATTCCACAAGTCCCAAGGAACACTCTCTGAACACTGTGGAGCATCTCCGACCAAGGGAGAACACCACCGGCCATGCAGAAGTGGTCATCGACCATCTATTGAGCTCTCGGCCACCAATGAATGGCCGGTCGGCACTGAGTGTGGTCAGTCGGCCATTTATGCCTGCAGAATCCTGTTTTGACAGCAGCAGAGGGCAAACATGGCATGGCAATGCATTTCGAGCAAATGTTTGCACAAACACCCTCTTTATCATGTTCATGACTCAAAAGAGGATGGTCCTCGACCCTCGGGCCACAAATTGCGCATTTCAATGCATGATGGCCAAAGAGGCCAAGTTGTGCATTTTAATGTCAAATGTAATGCACACAAACACATAAGGAAACCAACCTCAATCATGGTGATTCAAGAGGCAAGGCATGCATGCCAAATGCAACCTAAGCATGTGAGCTATGCATACAATATGAGCATGAGGGTAAGTAATGTGTACTAAGCACACAACCTAAACAAACAAACATGCAAAGCATGTAACAACATGTGCAAGCTAACAAGCATGCAATATGCAATGCGAGCATGCAAACATGCAAGACATGTAACATGTTAAGCACCCAAGACAAAAGGAAGAAAACATGCTAAATGCAATGTGATTCAAGCATGCAACACATGCGATAGGCCAAGTATGCAACAACACACAAGGTGAGCATGCAACAACATGCAAAGGAAGGACTTACACCAAGATGGACAGCTCTCTACTAGGTCCAAAACAGTGGCCACATGCTAAGGAAATGAAGGTCAAAACACATACAAACATGCATGTACACGTGGCCCAACTCTTGAGCATAAAGAAGCAACTTCTAAGCACACTTAAAAGAGGATAAACATGGGCATATGGCAAGCGTACTAAGCTCTGAAAATCATGTTAAGGATGGTGCCAAACCAACTAAACAAGACAAACAAGGCATGCAACTATGTCCAAAACTCAAGGCAAGCCAAGGGGCCTAAACCATGGCTATATGAAGCAAGTCCCAAAGAGCCATGGGGACTCAAAATCACCCCAAGGCTGACCAAAACAAGGTCAAAGGCACACCTAGATGGCATCTAAATGGCCTAAGTCTAAAGGCATGCAAAAGGGTCCAAACATAGAGCATGAAACACCAACCTTTTAAAAAATTAAAGGAGCATCAAATGCAAGCATACAAGCATGCCACAAGGATTGAAATGATGCTATAAGTGGTGCTAAACCACTAAAACAAGCCAAGTAATGCATGCTCAATACTCACACACCCAAGGCTAACAAGCCAAAATGCAAGGTGGCTATACAAAGGATGTTATGGATGGCCAAAACGACCAAAATCAGACCTCAAGCACATCAAAACATGCATAAAAGCTTCACAATGCGAAGCCAAAACAAGTAAGCATAGTGGTCTAGATGCTAAATACATGTTAAGGCAAATAATGGCATTACAAGACAAGTATGCAAAGCAAGCATGGTGTGTCTAAACCAACTTAAAACAGTGCTATATCATGGAAGAATAAGCACAAATACTAGCTAAGACATGGCCAACATGAACTCAACAATGGTGCTCACGCATGAGGCTAAAATGACAACTTTTGAAGACAACAAGGAGAGGGGATGGCCCTCTCCTTCTTAGAACCTCAAAGCACCATCCCCACCACTGAAATCCCTTTGGATTTCAATGGTGAGGAGGCCCAAACAAGGTGGTCCCGGAGCTCACCCAAAATAGCACAAAATGGGGGGCCAAACAAGGCCTAAGAGGGGTCAAACAACCCCAAACACCGAAACAAGCTTAAACAACTATTTTAAGCACTTAAAATCAGAACTTTTATATGTTATAAGTTAAGCTCAAAAACAGATGCAAGGATGGATAAAAGCCTATGCGAAAATGGGGAATAAAGAGCAGAGTTCTTACCCTTGAAGACCCCTTTCAAGAACTGAACTCCAGCTGCTTCCTCAAGCTTGAATCCACTCAAGAACTCTGAATATCACTCCTCAGTACCTCAGTAGCTAAAGGAAAGTGTAACTCTAGGTGTTTGTGTGCAAAATTATGAACAAAACCCCTTAATACGCACACAATATGGAAGAGAGGGAGATATAGAGATAGAATAGATACAACTATGCTAACCCTAATCTAGAGCTCTAGAACTCAACCTTCTAACCCTTGAGGAGAGAGGAGAAGGCCTCCCTTTATAGAGGATCACTCTTGCAAAGCTTACAAAACAAGCTAAGCAAGAGTGAAATGGAGGGGGTGCAAAGTGTGTGCCAGCTAGCACAGCTGGCACAAAATATCTACTAAAAGCAAATGCACAGTGGTCGACCAGCCAAAAATGTCAAATTCACCAAATAAATGGTTGACCGACCAAACAGAGTGCCGACCGACCAAACATTTGGCCGATGGCAACAAAACAATGGCCGGTGGCCTCAAGCCATGGCCGGTGAGATGTGGGGATGGCCAACAAGCCATTCCCTGCACCTCAAAAGCAAAACACAAGTGTTTGGTGCAAAACCAAACATATAACAGGCAAGTCGGGAGGTCTTGAGGCAAGGCGCGTGGCCGAGACCTCCGAGAACTCAAGACGAACACGAACATGGATGATCACCGAGTGTTCAAACGGTGACGTCCAAGTCTTGAGGACGGTCAATAATGGGGTGTCTACAGGGTATAAATAGAAGCACCCCACACATAATAAAAATAGAGAAGATAATAAAAACTCCAAAGAGATGAGAACAGTGAGGTCCGGTCTCAGAGTACCTGCACAATTTTGTTAGACTTGGCCATGGCATTTAAAGCAGGCCCATCTCTACAAGAAACACTAAACGTGGTCATTGTATAGATTAGATTAAGTAATTAATAAAGGTTTATTTTGAACCAAAAGGGAAAATCCAATGAAATCATATTGTTGATTAAGAGTGGTACGAAATATTGCAGGCACGGAATACAAACTAATAAAAAATAAGTTGTTTTTCCTAATCAATAACAGTAAGTGATCAATGAAAGTATGTTATTATTGGTTTGGGCATATTATTAAACACATGGTGAGCAAAAGATAAAATTGTAGCAAAACAACAAAACAAAGACAATACATAGGCTGAGCCAAATATTAAATAGAATTTGGGCAATAATAAGCATCAATCTAATATAGAAGCATAGAAATCAAGTAATGACATCTCCATAGAAGACAAAGAAACAGCAAACCAAACAATTACATACCAGATTGTTTGGATTTGCAGCTGGCTTGTGAAAGAAAAATGCATACAGAGTTCAGCCCAATGCAAACTATAGAATAAAGGAAGATACAACACTCAAACGAACATTCATTGTAAGAAATTGAACAATTTCTTTGATAAACTATAGAGTATTTTGCAACAAAGAAATTGAACAATTTACACCTCTTAATATCTCACGACTTGAGGAACAAGCTTGGGTGAAAAGCAAACAGCCTAATCTGTAGCGGCACATTGCCTAATCTGTTGTTTAAGCTCATTTAAAGTTCAATCAAACCAGACCCTCCAAAACCAATAAACAAAACCCATCTGGTCAATGATGACTGATGCATTAACAGTTCCCAATTTAGCAAAGCAAATGCACAAAGATCACAATTTTCACATCTTAAATTTATCCCTCCTAAGCATCATCTTCTTAATCTTTAAGAGCACAACAACAACTTAAGCAACTAAATACATACTTTAGCATAGGCCTTATATGCTAGATACACATTTCTATTTCCTTACAATTACCAGACCTTAAACTCAAAGCACCTGAAACATAGAGGAATGATTTTTTTACCTAAAATATACCAACACAAGAACATGGCATAAACTCGGCTAGTGGCCAACAATCAACCATCTCATTATTATGAAGTCACACAAGGCATCAAGCATATCATCTCACATCAATCATTCTTTTCAATAATGTTAGGTTTTTATTCTTGGCAATCCCGTTTGACAAAACTCCTTTCAGTTGTACTTGTTTTCACACTTTTATTTCAGTGAGGCTATGAGTTTGTTAGATGCGAACCAACTCGAATCGTGCTTTGCAGAGAAGTTTGTGGTGTTTAATTCTTTCAAGATTGCCACTTCGCTAATTATGACGGGGATCGAGCAGCCTGGTCAGCTCATGGGGGTCAAGGGAGCAGCGCCCCTTGGCGGGTCCGAGGCAGCACCACGGCGGGGTCGAGGGGCAGCGCCCCCGAAGCAAAATACAAAAATGCATTCAAAGTTGCCTGTTCGCTCGAGCGGACATTCCCTTGCTCGAGCGGAGAATGTTGAGTTCCAGAAGTTTGGTGAGTCTGCAAAAATACTGTGATCCGTGTTTTCACGCTCGAGCGTACATCCTGGTTTGGAACATGTCATATAGTGTCCCCGCTTGAGCATCAATTCCCACTCGATCAGACCTCGCGATTTCAGATTATATAAATTCGCAAGTTGCTCCAAATCTAGGATGACTTCTCCAGATCTTCTTCTTGGGTTCTAGGATTTATATCTGGGGATATTTTACTAGTTTTCTTTGATGTTTTATTTGAGTATTCAACTCCTGGTTTAAAGAGTATACATCAAATGATTATTTGTTTGTTCTACACAAAAGAGACAGTTGTTCTTCGGTGGATTCTGAAGAATTCGAGCCTGAAGCTTTAGTGGATTCTGGAGTGTCTCATCGTTAAGACAATTCCGAGGTGAAGACGGGGTTGGAAGAGATACATAGGGGTTGGTTCAATACGGGAGTGGATTCGCTAGGTAATTGAGAGTATACCTGTGTAATTCCTTTATGTCTTTTTAATGGATTGTTTTGTGGCTTTTGCCTGTGGTTTTTTTATCACAATTGGAGGTGTCCAATTGTGGTTTTTCCACGTAAAATCATTGTGTCGATTTGTCTTGATTGTTTGATTGGGATTGTTATATACTGCTTAAAATTGATACATAATCACAAATTAACATCTAGGGGATTTCTAGATTTTTCAATTGGTATCAGAGCCGGTCGCTCTATTTTTTTTTGTTTTACAAATCTATTAGGGCGAGATCTTGTTTGATTTGTGATAATGGATACAATTCGTGAGGGAAATTCTATGGTTCGACCACCCCTACTTGACGGATCCAATTATTATTTTTGGAAAGCTCAGATGAGATCGTTTTTAAAATCTATTGATGAAAAAGTTTGGCAATCTGTCATGTATGGGTGGACTGAACCAACTATTACCGTTGATGGAGTAACTTTTCCCAAACCAATTGATAAGTGGGACACAATTGATTACCAAAATAGTAGTTGGAATAGTAAAGCTATCAATTCTCTCTTTTGCGCTGTCACACCTGAAGAGTTTAGTCAAATTTGCAATTGTGAAGTCGCAAAAAAGGCTTGGGATATCTTACAAACTATTCATGAGGGCACTCATTCTGTTAAACACTCAAAACTTCAAAGGCTCACGTCTAGTTTCAAAAACCTTTCAATGAAAGATAGTGAGACCTTTGATGAATTTTATGCGAAGTTGAATGACATTATAAATTCCAGCTTCAATTTTGGCGAAAAAATACCAGAATCCAAAGTTGTGCGAAAAATTTTGAGATCCTTGCCCGATCGGTTCCAACCAAAAGTTATGGCTATTGAGGAGGCTCAAGATGTTGACAACATCAAGCTAGATCACTTGGTTGGAAATCTCCAAACTTATGAGGCACATAGGAATTTCAAAAAGAAACAAAAAGATGCTATTGCTTTCAGTAGTACTCATAGAGTTGGAGAGGATTCTAATGAGGATTGTCAGATAGATTCCAAGATTACGGCTGCTTTTGTTAAACAATTTAAAAAATCTTTTCTGAAAAAGAATCCTAATCTTTTGGAATCTACTCACACTCATAAATCCAAAGGCAAAGATAAACTCAAAATTAATTCTATAGCCAAGAAGGAGAAAGGAAAGATGCAAAAGAACTCTGAAAGAGTCCAATGTTATGAATGCCACAGATTTGGCCACTTTGCTTCAGAATGCCCTACTCATTTGAAGAAGAAGAAAGCCCTTGCTATCGCTTGGGATGATGAATCAGAATCTGATGAAGATGAAAGTGACAACGAAGATCAAGGCGAAGAGGGACATAAACAATTCCTTGCCTTCATGGCAGCTTCTGAAACTGATGGACGAATAGAGTATCCGAAGAGCTCGATTGAGAATACCACTGATGATGAATCCTCTGGGAGTGAAGATGAAGAACTTCAGCAAGCATATCAAAAGTTGTATAAAGAATCTCTTAACTTATCCAAATTGAATGACAAACTCACTACAAAACTTAAAGCATGTGAAAGTGAGAATGTCAAATTAAAGAAAGAGATTTCCGAGGCTTGGAATGACGCCCTTAAGATTTCTAATGATCGACAAGCTCTTTGTACAAAACTCTTAACTTGTGAGACAGGGAGGAATGAGCTACAACAAATCTATGCAACATATAAAGAAAAAATTGAAACTCTCGAGATGTCTCAAGTTGCTTTGGAAGAACTAATGATCAAGAAAGAGGAAGAGCTCAAGTGTGCTATGGCTACCATTGGTCTTTGGAACAAAGGATCAAAGACTTTGGAAGATATCATTGGGTCTCAACAAATGTGTTGTGACAAGAGTGGCATTGGCTTTGGTGATAACAAAGAGCAAAAACAGAGTGCATCTACATCTCATGATACAAGAACTCAAGGAAAAGGAGAACAAAAAATTCAACATAAGGATGGACTTCTCAAACTTCCTAGAGTTGGTAAGGTAAAAGAAAATAAGGTACACCCTGTACACCCCATTTTTATTTGTCATCATTGTGGTATGTATGGTCATATTCGCCCTTATTGTTATAAGTTGCATGGGAGAGTGTCTCATAGAGATAGAAGAAATTCTAACATCTCATGGGGTAGGAGACAGTTCTTTGGTCGTGAGGAGGTTAAGGATCATATTAGACCTCGCTATTTTGATCAGCTTGAGACCAAACATGAACATAGGCTGTGTTTGCCTAGACCTTGGAATATGAAGTTGGTAACCAAGTCGAGACGGGTTCCCATTGAAAGAGAAGGCAACCACAATGTCAAGACACCACCCAAGAACCGTCATTCTCATAACTTCGTTCATACTAAAGCGGTTTGGGTGAGAAACTTGACTTGTGTTAATTTGTTTATTAGTTTTTGGATTTCTGTATGTTTTTTTTTTTCTTTTTGAGTCTTTTAATGTGTGCATGTTTGTTTTCTGTCTTGCTTTGTTTAGAAAAAAAAATGTGTGCTTATTCATTTGTTGTCTTGCTTCATTGTTGAAAAAAAAAAACAAAACAAAACAAAAAGATTTTCTTAGCATGGTTTTGCAAGCTTGAATTTTTTGAGATGTTCTTGGTACATATTAGAATTGATGAGAATAACCATTACATGTTAATATGTGTGTGATTTCTGTGGTCATTACTCATTTTGGAGTGTGTGTTCTTTGATTAGTATGTCTCATTCTGTACACACTCTTGGATTAGCAAATTTTGGAGTCTTCCGCCTTAGTAATTATTTTTTCTCTATGGACTTCTGTCATTGATCTTTTGCCTTTCTAGAGGAATTGACCTATACTAGCATATCATAGGTGATGTTGAGTCTCTTAACCATCTTCCATCGTTTTACATCTCCATAGATTTCCCCTCTGTTCTTTGGAGTCCAGCCATGAGGAAAAGGCTACCTCAGAGTCACCAACCAGGCTATCCTTATTATCTCCATGCTTCTCTGGTTCGGTTTCCATACTCTTGAGCGTGTCAGCCGCCAATGAGTGTGAAAAAAAAAAATGTGAAAAAGAAAGAAAAAATGTGCAAAAGAAAGAAAAGAAAAAATGTGAAAAAGAAAGAAAAAAAAAAGGATTTATTGATTGAGGGGGAGCCTCCGCTTTTACTCACCAAATACCCTTTGATTCCTAGTGGTTTGACTTTCCTTAATTGTGCTTAGATTCTCTTGTCAGAGGTCCAGCTTTTATATCACTACTAGGATTTGAATCTAGTGTTTGTCAAACTCCAAGAGTCACACACACACTTTTTTCATGGGATCTATGCTTTTCACATAATGCATCACTTTCTTTTATGAGGAATTTTCTAGAGGCTATGCACATTGTGTTTTCAAGTAATTGTGCTTCTTGGATACTCTTGTGTGTTTTAAGGTACAAATCTAAAATTCCCTACTTGCTCCACCATATTATTTTTTGTCGTTTTCTTCTTGTTCATTGTTTGGTAAGGGAGATTGGCTATAGTTGTTTTGCATGTTGCTATGCACTTTTTGTTCATTATTTCCTTCTTGCATGCTCCTGATACTTACATCATCATATCATTGCTTGTGTGATTTATGATCTTGCTTTTGTTGTTTGAGCTTCCTTTGTCAATTCGTGACAAAAAATGGGAGAAAGTTGGTTTTCATGTGTCTTAGGATTTCATGTATTCACATCATGTGTCGGGTGCATATGTCTTAGTTTTCATCTATCCATGCTACATGTTCTTAAAATCTCCAAGTCCCATCTATTCATGTTTTCCATCTCATACTTCAAGATAATCTTGTCATATGTTTATTTCTTTTTCATATACTCTTGTGGGACTAATAGTTGTTTTAGAGATTGTGGCACTAATAGTTGTTTTGCAGATCATGACCTTGAGAAAGAAGTTTGCTTTTGTTGGTTGTAATGGGTTGGGGTGTTTAGGATTTTATTTGTTAGGTGTGTTTTGTCACGGCATTGCCAAAGGGGGAGATTGTTAGGTTTTTATTCTTGGCAATCCCGTTTGACAAAACTCCTTTTAGTTGTACTGGTTTTCGCTATAGCGATCCCGGTTGTCCCTTTACTGTTCTGTTGTGTTCCGGACTCGGTTCTGTGAAGTTGGTAGTGGTATCTATCTTGTTGTCGTCCTTTAATTCCACTTGATTGAGTTTTAGGATGTTTTGAGCAGGGTTGTTACAGGTTGGTTAGGCCTTGGTTTCAATTCCTTGTTGTCCAGTTTTTAGGCGATCCGCTCGAGCGGGTCTTCTTGCGCTCGAGCGGGGATTGCACACCTCCAGTATTTCGTGTTCCTGCAAAACTTCTGCAGATGTGATTTTTACGCTCGAGCGGGTTTGGTTACGCTCGAGCGGTAGTGCTCGAGCGGGTAGTACTTTCTGGGTATAAGTTCTGGGAGGTGGAAATCTACGCTCGAGCAGACTGGTTTTCGCGCTCGAGCAGAAGTGCTTTATTCCTGTGTCTTCGCGCTCGAGCGGGCCTTATTGCCCTCGAGCGTGTTCAGATTTTTGTTCTTGGCACTCGAGCGTTGTGTTCTCCACTCGAGCGGGTCATGCGTATATGAGTTATCCGCTGGGTGATTTTAAATCACTTTTAACTTTCCTTTCTCTCTCCTACTTTTTCTAAAACCCGTTTTGAGAGCTTCTCTCTCTAAAACCTTGACTTCTCTCTAGGTATTGATCTAGTAGGAGTGAGTTCCTCACCTTCGGCCTTTGTAAAAGTTGTGTGGATCGTCGAGGGCGTCGTTTTGATCCGAAAATCTTGGTCTTTGGAGCACTTTGGTTTTGGTCTCTTCTCCATCCGAGCTCTAACTTCAAGGTAGGGATATCCTACTCCTCTTTATGAGCTTTGTCTTTAAATTTTAGTATTTTGAGATGTTGGGGTTGGTTTGGTAATTTTGTGAAAGTTTGGGGCTTTTGTGTAAATTTACAAAAGTTGGGGTTTTAGCTATATAAAACCTAGATGCATGTTTGGCATGAAAAAGTGAAATTAATGTTAAAACATTAATGAAAGTGGAACCCAAGGGTTGTAATGTTAATTATGAAAAATGCCCTAATTACATTGGTTAATTAATTTGCATAATTAATTATGAGAAATGAGGAATTGATTTGGAAAGATATGGGATTAAAGGGTGTAGTTGGATTATTTATCACTCACCTAGTTGGAATGTTGATTATATATCCATTGTTGCATTTATTTTCTGTATAGAAATAACTGCTTTGGGCTATTAGTGGAGGATAGTCTTGATTGTTGTAGACAATGCATGATGATTAGGCAAACTGAAACTAATCACTGGAATGTGTCATTGAGTATGACGATTGAAAGAATACATTAAAGTTATGTGTTGTGTGATGATGTGTATAATTATTGTTTATATGCATTGTGTTGTGTTGGAGGAGATAGGGGATGTACTCCACGGTTTAGGGGAAGATAGGGGATGGACCTCTAAACCGGATGTTGTTGGGAGGAGATAGGGGATGGACTCCATAGATAGAGCTCATATGCTTATCTAGTAATGTGTTGACAGAGCTCATATTCTTGTCTTTGGAAGTGTGATAGTGCTCTTTTGCATATCTATGGAAGTGATGATATAGCTTGTATGCTTATCTGTTGGTGTGTGATATAGCTAGTATGCTTATCTATTATGAAATGGGAAAGTGCTTAATATGAGTTACTGTCTCATATGAGTTGTTTGGCCAGGTTCTGAGCCATGGTTATAAATTGAGAATTTAAAAGAATTGGAAAATGGATTGTAATATGGACTTGTATGTCATGAAACCGTAAAGTGTGATAAGGGAAAGTATCAGTGTTGGCCATCTATCAACTGCTAATCTTTTAGTCATTGTTCATATTTGGTTTAGTATATTTCTACTAGGCTGTGGCTCACCCTATATAGGAATATCATTTTCAGGTACAGGTAGCATGCCACCTCCAAGGACGTAGCTTGGGAGGCTAGAGGCAGGCGGACTTTTGTTGTTTTATTTCTTTGATGTATTACATGTATATTCAAGCCAAGGGCTTAATGTGTAAATGAGTTAGCACTCTTTTGTTGTAACCAAGTGTTAACTTGGAAAGCTGTAAACCTTTAGGGCATTTGCTTTTATTGTTAACATGTAATACTTTTGGTAATGGAACTCTGATGAATAGAAGAAAGTGGAGCTTTTATATATCAATGCATGTCTCTATTGATGGGTTTAATGTTATTTTTTTGAGGGCGTGACAACTTGGTATCATAGCGTACCTGTAGACGCCCCATTTTTGACCATCCTCAAGACTTGCACGTCACCGTTTGAACACCCGATGATCATCCATGTTTGTGTTCGTTTGGAGTTCCCGGAGGTCTCGGCTACGCGCTTTGCCTCAGGATCTCCGAACTCGTCTGTTTAGTGTCTGGTTTTGCACCAAACACTTGTGTTTTGCCTTGGAGGGGCAGGGAATGCCTTGTGAGGCATCCCCACACATCACCGGCCATGACCAGAGGCCACCGGCTGGTGTTTTGTTTCCATCGGCAATGTATATTGCCGGTCGGCATTCCTTGTTGCCGGTCAGCAGTCCATTTTGTCAAAATGGCATTTTTGAGCAGCCGACTACTGTTCATCTACTTTTAGTAGATATTTTGTGCCAGCTGTGATAGCTGGCACCCACTCTGTTCCCCTCCATACACGTGTATGGAGGGATTTCCCTCTAAGCAAGCTTGTTTGGTAAGCTTTGCAAGGGGGACTTCTATAAGAGGAGAGTTCTCCTCTTTCTTCTAGGTTGGCAAATTCTGAGAGAAAAACCAGAGCTTATACATATACCTACACACTCTCTCTCTATATTTCCCTCTCTCTCCTCCCTTGTGTGTTTTTGGTGGCATAAAAGTGCATTTCTACCTTAGTTTTGCACTAACACACACACTACCACACCTTACTTCGACTTTGAGGCACTTTGAGGGTTGTTTGTTGAGGTTTTGGACTGGTTTTGATCAATAGAGGGTGGCTGGACCAACTGTTCTTCAAAGGATCTTCAAGGGTAATCACTTTGCTTTAGTTTCTCCAAACTTGCACTAGTTTTTTACCTGTCTTGCTTGCTGATTTAGGCTTTGTGCATAACATAAAAAAAGCTTATATTTTCATGCTTAAGAACTTTCATTCAGGGTGTTTTATGGTTTGAGTTCAAACTCACCCTCTTAGGCCTTATTTGGCCCTTTTGGTGCTTCCTTTGTGAGGCTTTGTTTGCTTGAGTGTCTTAGTCTTCTCACCACTGAAAACCAGTGGATTTTCAGTGGTGAGGAAGGTGGTTTGAAGTCTTGTATAGGGGAGGGACACCCCTCTCCCTTCATTGCCTCATTTCCTTGCCTTTTGGCTTAAAGGGCAACATGCATGCTTGACTGATTTTGGCCCTTTTCCAGAGGTTTTTGGGTGTTTTTAGGTCACATGTTACCTCTGTTTTTGGTCGGATTTGTGCCCTTTTGCATGCTTAACATACTTGCTTTAAATTCCTCTATTTGGCCTAGAAATGCATCTTGTATTTAGGTCATGATTCTTGCATGTATTAGCCTAATTTCATGAAGGTATTGGCATTACTTTACCATGCTTAAGGCCTGTTGGCCATCTGTTTCAGTCGTGCTTGCCATGTTTGGTGTCACCTCTTTGTGTTTTGGCTTGTAAGCCTTGAGTACATTGGCCTCTAGCATGCGTAGCTTAGACCATCCTCATGATTTGGCATCATTTAGGATCGTATTTCAGTCCATAAATCATGTTTGTATGTTTGCATATGTGACCTCTTTCATGCTTTGAGGATGTGCCCTTTTATGCCTAGAAATGAGTTTTGGTGCATGCATCTCATTGGAGCCACTTAAGCTGCCATATCAGTGGGTTTTGGAGTCCATTTTTGCATGCTAGGATTCTGTTTTGCTTGTCTAAATTCATGCCATGAATGGTCATGTTAGTGGAAGTAAAGAGTCCCTTTTTTGTGCCTTAGCCTTAGGTCCTTTGGCTTGCGTGTTGGCATGAGTGTTTGTCCACCATTTTGGGCACTTTTGGCCACTGTTTTGGAGTGGATTGAGGTCTGCCCCTTTATGGTTTAAGCCCACCATTTCGTGCTTGTCTCATGTTTGTTGCATGATTGCTTCATTAGGTGTTGTAACATGATGATCCTATTGCTTAAATCGTCCATGTTTGCATTGCATTTGCATCTTGCATGCCTAGCATTGCATACTTGCCATGGTAGTTGCATGGCATTTGGCATGCCTTGCATCTTAATCTCGTGTTGTATCTTTGAGTCATGTTTGCATAACATGCATTGCATTACTTGGTTTGGGGTGTCAAACCAAGTGTGAGGGTTAAGGAGCGTTCATATTATAAGTGATGTAACGCGTCTTAACTCTCGGTCACCGGGGCCCTTTACTTCGACATGATAGGGTCTTGGTCCTCATTTGTGTGTTGCATGCATTTTTACATCAAATGGCAAGCTTGATCTCTTAGGCTATCATGCACAATTGATGGCTCGAGGATCGAGGGCCATGCTTCCCTGAGTTCAATACATGATGGGGAACATGACCATGCTCACATGTGCCTGAAATCCCATGCCATATACTGTCTGTCCTCTGTTGCTGTCAAAATTGTCTTCTGCAGGAAGTTTCTGCCGACTGGCAGTATTCAGTGCCGACCAGCAATCCTTCCTGGGCCGATAACTTCACAAACAGCCGATGGGTATTTTCAATGGCCGGTGGACATTTCCTTCAGCCGATGGTGTTCCACAGTGTTCAGGGGACCTGTCCCAGAACTTTGGCAATTTTCAGAGAAGCAGGGCAGTGTAAACAGAGGCGGCAGTGGTATGGTACGGACTTTCCGGGCGAGACGGGTTCGAGCATACATCATTCGCGCATCCCAAGGCGGGGGGCTGTGGCCACCTTTCTTTTTTGCATTCATTCTGTTAATTAATTAGAAATTCTGTAATAATTTATGCTTTTATTATTCGGACTGTAATATTTATTTGGACCCTCCGAGCGAGGGTAATTATGTAATAAGTGTGCGTGAGTGTGTGTATGTCTTCCAACCCCACGTCTTTCTTCCCTTTTATTTACCTGCTTTGATGGTTAGTAATAAGACATGTTTAATTTAGCATACCTTATGCTATGCATGCGTGCATCATTCATCAGTATTGCATGCACCGGGCTCGGCGCATCATGCTAACTGCATTAGTATTTCAAATCTAACTTGAATACATGCCACTTGTGCATTTTTACATGTCATTCATAGAATAGTCGAGCCTATTCTAGTGACATTTCGTATGTGTTGCATTAGACATTAAAACATGGACTTGGATCATGCATGTTGGCTAACGAGTTCTTTGTTTTGGCATGGAGTACTCGGTAAGCATTTATGCTTTAGCATATCTCATGAGTGTGAATGTTAACATGACAGCATGCTTACCATGTGGCTAGATACTTATGTGATAAACTGTTTGAATGCCTGTGGGTGAAGGTTGGATTGTCTGAGTTGGAAACACTCGTTGAAATCCGTGTTTTAGCCTACTTGCGAGTAGCAAATTCCAAAACATTTTTTTCCAAAACAAACGGATATGCGATGCGTATTCCCAAATTAGGTAATCTAGTCTATACTTGTTTGTTGTGCGCATAACATAGTAATTCTAGGCTAATAAATGGAATAAGAACACGTAATGTTTTCAAAAATGGATATCACGGTTAGTAGAGGCCGATCTTCGGATCGGGCGAGAGGGGGTGCTCATAGCTGACCTTCCCCAATCGTACCCAAGTTCCCGAGCCGAGGCAACTTTGGTGATGACGGACATGTGGCCTTCGGCACCGAGTCAGGGTTTCCTAAATTCCCCCATAAAAAATATTTAGGTGGCGACTCTGTATCTGGCAAAGCAGTCCATGTTCGGCACTTCTTTTTCTAAAAATCTGTTTTCTCAAAACGATTTGCCAGATTTGGACTCTTTGGTTCAGATTAAGAACCGTGACACAAATCGAGTCCGAACTGTAGCGAGGGCCCCCCACGCGGGCGCGTCTACAGTTTCTGGCGACTCTGCTGGGGAGTTAGAGAGCTTGACTCGAACTCGTGGTATCCTATTTTGATTTCATTTATGTGTCTCTTTACATTGCATGTGCATCGGTGCGCCTAGGACACCGTGTTTGCCATCTGCCATTCCTGAACGGTTTGCCGAAGGCTTGTCTTGTCAAGGCATGACCATAAGGCTGACCGGTTATGGGCTCTGACAGTATGGGAACACAAACCCCGATTTTTATCGGGGCACCCTTTTCGACCATTTGACCTAGTACATATTCGAATCCATAGCGACCATTCCAAACTAGGACAGGTTGCTTACCCGATATTAGGTTGTTTGAAACCGCTGTGTGCGTAGTGGAACCCTAGCTCCTGACAAAATAGGACAGGGAAACCCTCCCCCAACATAGGGGTGTTTTGGCTCTCTTTACTTGCTATGTGCTTTTAGAGTGTTTCTCTACAGGAACGTACATATCAGTTTGCAAGATTGAGTATTAGGCCTGAGGGCGTCAGTATCAGTTTATGAGAATTAGTTATCTGCGGGTATCAGGTTCAGTTTTGGGAACAGTGATTATGGGGAACAGTGATCAGTGTCGAGGAACAGTGTGTTCGGCTTACCAACTGTGTATTATGAATACCCAACTGTGCGTTGTATGTGTTTATTTTACGCCGTTATGCTGTCCGATTGTTTGTTTATTTACTGCTTTATTTATCCTTTTGCTAGGTAATTTAGCACCATTGCTTCCAACCCGGGAGATATTCGCCAAGCACTCTGGATTAGAGGTCGTCAGCTCCATCGATCTGAGGATCTGGTAGACAGACAACCGGTGTACCACTCTCTACCCCCGGTTACTAGACGGAGGACAGCTAGGCAGAGGGCATCAGTTCAACAGTCAGTACAGAGGGCTTTATCTACCCCACCTGTGTACAGTAGGGATCAGGATTCCGTTTCACCCACAGAAAGGGAACATATACCGATAATTCAGTCAGAACAGAACAGTATGGCTAGTTTAGAGATGGTGCGCCAACTCCAAGAAAGCATGAAAGTGATGCAGCAGGATGCTGTCCGACAGGCAGAATTCGCCAAACAACAGGCCACAGTTATGAATGAGCAAGCAGAGTTAATCGTGAGATTGCAGCAGCAAACCGGAGCATCTGCTTCACAGCAAGTCCCTCCCCCACTAAGGGTTCCGATAACCGAAGAAACGCCGAATGCCCGGAATGTCCAAGAAGATACAGACATCCCAACGGGGCCAGCTCCACCCCCGATTCTACCTCAACTATCCAAGGCACCCACTCCTATCAATCAACCGGATTCTCCCTTCGAGTCCGAGGTGGACCCCATGGCATTAAAAATGAGCAAGCTTGAAAAGCTGTTCAAGAAATCTCAAGGTGTAAAGTCCATTCCGGACATTGAGGACGGGTATACCGACACAGCCGTGACGTTGCCAGATCGGTTTAAGATGCCACAAATTGATCGTTTTGACGGATCCGGGGATCCCATGGTGCACCTGCGACTGTTTTCAGACATCCTAAGGCCAATGGGCCTCACTAGACTGCAGAAGCTGTCTCTATTTGGCCGGACCCTGTCGGGCGTAGCAGCCATATGGTATGCCAAATTGGAGGATGACGTCAAGAGAAGTTGGGACGAGATAGCTGAGGCCTTCATCTTGCAGTACTAATACAATACACAAATCGAGATTACGACCCGGATCTCGAGACAACGAGGCAAGAACCCAAAGAGAGCTTCTCAGAATTCGTAACCAGATGGCGGGCTAAGGCTTCGATGATGACCTTAAGGCCCACGGACAAAGACCAGATTCGGATGATTGTGCGCAATCTTCAGCCGAAGTTAATGCAAAAGATTATTGTACTCCCCTTCCCTACCTTTTCTGATCTGCATGAAATGGGGGTGCAGATTGAGGATGCCTTAAAGCAAGGCTTGATTGATAATGACCGGGAGCAATCCCGCAGAACTGTCAATCGTAATACTAATGCAGGCCCGAGTGGCGCTACAACTACCAGGACCTCCGAAGTGAGTATGGTCACCACCAACCCTCCCCCCAGAACTATGGCAGCCGCACCATTCTCCGGTGCGTCCGGAAGCAATCCACAAACAGCCAAATATCCTCCCAAAAACACCAGAACCTTTGCTCCGCTTTATATGCCCCTGTCCAAAGCTTTGGGGGTTCTAATCAGAAAAGGGCATCTGAAGCCCCTAGAGCCGCGGCCCTTACCAGAAAGACTCCCCGCTGCCCACAACCCAGCCAAGTATTGTGCATTTCACCAGCAACACGGTCATGACACCGATCTGTGCTTCCGATTACGTCATGAGATTCAAGATCTCATTGATAACGGGGTGATTTTACCTCCTGAGAAACCCAATGTTACTACAAATCCTCTCCCCACACATAACCAAGCTCCACCACCCAAAAGAATCAATTTCATCCATACTGGGGTCGTGTCCTACGATCCCAGTATTTATATTACACCTTCCTATCTGCCCAAGCCGGAGGTTTTCCTTCCCAATTGCACCAATTTGTGCATGATGGACGTCTCCATAACCCAACCCGAGCCAGCGGTGGTGACTATCGAGAGCAGGAGAGAGAAGACTCCAAAGGGGAAGGGGGTTGTTGAGCCAGAGTCTGCGGAATCTGGGAGTGATGCTGGGAATGCTTATAGTCCGAGTGACTATATTTCACCAATAGGCCAGAATAGACCAGATGTGGAATTTCCAGCAGGAGGGGAGCTGTGTGCGATCCAAGGGGACAGTCCAGGACAGGGAACGGATAATTTAACGGCTGTGGAAGAGGATCTTGCCAAGTTCCAGTTTTACAGTAACCAAGATCTAGGAGACTCAGCCGCCAACTGGTTCGATTATGAGGAATCGACAGAGGCCACGGGGTGGTTGGACGATCAGCCAGATGTGGTAGGAGAGTTTCAATCATGATAAGGCCCGGCAGGGACAGGAATGTCAGTAACAGCCGGGAGGGTCGAAGAACAGAGTACATCGCCGGAGAGCGCCGGTGACAAGAGTTTCGCTCGGGATTGGAGCATTTTGGGTACAGGGATCATTGCACAATCGACTGCATTGACACAGTCAGAACAGGAAAGATTCGAAGATTCCGAGAGAATCAGGAAGGCAAAAGCCCACGTGGGGGTTGAGACCGCCGCAAGTACAGAAACGGAGAATGCCGCGAGCATAGGAATAGAAGGTACTGCAAGTATCGGAACAGTCATGCCAGAACCGGACAGGTGCTTGTCAGCTGCAGATGGAATGTGGTGGGAGGACGATGATCTATGTCTTGCCCACACAGACGATGATTTGGGGGTGACCAACCAGATGATACCTGGTATATTGGTGAAGTCGATCACATGACTAGGAGTGGACGGTACTTCAAGCCTCCACACCTAGATCAACCAGAGGCATCTGGAAAAGATAAGGAGGCAGAGAAGCAAAAAGAAAAGCAACTCGAGAATGAGGCCGTATTGAGACAATTGAAAAAGATACAAGCAGACATCTCCATCTGGGGGCTGCTTATGGCTTCTCGAGTACATAGACAGGCTGTCCTTTCAGCCATGGACAAAGCCAAGCTTTCTGTAGACACCACGCCCGAACAGCTGGTGGGCCTAGTTTTTCCGGGAGGAGGTCCCCCGGCATTAACCTTTTCAGACAAAGAACTACCGCCTGAGGGCACAAATCACAACAAACCCCTCTACCTTTTCGTGGAATGTAGAGGTAAATGGATACCGGTGGTACTTGTTGATACCGGGTCCGCCATCAATGTCTGCCCAGCCAGAACAGCGTATGCAATCGGGATGAAACCCACGGGCTTCGTGCCGACTGCTCAGGTGATCAGAGCATATGATAATACTAGCAGGGAAGTGATGGGGACTGTCAAAATTCAGACCCAGGTTGGTCCCGGACAACACAACATTGAATTCCATGTCTTGGACGTTCCCGCAACCTTCAATCTGCTCTTGGGGCGGCCGTGGTTGCACCAAGTAAAGGCAGTCTCTTCCACTTTACATCAGATGCTGAAGTACCCTCACGGGAAGGGGGTGGCTATTGTCTTCGGGAATTCATCAATCCATCTGCTGCCGGAAGTGTCCACACCAGTCTTAGAAATCGAGCATGGCACTGAGGATGTGTTCTTATCAGGGTTCACTTTGGCTGAGGCTCGAGTGGTGCAGAATATTATGGCTGTGAACGAGGGGGTGTACGTCATTGCTCAATCTGTCTACCTCATGAACAAGCTTCAACACATCCCCGGGATGGGATTGGGAAAGAGCGGCCGAAAGGGCGTCGCAGCATTGGTCGAAGTGCCACACAACCCTCACACCTTTGGTTTGGGCTATATGCCCAACAAAGAGGACTGGGTAAGGAAGGGTAAAGAGATGGCTGGGAGAGCCAGAGCAAAGAAGGCCGGGAAGCATTTTGAGTTGATGCATAGGCCCATTCAGGGTACCCTAAATGGACGCTTCGTCTGGGAGGGAGACGACTTTCCGTTCTGTGGCTTCCCAGAGCCGTGGCTGAACGCGGAGAAGAAGCGCGTACCGGGGTTTGAGATCTTCTTTGATTTACAGTTACCTGAGGATGACACTGCCAAAGGACAGGCAGATCTATCAGCTGAGGTTGAGGAGAGTAAGGAAGCGCAGTTTGAGGACGCTGAAAATGAAATGGGGGTAGCACTGGCATGTCTACTTTCAGATCCTCCGATCGAGCAGAAGTGCTTGGGGGATCACTCCTCGGTATGCATGATCGGGAATGAAACGGCTGCGAGCCTACCATCAACTATTTTGGATGTATCCATCGCACCCTCTCTCGTCTGGCAATATGAAGAAGGTTTTTTATCAAGCAGCACCGGGTCAGGTAGTGAGCCGGAATCTGATTCCACCGAGTCTTGTGAGTCGGAATCAGGTTCCAGCTCAACTGAGTCTGAGTCTGAGTCTGGTATTCCTGGGGGTGATAACCCGGATGCCACAGTCCTGTCTAGGTCATCATTTTCTTTCTCTTTTGAGTCTGTTGTAACAGAAGAATCGGACGGCTTGGAAGTATTTAATGAGAATGATGTGGATGTGGTTTCTGAGTATTTTTCTGTGCCTTTGATTTATTGCTTAAATCAGGATTTTCAAAATTTTGATGAAAACAACGAGGAAGAAATTCCTCCGGTTTTGCAACGATTAATTGATCAAGAGCAGGAAAGATTTGTTAAACCCTTAATGGATGAAATCACTACTGTGAATGTTGGTACTGAGAAGGACCCGCAGCTGGTCCAGATCGGGTCCACGTTGTCTTCGGAGGAACGCGAGTGCTTAGTCGCTTTATTAAAAGATTTCAAAGATGTTTTCGCGTGGTCCTACGAAGACATGCCTGGAATCGATCTTGAGATTGTACAGCACCGGATCCCTCTTGATCCCGAGGCCCGACCTGTCAAGCAGAAACTCAGAAGGATCCGCCCTGATTGGGCCATTAAGATCAAGGAAGAGGTCACAAAGCAAATCGATGCAGGCTTCCTGCTGGTATCCGAATACCCGACTTGGTTGGCCAACATTGTTCCGGTGTCGAAGAAGGATGGCAGAATTCGAGTATGTGTAGACTTCGAAGATTTGAACAGGGCCAGTCCGAAGGACGACTTTCCCTTGCCACACATTGATGAATTGGTAGATTTCACGGCGGGACATGCCTTGCTTTCGTTTATGGATGGCTTCCCAGGCTATAATCAGATAGTAATGGCACCCAAAGACCGGGAGAAGACTGCATTCACTACCCCGTGGGGTACATATTGCTACAGAATAATGCCATTTGGGTTGAAGAACGCTGGAGCTACTTATCAACGGGCAGCAACCACAATATTGCATGATTTGATCCATAAAGAGGTCGAGGTGTGCGTGGACGACATGATTGTCAAGTCCAAAGAAAGAGAGGGCCACTACACCGCCTTACAAAAGTTCTTTCGAAGGATCAGAGAGTTTCAGCTGCGGTTGAATCCTCAGAAGTGTACATTCGGTGTTACAGCGGGAAAAATGCTAGGGTTTCTGATTACACAAAGGGGCATCGAAGTCGACCCTTCCAAAATCAAGGTCATCTTGGAAATGCCACCACCAATGACTGAAAAGGAGGTGCGAGGCTTTCTAGGTAAAGTGCAATTCATAAGACGGTTTATCTCAAAATTAACCTTGACTTGTGAACCACTTTTTGGTCTCCTGAAGAAGGGAAAGAAATTCCAATGGGACGGCCGATGTCAAGCAGCTTTTGAACAGATCAAAGAATATTTACAGAACCCGCCCATGTTGTCACCACCAGAGCCAGGGAGATCGTTGATATTGTACCTTTCAGTAACTGAGACTACCATGGGCTGCATGCTCGCACAAGAGTCAGAGGACAAAGTGGAAAGGGCCATCTACTATCTGAGCAAGAAGATGCTGGATTACGAGACCCGCTATACTCCGCTGGAGAAGGCTTGCTTGGCCTTGGTATGGGCTACCAGGAAGCTGCGGCACTACCTGTTAGCTCACTCTGTAATGTTGGTTTCACGCTTGGATCCCATCAAATATCTTTTCGAGAAACCGACACTTACGGGTAGGCTAGCTCGTTGGCTGCTGTTGCTTTCTAAATTTGATTTGAAGTATGTAACACGCAAGTCAGTAAAAGGAAAAGCGGTAGCGGAGTTCCTTGCCGACCACCCGGTTGAAGGGGATGAAGCGGTTGAGTACCTATTCCCAGATGAAGCCATTCTGCACATCGAATATGAAACTTGGACGATGTACTTTGACGGAGCGTCGAACTAATACGGGTATGGGATAGGAGTGTTGCTGATAGCGCCGGACGATTCCCGTATCCCTTTAGCATTCAAGCTCCGGTTCAAAGTCTCGAACAATGAAGCAGAATATGAGGCATGTATTGCTGGCCTAGAAGCAGCCCTAGAACTAGGGGCAAGACGGTTGGACGTCATTGGGGACTCGAACCTTGTTGTTTCTCAAGTAAAAGGAGACTGGAAAGTCAAAGAGGAAAGGATGATAATTTACCACCAAACCTTGGATTTGTTAATTCCTCGATTTGAGAAGCTAAATTTCACCCACCTAGTAAGAGAGAACAACAGGTTCGCAGATTCACTAGCAACTCTATCTTCCATGACAGACATCCCGTCCGGAGTCCGGATGCGTCCAGTCATTATTGATCAGAAGTTTGTGCCGGCGTATGAATCAATCGCTGCCATAGACGAAGTTCAGGACGAAAACCCCTGGTATTACGACATTTGGAACTTCTTGGAGAAGGAGGCGTATCCACCAGGGGCAAATGCCAAGGATAAAAGGGCAATCAGAAGAATGGCTGTTCAGTTCATCATCTGCAGGGGTAAGCTGTATAAGAGAGGTCATCTGGGAATGCATAAGCTCTGTGTAGAAGCTGAAGAGTCGAAGCGCCTGATGGAGGCCATCCACGGAGGAGAATGTGGGGCACATATGAATGGAGTAATGCTGGCCAGAAAGATCCTCAGACAGGGCTACTACCATGGAAGAGGATTGTATCGGCTTTGTTCGGCGATGCCACAAATGCCAGATCCATGCAAATCGCATGAACATCCCGCCGTCAAAGCTGTACAACATGACGTCCCCATGGCTGTTTTCAGTTTGGGGAATCGATGTGATCGGAGCTGTTACCCCGAAGGGATCAAATGGGCATGAGTTTATCCTGGTAGCGATAGATTATTTCACAAAGTGGGTCGAGGCCCAATCATATGCGGTGTTGAAGGCGTCGCACGTTGCAAAGTTCATCAGAAACAACACCATCTATCGTTACGGGGTCCCAAACGAGATAATTTCAGATAACGGTTCCCACTTCAAGAAGGAAGTGATAGACTTGTTGGAAAAATTCAATGTGGCTTTTCATAAGTCATCCACATACCGGCCGCAGACCAATGGAGCGGTTGAGGCCACCAACAAGAACATCAAGCATATACTGCAAAAGATGGTGGAAACCTACCGGGATTGGCCAGATAAGCTGCCGTTTGCTCTGTGAGGCTACAGGACTTCAATTAGAACTTCTACCGGAGCGACTCCGTATTCATTAGTTTATGGGATGGAGGCCGTTCTACCTATCGAAATTGAGGTTCCGTCCTTACGAGTATTGGCTGAGTGTCAAATAGCCGAAGCAAATTGGCTGCAGAGCAGGTTTGAGGAACTCATGCTCTTTGATGAGAGAAGACTGAAAGCACTGTACCATGTTCAAAGTTATCAGCGCAGAATTGCCCGGGCTTTCAACAAGAAGGTTAAGTCCAGGAACCTAAAGGAAGGGGATTTGGTGCTCAAGGACAACCGAGCTCCCATCCACGACCCAAGGGGCAAGTTCAGACCCAATTGGACGGGTCCCTACATCATCAAAGCTATCTAGTCAGGTGGAGCTGTGGTTCTGATGGACCTAGATGGCCTGGAATTCTCCCAACCGATCAACATGGACAAGTTGAAGAAATATTACCCTTGAGAGGCTCGCTAGGCCGAAAACCCGAGAGGGCGACCTAGGCAAAAGTTAGAGCACAAAAAATTAGAAAGTATAAAAACTGAGCTCGCAAGGCTGAAAACCCGCAAAGGGCGGCTTTGGCAAAAGTTAGAGCGCAAAAGGAGAGTGAAAATACCCAAGTGAACCTAAGCCTGAACTACGTAAGGCTTGATTCCCATCTTTGGGATACGTAGGCAACTTCATCCTGGAGTTCAGCCATAACCCTTTTCCCCGATCAACTTTGTCCATTTGATCATCTCGGTCATCTTTGTCTATTCAGCTTTCAAGGGTTCGGTTATGATCTCTGGTGCGGTGCTCTTCAGACTAGGGGCAACTTTCCGTTGCTGTGCAGTGCTGCAGTACTCTTCGGACTAGGGGCAACTTTCCAGTTGCAGGGACCCGAGGTTGTACATCTCGGTCACAGATCTCAGGCGTGTCCAGTTCTGATCCACATCGAAAATGATTTTGAGAAGTTTTAATAAAAGATGACTTTGTTCAAAATAATCTCTTTACAACTCTGACCATTTTTGGACCAAAGCGGAAAATTTTCAGTACCACAACCTTTAATTTCATTGATTTCAAAACAGAGTTTTCCTGCTCTTGCATACAATCGAAGTTGCTTTTTATTACATTCATAAAGAAAACTTGAAAGTACTAATAAAGCAATAAATCCGGGGCATAGTCAAGTCAGGTGCCCCTGCGCCCCCTTCCAGAGCTGGTCGAAGCTTCTGATGCCAACGTGGGCTCGACCTGTGCCTCCTCATTAAGCCAATCCAAGCACTCGTCAGACAAAGTGCAACTGAAAGTAGGAGCGGGGGCTAGGAGTTCTCTCGTCCTCCACGCGGTGGCCTGCCAAGCAAGCTGTGCGCCTCGAGCTGGGAATGCAGCAGGATACTCTATCCCCTCTGGCGGGCAGGTCTGATCATGGCCAAATTGGCGTCGAATCCGAAATGGGAAGTAGAATACACAGTGAGTGAGACCAACCAATTGAATCCCAGTCTGCCGGGGCATATTGTAACTCATTGCCAGAAGGCTCAGCCAAGGGCACCGCCAAGCAATACGGTCTGCGGACAAGCGGCACATCCAAGCGAACCACCATCCCTCATCCAAGGCATTGACTAGACGGTGCGGGAAGAAGTAGCCGCGAGCTGAATATGCTGGACAAGAGTCCACAACCTGCAGTTTGTCCATCAACCATACCTGGGGAAGGATGAAAAATGAGAGAATAAAGAATAGAGAGATGTACGAGGAGAGAAAAGCGAGAATAGGGTTTTGTGAGGAAAAAATCGAGCTTGAGGGCCGAGTGATGTGAGCAATGCATATGTGAGATTGGGTGGGAAACATTACCTGTAGTAGTAGTGGACTCCCTGCTAATCTGGTCGTCTCATGACGATAAAAGGTGTCTAAGCCCATCAACGTCTCAGCCAGAATCATGACAATACAGCTTTTGCCCTCTTTCAAGCCTTGGGCAACCTCGGTCAGCCGGACACTAGACCCTCCGAAGCCTGAGACAAATAGAAAATAAGATAGCATGCACAAACAGAGGGCGTGTCGCTGGAAGCCTTGCCAACGATGGTTGTCGCGATCACCGGCATTTGAAAACCGATCGATCAAACTTGGAATGTCCAGCATCCCGTCACAAATTAGAGACCGAGCGTCACGCATACTGAGTCCACACATTCGCCCTAAGGATTGGGCATGGCCAAAATTAAGTTGGGACAGGAGCTCCTCATCGCGCTCGGACTCCATTAAGGCTCGGAAATCTTCAAAGGTAGGACATATCTCTTGCCCAGCAAAGCTAAAGACATGCGTCACCGGATTCCAAAACCTTGCCGCGGCATGAAGAAACGGGAGGTGCAACGGGGTACGACCCAAAGTGAATAGTGCATTTATGCCGAAACCCCATAAATTCAACTTTTCCGAGCCATCCAAACTAGCAATCCAAGCTGTGAGATTTTGAGCAAGAAACTCTTCCATTAGAGCAAATCAGTGTGGAATTGAGAAAAACTATGAAGCTGGGGTCTTTTGTAGGAGATAAGGTTGGGTGGAGGACAGGTGTCAACATTCTGGTGATTCCCTCATTCATAGCCGGCCGACCAAATATTCTGTCGACCGGCCATGACCTTTTGCCGACCAAACAAATTTCTGGCCGATGGCCATTCCTTGCGGCCGATGGCCTCTCTCCCTGGCCGATGGGCTTCTTCTTGGTTCCCTGAGCTGTTTATGCTAGGGATTGGGGAACTCCACCACCTCCGATCCCTCCCCGGTGATCGATTCTTGCGGAGTCATACCTGTCTGCTTATCGAGTTATTGTACATTTGCTTATCGAGTTGTATTTCACTCTCTTTGAGTTTTTGATTTGTTTATCGAGTTGTACTCACACTTGTTTGGTCATATCATGCCTTTGTCTTGCTTATCGAGTTGTAAGTCGGTTCACTACCTGATTATTACGATGCAAGTACTCAGTGTTCAAAATAGGTCCAATTTCGTTCACATTGTGGTGTGATACCTTGCGATGCGATGCATAGAAAGTTTACAAATGCAACATCTTTTGAACAAAATGGTTGTTTCATTCCCGTCACGTGCTTTGCAAAATGTGTAATTTTGAGAAAGAATAAAACCTGCCCGAGGCAGTGTAATGTGCTTAAACTACCAGTAAAAAGGAAAGTAAAACATAGAATGACAGGGTAGCAAAGTGTCGAAATCAATACCAGTAAAACTCCCCTTGCGGTCAACGCACCTTCCGCGCCTTTGTTCGGGTCAACTACATGGTTTGGCACCTTCATTACTTGAGACCATGCGGGGAAGCACACTTTTGAAACATGGACCTTCGAGTTGACCTCAGGCCACAACTTCTGCGAACGATGCTCGATACGTACGAAGAACGTCCCCTCCCGTATCCTTTTCATGTCTTGAGGATTCCCACAAATCATTTCAATTATGCTGTGTTACAGTATTTTACATCCCTGCATTATGAATGATATGTTTTCACTCACATGTGTTCAAGTTTCTCTTTATACACTTTGATTGCGTAGACCGCATGTTAATTTCATTACTTGCGTAGACCGCATGTTTTGCTTGCGTAGACCGCATGTTAATTACATTACTTGCGTAGACCGCATGTTTGTAATCAATTTCATTACTTGCGTAGACCGCATGTTAATTTCATTACTTGCGTAGACCGCATGTTTTACTTGCGTAGACCGCATGTTAATTACGTTACTTGCGTAGACCGCATGTTTTGCTTGCGTAGACCGCATGTTAATTACGTTACTTGCGTAGACCGCATGTTAATTTCATTACTTGCGTAGACCGCATGTTTTGCTTGCGTAGACCACATGTTTTACTTGTGTAGACCGCTTGTTAATTTCATTACTTGCGTAGACCACATGTTTTGCTTGCATAGACCGCATGTTTGTAATCAATTTCATTACTTGCGTAGACCGCATGTTAATTTCATTACTTGCGTAGACCGCATGTTTTGCTTGCGTAGACCGCATGTTAATTACACTACTTGCGTAGACCGCATGTTTGTGATCAATTTCATTACTTGCGTAGACCGCCTGTTCTGCTTGCGTGGACCGCATTCTTATGATTCAGATTCATTACTTGCGTAGACCGCAATGTTTTGCTTGCGTAGACCGCATGTTTATCTTGCGTAGACGGCATGTTTATAATGAGTTTCATTACTTACGTAGACCGCATGCTTTACTTGCATAGACCGCATGTTTGCAATCAAATTCACCACTTGCGTAGACCGCATGTTCTACTGGCGTAGACCGCACTTTTGAAACCAATTTCATTACCTGTGTAGACCGCATGTTTGTAATCAATTTCATTGCCTGCGTAGGCCGCGTACTCCACTTACATATCTGTGTCTTCACAGCATTGTTATGCTTCCCATTCGCTTTGCGTTGTCACGCATTTCGAGCACACTATTATGCATGTTGCTAACGATATTGTACCTGTTAAGTTTGTTTTCTTTGCAGGCACGATATTGTATGTACGGTTCATTTCAGGTGGGTGCAACCAGACGAACCGCACAGGTATTGTATCTTCCGAGTGAGACGTATTGAGAATTGCATAATTCTCTTACATCCTTTCTTCATTGCAGTGTAGTTTGGTGTATGCCAGCTTAAAACTGTCGCATGTTATGCTTCGTTACAGCTTTCTTTGCATGATCATAAGTTATGTCCGGCTCTGTGCATTGTCTTGCATTTTGCCCCTACCTTCGGGCGCATATCTCGTTTATCTTGCATGTTTGTCTAAGTCTTCGGCCTTGTCAAAAACAGGTCGTCTCTGGGCTTTGACATTCACTCCCGTCATTATTATGACTTTCGAGTTCTATCAAAGAGGGGCAACTGTAGACACCCCATTTTTGACCATCCTCAAGACTTGGACGTCACCGTTTGAACACCCGGTGATCATCCATGTTTGTGTTCGTTTGGAGTTCCCGGAGGTCTTGGCTACGCGCTTTGCCTCAGGATCTCCGAACTCGGCTGTTTAGCGTTTGGTTTTGCACCAAACACTTGTGTTTTGCCTTGGAGGGGTAGGGAATGCCTTGTGAGGCATCCCCACACATCACCGGCCATGACCAGAGGCCACCGGCTGGTGTTTTGTTTCCATCGGCAATGTATATTGCCGGTCGGCATTCCTTGTTGCCTGTCGGCAGTCCATTTTGTCAAAATGGCATTTTTGAGCAGCCGACTACTGCTCATCTACTTTTAGTAGATATTTTGTGCCAGCTATGATAGCTGGCACCCACTCTGTTCCCCTCCATACACGTGTATAGAGGGATTTCCCTCTAAGCAAGCTTGTTTGGTAAGCTTTGCAAGGGGGACTTCTATAAGAGGAGAGTTCTCCTCTTTCTTCTAGGTTGGCAAATTCTGAGAGAAAAACCAGAGCTTATACATATACATACATACTCTCTCTCTCTATATTTCCCTCTCTCTCCTCCCTTGTGTGTGTTTGGTGGCCTAAAAGTGCATTTCTACCTTAGTTTTGCACTAACACACACACTACCACACCTTACTTTGACTTTGAGGCACTTTGAGGGTTGTTTGTTAAGGTTTTGGACTGGTTTTGATCAATAAAGGGTGGCTGGACCAACTGTTCTTCAAAGGATCTTCAAGGGTAATCACTTTGCTTTAGTTTCCCCAAACTTGCACTAGTTTTTTACCTGTCTTGCTTGCTGATTTAGGCTTTGTGCATAACATAAAAAAAGCTTATATTTTCATGCTTAAGAACTTTCATTCAAGGTGTTTTGTGGTTTGAGTTCAAACTCACCCTCTTAGGCCTTATTTGGCCCTTTTGGTGCTTCCTTTGTGAGGCTTTGTTTGCTTGAGTGTCTTAGTCTTCTCACCACTGAAAACCAGTGGATTTTCAGTGGTGAGGAAGGTGGTTTGAAGTCTTGTATAGGGGAGGGACACCCCTCTCCCTTCATTGCCTCATTTCCTTGCCTTTTGGCTTAAAGGGCAACATGCATGCTTGACTGATTTTGGCCCTTTTCCAGAGGTTTTTGGGTGTTTTTAGGTCACATGTTACCTCTGTTTTTGGTCGGATTTGTGCCCTTTTGCATGCTTAACATACTTGCTTTACATTCCTCTATTTGGCCTAGAAATGCATCTTGTATTTAGGTCATGATTCTTGCATGTATTAGCCTAATTTCATGAAGGTATTGGCATTACTTTACCATGTTTAAGGCCTGTTGGCCATCTGTTTCAGTCGTGCTTGCCATGTTTGGTGTCACCTCTTTGTGTTTTGGCTTGTAAGCCTTGAGTACATTGGCCTCTAGCATGCGTAGCTTAGACCATCCTCATGATTTGGCATCATTTAGGATCGTATTTCAGTCCATAAATCATGTTTGTATGTTTGCATATGTGACCTCTTTCATGCTTTGAGGATGTGCCCTTTTATGCCTAGAAATGAGTTTTGGTGCATGCATCTCATTGGAGCCACTTAAGCTGCCATATCAGTGGGTTTTGGAGTCCATTTTTGCATGCTAGGATTCTGTTTTGCTTGTCTAAATTCATGCCATGAATGGTCATGTTAGTGGAAGTAAAGAGTCCCCTTTTTGTGCCTTAGCCTTAGGTCCTTTGGCTTGCGTGTTGGCATGAGTGTTTGTCCACCATTTTGGGCACTTTTGGCCACTGTTTTGGGGTGGATTGAGGTCTGTCCCTTTATGGTTTAAGCCAACCATTTCGTGCTTGTCTCATGTTTGTTGCATGATTGCTTCATTAGGTGTTGTAACATGATGATCCTATTGCTTAAATCGTCCATGTTTGCATTGCATTTGCATCTTGCATGCCTAGCATTGCATACTTGCCATGGTAGTTGCATGGCATTTGGCATGCCTTGCATCTTAATCTCGTGTTGTATCTTTGAGTCATGTTTGCATAACATGCATTGCATTACTTGGTTTAGGGTGTCAAACCAAGTGTGAGGGTTAAGGAGCGTTCATACTATAAGTGATGTAACGCGTCTTAACTCTCGGTCACCGGGGCCCTTGACTTCGACATGATAGGGTCTTGGTCCTCATTTGTGTGTTGCATGCATTTTTACATCAAATGGCAAGCTTGATCTCTTAGGCTATCATGCACAATTGATGGCTCGAGGATCGAGGGCCATGCTTCCCTGAGTTCAATACATGATGGGGAACATGACCATGCTCACATGTGCCTGAAATCCCATGCCATATACTGTCTGTCCTCTGTTGCTGTCAAAACTGTCTTCTGCAAGAAGTTTCTGCCGACCGGCAGTATTTAGTGCCGACCGGTAATCCTTCCTAGGCCGATAACTTCACAAACAGCCGATGGGTATTTTCAATGGGCGGTGGACATTTCCTTCAGCCGATGGTGTTCCACAGTGTTCAGGGGACCTGTCCCAGAACTTTGGCAATTTTCAGAGAAGCAGGGCAGTGTAAACAGAGGCGGCAGTGGTATGGTACGGACTTTCCGGGCGAGACGGGTTCGAGCATACATCATTCGCACATCCCAAGGCGGGGGGCTGTGGCCACCTTTCTTTTTTGCATTCATTCTGTTAATTAATTAGAAATTCTGTAATAATTTATGCTTTTATTATTCGGACTGTAATATTTATTTGGACCCTCCGAGCGAGGGCAATTATGTAATAAGTGTGCGTGAGTGTTTGTATGTCTTCCAACCCCACGTCTTTCTTCCCTTTTATTTACCTGCTTTGATGGTTAGTAATAAGACATGTTTAATTTAGCATACCTTATGCTATGCATGCGTGCATCATTCATCAGTATTGCATGCACCGGGCTCGGCGCATCATGCTAACTGCATTAGTATTTCAAATCTAACTTGAATACATGCCACTTGTGCATTTTTACATGTCATTCATAGAATAGTCGAGCCTACTCTAGTGACATTTCGTATGCGTTGCATTAGACATTAAAACATGGACTTGGATCATGCATGTTGGCTAACGAGTTCTTTGTTTTGGCATGGAGTACTCGGTAAGCATTTATGCTTTAGCATATCTCATGAGTGTGAATGTTAACATGACAGCATACTTACCATGTGGCTAGATGCTTATGTGATAAACTGTTTGAATGCCTGTGGGTGAAGGTTGGATTGTCTGAGTTGGAAACACTCGTTGAAATCCGTGTTTTAGCCTACTTGCGAGTAGCAAATTCCAAAACATTTTTTTCCAAAACAAACGGATATGCGATGCGTATTCCCAAATTAGGTAATCTAGTCTATACTTGTTTGTTGTGCGCATAACATAGTAATTCTAGGCTAATAAATGGAATAAGAACACGTAATGTTTTCAAAAACGGATATTACGGTTAATAGAGGCCGATCTTCGGATCGGGCGAGAGGGGGTGCTCATAGCTGACCTTCCCCAATCGTACCCAAGTTCCCGAGCCGAGGCAACTTTGGTGATGACGGACATGTGGCCTTCAGCACCGAGTCAGGGTTTCCTAAATTCCCCCATAAAAAATATTTAGGTGGCGACTCTGTATCTGGCAAAGCAGTCCATGTTTGGCACTTCTTTTTCTAAAAATCTGTTTTCTCAAAACGATTTGCCAGATTTGGACTCTTTGGTTCAGATTAAGAACCGTGACACAAATCGAGTCCGAACTGTAGCGAGGGCCCCCCACGCGGGCGCGTCTACAGTACCGGGTTCGAATACTTTGGGTACGTGGGAAGTGATTAGGATCACAATGGGTTTGTCTCGCTTGATAGAGACTTAGATGTAGTGTCATATGCTATGTGCTTAATTGATAACATGCTTATGTGACTATGTGGGTATGGGATTTGGTTTCTAGGATGTTGATTGGATCCTTGGGTTTCTGTGAGCCTTGTTGGAAAGGCACTTGATCAATGCTGTTTCTAACCGGAACTCTAGTAACGCCTCGAGACTATCATTATCCGAAAATGAAATTCGTAAGTGCTTATGTGTTTATGTGCTTACGTGGAGTGAATTACAGTTGTCCATGCATTAGGACGTGAGTGTTTAGTTTTGGCACATTTGTGAATGTGTTAACGTTCTGTATTACCTTTATTAGGATGTCAGGGCGAGGAAGAGGTGCTAGGCATGGTAGGCCTGCGAGGCAGGAAGTACCTTTACCGGATGATATTCCGGCAGTGCAGGAGGGTGTTGGTCAGGCCAACGTGGCCAAGCCAGTGGGCCAGCAAGCTATGAGTGCCTTGGCTCGAGAGAGAGCAGGAGCTTTGGGTATTCTCAGAGCAGGGAATCAGGTAGCTGAGGCAGGACCTTCCTTCTTGAAGAGGGAGTTCTTCCGGTCTAATCCGGACGAGTTTGTTGGAGATCCGAAGGAACCACTGAAGGCTGACGAGTGGTTAGAACAAATGAGTAAGACGTTCGAGATGCTTGGCATCGAGGACGGAGCATTGAAAGTGACCTTGGCATCCTTCCAGCTAAAGGGAGATGCGGGTCAATGGTGGAAGTACGAGAAGGCTCGTGTTGGTGGTACATGGGAGGCGTTCGTAAATGCATTCCAGGAGAGGTTCTTATCTGCAGTGGCTAGGGAGAAGCTGAGGGATCAGTTTAGCCGGCTTAATCAGCAAGGTATGTCTGTGGCAGAGTTTGAAGCCACTTTTACTAGTTTGTCCAGGTTTGCACCTGAGTTGGTGGCGTCCGAAGAACGCCGTTGCTATGAGTTTGAGCGGAAGTTGAGGCGGGGCCTCAAGTTGAGGGTTGGTGGGTCTTACATCCGAGAGTATAGACATTTAGTGGATGTTGCAGCTCATATGGAGCTTATGATGCAGGAGGAGGACGAGGAGAAACATAGAGGCTCCAAGCGGGGCCAGGAGGGTCAGGGTGATGGCAGGAGACAGAGGGGTTATAACCCTCAGCAGTCTCAGGGTGGAGTTACTAGATCGACCTTTCCGGTGCCGAGTGCAGGCTCGGGGAGAGGTAATCAAGGAGGCTTGACTTGTTTTGCGTATGGCCAGCTGGGTCACAAGTCTTCGGTTTGCCCGTAGAAGGGAGGGGGTCAGCGAGCTACTTCCTCTTCAGCTAGACCTCAGGGCCAGAGTCAAGGCAGGGGCCAGCCCTTGTCTTACTATCAGTGTGGTCAGCCTGGGCACCTGAAGAGGTATTGCCCGCAGTTGAGTGCTACTTCGGGGGCATCTGGTTCTAGGCAGACGCAGAGTTATCAGCCAGCTCAGTCTGTGCAGGCCTCGAGGGCCAATCCGGGGGCTTCGTCATCCCAGTCAGTGTAGCAGTCGTATGCTCCAAGGGGTAAGCAAGTAGATCAGGGGCCTACAGGGCGCGTGTATGCTGTTACCGCGCAGGATCTAGTACCGGCTCCATCAGTAGTGAGAGGTACTTTTCTGTTTTGCAACTCGGTTGCTAGTGTGTTGATTGACACGGGTGCATCTCATTCTTTTGTATCTGCTGCATTTGCATCTGTTTTGAAATTGGAGTTGGCACAGTTAGCATCTCCTATTTGTGTGGTATCGCCTATTGGTGGTGAGTTGATCTTGAAACAAGGTGTTAGAGGTTGTGATATAGAGGTCGCCGACCATAGGCTTCCTTTTCCGTTTGTAGTTATGCCCATGAAGAGTTTTGATGTTATTTTGGGTATGGACTGGCTATCGTCATACCGGGCTGTCATTGATTGCTACCGCCAGAGGGTTACGTAATGTACCTTGAGCGGGGAGTGGTTCCATTTCTTGGGAGACCGGGTTGGTAGTGCTTTGCCACCGGGGTTTGATTCGCGAGGGCGGAGTGAGCTTAGTGGTCTACTTGCTAGCTTTGAGAGTGGTGAGTGTGGTGAGACCCAGCTTGTGTTGCCGAGGGTGGTTTGTGAGTATTCGGATGTCTTTCCCGAGGACCTTGTTAGTTTGCCACCTCACCGAGAGATAGAGTTCTCTATTGATCTAGTGCCCGGCACGGCGCCGATTTCTATGGCACCTTACCGTTTTGCCCCAGCAGAGTTGGTTGAGTTGAAAGTTCAGCTCCAGGAATTGCTAGATAAGGGTTTTGTTCGCCCTAGTGTTTCGCCGTGGGGAGCACCGGCCCTCTTTGCTAAAAAGAAAGATGGTGCCTTGAGATTGTGTATCGACTACCGAAAGTTGAATCGGGCTACGGTCAAGAATGAGTACCCTATGCCCCGTATAGATGATTTGTTTGACCAGTTGAAGGGTTCCCGTTGTTTCTCTAAGATAGACTTGAGATCGGATTACCACCAGTTGAGGGTCAGGGAGGAGGATATTCCTAAGACGGCATTCCGTACGCGGTATGGCCATTATGAGTTTTTGGTGATGCCATTTGGGCTTACCAATGCACCGGCAGTCTTTATGGACTTGATGAACCAGATCTTCCGGGAATTCTTGGATCGATTTGTAGTCGTTTTCGTGGACGACATTCTTATCTATTCGCCTTCTGAGGAGGAGCACGAGGAACACTTGAGAGTGGTGCTTGAGTCGCTTAGAGCCCATAGGCTGTATGCCAAGTTTGGGAAGTGTGAGTTCTGGCTAAAGGAAGTCAAATTCTTAGGCCACGTGGTATCCGGGGAAGGGGTGTCCGTTGATGCATCCAAGGTTGAGGCAGTGCAAGATTGGGCACAGCCTAAGAGCGTGTTCGAGATCCGCAGTTTTCTGGGATTAGCTGGGTATTACCGTCGGTTTGTGAAGGATTTCTCTAGGCTAGCTTCGCCGTTGACTAGACTGACTCGGAAGGGAGTCAAATTTGTGTGGAGTGAGACTTGTGAAAAGTCGTTCCAAGAGTTGAAGGTTAGATTGACCACTGCTCCGGTCTTGATTATTCCAGAGAGAGGGTCAGGTTACGCGGTTTATTGTGATGCCTCACGAGAGGGTTTGGGTTGTGTGTTGATGCAAGAGGGGAAAGTGGTAGCTTATGGCTCACATCAGTTGAAAATTCACGAGAAGAATTACCCTACACACGACCTAGAGTTAGCGGCAGTGATCTTTGCCTTGAAGATTTGGAGGCACTACTTTTATGGTGAGAGGTTCGAGGTGTTCTCGGCCGAGTTTGAAGTATCTGTTTACACAGAGAGACTTGAATTTGAGGCAGAGGAGATGGATGGAGTTCATTGAGGACTATGATTTTGAGTTGCACTATCACCCGGGGAAGGCCAATGTTGTGGCTGATGCCCTTAGTAGGAAATCCATTAGTGATGTAGCTTGTATAGCCATCCGGGAATGGGGGATGTTGGGTGTACTTGGCGAGTTTGATTTGCATCTGGGCGAATCTGTTGAGGCTGTGGCCTTGTTTTCTGTTGTTGCGCAGCCTACACTTGTGACAAGAGTGTTAGAGGCACAGAGAGGTGACCTTGAGGTAGAGTCCTTCCGAGAGAAGATCTCCAGTGGGAAAGTTGAGAAGGGTTTGACGGTGTATCCCGACCTGAGTGTGAGATACCGAGACCGTTTGTTTGTGCCGGAGTCTTACCGAGAGGAAGTACTCCAAGAGTTCCATCATTCATGCCTTGCGGTGCATCCGGGAGGTACTAAGATGTATCGGGATTTGGGTCGCCAGTTTTGGTGGCGGGGTATGAAAAGCGATGTGGCAGTTTTCGTGTCTAAGTGCCTTACTTGCCAGCAAATGAAGGCCGAGCATCAGAGGCCAGCGGGTTTGTTGCAACCCTTGCCTATTGCCGAGTGGAAGTGGGAGCATGTCACTATGGACTTCATTGTAGGTCTTCCGAGGACTCAGCGGGGTAGTGATGCTATTTGGGTGGTTGTAGACCGGTTAACTAAGTCGGCGCACTTCATTCCCATGCCCGTGAGAGATTCGGTAGATCATCTCCCAGACTTGTATATTCGGGACATAGTGAGATTGCACAGGGTCCCAGTGATGATCGTCTTAGATAGAGATTCTCGTTTTACTGCTAGGTTGTGGCAGAGTTTGCAGAGTGCCTTGGGCACTAAGTTGACCTTTAGTACGGCTTATCATCCTCAGACTGACGGGCAGTCTGAGCATACTATTCAGATCCTTGAGGATATGCTTCGGGGTTGTGTCCTTGACTTTAGTGGGACGTGGGAGAGGCACTTACCATTGGTGGAATTTGCCTACAACAACAGCTTTCAGTCTAGTATCGGTATGGCACCGTTTGAGGCCTTGTATGGCCGACCATGTAGGTCTCCAGTGTGTTGGGCCGAGGTGGGTGATGCACCTTTGTTGGGTCCGGAGTTGGTTAGAGAGACGATGGAGAAAGTTGAGCTTATCTGTAGGAGGCTTGTTACAGCCCAGAGTCGCCAAAAGAGTTATGCCGACCGTAGGAGGAGGCCTTTGGTGTTCGAGATAGGTGATCATGTCTTCTTGAAAATATCACCTAGGCAAGGTTTGACGAGGTTTGGGAAGAGTGGGAAGTTATCCCCTCGGTTTATTGGTCCCTTTGAGATCCTTGAGAGGATTGGCGAGGTTGCTTATCGTTTAGCGTTGCCGCCACAGTTGTCCGGAGTTCATGACGTGTTTCATGTGAGTATGCTTCGGAAGTATGAGCCGGATCCATCGCATGTATTAGATTGGACCGACTTAGAGGTAGATGAGGATGCCTCGTATGAGGAGAGACCGGTTCGGGTCTTGGATAGACGGGATCAAGTCCTGCATGGCAAGACCATCCCTTTGGTAAAGGTTTTGTGGAAACATCACGGAGTGGAGGAAGCCACTTAGGAACGTGAGTTGGAGGTCCGCGAGAAATATCCGGACTTGTTTATTGATGAGTAATCTTGTATTTAAATTTTGTAATGCTGTTGGACTTAAGAGCTTTATATATGCCTTAAGTTGTAAAACATTGGTAATGTTTTGGTTTAATGAAAGTATGTTGTAGAGCTTACCTTGATATGGGAGTTGATTATGATATTACATATGCTGGCTATATTGTAGAATTGGAGTTGTATCATATATATTGATTATGATATGAACTGTGAACCATGTATGTTGGAAATGGTTGGAAATGGAAGGAAATTGCATGTTGATAATGCACTTGTAATATATGTTGTGTTTTGCCTCTTGAAAAGAGATGGGATCGACCAGTAATAGGTCGGGTTGTTTAATATTATGTTGTAATATTGTTGAAAATGGAGAAAACCTATTTTTGAAAAACTTGTGTTTAATTTCGGGGACGAAATTCTTTAAGGAGGGGAGGCTATAGCGATCCCGGTTGTCCCTTTACTGTTCTGTTGTGTTCCGGACTCGGTTCCGTGAAGTTGGTAGTGGTATCTATCATGTTGCCATCCTTTAATTCCACTTGATTGAGTTTTAGGATGTTTTGAGCAGGGTTGTTACAGGTTGGTTAGGCCTTGGTTTCAATTCCTTGTTGTCCAGTTTTTAGGCGATCCGCTCGAGCGGGTCTTCTTGCGCTCGAGTGGGGATTGCACACCTCCAGTATTTCGTGTTCCTGCAAAACTTCTGCAGATGTGATTTTTACGCTCGAGCGGGTTTGGTTACGCTCGAGCGGTAGCGCTCGAGCGGGTTTTGTGGCGCTCGAGCGGGTAGTACTTTCTGGGTATAAGTTCTGGGAGGTGGAAATCTACGCTCGAGCGGACTGGTTTTCGCGCTCGAGCGGAAGTGCTTTATTCTTGTGTCTTGGCACTCGAGCGGGCCTTATTGCGCTCGAGCGTGTTCAGATTTTTGTTCTTGGCGCTCGAGCGTTGTGTTCTCCGCTCGAGCGGGTCATGCGTATATGAGTTATCCGCTGGGTGATTTTAAATCACTTTTTACTTTCCTTTCTCTCTCCTACTTTTTCTAAAACCCATTTTGAGAGCTTCTCTCTCTAAAACCTTGACTTCTCTCTAGGTATTGATCTAGTAGGAGTGAGTTCCTCACCTACGGCCTTTGAAAGTTTGGGGCTTTTGTGTAAATTTACAAAAGTTGGGGTTTTATCTATATAAAACCTAGATGCATGTTTGGCATGGAAAAGTGAAATTAATGTTAAAACATTAATGAAAGTGGAACCCAAGGGTTGTAATGTTAATTATGGAAAATGCTCTAATTACATTGGTTAATTAATTTGCATAATTAATTATGAGAAATGAGGAATTGATTTGGAAAGATATGGGATTAAAGGGTGTAGTTGGATTATTTATCACTCACCTAGTTGGAATGTTGATTATATATCCATTGTTGCATTTATTTTCTGTATAGAAATAACTGCTTTGGGCTATCGGTGGAGGATAGTCTTGATTGTTGTAGACAATGCATGATGATTAGGCAAACTGAAACTAATCACTGGAATGTGTCATTGAGTATGACGATTGAAAGAATACATTAAAGTTATGTGTTGTGTGATGATGTGTATAATTATTGTTTATATGCATTGTGTTGTGTTGGAGGAGATAGGGGATGTACTCCACGGTTTAGGGGAAGATAGGGGATGGACCTCTAAACCGGATGTTGTTGGGAGGAGATAGGGGATGGACTCCATAGATAGAGCTCATATGCTTATCTAGTAATGTGTTGACAGAGCTCATATGCTTGTCTTTGGAAGTGTGATAGTGCTCTTATGCATATCTATGGAAGTGATGATATAGCTTGTATGCTTATCTGTTGGTGTGTGATATAGCTAGTATGCTTATCTATTATGAAATGGGAAAGTGCTTAATATGAGTTACTATCTCATATGAGTTGTTTGGCCAGGTTCTGAGCCATGGTTATAAATTGAGAATTTAAAAGAATTGGAAAATGGATTGTAATATGGACTTGTATGTCATGAAACCGTAAAGTGTGATAAGGGAAAGTATCAGTGTTGGCCATCTATCAACTGCTAATCTTTTAGTCATTGTTCATATTTGGTTTAGTATATTTCTACTAGGCTGTGGCTCACCCTATATAGGAATATCATTTTCAGGTACAGGTAGCATGCCACCTCCAAGGACGTAGCTTGGGAGGCTAGAGGCAGGCGGACTTTTGTTGTTTTATTTCTTTGATGTATTACATGTATATTCCAGCCAAGGGCTTAATGTGTAAATGAGTTAGCACTCTTTTGTTGTAACCAAGTGTTAACTTGGAAAGCTGTAAGCCTTTAGGGCATATGCTTTTGTTGTTAACATGTAATACTTTTGGTAATGGAACTCTGATGAATAGAAGAAAGTGGAGCTTTTACATATCCATGCATATCTCTATTGATGGGTTTAATGTTATTTTTTTGAGGTCGTGACATTCGCACTTTTATTTCAATGAGGCTATGAGTTTGTTAGATGCGAATCCAACCCGAATCGTGCTTTGCAGAGAAGTTTGTGGTGTTTAATTCTTTCAAGATTGCCACTTCGCTGATTATGATGGGGATCGAGCTGCCCAGTCAGCTCGCGGGGGTCCAGGGGGCAGCGCCCCTTGGCGGGTCCGGGGCAACGCCACGGGGAGGTCGAAGGGCAGCGCCCCCGAAGCAAAATGCAAAAATGCATTCAAAGTTTCCTATCCGCTCGAGCGGACATTCCCCCGCTCGAGCGAAGAATGTTGAGTTCCAGAAGTTTGGTGAGTCTGCAAAAATACTGTGATCCGTGTTTTCACGCTCGAGCGTACATCCTGATTTGGAACACGTCATATAGTGTCCCCGCTTGAGTGTCAATTCCCACGCTCGAGCGAACCTCGCGATTTCAGATTGTATAAATTCGCAAGTTGCTCCAAATCTAGGATTACTTCTCCAGATCTTCTTCTTGGGTTCTAGGGTTTATATTTGGGGATATTTTGTTAGTTTTCTTTGATGTTTTATTTGAGTATTCAACTCCTAGTTTAAAGAGTATACATCAAATGATTATTTGTTTGTTCTACACAAAAGAGACAGTTGTTTTTCGGTGGATTCTGAAGAATTCGAGCCTGAAGCTTTGGTGGATTCTGGAGTGGCTCATTGTCAAGACAATTCTGAGGTGAAGACGGGGTTGGAAGAGACACATAGGGGTTAGTTCAATTCAGATGTGGATTCGCTAGGTATGAGAGTATACCTGTGTAATTCCTTTATGTCTTTTCAGTGGATTGTTTTGTAGCTTTTGCCCGTGGTTTTTTGTATCACAATTGAAGGTGTCCAGTTGTGGTTTTTCCACGTAAAATTGTTGTGTCGATTTGTCTTGATTGTTTGATTGGGATTGTTATATAGTGCTTAAAATTGATACATAATCACAAATTAACATCTAGGGGATTTCTAGATTTTTCAAATAATAAATTGCAAATGGTTGCTAATCAGGGTCCATCAAACTCCCATCCAAGCCATCAATGCCATACTTGATAGGAAAATGGCTCTGAGAATTAGTTCTATCAAGTATAATGAGTAGAATGCCCACAAAATTAAGATCCTATCAATCAGTTATTCGACTTGATGGTGTATGCTCAAAAAATTAAGATAAACTCACAAATGTAATGAAGAAACAACATTTCTAACTTCTGATGCATTCCTGAGTTAGCCCTAAGAATTCTTGCTACTGCTATTTTCATATTCTTCGAAATATTATTCCTAATCCCTAAACATTTCAATCCCAATTAATTTATGGGTCACAAAAGAATAAAGAATGACACAAAGATGAAGGTGAATATGGTCTCACCAATGAAAATAATGAACTCCTCAACTGTACTGAAGAAAATAAGAGAAAATTATTTCACATCTTAACCATCTGAAACAATATAGGAGAAGAAAACCAAGAACAAAAACACAAAAGAGACAAAATAATAACAATTTACATCATATGAAAAATAAAGCAATTAAAAAAGAACAATGTTTATCAAGTTGTTACTTTGACGTTGAAAATAAGAAACAAAAAAAAACTTCCCTGTAACTAACAGAGTTTCCAAAAATGCAAGTTAAGCGGGAAGAGCCATTTCCTTTATTCAAATAACTACCCAATGAAAACTTGACATATACATGCTTCACCAAATTCTCCTACTCTCCAATTCAACATACTTTTGTTGTATTCCTAAATCTTAAAATTTATAATTAATCAAAATTTTAAAACAGAATTAATATATTAAAATTAAAATCAAAGTATAAAGAATAAATCATTTACGAACACATCCATAAATACATAGACATCAAGCATGGGGACAAAGGCTTGGATTTTTCGAAGAAGTGAATGAACCTTACTCGGGATTTGACTGACTGAATCTGCAGCAACCTTACCATCTTCAACCAATTTGGTCTCTGAACTACTCGTCTTAGTATGCCTTCGGCTCTTGAAATTTTGTTAATTTGGTCCCAGTTTCATTTTGTTAATTGGCATGAAATTCTGTTTGAAAAAGCTTTGATTAATGGGGATTTATCTATGTTTTGCAGGCGGTCTATCTGCCATATTAATTTGTCAAAATAAGGCCCTACACTACACAAGGTATTGGAATCTACCAGTAGAATGAATGTTTTACATTTTTTCTAATTAAATCCACTTGAGGAAGTGAAATATCTTATGGTAGATGTGGTATTACTTCCAGCTATGTAATTAAATAATCCTTTCTTCAATGAACCACATCATGGAATAATACAAAATTTGTTTTCACTTGTCTGTTTTGAACATAAAAATCATTGTGTTATATGCAAATGTACCATAGCATCAGATCTGTGGCATATGCAAAGGAAAAGGATTGTCAATCCATCTGGCTCTAAAGAGCTAGGATAAGATTTGTGATGGGTTATGGAGAGGGAAAAAAAAAAAAGAGTAAGGGAAAAGAAGAGGAAGATGAAGCAATGGGCACCAGCAGGTATCATTTAATTGGCCCCATAAAAAATGAATTAATGCTGTGACAAACAATTTTTGTGTCAATTATAGCTTTCAAATGTAGTTTATTTAGGGGAGTTAATTGCTTCTTTAGTTTTTTTTTTTATAGAATCTACAAAAGCTGATGCTTTTGGTAATAGTTAAGAAATTTATCTTTTTATTAGTAGAAAAGTGTATTTTTTTTTAGCTCAAGATAAATATATTTTTATTTTTAATATATTTCACTTAAAAATAATTATTTTTAATTCATGCCAAAGAAGGTAAAGTAGTCTTTTTACCTTCAATTCCATGAGATATAATTCACAATCGCAGCATCTATGCATGTGAATGCTGATCTCACCCTTTGATGGATTCATAGGCCCCTGAAACCTCTCATGTCACTTTTTCCCAGTCAAACATGACTTTTATCCAATTTGCTCTTCAACCCGGCAAACATACATGGAACACAGCCACTCAGGTGTGAAATCCACACTTTTGGGTGACTATTATATATATATATATATCCCACTTTATGTGTAGTTTCTGCGAAGATTCGTTTATTTTTGGGTTGACTGACTTAACTCTTATGGTCTTGATGGAGAGGAAATTTTGAAGACACAGTTAGAATAAGATTTAAAATACAAGGATTAGGAATGAATGATTTGACTATTTATTAAAAAATAATTTACAAATTAACTAAATTTCTTAAAATAAAAATAATATCAAATCATAATAAAATCGTTGAAATTTTTGAACCAAGACCATTTGATTGACACGATGATACAACCTCGTCTAATGAATTGGAACGATTTAAAAGTCCCTCGACAATGGTTAATCCATGACCTAGTGGGACAAGGAAAATCTTCTAAAACAAAAAATCCTGCACAATTACAAATGCAAGTATCAGGAAAAAATTTATATATTGAAAATACAGTTCCAAAAATTAAAAGATCAACTTCTGTATTTGAAAATGATTTTCCTAACAAAACATTTTCAAAAATAAGCATTGGAGAATCGAGTAATAATTCTAATCAAGAATCTATTGCTTTAACAAATGTTCAGATTCTTATTTTTTTAAGAACAAGAAGACAATTTGAACATATTAAGTCTGCATATATGTCTCATTTTCAAACAAAAAATTATGATATTATTTTTTCTCCTAGCCAAGGAAAAATAAGATATACATATGTATTAGGAACATTTAATTTTGTAGGTTATAAACCCTATAGCTTCAGTGTTCTCATAGATACAGGAGCTATAGTCAGCTCATGTAAATGGAATGCCATACCAAAAGAAAAATGGACATTAATGAAACATCTAATTTTGGTTACTGGAATTGATGGCAACCATACTTCCATACAATTCAAGGCTAAAAATATAACTATTTGGTTAAATGATAGCAAGTTCATTGTACCAAAAATTCTATGTTTTCCTTATATGCATAGAGATTTCCTTCTTGAAAATAATTTTATATATAAATACCTTCCAATGCAAATACAGGAAAAAGTCATTTCATTAAGCATAAACAATGTCTTAATTCATATTCCCTTGTTACAACAACATAAATATATTTGTGATAAAGTGTTTGCGCCCGTTCCGCGTGGTGATTTAACTCCCATCACCAAAACCATTAATGAATCACATTGGATTTATAAAATTCTGGAAGAAAATTTTAGTGAAAATCCATTAAAACTATGGCAACGTAGTTCGCGTTATTGTAGTTTGAAATTAAAAAACCCTAATGTTATCATTAGAGTAAGACCAATGATCTATTTTAGACAAGATATAGATGAATTTGATATTCAACTCTAGGAACTTTTTGACAAAAAGTTAATCAAAGAAAGTAGAAGCCCTCACTCTAGTCCAGCTTTTATGGTAAGAAACCATACTGAAATTAAAAGAGGAAAAGCCCGAATGGTAGTCAACTATAAACGGCTAAATGAAAATTTAGAATTTGATGATATTTTATTCTAAGAAACGATGTTTTGATTAACTTAACCAAAGGATCAAAAATCTTTAGCAAATTTGATTGTAAGAGTGGATTTTGGCAAATTCAATTGACTAAAAAGTCAAAAAAAAAATTGACAACTTTCAGTACACCTAGAGGACATTACCACTGGAATGTTATGCCTTTTAGGTTAAATATAGCGCCACAGGTATTTCAACGGTGGATGGATACAATTTTTAAATATCTTAAAAATTGTTGTGCAATTTACATTGATGATTTACTTATCTTCTCTAAAACAAAGGAGGAGCATAAGAAATATTTAAAATTACTTTGTGAAAAATTCCAAAAACATGGAATTATTTTGCCTCCAAAAAAGATTAAACTAGAAAAATAATCAATTGAATTTTTGGGAATAATTTTAGACCAGAAAATTTTAAAATTACAAGAACATATTTTGTCCAAAATACGAGATTTTCCTGATACTCTTGAAAATATAACACAATTACAAAGTTTATTAGATATTTTAAATTATGAACAAAATTTTATCAAAAATCTTTCAAAAATAGAAATTCCTTGGTTAACCAAATTAAGGAAAAATGTTATTTTTGAATGGATAGCAGAAGATGTTGCTTTAATTAAACAAATTAAAGAAAATGTTAAAATTTTACCAGATGTTTAACTTCCTAAAACAGGTAATAAATTAATTTTAGAAACAGATGTCTTAGAGCATGTTGGGAATGTGTTCTTAAAGCAATACTAAGTAATTTATGGCATGATAAAGAGATACCTTTATCAAAAAATGGAATAAGACAAAGAAAAAATCCAAGACCCATAAAATTACAAAAAGAAGAATTAATTTGTAGATATAATTCTGGAACATTTAAACCAAATGAACAGAAATATATTATTTTTGAAAAAGAATTACTTGCAATAAAATTGGCAATAAAAAGTTTTTATATTTATTTAGCCCCAGAAAATTTTATTGTACGCACTGATAATAAAACAGTAAGAGATTTCTTGATCAATAAAAAACCTATTGAGCAAGGAAGACGATTAGCCCGGTATAATAAAATTTCGGAATGTACTTTTGAGGTAGAACATCTTAAAGGTACTAACAATTTTCTTGTAGATTTTCTTAGTAGAAATTGTTTCAAAAAATTAAATTACTAAACAAGTAGTTTTAATTTTTGCAGAAGACCTCTAGACCAAAAGGAAACAATAGACAAGGGTAAACAACCCGCTCAAGGAGATTGGGTGACAATTGCTAAAAATGCAATCCCCAGACAAGAAAGGATTTATGTTGTATTCGCAGGAAAACAACCTGGAATCTACACAGACTAGAATGAATGCAATAAGCAAGTTAGCGGTTTTTCATGAGCCAATCATAAATCATTTGATAGCATGATCAAAGCTAAAAAAGCTTTTTACAATACACCAGCTATGCCTGTTTATCAAAAGAATTTTTGTCAAATGAGAACTAACCCAGTTCCAACTAATATTCAGACATTTAGACCAGATGAATCTGAAAGAAAAGATTTTTTCAACCCTGGTATATCTAGAGAAATTTATACAGAACTCAATGGAGTTTGGAAATGAAATTTTAAATCTAAAATAATACCCAATTTAATAATTTGATAAGTGCTAATTTTAATAAGTTTTAGTTTGCCTAGCATATCCATTTCAATAATACAAAAGAGCTTAAAAAATTAACTATTCACATGAGTGTGTCCTCATACTTCTATATATACTTCACGTTGCTCTGGTAATCATATGACGTGTGATTTCATTTCACAAAATCAAGATACTTAACATGACAATACATTTGTACGAAACTCTTCATGAGAAATGCCTTGTTCCCCATTTTATCACCCTCAATTACACCTTTAACGAGATAACAAATAATAATAACCAATCAATTTTCTTTAAAGTGTGGGACATCTTCACAGGGAAGTGAACCACGTCATTAGGGGTGCAAAATTAGAAGATGTCGCACCACTCAACTTCTAATCTTGTCAGACACAATGAAACCATAGATAGTTACTAAAATCAAGACTTCTATTCCAGATATACGCAACAAAACCTTAAATAATTGAGAGAAAAATCAAATCTTGGAATATAATTGAATGTTGTAATGTAGGGAGATTTTTTCTCCATTACTGACCAAGTTGATAGTCTTAATTCTTGATACAGACAATCCACCAGTTGTCATGACATTTGAGTTAGTTCATAAAATAATCTCTGTTGGATTGGTAAACCTTAGTCCGCGTTACAGATGAAGAACTAGTGATGTTAGGCATGCTCAATTATTATGTATAGTGAACAAAAAATGTAAGTAAATTTATATTTTCTTAAGCTATACTTCATATTATAAAGACTCCATTGCTTCTGTTCTCATGATATTCTCATCTACTGACATAGTAATTCATTCTCTTCACTCCGACATTTTCATTCTATTCTCCGTCATATAGGCCTACAAAGATTGTAAACATGTCGGCTTTAGAATGTGAGAATACAACTGCAAATGTTGCTTTGAATCGGAGGATTTGTGCCGTCGCTTTTCGCTTTTTGAGATACAAAGGGGACCAACAACTTTGATGATGCTTTGGTCACTCTGATTAGCTACTTTGATGATTATGAGGAGATGGTACTTGTCTACAAATATATGGTCAATGGAACACTCGGCCGAGCAACTCTACACGAATAGTGAAAGAGGAAATTGTAATGATTTTTCTCTCCTCGCTTGGGAGCAGAGGCTAAACATTTGTATTGGTACTGCTCATGGATTGGACTACCTTCATACAAATACGAAGCAAAGTGTCGTACACAGGGATAGGGATGTGAAGACCACAAACATTCTATTGGATGAGAATTTGATTGTTAAGATTTCAGATTTCAGGTTGTCCAAAATTAGTACTACAAACCACACCCACATTAGTACTAATATTAAAGGCAAGGTCGGTTATTTGGATCTAGAGTATTTCTTGACTCATAAACTAATTAAAAAATCAGATGTGTATGTCTTTGCCGTGGTGTTGTTTGAGGTGCTATGTGAAAAGCCACCAGTAGATAATGGAGTTGAGGAGGAGCAATGTAGTTTAATCTTATGGACTAAAAACTGTGTAAAAAACAAAATACTTGATCATATCAGGATATGTAGAGTTAATGGTCGCGGTATAATTTTATTAGGATTATCAAGTAACATGTATCAAAATCAAATATTGTGATTGTAAATTTTTCAAGAACACTAGTAATCTCTTTTTCAAAACTTAGTGATACGTGCTCTTGGATTATTTTAATCAATGTTGTGACATGTAAAAATGTGTTTTGCTTAGTGTATGAATAAAGAAAAATTAATGTCAATAAAGAAAAAATTAGCCCTTTTGAGGTTTGTAGAAAGTTCAACATTCATCTTTTTGAGGAAAATTATAAATGCATCAATGTCTTGAGTGGTCCAAATGTACATTTGTTTTAATCACAATGTGAAGACAAACAACATACAATTTGATGATAAATGGGTGGCTTAGGTTTCAGATTTTGAATTGTCAAAAAAATCCGAATAACATGTCTAATGCCCACATCTGTACCATGGTGAAGGACAATATACGGTATTTGAATCCAGATTATTATGACGTCAAAAGTTGATAGAGAAATTTCAGATGTACTCGTTTGGAGTGGTGTTTTTTTGTTTTTGTTTTTGATGGGATGGCTTGGATTGTTTGAAATGTTGTGTGCTAGGCCTCTACTAAATAAGATGCTAGATAAAGATGGAAATGATTGGGGGGGGGGGGGGGGGGGGGGGGGGACAAGTTAGCTTAGCTGCGTGGGCTCGACCATGTCATCAGACGGGTTCATCGTTTGATCAGATCGTTGATTCATTTTTTAATGGTAAGATTGCTCTTAACTGTTTGAAGAAATTTTGGGAGATTGCACTAAGTTGCTCGTTTGCGTGATGTGGTGTGAACCCCTGAATTTGCGTTGGAGTTACACGAGAGTGCGGAGGAGGGAATCCAACCTGATGGGTCTCACAAAAATTTTGAGGACGAAAATGCCCTTTTGTTCAACGATGGAATTGAGATGATTGAGAATAGTGGTGGACAGGTGTCAAACAGTGGGATGACAATGACAAACAATAGTGGCACGAGAAGCGTTTAGACGGTGTTTGGCATATAGCTAGAAAAGGTTACAATATTTTATTAGGATTGGCTTCTCTCTAGTTACGAGAGAAGTTCGGCATTGCTGGGCTTTAATATGGCCTCATATTGGTAATTTAAATTATTCAATATATAAAATTTATTAGAAATATTATTTGCGTAAAAAATTATATTGATTAGATATCGATAATTACTTGATCAGATCGTATTTTCAAAATAATTTTAAAATATAATTTGCGAAGTAAATTGCGATAAAAATACGATCTGATCAAGTGGTTATCAATATCCAATCAACATAATTTTTTGCAAGAATGTACTTAATGGGTTTTACACATTGAAAATTTTGAATTTTCAACTTGAGTCTGGATTAGGACTCACTAATACCGAACTCTCCTCTTCAGTAATTAGAGAGGGGCCAAGTCTATTTTATTATTATTATTAATTGATTATGACACATGCGTATGGGTGATGACTTATGCCTAGTTTGGGGATAAATTTTTTTAACTAAAATAATTAAAAAGTTATAATGTCACATTATATATTAATTAATTATTTTTTTCTTATAATTATCTATTTAATTAAAAAAATTATCTCAAGTACAATAATTTTTTTCATCTCATATTAAAGGCACGTTGAGTTTTTTAGACCTAGAATATTTCTTGACTCGTAAACTAACCAAAAAGTCGGATGTATATGCCTTTCACGTGGTGTTGTTGGAGGTGTTATGTGCAAGGCCACTGATGGATACAGGAGTTGAGGAGGAGCAATGCAGTCTAGCCTTATGGGCTAAAAACTCTGAAAAATGAAACACTTGATCAGATTATTGATTCCTTTTTAAGAGGGAAAATATTGTCCTATTGTATGAAAAAATTTGCAAAAATTGCTAACAAATGTTTGCATACTCAACCAAAAGAAAGGCCTATGATGGCTGAAGTGGTCGAGAGTCTCGAGCACGTGTTCGCATTACACAGCAATATACGTTGGTAAAAGGAAACCACCAAGGCGATTTTATCTGTAGCAAGTGTAATAGTTAAAGATTTTGATCTTAGGCAAAGGTCGGGGAAGGATCATGGTTCCAAGAATGGACAGTCATGGCGGTCTTGGAGGGATCATGTCTAAATCGCGACATTAGGATATGTAACGTTAATGGTCACGATGTAATGTTACTAAGAATATCGAGTGATATGTATCAAAATCAAATAATGTAATTGTGAATTTTTTAAAAATATTACTAACCTCTTTTATAAAACTCAATGAGACATGTTTTTGGATTATTTGTCAATGTTATGACATGTAAAAATAAGTTTTGCCTATTGAATGAATAAACCTTTGAGGTTTGTAGAAGTTCAACCTTCATCTTTTTGAGGAAAATTATAAATGCATCAATATCTTGGGTGGTCCAAATGTACATTTTTTTTAATTGCAATGTGTAGACAAACAACATAGTCTTGGATGATAAATGGGTGGCTACGTTTCAGATTTCGGATTATGAAAACTAAATCTGAATATGTCCAATGCCCACATCCGCACCATGGTGAAGGGTAGTATGGGATATTTGGATTCAGAATATTATGACTTCAAAAGTTGACAGAGAAATTTGATGGGTATTTCTTTGGAGTGGTGTTTTTTATTTTTTATTTTATTTTTTTAATTTTTTGATGGAATGGTTTGGAGCAGTGTGTTGTTTGAAATGTTGTGTGCTAAGCCTCTACTAAATAAGATGCTAGACGATGATGAAAAAAAAATATTATTGAAAGAATTCGTGGTCACATAATTTTCTTAATTTATATGATAATTTCTGATCCGACAGAAATCAAGTTAACTAGGCTGTGTGGGCTGGACTGTGTCATTAGAAGGGATTATCGCTTGATCAGATCCATTTTTGAACGGTAAGATTGCTCCTGCGTGTTTGAAGATATTTTGGGAGATTGCAATGAGTTGTTGTTTCCATGATAAGGGGATCGAACGGCTCTCGATGAATGATGTGGTACGAACCCTAGATTTGCATTGGAGTTGCAGGAGAGCGCGGATGAGGGAATCAAACCTGATTGTGCTCACAAAGAATTTGAGGACGAAAATGCCCTTTTGTTCAATGATGAATTGAGATGATTGAGAATAATGGTGGACAGGTGTCGAACAGTGAGATGACAATGACGAGCAATAATGGCACGAGGAGCATTTTAGACAGTGTTTGGCGTATAGGTATAGCTAGAAAGGTTACAATATTTTATTATGAGTAATAATATAGAGGAGGAGTTTACTATAAGTCTCATTTTTATAATTTACATAATTTATTTTATTAAGTATTTTGTATATTTTATTTAATTTTTTTTTTAAATCGATTCGATAACTATAATTAGTTTATTTTATTGCGTTTATCATTAAAAAAATGTATGGTTTATTTTTTTTGTCATCCATTTTTTTTAAAAAAAAAATACAGTAAATTGAATTAGTTATAATTATCGGATTGACCTAATTTTTGTGTGTAGACGAAATACACAAAGTATGCGACAAAATGAACAGTTTATATTATCAAAATGGGACCCGTGATAGATCTCATTAGCCTGAATAGCATCCTCTAGTCTAAAGTTTGGATTGGAGGGGATCGTCCTTCTACCACAAACTTATCCTTATCAACTTAGAAATTAATCTCTACCACATCTTACACTACATAAATTAATCTCCAAACTTTCTATTTATTATTGTTGTTAATTGATTATGTCACATGCATGTTAGTGATGACTTACGCCTTGTTTGAGGAGAAATTTTTGTAACTAAAATAGTTAAAAAAGTTATAATGTCACATTTTACATATTAGTTAATCATTTTTTTCTTACAATTATCTATTTAATTAAAAATTATTTCAAATATACTAATTTTTTTTTATCTCATACAAAAATTAAAAAATGACTAAACAAAGTTTCCAGAAATTTCAATGCCTACCCAAAGAGTAATCAATAACCATGCATTCATGCTGTTTCACAAGAAAGCAAAATAAAATAAACAAGTTATAATTATCAGATTTTTTTTTTTATAAATAATATACATAAATAATTTTACAAAATAAATAATTTAAATTATTGAAACAGAATCTATGATAAGTGCAATGAGCCCGAATAACACTATCTAGTTCAGATCATGGATTAGAAGCAATCCCAATAATCTTATAACATTTCCCGAATGATTAAAAAAGATTTAGATCATAATCTATTAATTTATATGAAACACCCGTGAGACCCACATAAAAAATCACAATAACTTGTTTATGCCTTTGCCACACGTCACATGAACTAATCTTGCATCCAAAATTATTTCCCCTTTCCGTTTTCTTTTACCTTGGTGATATCTAGTGTCCTTGGGTTATTCATGTAACTTGTACAACACTAGTTCATTTCTTCTTGTTTTCTGGCTACAACAAATGAAGATGCTTCCTCATTATTGCAAGAAGGAGCCACAATGCATATGCCCAGTTGTGATCAGCTTTTTTCTTATGTTTAGGTTTTGAAAATGTGGTAATGTTTGTTGTTTCATAAAAAAAAAATATATTTCAAATAAATTTCCTACAATATGCAATACTTTTTTTTAAAGAACTATCACGTTAAGTTTATATATATTAAAAAAATAAAAATATTATTTATTTTTATAGCACTACACTCTAGGAAATTACACTTTTGCCAACCAAAAATTTAGTCGACAAATGTTTTCCGCGACTAAATTTTTTGGTCGCCATTTTGGAAACTAATGGAGGGTCGGGAAAAGTAATTAGCGACTAAAAATTTTTTTAGTCGGAAAAATATTCTATGTGCCAACTAAATTTTTAGTCGCTAAATATATATTTACTGCGACTAAATCATTTTGTAGCTAAAACACTTTAGTCACCAAAATGATATTTTTCCAACTAAATATGTTAGTTGCTAATTGTATCATTCCCCGACCAAGCATGTTAGTTGCCAAAAATAACATTCCCTGACCAAATCTATTAGTCGCCAAAAGTAATGTTTGCGCCACTAAAACTTTAATCAGCAATGGACCTATTCGCGACTAAACTCTTTGGTTGCCAAAATTAATAATTTTACCAACTAATTATTTAGTCGCCAGATGTACGATTTTGCCTACCAATATTTTGGTCCACCAAATATGAGGTGGTCATACACCGACTAACAAGTTTAGTCAGCAAAAATATTACTTATCTTTCCCGACTAATCATTTGGTCGCCAAAAGAGGAAAAATAAAACCAATTTTTGATCACCAATTCAATTCTTTTTGCTTATCAAAATATAATAATCCATCAAATCCATTCAATATAACCTGTAATTTGCAAGAATTATTCAAACCAACAAAATCAACTGAATCATGAACATCCAATAATTTACATAAATCATCAAATCCTTAATCTGTTTAATTAAAATCATCAACTATTATAAGTTTTCATCCACAAGTAATTCCAAACTACATAATCGTCCAATTAAAAGTCATATAATCTATATAATCATCCAATTCACATCCATTTAGCATAAAAATTTAAAACATAACAAGTATTTATTATTATGTTTTAAATTTTTATCTATGAGCATCTATCCAAAAATATAACTAGTCTATCCAAATATTTTTCATACACATCTATCCAAAAATGTATAATCCTTGAAAAAATGTAACAAGTGCCAGCTAGTCCAGTACAATTTAGCTTCGTGCACGAGTTCATCCATCTGTACCAAAGAAAAAGAGAAATATTGTCAGGTAATTTTCTTATGAAAATATTTACACATCAAATGATTATAAAATTGCACAAAAAATGGAAAATGTTAGTGAAAAGTAAAGATAACATGAACAAATTAAATGACTATTAATACCATTTTGTAAATAAAACAACAGCATTCATATGTATATATCCAATCAACATTACGATTCTATCAATATCATCATTTCCAATGTTGTTTATCATTTAGTTTTAATACCCAACCGCATTGGCCTCATCTCCGAAAGTTTTCATTTGTGGTCTTTTACTCAAATAAGGCTTCTTTTTATTATTCTTTACTGAAATGTCTATTTTTGTTACTATTTCGGGAACTATGCGGAAAAGGTGGTGTTTTGTTGCTCTCACCAGTTTGTTGAATCTAGGCCAATGTGACTATGATGATCTCAGGGCTGTTTGGGAGCTGTTTCCAATTTTCGCCCCTATACGGCTCGTTTTTACCTTTTTTCTCTCACATTTTTTTGGTCTAAATCTCTAACCGTGTGTAATATCGATGCGCCGCTTGCTCTCACAAGTTTGTTTAATTGAGGCCGAGGTGACCGTTATGATCTTGGGGCGGTTTGGGGGCTGTTTCCAATTTTCGCCCCCAAACGGCCCATTTTCACCTTTTTCTCACTTTTTTTTTTTGTCTAAATCTCTAACCGTATGGCCTATCAATGCGCCGCTTTCTCTCACAAGTTTGTTTAATTGAAGCAGAGGTGACCATTGTGATCTCGGGACGGTTTGGGGGTTGTTTCCAATTTTTGCTCCCGAACGGTCCCGTTTTTGCCTTTTTCTCTAACATTTTTTTGTCTAAATCTCTAACCGTGTATCCGATCGATGTGCCGCTTGCTCTTACAAGTTTTTTAATCTAGGCTGAGATGACCGTTATGATCTCAGGGCGGTTTGGGGGCTGCTTCCAATTTTCGCCCCCAAACTGTTTTCACCTTTTTCTCTTCACATTTTTGTCTAAATCTCTAACCGTGTGTTCTATCGATGCGGCGCTTGCTCTCACAAGTTTTTTTAATCTAGGCCGAGGTGACCGTTATGATCTCGGGGCTGTTTCCAATGTTCGCCCCCAAACGGCCTGTTTTTGCCTTTTTCTCTCACATTTTTGTCTAAATCTCTAACCATGCGTCCTATCGACATGTCACTTGCTCTTACAAGTTTGTTTAATCTATTCCGAGGTGACTGATAGTCTCGGGGCTGTTTCCAATTTTTCCCCCAAACGGCCTGTGTTCGCCTTTTTCTCACATTTTTTTGATTACCAATATAACAGTGCTCAACTGAAAGTACGCACAAACATGTTCTAGAAACTCTTACAGTGATCCTATCCTAAAATGATTTGGGTGCCCATTCAGCCAACCTCTAAAAGAGTAGATCCCTATGTTTTCCCAAGCACTCAAGAAGAGAATTACAGGAATAAGACTGTGGATTCAGTTTCAGGAATGCTATACCTAGCGGTCACAAAGAACAGTCTGTTTGGATTTTCACTGGAACCAAATAAAGATAACATATACACTCCTAAGCTCAGTACAAAAACCCAACATGGTATGGACCCATTTCAAGAACTTAGAAAATTGACTGATAGTTTACGGCTTACACAGTCATCATGTTTATAGTTTTCTAGCCTGGTAAGTATTAAGAATTTAGTCAGAAGGTTAGCTCTGTTTCAAAAACATAACTACAAGAGGCCCAACTCATAACCAACTTGATGGTGGTTTCTGCTGAAACACAACACCCAATTCATAAAAAACATCATGTCGGTTTGTAAGGAAACAAAGATTGCATTATAAAGTGGACCAAATCTGGCCACTTTGGAAAATTCTCAAATAGTTCCCAAAGCAAGGAAAACAAACAGCATATGCACCATGTTCATAATGTGGTGATCGAGATAAACGGTGAAACCACAGTTCGTGAAAATAAGCAACAACACCTTTAGTTGATCCAGAAGAAAGGACAAGTATCTCTCCCTCAACTCTGTGGCATCACTTTTCAAAATACCTGTACCTGGAAAAGATAGCAGGAAAATAATTTACTAGAGGGAAAAAAAAATAAAAAATAAAAAATAAATAAATAAAGACGTAAACAAGAAAGGTTCTGCAAATACACAAAAACAACCATGCTGATAATCCATTACCAAAAACCAGAAAAACAAATGTAGACTACTTGTTTATATAAGCAAATCATCCAAGAAGAGAATTACACCATATTAATTTAAGCATCTATCAGTCATTCAATAATCAGTTACCAATGTCAAAAGGAACGAATTGCTAGAACCTTTTTCAAAATAATAACTTGAAATTGTTATAAGAGTGGGTGCTCGTAGCATTTTTTGGAATGTATTCAATTCAATAAATAAGTAAATACCATCTCAATAACACCCAGGTAGCTGCCACGTGTATGCTTGGATTTTGCCCACTGGAGTCATCAGCCGTAAAAGCACGAACGTTCATTTCATATATAACAAGATCTTTCGGCAAAGAGAATAGCAAAAAAGGCAAAGATTACAAAGAAGCACTTAGGTAATTTGTTAAAATAATTAAGACACCCAGCACAAAAATGTTCTATCATGCAACTCAGAACTCATCATTATAAATTTACCTACAATCTGTAATACATCTACTCCTCCATTAGCTAGTAAGCAAGCTATCAAGATTTGAGGACCATCATATGCAGAATAAACGGTAAACCAAACATGTGAGTAAAATTTCTATTTTCCTATGCTAACAGTGCAAAACCTGAAAAATGAATAAGAATTCAGCAATCCAACCTTCAACACAAGTTCAGTAATACATGGATAGACATGTTAGGCAGAGAGCCATCAGGGGAAGGGGGTGGAGGGGAAGCATACTAGTATTTTCCTAATAGACATATGAGTGAAATTAATTTCCTTTACATTTAACAAAAGAAATGGGTGGCTCAGACTACAAACATCAATGAGACCATTTGAACGATATTCCCATCATCAAGATATTTGAAGGATCAACAAAAACACTTCAGTAGCACTTAACATGCGGGACTATTTTCATACTTTGTATTGTAAGTCTTCCATTGTTTGATACTTTATTTTTTTATTGTTAAAAAGAAAAATTATAGAGGCAAGATTGAACTTAGTGTTTATCAGTAACAACAATATATAGGGAGTGGGTGACAGGGGAGGTGAGGAGGAGGGAGGGAGTTGGCAGATGGTGACAGGAGAAGTGCGTGGTTTAGGGTTAGAATTTTTTCCCTCTCATTTTGTCTTTCTGGAAAAAAATGGAAGGTGGACGACTAACAGACCTAGTGAGAGGGGCAATCTTTGATTTCTGCAGAAGTAGACTACTAGGAGAGCTGACCAAGAAGGACATCAATCTAAAAGCAGCAAATAAGAGGTGCTAAATTTTGTTATATAACTTTCTAAACACAATGAAGTGTCATTTATTCCCTTAAATACTAATGAACAAATCTAAATCGTTGAGTAATATCTACCTGTTACAGCAAGAACAACCCCAACATTGTCACTTGAATAGCTTATGCCCCCATTCTTTCTGGGGCTCTCAGCCCATAATGAGAATATCTGCAGGAGAAAATTGGTTGCCAATGATACCTAATGAGAAAATTAGAGGCAAAAAGAAGAAATCACTCTGGTCAATGTATAGGTAGTAAAAAAACACTAGCACAAATAATTACTTTGAAGATGACGCTAATATAACCTCTACTTGGCATTATTAAGATTTAGAGAGAGGTAATAACTCTTGACAATTATTGATTTTAACGTGCATGACATAAGGTCTAATTAACAGTTCACTAATTTTTTGTTTTTTTAAAAATGAAAGCAAGCAAGAAAGAAAACATTACATACTATATTAATCAACCTCATATTATTCATTATCTTTCTTCCATGCAATGTGACTTTTCATAGTTTTAAAAAATTAAGTTATCAATCATCATGCATAGGAAGTCCACTATAAAAATAGTCTTTACTAGAAATTTGAAGAAGTTCAGAACCAAGATAGAAGATACCAATATGATATCTGTTTAAATTTTAGTAAGCACTAAAACTATTGTCCCCTAAGTTCTAAGTTGAAGCAAGGTGCTAAATATGAAATGGCATCAAAATGGAAATGAGAAAAATGAAAATAGGTGACGGGGTAAAGAAAAACAAGGTCAAAATAACCATTACTGAAGGGCAAAGAAAAGAAACGATGAACAATAATTTGCCTTACATTTTCGAATGCTGAGTCAAGTAAGCCATGGATGACATTCTATTATTATACGTAAGCTTCAATCCTATATTAGTAGAAATGTTGACCTTTGCGGTATGCAAAACAAGAAAGAGAACACGTAACACAATCAACTCCAAGACTATTTAAGACAGGGGCATGCTCATATAAATCAAATAGTTACGAGAAAAATTCTAATTAAGATATTGTTCACAACACGGGTCATCCACTTGAGTTTTAGCTCATAATATGAATTGGCTTCATAGTCCCCACTTATACCCCTACATACTTTCAATTGAGACTCAACATGTAAGCACGTGCCAGTGTCACAGTGATAGGGTCATTACAAACTTCCCCCATTCATTCCCTAGCATCCTCGCATTTAACCTCAGCAGATGTGCAACAAATATTTGTGATCATATGCAATGATCCACTATTTACATCATGACATAAACTTTGAGGCAATGTGATATTGATGGCATGAAGTTAATTGTCGAGGCAACAGATATTTTGAATATCTTGTTAATTTTAGAGGCAATGTGATATTGATTGCATGAACTTAATTGTAGTTGTGATGGTGCAAAATTAAAGACCATGATTCTGTAATACATTTTCAAATATTTTAGTTGAATAGATGCGATGTGAGAGAAAAAATGATTGATTAATGTGTAGAAGAAAGAAAAATGATTTTAGATTTTTTTTTTTTTTAAATTTTTCAACCAAAGAAATTTTTGAAATTTTTTCTCGAAAATTATCTCTCAAAAGACAAACCAAACAAGGCTAAAATCTTTTAGAGTGATTTTTCCTAAATGATTTTTTGTATGACTGAAAGTTAATTTTATAAAAATTGAAAGCACAATAATTAAAAATTGATAATACAACAGCCATACCAAAAAACCCTCTAAGATCTCGACTCAAAAATTAGACTCCTCTTATCAATTTAATTCAGTGGTGGTTTTTATTTATTTTTTTATTTTAACAATATTACAAACCTATATTTTACACCCACAAATATATCTATAATGATGTGATAAGGGTGGCGAGTCCCATATTATTAAGCCTGTAACCAATCAAAAATGAACACATATCAAATTAAATCATTGTAAGTGAAATCAATATCCATTTGTAGTTGCAGTAAAAAAATTCTAACCAGAAAACATATGTATGAAGTAAACTAATAAGAAATGCATTGTGTAATCCCTAGGGTGTACAACATTCCAAGATCCATACTGTAAAACACATCCTTCGAATATTTAGTGCAGAAAAAATAGAACTTCGTGAAATTTCTACTGGAAAAGGAGACATCATTTCAGTCTAAAAGGTACATTCATACAGGTGTAGAGGCAAAAACATTTTCCCTCCACAAGTTAAGCAAATTCTGAGCCTCTTAAGTAACTGGCAGTCAATGAAGTACACTGGTGAAGGCTCAAGCAGTAAGAACCACCAAACAAAAACAATCACAGTTAAATAGGTAATACAAGGGACACCATCACACTTAAATAGGTAATACATGATGAACCTCACACCTTCCCCTAGTGGCCAATCTACAAAATTTTCATCACGGGGATGGGAAGGGGTATATACATGCTTGCTAGCATCTAAAATCTCACAAACTATCATCTCCCTCAACAAATGCTTGCAATTTCAGTCCTATTTTAATTTCCTTAAACTATTGTCCCCTAAAACAAATGCCTGTAATTCGCCCAAGAAGAAGAGACCATATTTAGATAAACAAAATTTGAAACAACAAGTCATTTAATTCAATTCTTGTGCTAACAACCAATATTTCAATAAATTTGATGAGAATGTTGAAATAAACAAGGACAAATTGATTCAAGTAAAAGAAACAATAAACATTAAATTTAATGATTGCATTTCATAGTCAAGTATTACCAAAAAGATGATGCCGAAAAAGCTACTCATCTGCATGTACTCATAAACCAAAAGTTTTTGAGAAATCAACACAAAATTTGGATGGCATGTTTTGAGCTTGAATTTGGGATTTATGTGTAGAAATCAAACCCTAGAAGTTTCGAAATCAAACTACAACAACCAAACCAATTTCATAAATCAACATGAAATTAAACCGAATCAAGCATATAAAACCCTAAAGCAACAATCAGAAAGGGGGAAATAGAGGAAGAGAGAGAGAGAGAGAGAGAGACTCGGAGCGAGAGAGCTCGAACGAGAGAGAGAGACACACAGAGATAGACCGAGAGCGAGAGAGTGAGAGCGCTCGAGAGAGAGAGAGATAGACACACACAGACAGACCGAGAGCGTGAGAGCGAGCGCGAGAGAGAGAGAGAGAGAGAGAGAGAGAGACACACACACACAGAGACAGACCGACACCGCGCTCGAGAGAGAGAGAACCTGTGATCTGCAGCTGTGGCGGTGGTGATTTGCGTCAGTGGCCGTGGCGATGTGCTCCGTACGGTGGGCTGCGGACTGGTGCTTTCTGTGAGGTTTGGCGGTGAAGGACAGTCTGTGAGAGGTTTGAACTTCCTTGTCTAGGAATGGCAACGGGGCGGGGATCACCCTCCCCGTCCCCGATCCCCGATGGCAGAACTTCCCCCCGTCCCCGTCCCCGACGGGGAACCAACTACCACCCCCACCCCCGCCCCCTAACGGGGATCGGGTTTCCCCGACCCCGAAAATCCCCGGCCAAAAAAACAACATCAACAGAATATTTGGGCTCAAATACAACATCAACAACATAAAAAAAAAAAAAAAAAAAAATCAACAACATCTCAACATCAACAGATTATTAACAATAGAGAACAGATCAACCACACAAAAAAAAAAAAAAAAAAAAAAAAAAAAAAAATTGATAGAATAAGACAGATCAGAGAGAGAGATGGCCACGGCAGAGGCAAATCTGCAGATCGAGCAGATCGAGCAAATTGCAGCGGTGAAGAGCTACTGAGGGACGACGGCCACGGCAGAGGCAACGGCGTCGGCAGATCGAGTCGACGAAGGAGGTAGAGGCGTCGGAAGAGGCAACGGTGTCGGCAGAGGGAAGAAAGAGAGAGAGAGAGAGAGAGAGAGGGACGATCGGAAGAGTGAGGAGGTGAGAGTGACAGAAGAAAGCGTGAGAAGAGAAGAGAGAGAGAGAGTCTGTGAGAGAGAGTTGTAGTCTTGTTGATCTGTAAACAATGAAGATATATATAATATATTATAATATATAATATTATTATTTATAGCCTGTAATCAAACATAACCAAACATACACATATATATATATATATATATATATATATATAAACTGTAATATAAATCGGGGGATAACCGGGGCTGGGGGCGGGGCGGGGCGGGGCGGGGGGCGGGGTCGGGGCCGGGCCGGGGTCGGGGATGAAATATATATCACCGTCCTCGGCCCGAATATCACCGGGGATTTGTTTTTAAATACCATCCCCGGCCCGTCGGTGGTATTTTTCGGGGAAAAACCATTCTTATCGGGGACGGGGTCGGGTCCCCGTCGGGCCGGGTTGAAATTGCCATCCCTATCCTTGTCTGGCAATTTGAAACCGATGGGGACCTGACCCTCAATTGAGCGGGTTTTTTTTGAAAAATACCTCCGATAGAATGGGGATAGTATTTAAAAATTAATTCCAAATAGATTCGGGCCAGGGACGGGAATAAGTGTCCCAGCCCCGTACCTGGCCCGTCCCCGTCCCCGATCCCCGGCCCGGTTTATTTTGATATTAAATTATCATTTTACCTCTATATATATATAAACAGAAGATAGCCTGCTCCCTCACTCCATTTCACTGATACAAGCCCCTCTTCCTCTTTTTCTCTCTCTCTCCCCTCCCTACGACTCTCTCTCTCTTCTCCCTTACAAACCCACTTCTCTATCTCTCTCTCTTCCCTCTACTCTCTCTTCCGACGCCGTTATTCGACGTCGACTCGATCTTCCGACGCCGTTGCCTCTTCCGACACCCCTACCTCCTTCGACGCCACTATCACCGTGTTACCCCTGGCCAGCGGAACTCGTCCCTCACTAGATCTTCGCCGTTGTAGATTAACTCCAGGGATTATAGATCGATCGAGCATGGTGCAGATTTACGCAAGATCTTCACTGTTGCATGATCGATCGATTACAGATCTAGTTTCTCTCTCTCTCTCTCTCTCTCTCTCTCTCTCTCTCTCTCTCCTCCGTCGTTCTCTCAGATCTGTGCGTCTTATGTTATCATTTTTTTTTTTGTGTAGTTGATCTGTTAATGATTTGTTGTTGTTGATGCCGAAAATGTTAATGATTTGTTGTTGATCTGTTAAAGAGATCTGTGTTAATGATCTATGGTTTTGTTGATCTATTTGATGATATTGATGGTTTTGTGCGTGTCTCAGTCTCAGATCTGTGTTTTTGTTGTTGAAAATGTATGTGTAATGTTGTTATTAATGATGTTGAAACAAATTTAGACCGGGGAATTTTCGGGGTCGGGGAAACCCGATCCCCGATCGCGGGCGAGGACAGAGAGAGTAATAGGTTCCCCATCGGGGATCGGGGCCGGGGACGGGGCAATGTTCACCATCGGGGATCGGGGACGGGGAGTGTGATCCCCGGCCCCGCCCTGCTCCGTTGCCATTCCTACTTGTCTAACAGAGAAAGGGGCGGGAGCCAATAAATGAATTCCCGCTTCTTTTCTTTTTCTTTTTTTTTTTTTTGTTTTTTCACCTTCAGCAACTAAATTTAGTTTTGGTCGGAAAATATACATCTATGACAACTATTAAGTTTTGTAGCCAAATCTAAATCAATGGTGACCAAAATTTTTGTCGCCAAAAGTTTTAATTTGGTGACTAATAAATATTTTGTTCAAAAATAGTAATATAAGCACGAATAATTTTATTTTGTCACCAAAACTTAATATTTGCCGACTAATTTGTTTGGTCGCCAAAGAGAAATCATAATAATATGTCTGTTTTTGGCGACTAATTTTTTTTGGTCGACAAAAAATGTTATATGGCGACCAAAAAATATTGTATGGCGATCAAAAATAGATTTCATAGCCTAAAATGTACACTAACGTTGACTTAAACCAATGCCGACAAAAAAAATTTTTGTCGCTAATAAGCAATATATGATATATTATGGCAAAATTTATTCTGTGTGTGAAAGAAAGAAAGAAAGAGACTGCCTGCTTGTGAAAAACTAAAGAACCTGCTTGCGGCGGTGGTGATATATTCTATGTGTGAAAGAAAGAGAGCAAGACAGAGAGAACTTGCTTGCTTATGAAGGACTAAAGAGACTGATATAAGAAGAAAAAAAATTATGGCAAAATTTGAGCGACAATCTTAAAATTTTTCCACTAAATTTGTACAGGCAATTTGCCGACCAAAAAAATATTTTGTAGCCTAAACCCTAAACTAATGCCGACTAAAAGGTTTTTTGTCGCCTATTGTGGAACTTTTGGCAACTAAATGCTTTTTAGTCTGCAAAAAGTAATATTCCCCGACTAAAAATATTTAGTAGCCTAAAACTTAAATTAACGCTGACCAAACTTTAGTCGGCATTTGCCAAAATTTAGTTCAATACCACCAAAATGGTGTAGTTTTATTATCTGTGACCAAAATATTTTAGTCGCTAAAAGTATTTTCATTCCCAATTTTTTTTGCCTTCCCTCTTCGACTTTTGCCTACCAAATTTCAATTTTGGTCGTAGAAAATTTTATTTTGGCAACTAAAAAATATTAGTCGGCAAAACTCCAAACCTTTGCCGGCAAAACTCCTGTAGTGCTACTAAGTGAGATCTTAATTAATGACAAGAGAGACGTTAGGGTTGTTTTTAGTGTTGCCAAAGTATATAAAATATATTAAAATATGTAAAAATATTTTAAAATATATAAATAACTAGTGTATGCTCGTACCTAAAGGCACGGTGTAAATAATATTTTGTTTGAATAATTTTCATATGTCATTCTCTCTTAAGCTAGGAACACTGAGAATCAAGCATACCTAATCTGTTTTACCATGACATACAAAAAATGAATAGATAACATACATTTGAATAAGGGGATCCCCTTTATTATAAGCACAACTTCAAATAAAAGGAACAACAAAATGGTGTTCTCCCTTTGGAGCACACCATGCCAATACGAAAATAGTATTCTTGATCAAAATCTAAATAAGAAACATCTTTAAATGTTTACCTCTCAAACCAAACCAAATCTATATAAATTTCTACAACGTCAATCTGCCATAATCTTCAACTTCAATCTGCCATAATCTTCAACTTTATACAACGTCAATCATTTTCAAAGTTTGTCAATGACAAAACCAAAAATAGTGTAAATTCTGCACTCGAGATTGTTGCTCACTCGAGATTGCCCCTCTTTCAACACTCATCAATCAAAGAAGTGCACATTTAGTTTATACAACAATAAATACAAAATCATTAGAGAGATAAGAAAAACTTAAACCTGAAGAAATGTAGACTTGTAAAAAGGCAGTCAATATTACCATTCGCTTGTAGTCTTCATCCACCTGTAAAATAGAAAAAAAGCCAATATGATAATTAAAAGAGATTACCCAATTCAAAACAAACACACGCATTGTCACACTAATGAAATGTTTTTTTATAGACCACCCAATTCAAACCAAACACATACATTGTTGCAAAATAATAATTGGTTAACCCAATGCAAACACTATGAATAAACACAACACATTATCAACACAAATACAAATTAATGATTGATAAAAATATTAATTTATAAAAATCAATCAATATTTTCTTTGGATTTTATTTTTTTCAACTCTTTCTTTTTGGAACTTCCTTTAATTGATCACATAAGGTTATGAGGAAAATTTAAGAAAGACATGTTCTTAAGAAAGAATTTAATAAAATAAAATTCAAAAAGCAAACTCTTCGCTTGGTAATTCAACAACAAACTCTAACTAACTTAATTCTCCCATCATTTACAAATCAATACAACTTAAAAACCCCATTTATTTTCTTCCAAAAACTCAAAGCCATTTATTATATCAGTTTAGTCCCATCAATTTTGTGTATGTAACCCTCCATCATCTTCTTCAATCTTCACCTACACCCATTCAGATTCATTTTGCTTCCAACCTTAAATAAATTTTGAATATTTGTTAAGCAATACATGACCATAAGCAAAATATCAAACCAGCCCCTTTGGATCTATTTGGTAAGCTCATAGGCAACAACCAACAAAATTTAGATTGAAATTAAATAAACTATAAGACTAAACTGATATAATAAAATTCAATGGATAAAACAACAAATCAACAGCATACAGTAAGGGAACAATTGTTTATAGGGTATTAAAAAAATAATAGACAATGCTGAAACTATATATATATATATATATTTATCACAACTTACCAATCCCCACTCCCAAATAAAGGGGAAAAAAAATAGAAAAACACAAAAAGCCCAATAAATATAGGAAAATCCATATCAGCATTTAAAGAGTATTTAGCAAACTCAGAAGTATTTATAGATCCGTATATATTTATGAGTATTTAGCAAACAATAGAAAAACTCATAATATAGAAAAACCCATTTTATGAATAAAAAAATTAACACCCATTTCTCATTAAAGAATCAAACATTTCATTAACTGTGTGTGTGTGTTGAGTCAGTACCTTTGAGACCAAAAATAGCAGGAAGTGTCTGGTTCATCCTCCTCAGTCACAACATTTAAAAAAGGAAAAAGAAAAAAAAAAGTGTCAATAAGATTACTTGCCTACAATTCTTAACTAATGCCCAATTCTTTGCCCTTTCATGAACTCTCTCAATAAGTCATCCTCTTTCTCTAATGCCAAAACTATTCTTCTCTCATTGAACCAGTTTCTGCTCATCATCTCCCAAAACAGCCTGGCATACAGAACTGGAATTAGAGGTCAGCGATATTTAGATGATTGTTTAAACACCTATTGGCATAATGTTGTTTTAAATTGGGGTTCTGTTCCTAACAGAAAATTGACTATATGGTCAGGAATTATGTTATATAATATTGAATTTGGTTTATAAACATGTATATCCTAAGCAAAAGGAGCTTATTCTAGCTTTGAATGAAACGGAACTTTGATATTTGTTCATACTATGTGATCTCAAAAGTACTGTACACATACCTTATATGTTTGTCAGAAATCAAAATTATATTATGGGAATGGCCGTGATCTCAAAGGGTTTGCCCAGTTTCTATATTAAAAAAAAAACACCATTTATATCAAATTAGATCTAATTTGTCTCAGAACCTTGAAGCCATTGAAACAAAAAAACTAATGCCCATTAACAAAATTCAGAGAAAATGCAAAGAAACTGAAATTGAATCAAATAATTCAAAGAAAATGCAAAGAACTCGTCAAATGTCCACAATCAACACAATTCGAAGTGGTGGGAAAAGGGAATGAATACATTGGAAGAAGGCTCAAAGATAGACCCAAAAAATTTAGAAGATGATGAAGGTTACCTTGCGAGCAAAGTTCGAGATGCAAAAATCGAGGATTGGAGAACTGGAGAGGAGCATCAGACAAAAACAGATCAATTATCAGAACCTTGAAGCCACTGAAACAAAAAGAAAATTCACAAAACCCAATAACAGAAAAACTGAAATTGAGTCAAATAATTCTAATTTTAATTTTAGAATTCTAATTCTAATCAAAGGAAATTCTAATTTTAATCAACACCGAATAACCCAATTCTAATTTTAACAGGAGGATCACCCCAGGTTTGTGGCTGCTATGATAACAACAGGAGGATCACCCGTGTACAACAAAATAAAAAACTAACCAGTGGTAATAAAAAAAACAGTCAATAGTGTTCTACAAAAAAATGAAAAAACTAACCAGTGCACAACAAAATAAAAAACTAACCAGTGTACAATAAATGGTGTTCTACACTCAATGGTCACCACAACCAGTTCAAAAACTAATGTAGTTCTTGGTGCTTTGATAAAATGTATTAGATTGAGATGAGTTGAGTTTAATTAATAAAATTGTGGGTTTGGGAGAATGAAATTCTAATAATAACAGTATGGAGCCCAATGTAAATGACCCATAAACAATGTAAAATAACATTGAAGCAGCTGGATTGTAACAATAAAATGGCAGCAAAAGGAACACTGAGAATGAGAATCTAACCCTAACAATTGAAACCCAACTCAATGATAAATAAAAGAGAAAACCCAGATCACCTAATCTATCAAATTCAAATACCAAGATGACATATCTCATCAAAGATTCAGAAGTAATAAGAACTTAATCATTACACATGTTTTGCCACTTCTATAATTTCATATCTACCAAACAAAAACGGTACAAATACATAGATAAGGATATTATATATGTCAGGAATCATACCTGCTGGAGGAGATTGGAGAGGAGGCCGAAGAGCTGGGCATTTGCTGTTGCTGCTTTTCCTTCAGCGCAGAAGAAAAAAAAAACCATCTCACAATTAGTTTAAGGTTTGAGGTTTAGAAACACCAATCCAAATAAATTATAGGTGATCCAAAGAAAAACAAAACCCATTGCTAACTGATATATATTTGAGAATCAAACCCATTGCTAACAAAACCCATTTAAGGAAAAGCAAACCCATTGCTAAACAAATTATAGGAGGCCGAAGAAAAACAAATACATATTAGTTTAAGGTTTAGAAACACCAATCCAAATAAATTGAAAGCTACATAAATAAAAAATGAAAAAGAAACATAACAAAGAGAAGATTGTGAAGATCATCAAACCTGCAAGAGCTTCGAAGCAAAATTCAAAAACTCAGAACTAAACCCATTGCTAACTGAAAGAAGTCAATAATTCCCTCAATTACTCAATTACTCTCCAGAATGTTTAACCAAATATAAAAACCCATCTCACAATTTGAACACACACGTACTCTATACTAACTATTAATAATAATAAAAAATTAGCTTATACAAAATATGTTATTAATCAATCAATAAAAACAAATAATCAAAAAGAAAAACAACCTCGCGAGAAGCTCAAAATGGTAATTTCCAAGAAGGTAGGTAAAAATGGTGTTATTAATAAATCACTACTAAACAATTCTCAAAATGGTGTTATTAAAATAAATCACTACTAAATAATTCTCAAAATGGTGATTTCCAAGAATGGTGATTTCCATCTATATCATCTATCATCTACTTATGTTAGGTAAAAATGGTGATTTCCAAGAAGTTACGTGTAATAAAATAAAGAAACAGAAATTCTAACATCTATACGTATACATAATCTATGATTATATACATGCACAATTCTCAAACTTTTCACCATCAATTGATTAGAAAAACCCAGCTAATTGTACTATCAATCACGCGTAGAAATCAGCAATCCAAGGCTGCAAAACCCAGAAAATCTATATATCAGTTAGCAATGGGTTTTGTTTTTCTCATATATATTAAAAGATTGTACCATCAAGGTTTTCTTGATATCAACAATAAGGTATAAAACCTCTTTTCTGCATAGATATGATATATCAAATTGTGTACTGAACAGAAACACAATAACAACAGTGAGAATTCAAATTTATATTTAATAATTTTTTTTTTAAAAAAAAAAAGGAGTAATTAAGGGTGATGATGATGGAAAAGTTCTTCAGCTAAATAATCAGAAAAACCCAAATAATTTGACATTTATGCGGAAATAAAGAAATCATGATCGATTGTTGCAGATGAGTGGAAGAAACTTACTCTAATTAACAAATTGTAGCTCTGGATTTGTACAAAAAGAATAGAGAGCAGAACATGTATTTATAATGCAATGAAATGCACAATTACACAAAGAAATTAACATGGAGAACACATTCAAATCAAAGACTAATTAATTATCATCTTAACTGTCGAGAAAACGTCCAAGTAAATTATATTCTTTTCTTTTTTTTTATTTCTTTAATTGATTAGATATAATTAACTACCAAGAAAGATGCATGGATTTTTAAATCATGACCAGTATCCCAGATGCAATCTAATAGAATTCTAGAATACAATAATATTTTTGGCATTACTTTGTTGTTTCCTTGTTTGTTTACAAAGAAAATAGTAAATCATTGGTCTTTAGAATATCCATTGTTCTCTTATGAAACAAATAAGTTAGACATATAACATTAAAGAAAATTAAGATTTATCTTATTTTGTGTTAAGATTGTCTTACAGTCGTTATACATGAAAGTAATGGTAGGGATCTCAAATGTTTTATTAAGGTTTTTACCAAATGTGTCACATGGGTGATGGACCAACATGGAATCCACATGATGTTGGTCCATGCCTTATTAAAATATGTTAAGGGTGATTTAAGTCGTTCATCTTTTACATAGATTTACATTTTTACTTATCACATCCTGTTTGTCAGATCTAAGAATTAACAAACTAAAAATAAAAATGCCAGAGAGCCCAAAAATTTCTACCAAATGTAAAAACTTTGATAGAATTTATAAAATTCCTAGCATTACTCAACTAAAAATGTGATAAGCCATGTTACCAGATGGCTCCAAAATCATATCATAAAAGTCTAACCCTTATTGAACACGGATCTCGATTGAACAGTATGAAAAGTTTGACAAATATATTCGTTCATTCCAGATTAAAAGACCAATCCAAAACCAGCACATTGAAAAAACAAACTAATGACAAAACTAACCCAGCACATTGAAAAAACAAAGCAAATAAAATGCAAAAGCATACATCAATCACAAAACCCAGAAAAAAAGAGAAACAGACCAGATTAAAAGACATTAATGACAATAAATTAACACATTAAAAAAAAAGAAGTTTAACAGGAACAACATTAATTAAGCACGAATACCATTTAGGTTTCTGTGAGATCTAATTGTTGTCAATTATTAATTTTGTAGAACTGTAATCAAAGCAATGGCATATACAAATAATTGAATCACAAATAAAAATAGAAACAGAGATTGTTTGATTGACTTACATGAAAATGAAGGATCCTGAAGGAGGAAAAAGAAGAGATTTTTGGTGGGTATTCTAAGTTTGAGAGAGAGAGAGAGAGAGAGAGAGAGAGAGAGAGAGAGAGGTGAAGAAGTAGAAAAAGAGAAGAAGATCTGAGTGAGGAAAGAGAGGGTTAAGAGTGGGCTATTTATAAGTAAATCCCATTTCCCCCAACAACTCACATTGATTTTTCACATTCTTTGTGTTTCCATTCATTATAATATTGATAAATAATGAGAGGGAAAGAGAGAGAAAACCAGAGAGAGGAGGACCTGTATCTGCTTGCGTCGTTGAACACTCTCTCCAGCTTCTACACAGACAATAACCCCCAGGTCCGCCGCAACCTCCGATCCACCATCGAGAAGCGCTCTCTCTCCATCAACCTCGAGTTCCTTCTCGCCTTCGATGCTGCCCAATAGGTCTCTCTCTCTCTCTCTCTAAATCTCTATCTCTCTCTTGAATTTGTGCTCAATTGGAATTCTTGTAAAAATTGGATTTTAGGCTTTGGATCGGGTCGAGGAGGAGGTTAATTCGCTGGTCGAGGAGGATTTTAGGCTTAGGCTTTGTAAAAATTGGAGTTTAGGCTTTGATCTGGATTCTTACACCATAGAGAGATGTATTCACGAAGAAGAACAGAGAGGGAGAGAGAGATAGAGAAGGCAAGTGGGTAGGTGGGAAAGCGACAACGATGCTTAGGAAGAAGTCTTTGGGCGGGAGATCTATTGAACTGGACCATTGGTATAAATTCGAGATTAATCTCAGCCATTAGATTAAAATGTATCTCACATACATTTTATACATTTTCAAAAACTTTCTTCCCTTATTATATAGATATATCAAATTATAAATTTTTTATTATTTACACTGCAAGAAAATAGGGATACAACAACGTTTTTGTTTTTTAAAACGCTATAAAATATGGAAAATTTGGGACACGATTTTGTTTTTTACACGCCGGTCATCGGAAAATGTTAGGACAACGTTTTTGAAACGTTGGGTTATGGTTAAAACGGTGTAGTTTAGTTTAGAAAAAAGTATTTATTTTTCTTTTAAATTTCCTTTTTGCTTTTAAGAGTCGTGGGAATCTAAGTCAATCAGAGAGAGAGAGAGAGAGAGAATCGACACTTGGTGCTTCGATTTGGATCGATTCTTCGTCATTTTGATCTTGAAAAGCTGGTTCTATATTTGATTTGAGTGTTTATCTTAGTTATTGTTCGAATCTCTGTAATCTAAATCGATCTAGGGCTCGTTCTTCTTTGTGTTTGGGTGCGGCACAGCTCAAGGAAAGGGATTTGTTGAATTCATTGAAGATCTGTGTAGTTTCATGGCTAAAAAGTAAAGATCTGGAATGTATTTACGTTGATGTTTGAAAATTCAGTTTCTTCTTCACTCGATTTGGTTGATATCTAGTATTTTTTACTTTTGCTTGTTCTGTTTTGCTTCTTTCTTCTAATTTTCGTTCTCTTCCTCTTTATGGTCCACGCATTGGGATGGAGTTCTTGATCACCAGTATATGGAAAGAACGGAGTGGTGATAGAGAGATGTTGTTGCCGATCGAGAGTTGCATCCAACAACCTCGGTATCACAAAACACTAGTTCAGGGGCTTGAAGCGTGGTGCTGTGTCCTTCGTCAACAACTCAGCCTTATCAATCTCTGCTTCAAGTAGACCAATTTCAAGATCATTCGATCTCTGCTTCAGTCTATACACCGCCATTGAAGAGCTCAATCGAGTTTGGCCAGGTCAAAAATGAATGTTTTCAGTGTCACCGTGATCCAAAAGGTAAGTTAAGATATGTCGAGCACATTTATGCAAACTTAATAAAAATCACATATTTTTTCATCAACTAAAAATTTGATTTCCGTTTTCGGATTAACTTCTTCACAAAAAGCAAAACTGGTCCTTCATTAGCATTTGATTTTATACTTTGTTTTTGGAGATTTTGATCGAAAATCAAGATTTTAAAGCTCCAAGTTGTGGTCTGTGCTCTGTTTTACAAGAATTTTTTTTTTTTTTGGCTTCAATGTTGCATTCGTTTCTACGTTTTGCCAATCAGAGCACAAGACATTGCTTTTTACTAGTGTTTTAAATTTGTTCATTTAACTCTTAAGATATGTCTCTCAAGTGTATTGTATGTATATATATGAAGCTTATTGCTTGTTTTGGTCGCAGAGTTCACAGAGGGGTTGCCATTAGAGGTAGTTTCATTTTTGCACTATTTTCATGCTCGTTGCATAACATAGGGAAATAAATACTAGGAATTTGTAAGAGATGAGAAGACATGAGATATTTGGAACCTGGGAAAATTAAGAAATGTTGAGTTTGAGCAAGCCTAGTAGTGTCATTTGGTCTTGCATTTTTCCATATCATTGTGAAGTTTTTGGGATTCTCTAATATGTTCTGTGTTCTTTGCTTGTTGCTAAATAAAGGTTATTTTAGGTTGTTTTCCAGCTGGATTATGGAAACCCTGTCAATATATTTTCAAATGTTGTTAAAGCATTAAAATGTGGCCTCTGTTTTGGAATGTTTTTTCCTTCTTCATGTTTTGGTTTAAATGTGCTCAATAGGCCCATTAATTGCTAAAGCAATGGTTGGTTATCTGTTTGTACTAGTCTTTTCTTTTTGAAGAGATACTTGAAACCAATTAGAGAGGAATCCATGAATATTTTCTATTTGCATCATAAACTAATGAGATTGTTGGTGCTACTATGTTGCTAGAAATTTCACACATGCGCACGCACATGCACACGCACGTATATATATATATATATATATATGTATTTGTGTAATATAACTGCCTCCTTCATTTATTTTTTATTTATTTATATGTTGATCTAAAGCCCTGCCTAAACAGCTAAGAAATAGTTTTATATCTATTCACATTCAGTTTGGTCAAATGAAGACTAGAATTTTAGCTCTTTGATATGTCTCCTTTAATCTCCAGTACTTCTCATTTGATTTTCATTTTGGTAATCCTATTTTTGCGCACTTGATTTGTAATTTTCTTCGGGATTTTTCAATCTCCTTTGATCTTCTTTCATGTAGGGTTTTGTTCTACATTGGGTTATGGCTTTGGATTGCTTTGAATGGCTTTTATGAACTTGATTAGTTGAAATCTGTATGTTGGCATCTATATATATAATCAAGTTCTAAAATTTACATAGGGTTTAGCTACATAGGGTAAAACATGCAGAAATATGTATAGAACTCGTGACTCAAAAATATAGAGTAGTTTTTAATTTATTTGTGTAATTTCTTTTAAAGTTCTGTGTTTTGTATTTTTGGGAAATTTCTGTAGCAAAACATCTGCAGGTAACTTATGGATTAAATCATATGTTGCAGTTTGGTTGGACAAGGTGATTTGATTGTGACTCATCTCTAATATTTTTCACATTTCAGTTGTGTGAAATGTTGTCTTCTTTTTTCTTTTTTTTCTTTTTTGGCAGGAATGCAACTTATATGAACTCAGGAAAAATTGGGAAACTTTTCTCCAAAGTTGAAAAAGTTCGAAATTGATGCTTCGAAGTGTTGTGTATCAATCATATTTGTACTTTTTTTTTGATACATTTATTCTTTTCTTAGTATTTTAAATTTTGAGATGATGATGGAGTATATGAATTTGATTGTGATTTTTGTAATTTCAATTTTGATGTGTTTGGTTGAATATATATATTTTTTGAAACAGGATTTGAATATATTTTGGAGAATTTTAACTAGTAGCAAATAAAATATTATTGCTGAATGGTTAAAATTTCATTAGGTTGCATTCCTGCCACAAAAGAAAAAGGTGCTTTTAGTGGCGTTTTTGTAAAAAACGCCGCAATAGGGTCTGTATGACGTCATCTCGCCGGAAGGAATCACTGACGGTGACTGTATCATGATGTTTCTAAAATGTCGCAATAAGGTCTACAACGGCATTTTTTGAACGTCGCAAACATATAACGACGGCCGTATCCACGATGTATAATAAAACGTCACCACAGGCTTTAGCGGTGTTTTTCAAACGCTACTAAAAACTGTATTTCCTGTAGTGTTAACATTTACCTTTAAAATTAGTAAGACCCTTATTAATATATGAACCCTGCTAAATACCCCCAGTGGGGGTCGCACCCCTAGTGAGGTGGTGCGCCCCCACTGGCTGACAACCAAAAAAAATAATAATAATAATAATTTTTTTTCGCCCAATCACGGGCCTCCATCTCACTGGGGGTCGAACCCCAGTGGGGTATAAAGCATTTTTGTTAATATATTATGTTGAAAAATTCCTTTCGTAGTAATTCATGCATTTCTCTATGGCAGACCACGTGCACATTGGGCCGACTTAGAGCATCTCCAACGGTGAATCAGATTTTTCACCAAATTTGAGTAAAAAATGACCCATTTTACCAAATTTGATACCACTCGCTCCAACAGTGCACTTTCATCAAATTTGTGCCGGGGACAACCGGTTGGTCGACCGCGGTTAAGCGAATTTTTTTTTTTTTTGAACTTTTCGAACCTTTTAGTGGCCGACCGGCTGGTCAACCGGCTGGTCGATCGGTTAGGCAAAAAAAAAAATATATATATATATATATTTTTTTTACTGTTTGAACCTTTTCTTCAAACCGTTTGAACCTTTAGGCGGTCGACCGGTTGGTCAACCGGCCGGGCAATCGGCTGGTTGACCGGTTGGTCTCTCCCAACGGTCAGGAACAGTGATTTGGTGAAATGCTTCGCCTGTTCTCGTTTTGGTAAAAGATTTGCTGAATTCTCGATTTGATATCGATTTGATGAAACCGTTGGAGCTCAAAAAAGTGGCTTTTTCATCAAATTTTGAATTTGATATCAGGTTTGATGAACCGTTGGAGATGGTCTTAGGCAATAATGAAGTGATTTCGGAGTATCATGGGCTAATATCTATTCACATGGTGCAAATAATTAATAATAAAAAATTTATAGATGAAATAATATATTATCCTTAAAATATTATTATTTAGATTTAAAAGTGAAATTCATTTTTTATATTTATATCAAAAAAATAATGAATTAATAATAAAATAGTTTTTATTCTCAATTAATATCTTTTTCACAAATCACTTAATCTAAAAACGTATGTCTAAAAAAAGTTTTGATTTAAAAACCCCTATCCCATCCTAGAGGGCTAGGCCCAGATTTTGACTTGGACAGACTACCTACATTAACTAAAGCAGTAATGGAGCATTAATGATATGATAATGAACAAAAAAATAAAATAAAAACAACACATCACTATAGATGGAGTTTACTGTCAATTCATTAGAGTTATCTTTAGAGCTCAAAAATTAGAGTTCGAAAACATTTTTCTAACTAAAGTAAACGTGTAATGTTATGGTATATATTTATTTTTTTAATATGTTTTTTTAATGTATATTATATATGTTCTTACTAAATATTATATATTGCTTTTTGGTAAAGTTATCACAGTTTATGTTTTAGAAATGAAATTATGTATTTTTATAGTAATGTTACATATTTTTTGTTAACAAATATTTGGATCAAAAAAAAAAATATAACATTATCACAAAATAAATAACTTTATTTCTCACAAATTATCATAATTCTATCAAAAAAATATTTATTACAAAAATACATAATAGGTACATATAGAATTTGCCAAAGAAAATACATGCAAACCAAAACAAAAACAAAAACAAAAAATGCACAGCCATGCATGATCATTGATTTCTTATCCAAGGCTTTTTCTCCTACCACAGATGTCTATTTTGTCCTAATAAAGATCAAGAAATTGATATCTAAATTTAAGAGAAGAGAAAAGCCCAAAGAGAGATATGAAAACTAAAATGAAGATCAAATCATACCACCTCCATTTCTCTCTTGTCATACTTTTAATAATTTTTCTCTATTTCTATATATGTGGAGCTGCTTCGGCTAAGAAGAGCAACTCAATGATCTCTGGTGAGTGCAGTGCCACCATTGCTGAATGCTTAGTAGATGAGGGAGAAGGAGAAGAAGAGTTCTTGATGAAATTAGAGACGACTAGAAGGTTTCTTCTTCCTAACTCATCGCCACATTTGACGTATCAAGCTTTACACGCAGATCATATGGCATGTATTAAGGATTGCACGGGGCTCTACAATAATAATAAGGGGACTTGTACCGCATATAATAGATGCAGACAAGGTACCTGCTGAATTGAATTGATAAAGCCCCAACCGTCTTTTCATGTGATGTCCTGAGTACTATGGAACATATGGGAGAATTTTGAAGCCTCTTGCTTCTTCTTTTCATGTATGTCTTTAAATAACAGTGTGATTAAATGTCATAAGCATCCTTATTATTATCCCTTGTTGTATCTTTTATTCGATTAAGAATATATTATATTATATATGTATGAGCACGAAATAATCTTCTCGTATAATCCTGTTGATCAAGTTTGTACTCCTCCAAACGTCGTCGCCTTATTACCTGAAAACACAAACGTGAGCTAGCCGGCGGGTGTGTGCCGGAAACCTCTCCAATGCCTAAGTCAGCAATTAGACAATAGGCAATAAGCTCTGTATATTTGAGAATAAGAATTGTGATACCTCTACATAGGTCTTGTTATGAGTTTTTATAGATTCTACCTGGCACAATCCTAGTAGGACTCTTAACTCTCCCTAGCAGAGCCCTCCTAGGAATCATACTCCTAGGAATAATGTTGATCCTGATAACACCTTACTTACTGCCATTCAAGTAAAATGGTGGTAACCCTTACCTCGGTTAGAAGCTCACTCAATCGAGCTTACATAGCTCGGAGTCGCTTCAAGCACCACTAGTAGCCCTTATTATAAGCTGGCACCTGCCGAGCTAAATTAGCTCGGCTTGTTCCTTGTTAATACCACGGCATGCTACCAAACCTAGTTTTTAGATAGCCAGGTCAGACGCTTACTGACGCCTCTGTCCAACCTGGTTCCCAAATGACCTAGGACTAAGTTGTCTATAACTTTCACCGCGACCCGTAGCTCAGCCTAATGCGTTAAAGATAGATGGATTTAGCTCAGACCAATTTATTCACATAAATTACCCTTTCAATGGCCCCTTAATTCCATCTGCTCAGCATGATTAGGATTACTGTTTCAAAGCCGAGCTAAATACATGAAATTCAACCGAACTAAAATAATTAGTCCGACCGTGGTAAAATATTCAAACCAATAAGTAGCTCGGTCGTTTAGAATCGTGCCAGTCATACAGCTCGTCGTCCCATGTTTCTGACATCGTGTCCTTATTGGGACACGTGGTATGCACCTATTGCCCCTCCGTACTACGACAACCGTCTCATATTTACTAAGAAATTTTGAAAAGGCCCGTCATTTTGCCTCCATTATAAATGCAGCCTCCTTTTCTCGAATAGTCACTGTTTACTATTCATCTTCAAGCCAAAAAATCCTTGCGACCAGCACTCTAACCCTACATTTTTTGAGTTCTTCGAGCCCTGGCATCATCATCATCATTTAAATCGTGCCCCAAGCACTGTTGCTGGAACTCTTTTTACCCATCACCATTGTTTTCTTCATTCAAAAACTGGTAAGTCACCTGTTCTCCTATGCGCTCTATATGACTCTCTATGTTCTTGGACTGTAAATTCATTGATAACACTTCAAAAGTATCTGTAACGTTTGGCATTTGTTAAGTACAAAAAAGAACTCAAAACTGTATTTAACTCCCACAAGTTTACTCCTTAGGGAAAAATGGCCCCCACCTGGAACTAAAATCCCACAAAAATTTTGGTTTTGATTCAAAATCATACTGAAACCGAGCTACAAACTTGTTTGTGCTCATTTAGATGTGTATCACCGAACTAAGGGAACATCTAACCACGATCGTGCTAAAATCTCATCTTTTCCCACGATGAGACTAGAGCCTTGCCTTACTTTTTAGCCGAACAAACTAATTTACACTGATGCCTTAGCCTAGTCACTAGCTGGCCATAACACATTCTATGTTTCTTCACTGTGCAAACTTTGACTAGGTTTTATCCAGGCAAACCATTCACCACAATGCCGGGCTAAGGTGCCGAGCAAATTTTTATAAACAACCTAAAGACACCCCTATGGGCAAATACCGGTTCCTTATGAGTTTGCCCGGTGCCATAGTCGAGTTCCGAAGGGAATACAACATCCCCGACGATATACAATTCGAGCTAGCTGAACTAAACACCACGCCTTGGGGAAAATCGGGCTTCGTCCCTTTTACACTTATATCCATCATAGGGACCGGGCTCAGATTCCATGTCTAGCCCCTTATTTGCGAGTTTCTTAGGCAAACCAGATTGTGTCCCACCCAATTATCCACAAACATGTACAGGATAATTAATGGAGTCACTGAGCTAAATCGCTGGCTCGGCCTCAACCTTGGATTGGTTGAGCTATTTCATCAATACTCACTTGGTCAAAATAACTATCGTTGGGTCCATTACTTACGTATCAGAAAGGGCCAAGAGAAAATCATTAAGCGTATGCCAGACAAGGACCTGAACGACGACGATTTTCTCTGAGTCTCTGGTAATTTTGAGGATCAGGAGGCCCAAATACTGGGCTATAACATCAACTGGAATAAAGGAAGCCCTAGTGAGCGTAGTTCGGTTGTAGTAATAATTAATACCATTCTGCAGCTGTGCTAATACTTGCGTTTTCTTTTTTTCCTTTACAGATCTGAACCAGTTGAAAACAAACTACGCCTACGCTAACCAAGCCACGCTACGAGCTGCATTATGGTATCGCCATCGTGACTGGACCGAGCTTTTAGGAGTAGTACCGACGTACTGCTATAGTGGCAATAGAAAAGGCAAAGTCACGGACTTCCTGCTTGAGTCTTCACCTGAATCGGATCCCTGCTTGCCTCAGATCAACCTCATTGTCCTCACCGAAGAGCAAGAAATGGCTAAAAAGAGGGCCGTGCGAGCTCTTATCATTGAACAAACTTCCACCAAAATCCAAACCGAACAAGCTTCCTCCGGTCAACCGCGCGAGACTGTGGTCGCCCTTCCAACCACTAGGGGAACCACGTCTCAACCAAATAAGTGCGCGCGCACCTCTTCAACCAAACCGTAACATTTGGTGGATGAGGAAGACACTATGCTTCCTGATCTTGTGGTACCGAACCCAAACCCTGCCCGATCTGACAGAGCGAGCCCTTCGAAATGGGCTCCAGCAATGTCCTACAAGAACCGTGCTATGTCCACCAAGGACCTGATGGTTGCTGAGAAAGACCATATGCTCGCGTTCAACCTTTCCAAAAGGCTCTGCCTGCCAGCTGACATAGAGCACCACGATCACGTGACCGAACTAAAGGCCATTCGGTCAGCTTCGAAGTCCATGGTGCTAGTAAGTCCTCTACTAGCTATCTTAAGTCTATTTATTTGCTCGGTTTGCAGCCTCATACCCCTTCATGTAAACCGCAAGCATTGCAAAAAAACCATGTAGCACACAAACGTGTGCTTGAACTGCGAAAGACAGCACAGTCGGCCGTGGCTGATTCAAACGCCAAGGCGGTCGAGCTGAAAGAGCTAAAGGAAAAACTGGCCACGGCAGTTGTGGAGAATGAGTGACTAGCCGAGCTAGTCAACACGGCTGAAGCTAAAAAGCAAAAATCCTTGGCCAAGAAAAAAGACCGTTATTTGTGCGAGCTAGCCAAACTAGAAAAGAAAAGGAACGCTAAGATCTAGGAGTAGAAAAAGAAAACGGAGGACGCTAAAGACCGAGGTTACGAGGAGGGGGAAGATGCCTACGTCTAGCAGTGCGAAGCAGTAAAAGATATTTTCTTCAAATGCGGGTGGAAGGCTGAGGCAGCTAAGCTCAGTCAGGGGTATGACTCCGAATTTTTTTTGAACCCTTCCCCTCACTTCATATGAGCTACATGACTGACTACATTAACGCGGTCCAACAGAAGTTTCTTCAAGAAGGGGAGGAGGAAGAGGAGACCCCTAATTTAGTTAATGCCCATCCTACCAACACCGACCTCGGTCTTCAGCCTTCCTTGCCTACTCAGGTGGATCTGCTTAGCCAAACTGTGCCTAGCACGATTGATGGGGTGCCTGTGATCGATCTAACCCAGGAACCTGTTGCCGAAACCATCCTATCCAGCGGTGAAGTCTGAAGTGACATGGACACTGACCTCGATGACTTGTTTGCTTGACCAGGAAAATTGTTTTTCTTGTTGTTTTTTTTTTCTTTTTATGAAATGTAACCAAGCTATATACCCTATCTATTGTAATTGCTTTCCAATGAATGTAACCTTTTTTGCTCTACTTGCTCGATTTATTGCCATTTTCCTATGTTGTAGTGTCCCATCCTTTTTGTATAACTAGCCGAACTAGTTAGCTCGATTTTATCTTATCCTGCCCACCTTTTCTTAGCCGAGAAAATTATCTCGGCTGACGAACGCCGTGGGAAAAACTGTAGACTTCTTAACCGAGTTTATTACAGAGAACATTGCTTTGGTTAAAAAACGAAAAATTCTCAGACGTACCAATCTTTTTTAGCATAAATCTATAGCTCGGCTAAAGAGTGCAAAAGTGTTAGTCAATTCTGCCAACCTTTCCTGAGCCTAGATCTTTATCTCTGCTAAAGAAAGTAAAAGAGTATTAGTCAAACCTGCCAACCTTTTTTAAGCCTAGATCCTTATCCCTGCTAAAGGCAAAAAAAAAAAAAAAAAAAAAAAAATCCTGTTGGTCAAACCTGCCAACCTTCTTGAGTCGAAATCCTTATCTTGGCCGAAAAAAGTGTTGGTCAAACATGCCAACCTTCTTAAGCCTAGATCTTTATCTCGGCTGAAGAAAAGAAAGTGTTGGTTAAACCTGCCAACCTTCTTTAAGCCTAGATCTTTATCCCGGCTAAAGAAAAAAACTGTTGGTCAAACCTGCCAACCTTCTTTTGTGAGGCCCCTGACTTTTTTGTAAACCTTATTAGGTCCCAAAATTTTGAATTATTATAATAAAGCCCTTAGTTCGTCGATTAATCGCAAATTAAGCCCTAGGACTGAAAACGCATCACGGGCGAATCCATACAAACCCTAATCGATCCTGGAAGCTTAGAAATCACTTCTAACACTCTAATATTAATTACTTAACTCTCAAATTTTAGATTAATCGCTCTAAACCTTAACTTTCAATTTTTACAGTCATCGTTCGGTTATTTACCTTTAAATTCAAAGCAAGATAATACAAACTGAATTATTTTACACTTGAAATAGATACTTTGATTGAACCCAAGCCCTCACATTTTTATTAAATCACAAATTGACCCCAAACAAGTACTATTATTTATATATATATATATATATATATGCACTTATACCCAAAAATCTTTTTTAAATAATGTATTTTGCAATTTCCAAGATTTGTACAATATATATATATAACATGTCCATCAATCCACCATCACATGGCTAGCCATCATACCCCCCCTAGACTATAATCATTGTACTTTAAAATATCTTGAAATCTTGGAGCAATAATGACTTTGGTACCTATAAAGATTTGCTATATATATGTGTGTACTTCTAACTAGAAGATATTTACATTAGTCCTAGACCTAACTAGATCATAATTAAATACATCAGTAAGGTTCTAATCCTCCTCATTTCATTACATTTAATGTGAAGCCCCAGGAAAAATGTATTTGAATTATTTTCTTAAAGCCCCTCGGTTATTTGAATTATTTCAGATCTTGTCGGTTAGCATTTTATTTTTATTTTTCTAAAACAGGAATTTTTCTAGCTAGATTAGATTCCCTAACCTAATTCAATTCTACATAAGTTACATGTATTTAACGCCAAGCCCTCACTCTTTATTTAAATTCTAAACTTACCCAAGAACTAGTACTTGTACCTTGTACATTGAAGTACCATCAATCTTGTAATATATATATATATATATATATACACCTTGAGGAGTGTGTCCTAGAGCCTAAAATTAATAGATAAATAAAAAAATAGCCCCTTCTAGGAGAAAGTGAGGAAACCATTTTTCAAAGTACATCATCATGATATTCTAGGAAACACAACCTAGTGCCTAGACCTAGGATGCAAATCTCAAAACTAGTTCCATTCTAACTAGTATTAACCTAATCTTGAGTAAGCCTCCCAAATCATCCCAAATTCCTTTAAAATTTCAAACAAATCCTAACCTTCCCATCCATTTCCAACTAAGGGGCTTTTAGGACTTTTTGCCTCAAAGCCTTGTCTATAAATACCAACACACCCCCTAGCTTGCAAATACACACAACACACTCACTCACACACACATTTTGGTTAGAGAGAGGGAGGAGAGCAAGGAAGAGAAGTCTAGAGGAGGAGAGAGAAGAAGAAGAGAGTTTCTTGTGCAAAGCTTAGTAGGTAAGCCACCAACACAACCTTCTCTTCATTTTCTTTTCTAATGCATGTTCTTTTTAAAGATTTTAAGTGATGTTTCAGATCTGTTATTATCATGTTCTCATGTTAAAAATACCAAGATTTGAGTATTGTTTCCATCTCTCTTGTATTTTCCTCATTTTGGTACAAACCATCTTCTTTTTGTACAAATCTCTCAACTTTTCAAGGGTACTCTTTCAAACAAATTTTCTGAGTTAAACATGGGATAGTTAGCATGTTTTCCTCACAAAAGAAATGAAACTTTTCCATGGTGGAACCCCCTTTTTATAAATTTTCTTGTTTTGGGCATTCCACCTTAAAACCTGTTTTTTTCAGTCAACTTTCAAAATTCCAGAAAAATGTACAAAAATATTCTGAACCTCTATTTTATGTCAAAACCTTCCTTAAGGAGTTAGCTTTCAACTAAAATTGGTTTCATCGAAAAACATTGAGCGGTTTGCAAGAAAATCAAGTTTTCGTAACAGTCGACAGATCTGGACAGATTCTGGAACAGTGCTGGACTATTTTCTAAATAACTTAAAATCGGGAAAAGCAATCCCATTTCTGAAAAATGTTCTAGGAACTAGATCAAATTCTCTACGAACCATAGGAAAACCGAGTCTGGTGGATGAACCTAAGTAGTTCTTCCATATTAACCTTCATGTGATGTTAAATCTGGAAATTTGTTATGTTTGGATGTTTTATACCCTTGTATTCATGAAAATGTTTAATGGCCTATTATCATATCTTGGCATAATGTTGTATGGGTATGTTATGTTATTTATCTTCTTGAGGAAGCATGCTTATGTGAATTTCATTTTATTGTTTAGTTGGACTAACCTTGACTTAAAACACTTAATTCAACGGGAAACCTAATTGGGTGGGTATTGGGTTTTCGAACACTTGAGTAATGAAAAGATGAGAAAATGTGATATATTGTTTGTTGGGATGCGTTCCCTATTCGAGGTTAAAACTTGCGCAAGTGATTTTCGGGACCCTTGAACGGAGCGGTTGTATTCGGACCCTAGGTGGTTTGGTGTAAGGAGGGATTCGGGCAAGGCCCTATTTTTACCGTCTCTTTTGAGGCCCTGCGGTTGGCGCTACGCGGTATATAACCGTTGGTAGGCATCCGAGGTTAGGTCTGCAACAAAGCAGCAAAAGAGGGGGCATACCGAATAATCCGCGTCCGATTCTTGTGGTCGGGAGGACGGAATCTCTTTGGGAGATTTCTAGTTACTAACATCTGACTCAACTCTTAATGTATTTATTTGTTTATTGGAGTATCATGCTTTATTACTTGATGTTATAATTGTGATTGTGTATTGGACTGGGAAAAAAAGGGTAGGGTGTGTGTGTGTTTACTGGGCATTCAAAGCTCACGGCGTATCATGCCAGGTGACGAAGCGGAACTCATAGCGGAAGACGACGAGCCGGAAACCTTCGAAGACTTTTGGCTATCTTAGGAATACTAGAAATTTCCTTTTTGTTAATTTGTAAGACTCATATGAAGTTTAAAACCTTCTTTTTGGGATGTAATGTAATGGAACAAACTTTGTAATAAAAGATATTCGTGGCTATTATGTTCTATATATTTATATGTATTAACCTTATCGTTGCTTATGAGACCTTGTGTCAATACCTTTTAAGATCTGTCAAAAGGGTAGTGCGCTACCTAAGAAAGCTGGACTTAGAAGGGAGGCTATTTTGACTCCTCCGGCGATCTGGGATCTTACTTGGCTATTGACCATATGACTCATTAGTGACTCTCCCTTGTCTGCAACCAATAGCGTAGAATCGGGACGTCACAACTTGGTATCAGAGCCTAGGTTCAACCCTTACCCACGCGTTTCGACCTGCAATTAGAAACTACCTTGCGTTGACTATGTTAGAATCTTTCTTGACCTATCTTAGGGAATTTCTTCGAATTTCGAGCACACCAACATCAACTCATGAGGACCTGCTTCAGGAACGTGAAATGGTTTTAGCTCTGAGTGCGGCCTCACATCGCGCAGTAGGGGGTACTATTAGTTCTACGCGTCTTCTATCGATTGTCGTATCTTCATCTTGTATTCGTAACCTTTATTCAATGTCATCCTTTCCAAGATTAAGTCTTGTCCATCTGGTCCTGTTTTATATACTACTATTTGTAAATTCGACCTCCTTTGACCCTTGATTATTTTATTTAGCCCAAGACTTCTTGTAAATAATTTCATTTCTTTACTCGGTGATGAATCTTGGATATTCAGTTTGAAACGCGGATGGCCAACGCAGTTTCAAGTTAAATATCTAGTTTCGTCACTACATCTATAACCTTGATCACATTGAAGTTCGAAGTCATAACATCATACCATTCATCCATATTTCAGTTAATCCTGATGTTATCACCATAACTGCTTCGTATTCTTCATCTCCATTTCAATCCAATTTTAGGAATCTTGTAATTATTGTTATGTATGTATGAAGTTGTGCTGTGTGAACACCCTAGGATAATTAAACTCTAACTTAAGATTAGTTGCTTACCCATAAGGAATTGCCTCTGTAGTTAGAATTTGACTTACGCTTCACCCCATTCAAAGAACAACAAATGGTGGACCATACTTCGAGACAAGTAATAACATGAGATTGCGAGCAACAATAGAAATGCGGTACCAGGAAATCGAATCCTTAAGAATGGACTAGTCACCGTGGCTAAAATCCCAAACCCTATCAAGAATCAAATTTTGGAGGAGTCTTACCATCTTTGTGGAAATAATCGGCACAACCTTGACGTCAGAATGAAAGGAGGTAGAATCCAAGAGGATTTGGAGCTTGTGGAAAGAAAACCCAACTTCATGAGGGACCAGAAAGGAGCAACCAGAAGGCAACCGGCAGAGTATTTGCCTTACAAGAGGAAGAAGCAGACCCGTCTGTAATTGAGGGTAATTTAGTGCTATACAATTCTTGGGTGCATGTTTTATTTGATATTGGTGCATCACATTCTTTCACATCCTCTGCTCGTGCTAAGTCATTAGAACTTGTATGTGAACCTTTAGAAACTGCCTTAAGTGTAATGTCACCTATGGGAGGATGCGTTCGGGTAGGATCAATCTGTAAGGACTGTAAGATAGGGATGTCAAACCTACGCTTAACTTGCGACCTGCGTGTCATGGAAATGCCGGACTTCGATATCATCTTGGGCATGGATTAGTTGTCCACCCACCGAGCGGTGATCGACTGTCGTCAGAGGAAAGTGGTAGCTCACACGCAAGATGGAACACGTTTCCAGTTTAAGGGGGATAGATAAGACCCCATGGCTTCAACAAAACATCGGACACAGTGGCGCGATCAACTTGCGGGTAGGATAGCAAGTTTGATTCTAAATGAGGAGGGCCAAGGAGAAATAGAGCTTCCGCGCATAGTATGCGAGTATGCAGATGTATTTCCTATAGAGTTACCAGGATTGCCACCAACCCGGGAGGTCAACTTTAACATTGAGCTACAACCTGGAACTACCCCAATATCCATGGCTCCGTATCGTATGGCACCAGCAGAACTACGAGAATTGAAGACACAGCTACAGGAATTGCTCGAGAAAGGATTCATTAGGCCAAGTACTTCGCCATAGGGCGCACCCGTGTTGTTTGCTAAAAAGAAGGATGGGTCATTGAGACTATGCATCGATTATCGTCAACTCAATCGAGTCACGATTAAGAACCGATACCCACTTCCAAGGATTGTTGACCTTTTTGACCAACTTAGAGGCTCAAGGTGCTATTCAAATATTGATCTCAGGTCAGGTTACCATCAACTACGAGTCAAGGAGGAGGATATACTAAAAACTGCCTTTCGTACTAGATATGGCCACTATGAATTTGTAGTAATGCCCTTCGGACTAACCAATGCACCAGCAGTATTCATGAGCCTAATGAATAAGATCTTTAGACCATACCTTGACCAGTTTGTAGTAGTATTCATTGATGACATCTTGGTATATTCAAGGTCTGAAGAAGAGCATGAGCAACATTTAAGGATTGTCCTCCAAATTCTTAGGGATAATCGACTATATGCCAAGGCAAGTAAATGTGAATCCTGGCTAAATGAAGTAAAATTCTTAGGACACGTGGTATCAAGGAATGGGATTGCGGTAGATCCAACCAAGGAGGAGGCAATATTAGATTGGAGACAACTAAAAACCGTGTCAGAAATCCGCAGCTTCTTAGGATTGGTCGATTATTACCGGAGGTTCATCCAAGATTTCTCCAAACTAACTAAACCAATGACTCGTTTGACGTAAAAAGGAGTAAGGTATGAGTGGGATGAAAAATCCTTCCAAGAACTAGAGAAGAGGTTAACTAGTGCACCAATTTTGACCATTCCAGAACGAGAAAAGGGGTACACTGTGTATTGCGATGCGTCTAAAGAAGGATTAGGTTGTGCGCTCATGCAAAATGGAAAGGTGGTCGCGTATGGATCCATGCAGTTAAAACCTCACGAGCGCAACTACCTCACACACAACTTGGAGCTAGCAGCCGTAGTTTTTGCCCTAAAGCAATGGCGACATTACCTGTATGGGGAACAATTTGAGATTTTCACCGATCACAAGAGTCTGAAGTATCTATTCACACAGAAGGACCTTAACTTGAGACAGAGACGATGAATGGAGTATTTGAGGATTTCCAGTTCACTCTCTCATATCACCCCGGTAAGGCCAATGTAGTAGCAGATGCTCTAAGTCGTAAGAGCAGAGGGATGTTGGCTAAGATCTCCGTCAAGGAATGGGATATGGTTAAGACACTCAATGAGTTTAGGATCCAAGTGGAATCCCAAATTACAAAAGCATGTCCTGATACGCAGAAGGTGATGCCTAAGTTGATGAATGAGGTCGTGGAGGCCTAGACGCATGATTAAGAGGTAGCCTATATCAAGGGACGTCTGGAGTCAGGAGAACCCATGCCCGGTTGGGTAATTCACCCCGATGGGAGTTTAAGATACCAAGGCAGATTGCTTGTACCAAGCGACGAGTTACTTAGAGAAAAGGTACTGAAGGAATGCCATCATTCTGCAATTGCGGTACATCCAGGAGGGACTAAAATGAACCAAGATTTGAAGAGGCAATATTGGTGGAATGGATGAAGATGGAAGTGGCTAAATTTGTAGCAAGATGTCTGACATGCCAACAAGTGAAAGCGGAACATCAGAAACCAGGATGAATGTTGCAACCTCTACCAATAACTGAATGGAAGTGGGAATACATGACGATGGATTTTGTGACAGGGTTGCCTAAGTCATCTAGAGGGCGCGATGCTATATGGGTAATAGTGGACCGCCTCACCAAGTCAGCACATTTCTTACCCATCCAACAGAATGCTTTTATTATTTATGGGGGATAGACTAATGATGCAACAAATCAACCAACACAATGGGAAGTGTAGATCGCCACATCAGGAAATTGGCAAAACAAGCCCTCACGCGGAAGCAGCAGCGTCATTACCCTTATAGTCAACAATTCAAGAAGCTCGGAGATTAGCTTATCTCCTTAGTCATTAATCAGGGAGGAATTCAATTCAAGACGCTATTATTAGAAAGACCAATGGCGACTCTAGACCGAACGAAGAATAACATAAAAAGAGAAGATTATCTGAATGATTTAAAAACACGTTGCCAGCACTAGGACGTAATTTCCCACAACAATTTCGAGGACGAAATTTATTTAAGGGGGATAGGTTGTGAGGCCCCTGACTTTTTTGTAAACCTTATTAGGTCCCAAAATTTTGAATTATTATAATAAAGCCCTTAGTTCGTCGATTAATCGCAAATTAAGCCCTAGGACTGAAAACGCATCACGGGCGAATCCATACAAACCCTAATCGATCCTGGAAGCTTAGAAATCACTTCTAACACTCTAATATTAATTACTTAACTCTCAAATTTTAGATTAATCGCTCTAAACCTTAACTTTCAATTTTTACAGTCATCGTTCGGTTATTTACCTTTAAATTCAAAGCAAGATAATACAAACTGAATTATTTTACACTTGAAATAGATACTTTGATTGAACCCAAGCCCTCACATTTTTATTAAATCACAAATTGACCCCAAACAAGTACTATTATTTATATATATATATATATATGCACTTATACCCAAAAATCTTTTTTAAATAATGTATTTTGCAATTTCCAAGATTTGTACAATATATATATATAACATGTCCATCAATCCACCATCACATGGCTAGCCATCATACCCCCCCTAGACTATAATCATTGTACTTTAAAATATCTTGAAATCTTGGAGCAATAATGACTTTGGTACCTATAAAGATTTGCTATATATATGTGTGTACTTCTAACTAGAAGATATTTACATTAGTCCTAGACCTAACTAGATCATAATTAAATACATCAGTAAGGTTCTAATCCTCCTCATTTCATTACATTTAATGTGAAGCCCCAGGAAAAATGTATTTGAATTATTTTCTTAAAGCCCCTCGATTATTTGAATTATTTTCTTAAAGCCCCTCGGTTATTTGAATTATTTCAGATCTTGTCGGTTAGCATTTTATTTTTATTTTTCTAAAACAGGAATTTTTCTAGCTAGATTAGATTCCCTAACCTAATTCAATTCTACATAAGTTACATGTATTTAACGCCAAGCCCTCACTCTTTATTTAAATTCTAAACTTACCCAAGAACTAGTACTTGTACCTTGTACATTGAAGTACCATCAATCTTGTAATATATATATATATATATACACCTTGAGGAGTGTGTCCTAGAGCCTAAAATTAATAGATAAATAAAAAAATAGCCCCTTCTAGGAGAAAGTGAGGAAACCATTTTTCAAAGTACATCATCATGATATTCTAGGAAACACAACCTAGTGCCTAGACCTAGGATGCAAATCTCAAAACTAGTTCCATTCTAACTAGTATTAACCTAATCTTGAGTAAGCCTCCCAAATCATCCCAAATTCCTTTAAAATTTCAAACAAATCCTAACCTTCCCATCCATTTCCAACTAAGGGGCTTTTAGGACTTTTTGCCTCAAAGCCTTGTCTATAAATACCAACACACCCCCTAGCTTGCAAATACACACAACACACTCACTCACACACACATTTTGGTTAGAGAGAGGGAGGAGAGCAAGGAAGAGAAGTCTAGAGGAGGAGAGGGAAGAAGAAGAGAGTTTCTTGTGCAAAGCTTAGTAGGTAAGCCACCAACACAACCTTCTCTTCATTTTCTTTTCTAATGCATGTTCTTTTTAAAGATTTTAAGTGATGTTTCAGATCTGTTATTATCATGTTCTCATGTTAAAAATACCAAGATTTGAGTATTGTTTCCATCTCTCTTGTATTTTCCTCATTTTGGTACAAACCATCTTCTTTTTGTACAAATCTCTCAACTTTTCAAGGGTACTCTTTCAAACAAATTTTCTGAGTTAAACATGGGATAGTTAGCATGTTTTCCTCACAAAAGAAATGAAACTTTTCCATGGTGGAACCCCCTTTTTATAAATTTTCTTGTTTTGGGCATTCCACCTTAAAACCTGTTTTTTTCAGTCAACTTTCAAAATTCCAGAAAAATGTACAAAAATATTCTGAACCTCTATTTTATGTCAAAACCTTCCTTAAGGAGTTAGCTTTCAACTAAAATTGGTTTCATCGAAAAACATTGAGCGGTTTGCAAGAAAATCAAGTTTTCGTAACAGTCGACAGATCTGGACAGATTCTGGAACAGTGCTGGACTATTTTCTAAATAACTTAAAATCGGGAAAAGCAATCCCATTTCCGAAAAATGTTCTAGGAACTAGATCAAATTCTCTACGAACCATAGGAAAACCGAGTCTGGTGGATGAACCTAAGTAGTTCTTCCATATTAACCTTCATGTGATGTTAAATCTGGAAATTTGTTATGTTTGGATGTTTTATACCCTGGTATTCATGAAAATGTTTAATGGCCTATTATCATATCTTGGCATAATGTTGTATGGGTATGTTATGTTATTTATCTTCTTGAGGAAGCATGCTTATGTGAATTTCATTTTATTGTTTAGTTGGACTAACCTTGACTTAAAACACTTAATTCAACGGGAAACCTAATTGGGTGGGTATTGGGTTTTCGAACACTTGAGTAATGAAAAGATGAGAAAATGTGATATATGGTTTGTTGGGATGCGTTCCCTATTCGAGGTTAAAACTTGCGCAAGTGATTTTCGGGACCCTTGAACGGAGCGGTTGTATTCGGACCCTAGGTGGTTTGGTGTAAGGAGGGATTCAGGCAAGGCCCTATTTTTACCATCTCTTTTGAGGCCCTGCGGTTGGCGCTACGTGGTATATAACCGTTGGTAGGCATCCGAGGTTAGGTCTGCAACAAAGCAACAAAAGAGGGGGCATACCGAATAATCCGCGTCCGATTCTTGTGGTCGGGAGGACGGAATCTCTTTGGGGGATTTCTAGGTACTAACATCTGACTCAACTCTTAATGTATTTATTTGTTTATTGGAGTATCATGCTTTATTACTTGATGTTATAATTGTGATTGTGTATTGGACTGGGAAAAAAATGGTAGGGTGTGTGTGTGTTTACTGGGCATTCAAAGCTCACGGCGTATCATGCCAGGTGACGAAGCGGAACTCATAGCGGAAGACGACGAGCCGGAAACCTTCGAAGACTTTTGGCTATCTTAGGAATACTAGAAATTTCCTTTTTGTTAATTTGTAAGACTCATATGAAGTTTAAAACCTTCTTTTTGGGATGTAATGTATTGGAACAAACTTTGTAATAAAAGATATTCGTGGCTATTATGTTCTATATATTTATATGTATTAACCTTATCGTTGCTTATGAGACCTTGTGTCAATACCTTTTAAGATCTGTCAAAAGGGTAGTGCGCTACCTAAGAAAGCTGGACTTAGAAGGGAGGGTATTTTGACTCCTTCGGCGATCTGGGATCTTACTTGGCTATTGACCATAGGACTCATTAGTGACTCTCCCTTGTCTGCAACCAATAGCGTAGAATCGGGATGTCACATCTTTAACCTAAATCCTTATCTCGGTTGAAGAAAAGAAAATGTTTGTCAAACCTGCCAACCTTCTTTAGGCCTAGATCCTTATCTCGGCTAAAGGAAAAGAAAATGTTGGTCAAACCTGCTAACCTTCTTTAAGCTTAGATCCTTATCTTGGCTAAAAGAAAAAACTGTTAGTCAAACCTGTCAACCTTCTTGAGCCGAAATTCTTATCTCGGCTAACGGAAAAAACTGTTGTCAAAACCTGCCAACCTTCCTGATTACCCCCCAGTCAATAAGTACAAACAATTTTTACAAAGCAAAGATTTTTCACCGAAAAGCTGTCTACTTGTTTTATTGAAAAAGAAAAATTACAAGTGAAAAAACTAAATATAAAATACTTTGAGATTGGTCGTGTTCTATGGCCGTGGAATAGCTCTGTCGTCCACGTCTTCTTAGTGATATGCCTCTTTGCCTGCCAAACCAACCACTCTGTACGGTCCTTCCCAATTAGGTCCTAATTTGCTATCACCAGGCACCAAAGTGCAGCCCATTAATTTTTGTAGTACCCAATCTCCAATCTTGAATTGCTCCGAGAGCACCGTTTTATTATATTTCCTGGACAACTCCTATTGATATGATGCAATGTGCACTAGTGCCCTTTCTCTTCTCTCTTCTACCAGGTCTAATTCTAGGGCTAGGGCCTCTCCATTCAAGCTCAGACCAAAATTTCCGCTTCTAATGGTGGGGAGGCCAACTTCTAGAGGGATTACAACCTCCATGCCATAGGCCAAAGAAAAAGGTGTTTCACCAGTCGACCATCGAGGTATGGTTTGGTAGGCCTATAAGACATGGGAAAGCTCTTCAGCCCATTTGCCTTTTGCTTTTTCAAGCCCTTTTTTCAGTTTGTCCAAGACTACTTTATTGGAAGCTTCAGCCTGGCCATTGGCTTGGAGGTACGCCGGCATAGAGTTATAAAATTCAATCTTGTATTCTTCACAAAAGCCTCTAAAAAATTTTCCATTAAACTGAGTGCCGTTGTCAGATATCAAGGCCTTGGGGATGCCAAACTGGGTTATGATGTTCTACTAGACAAACTTCTTGACGTCCTTTTCTTTTATGGATACGAGTGCTTCCGTTTCCACCCACTTTGTGAAATAGTCCGTTGCCGCGAGAAAGAACTTTTTGTTGCCTAGTGCAATTGGGGGTGGTCCCACTATATCCAGGCCCTACATTGCAAAAGGCCAAGGGCTGGTCAAAGGTAGGAGTTCTCTGGCCAGTTGATGTATTTGATGTGTGAACTTCTAACATTTCTCACACTTCTTGACATATTTCTCTGCGTCTGCTTACATGTACGACCACAAATACCCTTGGGAGATAGCTCGGTAGGCCAAGGATCGCCCTCCTTGATGACTCCCACACACGCCTTCGTGAATTTCAAACAAAAATGCCTCGACCTTACTGGGATAGACACACATAAGGTATGGTCCTGTGAAGGATTTCTTGTACAATGCCCAGGACGGGAAAAGCCAAAACCGCTGTGATTTGGTGCGAATCTTGTTGGCTTCCTTCTTTTCTTCAGGTAAAATGTTATCTTTTAAAAACACTATGATGGGGTCCATTCAGGAAGGACCTAGATCAGCGCAGTATGCTTCGGTTGCTTTCGGTTCTTCAATACATGGTCTTGACAGAAAATCTATTAACGAAGGGTGTGGGATTGACGTATCTGCCATTGATGCGAATTTGGCCAGCTCATTTGCTTTACTATTTTCCTCCCAGCCGATTTGTTCTATCCTCACCACTTCAAATTTCATGATCTCCTTTCTGACCAATTCTTGGTACTTAGCCATTTTTTCATCATTTGCCTCGTAGTCACCCAAAATTTGGCTAACTACAAGTTGGGAGTCACTGTATACCATTAGCTCGGTGGCCTCCATGTGAAATGCTGACTTCAAACCTGTTAATAATACTTCGTACTCCACTTCATTATTGGATTGTGGAAAGTCAAGGTTGATTGCCTATTCAATGGTCAAGCCATCTGCTGAGATGAGAACTATGCCGAGTCCTGCACCGTGTCTGTTGGACACTCCATCTACGAAGAGCTTCCACAACTCTCCTACAAATAACTTCAAGCAAGTGGAGGGATCTGATGACGCCTTAGGATTAGAGGTGTCGCTGCTGATGCTATCTTCTTCTAAGTTGCTGGTCACTGTTATGATCTGGTCTTCACTGTCTGGTTGCCTTAGGACTAGATTTTCAGTCGGGTCTTTGCTTGTCATACTGCAAGTTGTTCCTTCTTCCCTTTCTGTAAGGCTGAATGGTTTGTCATGTAGTTGAGTGTCCTGCTGTAGGGGTCGTGCTATTCCTGCGGCACCTTCCCCCCTTTCTCCAGTTAAGTCAACCGGGAAAATCTGATGACTTCTTGGGGCAAATTCAACCACGAAGTCCGCCAAAGCTTGCACTTTTATTGCGGTTCTTGGCTGAAACTTAATGTCGAACTGCCCTAACTCCACTGCCCATTTCAAAATTCGTCCAGAAAAATCCGCCCTCTCAAACAAGGCTTTTAATAAGAAAGCTGTTAAAGTAATTACCGTGTGGGTGTGGAAGTAGTGTGGCAATTTTTTGGAAGCCATCATCAAAGCTAAGGCCAACTTCTCCAATGGCAGGTATCTTGTTTCGGCACCCAGCAGTGTCTTGCTAACATAAAAGATAGACAGGTGTTGTATTCCCTTGGCTCGAACCAACACTGTGCTAACTGTATGTTGGGAAACTACTGAGTATAAAAAGAGTTCCTCTCCTGGTACTAGGGTTACCAACAACAAAGGAGAGGTCATGTACTCTTTCAAGCTTTGCAGAGCGTGGTCGCACTCGGCATCCCACTTAAACTTGGCCTTTAGTGCCTAGAAGAACGGTTGACACCTATCTAATGACCGACTTATGAATCGGTTTAGTGCGGCTGCTAGGCCAGTGAGATGCTGCACCCCCTTGACTCTGTTGGGCCTCTCGAAATCTTGAATGGCTTTGATCTGAGATGGATCAGCTTCTATACCTCGGTTGGTCACTAGAAAGCCAAGGAATTTTTTGGACCCTACACCAAATGCACACTTGGATGCATTCAGTCGCAGTCTTCAAAATTTGAAACATCTCAGCTAGGTCCTTGAGATGGTCCCCCTCATTCTTACTTTTGACCACCATATCGTCTATGTAAGCTTCCATTGTTCTACCTAACAATGGCTTAAACATTTTGGTGATCATCTATTGGAATGTTGCCCCCACATTTTTTAGGCCAAAGGGCATAACCTTGTAACAATATAATCCCCTGAGTGTTGTAAACGACGTGACCTCCTAGTCCGGCTCATACATAGCGATCTGATGGTAACTGCGATACACGCCAAGAAAGCTAAGTTGATTTTATCCTATAGTTAGGTCCACAAGTTGGTTTATTCATGGTAGATGAAAGCTATCTTTCGGACATGCTTTGTTGACTGTCTTGTAGTCTACGCAAACGGGCCATTTGCTGTTCTTTTTTGCTATCACTACCGTGTTGGATAGTGTACTTCTTTGATTGCCCCTGCTTTCAGCAGGTTTTCTACTTCTTCTGCCACTATCTCTGCGTGGTGGAGTGATGATCGGCGAGCTCGCTATATAATTGGTCTGGCGGTTAGGTGAACATTGAGTTGATGGCAGATGAAGGTGGGGTCAATGCCAGGCATGCCATACGGTGTCCAAGAAAACACTTTGATGTTAGAGGTCAAAAATTCCATGATCTCTATTCTCTCGGTGCTGGACAGAGACGAGCTGTGATAACCCTGCCCCGTATTATGCTAATTGATCCTTATTACGAATGTGATTATGTGTTTGATATGATTTTGAGTGCCATTTATATGAATATATGTGGTTTTGAATTTCTATCTGTTCACCGTAGGAAAATCTGTTTGATTATATGCTTTAGAATTGAAGGCCTTATCGGTCACAGAAACCGAAATTGACTACGCCATTGTGATTAGCGTAATTTTTAGAGCCTACGGTGAAATTTAATTGAAAATTGATTCGGATCAAATTAAATAGATTAAATTGATGATATAGTGCTCAATTAATTAGTATTAATAAATGTGATTAAGGGAGCTTGTATAAAAGGGGCCAATATACACTTATATTCATTTGTTAGAGGCTCAAATCAGATTTTGCTCTCTAGGGAGAGAGAGAACCGAACTTAGAGTGAGAGAGGGAGATCAAATTGAAGGTTTGATCAAGAGGCTTGAGAATCTTGAGGATTAACTCAAGAATTGGCTAGAATTTGGGTGTTTGAAGCTCCTAGATGAGTAAATTCATGGATTTTAGTTTGTGACTTGGTGAATTCAAAGTTGAATAGTGATCAAGAACATGAATTGAATTGATTATGATGAAAATGAGTTGGTTTTGATAAATTGGAAGTCAATATACACATGCATGTAGGAAATTACCATGAATTTGTATGTTTGAGCTTGAAATGCATGATCCATGTTGAATCTTTGATTGAAGTTCATGCTTTTGATCACCTCTTCATCATCTAAGTTGAGAATGAGAGCTATATCTCACATGCATGTACAATTCATCAGAGTATGAGTTTTGAATACATGAAATTGCTATGTGGGAAATAAGTTTGGTGTAATTTGGGGCATGCATGTGATTAATTCATGAAATTGAGCTTCATAATGTGATGAATTTGGTGTTGTATCATGTTAGTAAATGTATGTGTGAAGTTTGAGTCATAATATGCAAGATATGTTGATTTGAAGGCAAGGTTGAAGCTCAAAATGGTTGCTGGAAAACCCAGAATTTGGCATGTCCGCTTGAGCGGGGAAAGCGCCTCTCGAGCGTGAAATGCGAGCTCCCAGAACTTTTTGCAGACATTAATGTTCGCTTGAGCGAGGAAGTTCACGCTCGAGCGGGGAGCTATGTAGAATGACTTTCAACTCGAGCATTCGAGTTTACGCTCGAGCGTAAAAATGAGGCAACCAGTACTTTTGCAGACCATGAGGGTCCGCTCGAGCGGCGGAACCCATGCTCGAGCGGGGACCCCTGTTTCAGAAATTTTGTAAAGGTGTTCTGTGTTCCGTTTTCCGTTCTCTTTCATTTCTAAGCACTCTTAGGCATGCATTAAGCATCATAAATGAGTTAAAAGGATAAGAAAGAAGCCTAAGAGGGATGTATGAATTAAGAACGGATTGAATCGTTTGTGACCCATATGTGTTATGTAATGTGTAGGGTCAAGCTCAAGGGTGAATCCACTAGCAGAACACTGTGAGTAATATCTTAAAGATATCTGAAGTATGTTATTTGTCCAATTGCTTACTTCTATATAAGTCTTATAAGTTTGTTACATTAAATTGGGGACAAATATTTTTATGACATGAATGAATGGGCCAGAGGCCGTATGATACGAATGAATGGGCCAGAGGCCGTATGACACGAATGAATGGGCCAAAGGCCATATGACATGAATGAATGATAGTCTGACATGAATGATAGTTTAATGTGAAGGATTGAGCCGAAGGCCGTCTGACATGAATGATAGTCTAACACGAATGATAGTCAAACATATGAATGACTGGGCCAAAGGCCATCTGACATGAATGATAGTTTGATATGAATGATTGGGCCAAAGGTCGTCGGATCTGAATGATTGGGCCAAAGGTCGTCGGATCTGAATGATTGGGCCAAAGGTCGTCGGATACGAACGATTGGGCCAAAAGGCCATTAGACACGAATGGATGGGCCAAAGGCCGTCGGGTATGAGTTAATTGGGCCCGAGGCCGTTTGATACGTCTAGAACCTTTGTCGATCGATATATTAAATAGAAATATGAATTGGGCCCAAGGCCGTCTGATGTAACTATTTCAAGGATTGTTCATATATCTTTTTTATCTGATATTATTCATTGGGCTCTCTCACGCTCATTCATGTCTATGTAGGTGAGCCAAGGGACGTCCAAACCCAGCCTCAATGAAATATGGGAGAAACAGTCAAGGTTTTTGGAGAGTCAGCCCAAACGCCTCATGCACGAGACTTGTCTTCGCCTCTTTTGTTCTTTTGATATAGTTTTGTTATGTTGGCGAAAACATCGGATTACTTTTATATATAAACTTTGGGTTTGACCAACTTAGACTCGATGATCCTGTATGTACAGAACTTTGTGTTATCACTTATTTTGACGTGAGTTATTAACATGTAGTATATGGATTGTTATGATGTGCCATGTAAGCACAGCTCTATGGACAATTTGTAAGTTTGTTTCCGTTTGGCCCTTTTACTCTGATGAGTTACATGTCTGGTTTGATTTGAGGCCGTAGGTAATCCCTTGATTACTGGCCAGTTATGTCCTTAACCCATAGGGACGGGTTCGGGTCATGACACGAGCCGAGCAAAAAAAACCTCTTTGGGTAATTCTCATCTATCCTTATTTCTACCAAGTCCTCTACTGCCTTCTATTTGGCTGCCTTGCTGACGTCTGCGAATAGCTTGTTGTTTTCTAGCTCCTCTACTATTTGCACAAACCCTTTTGCAGCTCGACTGTCATTTATTGTTACGAAGCACTGCTTGGACATGATTTGGTCTCCCAAGACTTCTTCAATAATTCCTACTTCGTTGGGGAACCGTAACACCTGGTTGTAGGTCGATGCTACTGCTCGTATGGCATGTAACCATGCTCTTCCCAAGATTATGTTGTAAGTGGATGGGACTTTCAATACCCAAAATTCCACTTGTTTTGTCATTGTTCCTACTTTGACTAGCAGAATTATCTTGCCCACTGGCCATTCTGGCATCGATTTGAAGCCGACCAGAGGGGATGTTACAGGTGCCAGATCTTTGTCCTCTAACTTGAGTTGCTTAAAGGTCTCATGGTATATTATCTTGCATGAGCTGCCTTAGTCAATCAAGATCTGTTTGATGTCGAAATTCTTGATGCGCAGAGTCACCACTAGTGTGTCATTGTGAGGGCCTTGTAACCTTGCTAAATCCTTGTCATAAAAGGTAATGACTTTTGTAGCCTCCGTTTTTTCCTTTTTTATGGTAGGTTGTGCACTCAATACCTCTCTCATGTGCTCAACCTTTGTGATCATCCCTCTGAGTTCACATACTCGTTCAGGCTCGATGATTCCATGTATCACATTGATTACGCCTTGGGGTGGACCGTAAACTGCATCCCATCTAGCTTGTTGCGATCTTGGGGGGCTGGCTGTGCTTCCCTCTCAATATATTGGACCAGGTGGCCTGCAACCACTAATTCTTCCAGATGTTGCCTTAATAGCGTACAGTTTTCAGTTCAATGCCCCTTTTCATCATGGAAGGTGCAACGGTACCTATTGTCATAGCCCTTCTGCGCTTCTCCTAACTTAGCTGGCCACCGAATGAAGGGTTCGTCGCGTATCTCGCTAAGAATCCGGTAGATAGGTTTATTGAACACTGTGGTGATGGCGGTTTGGACTCTCAACTGTTTTGCTTGGGAGTTCTCTCGCCTACCCCTACCATTTTTGTTTGGTTGTTCTTCCCAACCGACCGTGTTGACTTTTGCCGTAGGTTTTCTGTCTAACATCACTGTTGTGCTAGTTTTTGCTTTGGCGCGAGCGCCATCTTCTTCTACCCGGATGTGCTGATGCACTCTTTCCATTAGGACCTCCATTGTGAGGGTGGCGTCATCATCATTAAATCTCTCAACTTATTGTCTGCTGACAAACCCCGTTTGTACTATGCGATAGCGAGGTTTGTGGGGTAATCACCAATCTGATTAAAAGTCTCCCAATACCGGTTGTTGTAAGACTTCAATGTTTCTTTCTCACCCATGTCTATGGAGAGTAGCTGGTTAATCTCCACCGTTGTCTTGGTGTTTGTTCTGAATCTGGTTACAAATGCCTCTGCAAGTTGAGCCCACGAAGCTATGCTACCTTCTGGAAACCTCTCAAACCATGCCAAACCCAGGTCACCTAGGCTAAAAGGAAATATGATACATATTAGTGCCTTGTTTCATCGATATACGGCCATAACCTGGCGAAAGTGGCGAAAGTGCATATAGGGGTTCAACTTCTCCTCATAACTTGTAAATTTAGGCTGATGGAAGCCTAAGGGTAATGGTGCATTCTTAATTGCCGAAACGAATAGTGAGCTCTGCAATCTTGCTAACACTTTATCTGCTGGTTCGTAGGCAAAGTGTGGTACTGGCATCCCGACCTCGACACTCTTTTGCCTTTTATCTTCTGCCATCCCTTTGCCTTTTATCTGATCGTCTCCATGTCTGCCGCCATCCTTCTTATCAATTCGTCTTGCTCTCTTACGTAATCCTCCAGAACCTGAGGATCCATTCTCTACCTCTACTTGTCAGGGCTCTGAGAGCGACGAGGACTTGAGCCCCATCTTTCTCGTGTGTCTCTCCATAAGTTCTGTTGCTTGGGATCCAATTCTTCCATAGGCAGGATAAAAGGTAAACCTTCGCGCCTCCCGCCCCCTTCCGGGATTTGCCCATCAATAGCAAAATGTGGCAAGTCTTCATTGTGCGCCATTGAATTTAATTGAAGAGGAAACTCAATCAAAAGGTTTGTTCTCTCTGTTTTTCCATAGACGACGCCAATTGTACGAGCACGAAATAATCTTCTCGTATAATCCTGTTGATCAAGTTTGCACTCCTCCAAACGTCGTCGCTTTACTACTTGAAAACACAAACGTGAGCTAACCGACGAGTGTGTGTCGGAAACCTCTCTGATGCCTAAGTCAGTAATTAGACAATAGACAATAAGCGATGCGTATTTGAGAATAAGAATTGTGATGCCTCTGCATAGGTCTTGCTATAAGCTTTTATAGATTCTGCCTGGCACAATCCTGGTAAAACTCTTAACTCTCCCTAGCAGAGTCCTCCTAGGAATCACACTCCCAAGGATAATGTGGATCCTGATAACACCTTACTTATTGCCATCCAAGTAAAATGGTGGTAACCCTTACCTCAGCAAGAAGCTCACTCAACCAAGCTGACCCAACTCGATGTCGCTTCAAGCACCACTAGTAGCCTCTATTATAAGATGGCACCTACCAAGCTAAATTAGCTCGGCCTGTTCGTTGTTAATACCACGACACGCTACCAAGCCTAGTTTTTAGATAGCCAGGTCAGACACCTGCTGACGGCTCTGTCCAACTTGGTTCGCAGATGACCCAGGACCGAGCTATCTATAACTTTCACCGCGACCCATAGCTCGGCCCAATGCGTTAAAGATAGATGGATTTAGCTCGGCCCAATTTATTTACATAAATTATCCTTTCAATATATATGAATGTTCTACTTCTTTCTTTGTTTGTTGTATATGAGATAATCAAACCAATCCAACTTTTCTTCATTGATCTTGGAAATTCATATGCATCTATTACTAATGTGTTTTGGTTGTACTCTCCAAGTTTAACAGGGTTATAATTTTAAGAGTTATTTACGCAAAGACTTTCTAAATTATTGAGAAATATAATTTTAATCCCTTAATGTATAAAAATATACAAATTAAACATGCCTCTTAAACTATAAAAATCATAGAAAGGAACTCTCTAAACTATTGACGTATTTTACTTTGACTGCTTTCATTAGGAGGCCCTTATCATTATATTGTAGGTGGTACATTGCTATTATAATCTAAAAATTAGATCCACTTTTCAAATACAATAATGTGACAATCAATAAAAATGTTTAAGACAACTCTTTCTATCATATATTCTATAATCATTAGTCAATCATATCTTTTACACATAATTAGATTTAGAAAGTAAGTTGATATATCATTTTTTTTTAAAAGATCATTTTTTTTTCAAATAAATATAATAAAATTATAAAGATATGATTATTGGATCAATTTGATTTTTTTTAATAATCTACACATAATGAGCTCCGCGAGAGCCAACCATACCACCAACTAGAGACAAACTTGTCCCTTAGTATATGAGTAAGGTTAGCGACCTATAAATTAGATCTTTAAATTTATTCACAATAATATGATAAAAGAAATAGATTCTACACAAATAACTATGTAACGAATCAAAAATTAACATGTATCATATTATTGTGGAACAAATTATAAGAAGTGTTTCGTAAGCCTTACACATTTTCCATAGTATATTATTTTGAGAAATAATTCCTTTCGATATTAGTTTCTTCATTTTTCTATGGCAAACCATGTGAACATTGCGTCCGGCTTAGGCAATAATGAAATTCTTGCGTGATTTCAGAATGTTATGGACAACGTTCACACGGTGATTTTAATTACAGTGTTGCTAGTGGTACTATATGTGTTAATTGATATATTAATTAGTATATTAACTTATGTTATAATATTGTCATTTTAAAATTATAGACCTAACTCATTATACAAATTACAAATATTCAAAATCTCTATAATTATGTCAAATCATTCGTTAATATACTAATTAGTATATCAATTGATGTGTATAACTTTATTCTTTTAATTAATGATATAATAATAAAATATTAATGAAATAATATATTATCCTATTTTAGCTAAGAGACACAAAACTATTCTAATTTTTTAGAAAAAATGGCAACCAAAAAAAGCTTAAAAGTTTTAGTTTTATAATAAAATAATTTTTTAATTTTTTCAACTTAAATCTTAATTTTTTGATTTATTTTCAATATAAATCATTCATCTATTTCAGTTAAGTAAAATTGACGGAAAAAAAAAATTAGCTATTAAAATCAATTTACGTGTACAAAAAGTGTTAAAATACCTAATTCAATTGAGTTTTTTTTTATTGTTGATAATCGGATGTTTGGGTCAGTTTATATATATCGATAATTTTACTTGACAAAAATAGTCGAATAGTTTAAATTGAAAAAATTAAAATATTAGAGTTTAAATTAACAAAATTAAAAATTTATTTTATTATAAGACTTAAATCTTGAAATTTGTCTTATAATTTCCCTAATTTTTTATTTATTAATAAAAAACACAACATAAATAATAGCAAGATACTCTCTGTGGCTCAATAATATTCCGCAACTTTTTTAGACTCCTACCCCATCATCGTAGTGGGTAGAAAGCGAGCTCAAATCTTAGACTTAGACAAAACGACTCACGTCAACTAAAGCAACCGAAAACCTTTTCATTTCTTATACAAAAATGTAACGTTTTTATTATACAAAGTCAATTTTGTCCAAACAACGATCAAGAAATTGATATCTAAATTCAAGAGAAGAAGCTCTAACAGAGACACACAGAGAGAGAGAGAGAGAGAGAGAGAGAGAGAGAGAGATGAAAATTGAAATGAAGATCAAACCTTACCACCTCTATTTTCTCTTTTGTCCTGCTTTTGATGGTTTTCCTCAATTTCTCTTTGGCTAAAAAAAGCAACTCAATGATCTCTTGGGGGTGCAATGCCACCATTGCCGAATGCTTAGCAGATGGAGAGCAGAATAAGAGTTGTTGATGGAATTAGAGACAACTAGAAGGTTTCTTACTTCTAGCCAACCAAAAATTTCGTATAGCACTCAATAGAGGCCTCTAGTATGTAACACAACTCTACATGCCAATTGCATCGTGCCCATCAATAACTACAGTCAGCCTTGTACCACCTTTAATCGATGTAGTTGCAGTTCCCAACCCAGTTGAATTGTTGAAGCCACAATCACAATCACGTGATTCATGGGACATCGTGAGCAATTTGGAACATGTGGAATGGAAAATTTGAGGCCTCTTGGTTCTTTGTGACACCCCAAATTTTAAATTAATATAATAATAAGAACAAAAGTAAAATAAAATATTTAATTTTATAAATGTATATGATAAAATGTATTTTAATTTAAAATTAGGGGTTATTGTGCAATTATTATATTAATTAGGGTCAATATAGAATTAAGCAAATAATTTTTTTTGTAGATAAGCTCCCAAAAAAAAAAAAAAAAAGAAAAAGAAAAAGGAGATAAGCTGATAAGCTTGGGAATGAAGAGACTGCCAGGTGGTATCACCACGTGGTCATTTTGTCCAAGGAAGATGCACCAATTGACTAATAAATAGGGTGTGGGCAAGGAGGAGGGACCAAAACAAAGGGTCGTCAGTCAGTAAAGGAGGGTGTTTCGGTGAACGAAAAAGTAAAAGTAAGGGATTAATATAAATGTGAGTAATATTATATTTTGAGTTATTATAAAATATTTTGCGTATATCTTAAGTTATCACAAATTATTTTATGTAATTTATGTTTATAAATTATATTCACTACAACAAAAAGCACATTTCGCGACCATTTTTAGCGACCAAATTGGTTTTCGTCACCAATGACAGCCATTTGGTGACCAAATTACAACTTGTCCCCAAAGGATGAAGAATTGGCGACCAATTGTAATATTTGGTCACGGAAGCTTTTTGGTGCGGGGCGAAATTAAGCGCGGGAAGATGAAAAATTTATGGTGACTATTTTTTTATCTTTGGCGACCAATATATTTGTCGCTATAAATTTATCTTTGGCAACAAGCCAAAATTGTTTGCCAAATCTTTTTCTTACCTCAAAACACTGTTGTTTTTTATGCTAAAGAAATTTCTTTGTGTTAGGTCCCTTAGTGTTGTCAATCCCGCGAACAAACTTGTGTGATTGAGTTGTAAATTTCCTTGCTGTTTTGTCTTCCTCGCTGAAAGAGATGAATGTGCGCTCAAGCGAAGCTTGCGTGGCTCGAGCGAAGAAGTGCGTCTGCATAAAAACCTGAAATAGTTAATTGTTCGCTCGAGCGCAGGATGCGTGGCTCGAGCTTAGCCACTTATGGAAATCACGCGAGTTAAGTTCCTCGCTCGAATGAGAGAAGCTTCGCTCGAGCGAGCTTCATAGTCCAGGATTTCTATAAGTAGTTGTTTTACTCCTAAACTAGGATTAGGTTTTTCAGATCTACTTTGAGGTTTTCTAAGGTTTTCTTTTGGAGTATTTTTGTGAGTTTTTCCTTGATAAATTGATTGAGTATTAAACTCATGAATTGACAAGCACATATCAAGGAGGTTGATTGAATACATACAAGAGTGTTATTCTTCGGTGGATTTCGAAGATTCAAACGTCGAGTTTCAAAGGAGTTTGATTCTGTACGTAGTCGTTGATTCGACAAGTGAAGTTGTGGATTCAACTTCAGATTAGTCAGTTCCGAGACGAAGGCTTAGTGAAAGAGTTACAGAAGGTTTGAAGACAAATTGACTGAGTTGGGTAATTTGTGTGTTATCTTTGTAATCTTTCTTTCCTCAGTAGTGGATTGATTAGTGGTGTTTCGCCCATGGTTTTTTATTATAATTAAAGGTTCTTCAATTGTGATTTTTCCACGTAAAAATCATTTGTGTCGATTTATTGTTTATTCCGAAAACAACAATCTAAATCACTTTGATGATTTAGATTGTGTGTTTTGAATAATTGGGAATTGAAATATTTTAATCTTGATCTAATCACGAAGCACTTAGGATTTTCAATTGGTATCAGAGCAGGTCACTCTTTGTTTTTTTCAAAACTATAGGAGTGTGATTTTGTGTGATTGGTGATATGGATTCAATTCGTGAAGGTAACTCGACCCATAGACCTCCTTTTCTCGACAGTACAAACTATTCTTATTAGAAAGCTTGTATGAGAGCTTTTTTAAAATCCATCGATGAGAAAGTTTGGCACTGCGTGATCTATGGGTGGAGTGAACCTATTGTCACCATTGATGGTGTTGATATTCCTAAACCCCTTGATAAATGGGACATAATCGATTACCAAAACTCGAGTTAGAACAGTAAGGCTCTCAATTCCCTTTTTTGCTCCGTCACACCTAAAGAATTTCGTCGTATTTGCACGTGTGAGATAGCAAAAGAGGCTTGGGACATTCTTGAAATGATTCATGAAGGTACTACTTCTGTCAAAAGGTCAAAACTTCAACGTCTCACCTTCGCCTTTGAAACTCTTTTTATGCGTGATGATGAGACGTTTGATGATTTCTATGCAAAACTTAGTGATATTGTGAATTCCTGTTTCACACTCGATGAAAAAATCCCTGAAGCTAAAGTTGTTGGTAAAATTTTGAGGTCATTACCCGAGAGGTTCCAATCAAAAGTGACAGCTATTGAGGAGGTTCAGAATGTTGATACCCTCAAGCTTGATCAGTTGGTTAGAAACTTGCAGACTTATGAAACCCACCAAATTTCGAAGAAAAAACAAAAAGATAGGGTGGCTTTCACTAGTGCTCATGAGACTGCAAAAACTCCGAAGACTGAGTTTGATTTAGAGTCTGAGATGACGGCTATGTTTACTAAATAGGTTAAAAAAATTTTGAAGAAAAAGAAGCCTAATTTCAGAGACCCTATTTCAAAAGACAAGAGTAATGAAAAACCCAAAACTTTTCCACCAAAACTTGCTCCAAAAACTAAAAAGAAGATTGTAAAGGGGCAAGGGGTCAAGTGCTATGAATGTCAAGGGTTTGGCCATATTGCCCTTGAATGTCCTTCGAAAAAGAATCAAAAGAAAGTCTACACAGTGACTTGGGATGATGAAAGCGGGTTGGAGCAAGAACCCGATGAACCTGAATCCGGTGAAGGCGGGGATAGTGCTTTCATGGCATTTTGGTCCACTTTCACTCAACCTCTTCCAAAGCCAGCGAAATTAGCTTGTGGTCAGAACCTACATCATGCTCCCACCTTTGATGGGAGTAACTACTTGTATTAGAAGATTAGAATGAGGGCATTTCTGAGAGCTTTTAATCCAGAAGGCTGGCAAGCCATTGAAGAGGATGTTGAAAGTGTTGACAATCCAAGCAATCAGAGAGTTCTGACTACTATTTGTGAAGCTATTTCTGATGAAGAACAGCAACGGGTTGCTCACTGCACAAAAGCTAAAAAAGCATGGGAAATTCTGAGCCAATGCCATGAAAGAGGAGATTCATCTTCACCACTATCTATCACCTTTTCTGCCTTAGTTGCTAGACTGGATGAGGTCAATGAGAATGAGGAACAAAAAGAAGATGATGAAACATCAGAAGACAATGATGAGATTAATGGTGATGAACTACAACAAGCTTACAAAAAACTTTATGAGGAATCTCTGAATTTGTCCAAAATCAATGACAAACCCACTCTCAAGCTTAAAACATGTGAAATAGAGAATGTCAAGCTAAAAAGAGAACTTGTAATAGCAAAGCAGAATGTCATCAAGATCTCAAGTGACAAGCAAGACCTATGTCAGAAACTTCTGTCCTGTGAAACTAAAATGAATGAACTTTTGAAAGTATATTCCACATATGAAGAGAAGCTTGAAAGCCTTGAGATGTCACAAGCTACATTGGAAGAGGTAGTTTGTCAGAAAGATGAAGAACTCCGAATTGCTAGAGCCACAATTGCCATGTGGAACAAAGGCTCCAAATCATTAGAAGACATCCTCTGGTCTCAACAAATGGGTTGTGACAAAAGTGGGCTAGGCTATGGTGTAACAGCTCACAAAGGACAGGCCTCTACATCACATGACCTGAAGACTCAAGTAAAGGGAAAGTTGAAGGTAGACCAGGGTGATCTCTCTTTTCATCTACCTAAAGGGGGTAAGATCAACAAAAGGGAGGTAAAACCTATTTTTATTTGTCATCACTGTGGTAGGTATGGCCACATTCGTCCTTATTGCTTTGAATTGTTTGGTAAGGTGTCTCAAAAGGGTAGAAATTCGAATACTTTTTGAGTTAGGAGACAACCTTACATGTCTAGGCGGAATACCAAGATTCATGAGGGTGTTCACAACGCCAAGACATTTACCAAGACCGCTAGACCTGATTTTGGTAAGACCAAAAGGATTTAGGTGAGAAAAGATGATTTAACTTGTTTAGTTGTTCACACTGCTCTAAAAGCATGTGACTCACACATGTGGTATCTTGATAGTGGGTGCTCTCGTCACATGTCCGGTAACAAATCCTATTTCACCTCCCTTGAAAAATATAAAGGAGGAATTGTTACCTTTGGAGATAGCAGCACTTCTAGAGTCATTGGTAAGGGCTCTATAAGTGTTGCTGGTCTTCCCAAGCTGGAAAATGCTCTACTTGTTGATGGTCTTAAAGCAAATCTTTTGAGCATTAGTCAAATGTGTGATTCCCACTATGAAGTATTGTTTTCAAAAAATAAATGTGAAATTTTGGATAAAAAGGGAAATACTGTCTTGCATGGGGTTCGCATATCTGATAACTGTTATGGGATTGTTACTACTAATGATCTCACTTGCCACTCTGCCATCATAAGTAACATTGATTTGTGGCATCAAAGATTAGGTCACATGAATTTCAAAGACCTAACTAAGATAGCCAACAAAGAGCTTGTGAGAGGAGTACCTAAATTGGGTAAGAATCTGAATCATGTGTGTGGACCTTGTCAACTTGGGAAACAAAACTGTGCCCCTCATAAAAAGGTGAACAACTTTACAACCAAACTTCCTCTTGAATTGGTTCACATAGACTTAATGGGACTTACTCGCACTGAAAGCATTGGAGGTAAAAGATACATTTTTTTAACTGTTGATGATTTTACTCGTTTTTCGTGGGTAAATTTTTTAAGGGAAAAATGTGATACGTTTGATGCTTTCTAGGCCTTAGTCCTTAAAATCCAAAATGAACAGGGTGTTTCCATTGGGTGTATCATAAGAATCCGAACTGATCATGGTCGTGAATTTGAAAACAGTTCGTTTTCGGATTTTTGTGATATGCATCGTATTAAGCATGAATTTTCTGCACCTATTACTCCACAACAAAATGGAGTGGCTGAGAGGAAGAACAAAGTTGTTCAAGAAATGGCTAGAGTCATGCTCCTTAGTAAGAAACTTCCTCCAAAGTTTTGGGCTGAAGCCCTAAATACTGCTGTTTATGTCATAAATCGCGTGTATTTAAGGCTCGACACTTTATAACCTCCATATGAATTGTGGAAGGGTTTGAAACCTAATGTAAAATACTTCAAAAATTTTGGGAGTAAATGTTACATTTTCAAAGATAGAGAGCCTTTGGGCAAATTTGACTCTCGAAGTGATTAAGGTATTTTTCTAGGGTATTCAACCACTAGTAGGGCTTTTTGAGTCTATAACCTGTGAACTTCTTCTTTAATGGAATCTATCAATGTGGTTATAGATGACACAGGTTCACCTACTCCAGCAACACATGAGGATGACAATGGTGAATCTCCAATCTTGGATACTGAACCACAAAGTCAAAGAGAAGCTAAGGACCAAGCACAAGAAGTTGAGACAGCACTATCCTCACAGGTAAGTCAAAGTCCAAAGAATGCACAAAGAGACATCACTCCTGATGCTTCTATCACCGCAAGTCCTGAGTTCAAACCATCAGCAAGGGTGAAACTGAATCATTCAGCTCAACAGGTGATTGGAAGTGTATCGGATCGAATGAAAACCCGAAGACAGATTTGGGATGAGGTATCACATATGTGTTATGTTTCATTAATTGAACCTAAAAATTTTAAAGAGGCCTTGCTAGATGATAGTTGGTTCAATGCTATGCATGAAGAATTAGGTCAATTTGAGCGTAACAATGTTTGGACTCTAGTTCCCAAACCTAGAGACATGAATGTGATAGTTACCATGTGGATCTTTAAAAATAAATCTAATGAGAATGGTATAGTGGTTAGAAATAAAGCCAGGTTGGTTGCTCAAGGCTACACACAAGTAGAGGGTGTTGACTATGATGAGACGTTTTCCCCAGTTGCACGTCTCGAATCTATTCGCATTTTACTTGGTGTTGCATGTTTTCTTGGTTTTAAATTGTTTCAAATAGATGTAAAGAGTGCCTTTCTGAATGGGTACTGGAAAGAAGAGGCATATGTTGAGCAACGAAAAGGGTTTGAGGACCCTAAATGTCCAAATCATGTCTACAAGCTAGACAAGGCTTTGTATGGGTTGAAACAAGCCCCTCGGGCTTGGTATGATAGACTTACTACCTTTCTTCTTGATAATGATTTTCAAAAGGGTAGTGTGGATAAGACTTTATTTGTGAAACATACTAAGTCTCATATTCTTGTTGCTCAAATTTATGTTGATGATATTGTGTTTGGATCCACTGCTGATCGTCTTGTGAAATATTTTTCGAATTGCATGACACATGAGTTTGAGATGAGCATGATGGGTGAGTTGTCTTACTTTTTGGGCCTACAAATTACATAGTCTCCTTCTGGAATGTTTTTCTCTCAGACTAAGTATGCCAAAAATCTTGTGTCAAAGTTTGGTCTTGAGTCTGCCAAACATGCACGTACTCCCATGAGCACCAGTCTTCACCTTTTCAAAGATTTCTCTGGTATTAATGTTGATCCTACCCTTTATAGGAGTATGATAGAGAGTCTTCTTTACCTCACAGCCAGTCGTTCTGATATTGCCTTCAGTGTAGGTGTTTGTGCCCGTTACCAAGCCAGTCCTAAAGAGTCTTATCTACATGCAGTCAAACGCATCATCAAATATGTTAATGGGACATTGGGGTATGTGGTTTGGTTTTCTACTAACACTACTGCTGAAATTACTGGTTTTTCTGATGCCGACTGGGCAGGTTATGCTGATGATAGGAAGAGTACATCCGGGGGGTGTTTTTACCTTGGGAATAATTTGGTTTCCTGGCATAGTAAAAAGCAAAATGCCATCTCTCTTTCGACTGCTGAGGTTGAGTACATAGCTGCAGGGAGTTGTTGTGCAAAAATGCTATGGATGAAGCAAATGCTTCATGATTATGGGATAGAACAGAACACTCTCACATTTTTCTATGATAACACAAGTGCCATAAACATTTTCAAAAATCCTGTCCAACACTCTCGCACCAAACACATTGACATTCGTCATCATTTCATTCGAGAGTTAGTGGAAGAGGGCCTTGTTGTTCTTGAACATGTTCCCACTAAGCATCAAAAAGATGATATTTTTACAAAACCCCTTGATCTTCTTCGGTTTGAGTTCCTTAGAAAGACCTTGGGTGTCATGCTCGATCACTAGAGTGTTACTTGTTCCTTGAGTAGGTGTGAGTGTTTGGCTTTATGTGTGCTTGAATGCTATAATCTCTTTGTCATTGATCCTTGTTTATCTTGTATCCAACTTTATATGTACACTACTCATGCTGCTTACAAGATCACATTGTTCTTTGTTCATAGCTTATTTTGAATGCCCATGCTCATTAACCTCATGATCTCATTCTGTACACATCCTTGAGATAAATTGTTGCAGGGGTTTCCGTACAAGTGATCAAAGTTCTCTATGGACCACAAACAATGTTTCTTGTACTTTTACAGTGGAATTGACAGATACTAGTATATCATGGGTGATGTTGAGTCTCTTAACCATCTACCATCATTTTTCATTTCCACGGTTTCTGCCTCAGTTCCTTGAAGTCCAGGCATTAGGAAAAGGCTACCTTAGAGGCACCAACCAGGCCATCCTTTTTGATTTCATTCTTCTCTGGTTTGGTTTCCATACTCTTGAGCGTGAATGCCACCAGTGAGTGCCCACAAGAAAAAAAAGTTTGAAAAAAATTGAAAAATAACAGACTCATTGATTGAGGGGGGAGCCTCCGTTTTTACTCAGCAAATACCCCGTGATTCCTAGTGGTTTGACTTTTCTCTGTAATGTTTAGCTACTCTTGGCGGAGGTCTAGCCATCCGATCACTACGAGGATTAACTCTAGCTCAGTGGCGTCTCAAGGGCTGCATGCACACACCTTCATTTTGTGAGTTCTCATGTTGATTTTTGAGTTATACATTCTCATGAAGCTTATGATCATTGATTATATTTTATCTACTTTGCTCATGATTACAAGTGTCATATTGTCAATTGCAAGTCTGCAGGTTTCATGGTTTGTAGATTATTTCATCTTAGTATCATTTTTGGCTAAATTTGATCATTTACTTGTGTTTCAGGTCTCGCTTCATGATATTGAGTATCTTGTTTTTTTGTTTTTAAATTAAAAAAAAAATTTGGGTTTTGTTTTTTCTATTCTTCGCTCGAGTGACGGAGTCCTCGCTCGAGCGTGCTTGTGCTACTGAGTTAGACCTGAGAGCGTGCATTCTTGGCTTGAGCGACAAGTTCTTGGCTCGAGCGACCTCTTGTGCATTATTGTCCTCGCTCGATCGAGAAAGTCTTCACTCGAGCAACCTGTCAAGGTTTAAATACTGCCACTGTGTCTCTTTGTTTCATTTTTTTGCCCTCTTTGCTTCAAAGTGTTGTCTGTTTCACTTCTGTGGGCGATTTCTCTTCCCTTCGTGTTCCTTCCTTAGATTTTTGTTCGTGTTTGGGGCATCTTCCTTTCCTACATTTGCATTCTCAGTGGTTGGTAAGTTTTTTTATTTTTCTCTTTGTTTTTACTTCTCATTTCGTTGTGTCCGTGAGTTTGCTCTGGTTTAATCTAGGGTTCTTCATTGTTGATTTTGTTTATTTCATAATGTTTAGTGTCTCGCTCTTGCATCTAGGGTTAGTGTTCTTGAACCATTTTATGCTAGGTTTGGATGCTATGATTTAATTTGAGGTTTTATTTCGTGTTTACTATCCTCATCTCTGTGGGTGGTTTAATTTGTTTATTTTGTGTTTAACATTTTCATGTTTAATTTGTGGTCTTAGTACATTGATTAGTCTATGTCTGTCATTTTCTGATTAGTCTCTTATTCATAACATTCATATTCTGCTAACTTTTTCTGCTACAGTTTTCTGTTTGTTTTTACTAATGGACTACTAATGTTTTTGTTTGTGCTCTGTTGTTGGGATTTGGGGTTTTCTATTTTTTTTCCCTTGGGTGTCTTGTGTTGTGGATTGTGGGTTGTTTAGTCATGGCTAAAACCTCCAAGCATCGTAAAACCACTGTTTCCCGTCCCTCATTCAACACTGATAAGTTCGAGTCCAAAGAAAAGGCTAAGTTGTTTAGGGAGTTTTATGCCACTCGGAAAGTTCATCTCGAGCGCAATGTCCTCCCTAGTGCCTTTGAGGTCCTAACCATTCGCTCCTTGTTCGATTCATCAGGCGGTGATCAAGTGTTGCATTTTTCGGGGCCACAAAATCTGAGTCTTATCCGTGAATTTTATTGCAATATCCACTCCATTCACAAAGAAATTTCGGCATCTTTTACCACTTAGGTTAGGAAGAAGTCTCTCATTATCACTGGGGATGTTTTTCGGATGTTTCTTGATCTTCTCGAAGTCCCAGATTTTCGTTTTTCTCTGCTTACTCATACTGGAATTAATTTTGATCAAGTTGCTTCTACGCTTTGTGGGTGTTCCCGGTCTTGGTTTGCCAGGGAACTCATTCAGCAAAATGAGTTGCTTCCTAGGTTCCGTCTTTTGAATATCATTGTTTGTGCTAATCTTCATATGACTTCTCATTCTTCGTACATTACCCAAGATCAGGGTTATGTGTTGTATTGCATTGATCAGAGGCTTCCCATTGACTTACCCGAGATGATAGTTTCCAAAATGATTGCAGTCTTTAAGGGTAGAAAGTCTTTAGGGCTTCCCTATGAGTGTTTGCTCACTCGTTTTCTCACTTCACTTAATGTACCTGTTTATGATGATGATGAGTTTGCTTCCCTTATCAAACCTGTTACTAAATTAACAGTCTCCCAGAGTCAAGCTCATGTACCCGGGGGAGGTGCCGGGGGTTGGGAGTTCTGGTGCAGGTGATGATCCACTTGCTGAGGAGGAGGAGGAGTTTGATGCAGCCACTGCCGGTGCCCCGGGTCTACCTGAGATGCGTCCTAGATCATTTCGTGGCCAGCTACAGCAGTTTGAGCAGTCCGTCATACATTGTAGACACCCCATTTTTGACCGTCCTCAAGACTTGGACGTCACCATTGGAACACTTGGTGATTACCCTTGTTTGTGTTCGTCCTGAGTTTCCGGAGGTCTCGGCTTGCGCGCCTTGCCTCAGGATCTCTCGGCTCGACTGTTTAGTGTCTGGTTTTGCACCAAACACTTGTGTTTTGCCTTGGAGGGGCAGGGAATGCCTTGTGAGGCATCCCCACACATCACTGGCCATGGCCAGAAGCCACCGGCTGGTGTTTTGTTGCCATCGGCAATGTGTATTGCCGGTCGGCATTGTTTGTTGCCGGTCGGCAGTCCTTTTTGCCAAAATGGCAATTTTGAGCAGCCGACTACTGTTCATCTGCTTTTGCAGATATTTTAATACAGCTGTATGGCATTTTGTTCCCCTCCATACACGTGTATGGAGGGATGGCCTTCTTGTTAGCTTACCTTGTAAGCTTTACAAGATTGGCTCCTCTATAAGAGGAGCCCTCCCCTCTTGGCTTGAGGTTAGACATTTTAGAGAGAAAAGTTGTGTGAGAGCTCTGGTTTTAGGTTTAGGGTTTCATACATATTCTATCTCTATACCTCTCTCTCATTTGGCCTTTGTGTGTGTATAAGTGTGTTTGTGTCTTACTATTGCACACAAACACATAGTGTTACACCTTTGTTTGATTCTTGAAGGGCCAGAGGTTTGTTCTTGAAGCTTTGGAGCTGTTTTGAGCTCAAGAAAGGGGCTGGTCCACCATTTGTGAAGAGGGTCTTCAAGGGTAACAATCTTACTCCTTTATTCCCCATTTTTGCATACTATTTTTGCCTATCTTAGAACTGTTTTTGAGCTTAGTGTATAATATAAAAAAGTTCTTTTTTTAGGCCCTCTAAATAGTTTGTTTAGAGTGTTTTGTGGTTTGAGGTTGTTTGACCCCTCCTAAGCCTTGTAAGGCTCCATTTTGTGCTATTTTGTGTAAGCTCTGAGACCTTGGTGTTTGGGCCTCCTCACCACTGAAATCTTGAGGGATTTCAGAGGTGAGGATGGTGCCTTGAGGTCCCAAGAAGGAGAGGGCCACCCCCTCTCCTTGTTGTCGTTGAAAAGGACCATTTTTGGCCTCTTGAGGGAGCACCTAGCTAAGCTTCATGTTGACCATGCCTTAACTGATTTTTGTGCTTATTATGTCATAATATGCCTCTATTTTTTGTTGGTTTTGGTACACCATGCATGCTTAGCATACCTACCTTGTAATGCCATGTTTAGGCCTTAACATGCCTTAGGTTGTAAGCCATTGTTCTAGCATGTTTTAGGCCTAGCTTTGTGAAGCTTTTGTGCTTATTTTGCCATGTTTGAGGTCTGTCCTAGGTTGTTTGGGTCGACCTTGGCATGCTTAGTATAGCCCCTTTGCATTTTTGGTTTGTTGGCCTTAAGTGTGTGAATGTACAGCATGCATCCTTGCCTTAATTTAGTGGGTTGGGACCATTTTCCATGTTATTTCAGTCCCTTTAACATGTTTGTATGCTTGTCTTGGATGCCTCTTTGAAGCTTTGAAAGCTTGTCTTGCATGCTCCATGTTTTGGTCATTGTGCATGCTTTTGAATTTGAGTCATTTAGATGCCATCTAGGTGTCCCTTGGGTGTTGTCTAGGCCTGCCTTAGACCTATTTTAAGTCCTCTTAGTCTTGTGAGGTTTAGTTGACTTAGTCTTGGTTTAAGCCTCTTGGCTTGTCTTGGGTTTTTGGCTTTGTTTGCATGCCTTGTTTATCTTGTTTAATTGGCTTAGCACCTTTTGTAACATGATTTTCAATGCTTACCTTGCATGCCATTAGTCCATGTTATGCCTCTTTCAAGTGTGCTTGAGAGTTGTCCTTTTGTGCTTAAGTGTTAGCCCTTTGACATGTGCATGTGTGTATGTGTGTTTAGTCCTCATTTCATAGCACTTATGGCCACTGTTTTGGGCCTAATTAGAGCTGCCTAAATCATGCTTAAGTCCATCATTTGCTTGCTTGCATGCTTACCTTGCATGTTTGTTTGCATGCTGGCATGTACATCTTGCATTCCCATGTTGCATCATTAGCTTCCATGCCTAGGTTGTATTGCATCTAGCATGCATGTCTTGTTCCTTGATCTAGTGATAGGAATTGGGCTTTGGTTTGTTGGTTTGCATTGCATTTGACATCAAAATGTGCACACTTGGTCCCTTGGACCCTCACGCATGGAAATGCGCGATTGATGGTCCGAGAACCAAGGAGCATGTCCCTTTGAGTCACTAACATGATAAGGGACATGATTGGTGCATATATGGCTTGAATTGCATTGCCATGCAAAGTCCTGTCCTCTGCTGCTGTCAAACAGGTTCTGCAGGCACTTTCTGCCGATCGACTGCATGGAGTGCCGACCGGCAACCCATTGATGGCCGAGGGATGCATTCACAACCGGTGATTACATACCACTGCCGGTGGCCATTCTACTTAGCCGGCGGTGTCTCCCAATGTCCAGGGAAGCAATCTTGAGACTTTGGCAGCCTTCAGAGGAGTATAGCAGGGAAAACAGGGGCAGCTTGCGCATGGTAGTGAATTCCCGAGCAAGGCCGAGCATACATTGCATTGAGCTCTCTTCCCGAGGCGGTTTACTGTTTTTCCTAGATTAGTTAATTTGCTTAGCTAATCAGATGGCCTGTAATATTTAATTAGCTTGTAGGTTAATTATCTGTATTATTCTTTCGGTCCCTCCGAGCGAGGGCAAATTTGTAATAAGTGTGGGTGAGTGTGTGCATGTCTTCCAATCCCCACTTCTTTCTTCCCTTTCATTTACCTGCTTATGAAGGTAGATTAGGGCATGTTTAAATTAGCATACCTTATGCTATGCATGCGTGCATCCATACATTTGTCTTACATGCACCAGGCTCGGTACATCATGCTAACTGCATTTGTACTTCAATTCCAAATTGAATACGTGTATCAACTGATTGCATTTCACATGCCATGTTTAGGTTAGCCGAGCCTACTCTAAATTGCATCTTGTATGTGTTGCATTAGTCAATTTGACATGACCTAAGACCATGCATGTTGGCTAACTAGTTTATTGTTTTGGCACGGAGTACGATGTAAGTATTTTATGCTTTAGCATACCGCATGCGTGTGAATGCTATTATGACAGCATGCTTACCATGTGGCTAGATGCTTATGTGATATAACTGCTTGAATGCCTGTGGATGAAGGTTGGATTGTCTGAGTTGGAATGGCTCATTGAAATCCGCATTTTAGCCTACTTGCGAGTAGCAAATTCCAAAACATTTTTCCAAAACAAACGGATATGCAATGTTTATTTCCAAATTAGGCAATCTAGTCTATACTTGTTTGCTGTGCGCATAACATAGTAATTCTAGGCTAATAATCGGGATAAGAACACATAACGTTTTCAAAAAAGGATATCATGGTTAGTAGAGGCCGATCTTCGGATCGGGCGAGAGGGGGTGCTCATAGCTGACCTTCCCCAATCGTACCCAAGTTCCCGAGCCGAGGCAACTTTGGTGATGACGGACACATGGCCTTTGGCACCGAGTCAGGGTTTCCTAAATTCCCCCTTAAAAAATATTTAGGTGGCGACTCTGTATCTGGCAAAGCAGTCCATGTTTGGCACTTCTTTTCAAAAATCTGTTTCTCAAAACGATTTGTCGGATTTGGACTCTTTGGTTTAGATTGAGAACCGTGACACAAATCGAGTCCGAACTGTAGTGAGGCCCACGGGCGCATCTACAGTTTCTGGCGACTCTGCTGGGGATTTAGAGAGCTTGACTCGAACTCGTGATATCCTGTTTTGATCTTGTTTATGTGTCTCTTTGCATTGCATGTGCATTGGTGCGCCTAGGACACAATGTTTGCCATCTGCCATTCCTGAACGGTTTGCCGGAGGCTTGTCTTGTCAAGGCATGACCATAAGGCTGACCGGTTATGGGCTCTGACAGTATGGAAACATAAACCCCGGTTTTACCGGGGCACCCTTTTCGACCATTCGACCTAGTGCATATTCGGATCCATAGTGACCATTCCAAGCTAGGACAGGCTGCTTACCCGTGTTAGGTTGTTTGAAGACTGCTGCGTGCGTAGTAAAACCCTAGCTCCTGACAAAATAGGACAGGGAAACCTTACCCCTCCATAGGGGTGTTTTGGCTCTCTTTACTTGCTATGTGCTTTTAGAGTGTATCTCTACAGGGAACGTACATATCAGTTTGCAAGTTTGAGTATCAGACCTGAGGGCATCAGTCTCATTTTATGAGAATCAGTTATCTGCGGGTATCAGGCTCAGTTTTGGGGACAGTGATTTCTGGGGAACAGTGATCAGCAGTAGAGTATAGTTGTTCAGCTACACCCGTGTTTGATCCATTTGGGCTGAAATGCTGTTTGATGTCTCTTTCAGTTTGGACAGCTGGTACAGAATAGCTAGTGCTCCCCCTTGCTGAGGCAGGACTTATGATGACGCAGAATTCAGAAGAGATCGTGGTTATGACAGCTGCATTAGAGCAAGGGATCACTCTGCAAAGTGAGACCAACATTGATATGTCACATCCACCCAGGTCGCCTGTTGCGCACCCGGTCTGGGCCCCCCAGCTATACCAGGCTCGCGAGCCTACTACATTTGAACTAATGGGGATGATAGGTGATCTCCAGAGGTCTGTGGCGGATCTCGCCTACGGAATGTCAGCTTCACCTCCAACCGCACCATATGCCGGGAGTTTTGTACCCCAGGAGCCCCCGCTGTTGGGGCGAATTATGATTGAACTTAGCCAACCGGAGATGGCCTCCAACTATGGTAATGACATATCAACATTAACCCAAATCCTCGATCAGGCTGAGGCCAGAGGAAAAGACAAAATGAAGGCAGATGCCGACCCTAGTGAACAACTGCTGCGGGTAGTCGAGGCTTTGAAGGCCGGAGGGATGAACAAGCAACAAGTATCCGCAGCTGTGGCAAAAACTGTGGAGGATGCTTTCCCCACTCCACTTGAGGGCAGTTCAAGTCAGTCAGAAAATTGGGATAGGCCCCGTCATGCCAGAACAGTTTCTCCTATTCCCACCCCTGCACCTGGGAAAGATCAGAAAGCTAAGGCAGCGCCCGCCGACCCTTTTGCTTGTGCGGCTAGTAAGAACGCTCAGACTCCAAAGTACTTGCCCCGAGGGCGCAGGACCTTTCATGCTCTCTATATGCCTCTATCTAAGGCACTTAAGATCCTTGCCGAGAGGGGACACCTTAAACCCATGGAGCCTCGGCCTCTCCCGAAGAATCTCCCTGCTACGCATGATGCTGCTCAGTACTGCGCATACCACCAGCAGACAGGCCATGCTACCGACAATTGTTTCCGCCTCCGTCATGAGGTGCAAGATTTGATTGACAACGAGGTTATCCTCCCGCCCACCTCAGCCAAGTCTGTTACCACCCAGTTATTGGATTTTGAGGACACAGATACTGCAAGTATGTAATCAGAAAGTGAACCCCCTGCGAGCGGCATTTGGTATATTTTGGATGTGGCATCTGGCACACATTTTTGAGCGTCTGTGAACGCTAGCTTTGTAAATTCTGGCTTGGGTATCGTGTCAGTCTTTTGTTTTGAGTCTGTCTCTTTGTCTTGAGTCTGTCTCTTTGTCTTGAGGGTCTGTCTTTTTGTAGCAAGTCAGTCCCTTTTGTATAGAATACCAGGTGATTCCGGGGTTGTTGCCTCGAACACCGTTTTGTCTTGTAATTACCCGTTTTTGTTTTTGAGTCTGTTTCTGCCGAGGGGCCAGTTACACCAACAAATCTGAATGAAACAGCTGTGGTTATCTCATTTTCATGCTTGCTTTCAGTGTGAGTTAGTTGTGCCAGAGGATTTGAATGGGCTGACAGTACATCTCGCCTGCTCTCCTGCGCGCCAAATTCATTGCATTAACCTAAGTTTTTCAAGAACCCCTTTTGAACACTGCGGTGATAAAAAACGAAAAGGAAGGAATTCCTCTGGTTTTGCAAAACTTTGATCAATTTGAGAGAAGGGAGAAGCATGCTAAGCCTTTTAACGAATGAAATCATGCTTGTCAGCGTGAGTACTGGGAAGGACCCTAGCTTAATCCAGATTGGTTCCACACTATCTTCGGCGCGAGCGATTTGTCGCTTTCTTAAAAAAACTTTCAAAAAACAAATGTTTTACACGGCCCTGTGAAGACCTGTGTGGAACCGCTCTTGAGATTGTGCAGCCTAGGATCGCTCTCAGCCTCGAGATTCAACCCGTCCGTTTCGAACCTTGAACCCTTTCAGAAAGTTCAAACGGTCAAACGTCATGCAAGGTCTGTATGGCCAGATCAGAAGCAGCCCTCGAACAAGAGGCACCAAAGCCGAATCAAAAGATTAGATCTCACCAGAAGAAGCTCGTGGAGCAACCATGGTGGATTCTTCTGCCAATCATTGCAACAGCCGTTCTCCTAGACACAGAGAGGCCTCAACTTCAAAAACCATTTGGCACGGACTTGTTACACTTTTATCCTTTGAGAGGCTCGCTGGGCCGAAAACCCGGAAGGGCGACCCAAGCAAAAGTTAGAGCAAGAAAAAAAAAAAAAAACAAAAAAAGCAAAAAATACAAAAAAAAAAGCAAAAAATACAAAAAAAAAAAGAAAAAGAAATGAACAGAAAAGGAAAATGAAAAGAAGCTCGCAAGGTCGAAAACCCGCATCGGGCACCTTGGCAAAAGTTAGAACCTGAGAAAGTGAAGGTTAAAATACCCGAGTGTACCTTAACCGGAACTACGTAAGGCTTGATTCCCATGTTTGGGATACGTAGGCAACTTCATCATGAAGTCCAGCCCCCAACGCTTTCATAGCGTCTCAATCCATGCAATGGTTTTGATTTCATCCCAAAGTCCAGTCGCCAACACCTTCCAAGGCGACTGTGTCCATATATTTGTTATAACCGTCTTCGTCATCTTTGTGTCCAAGAATTCGACCACCACCAATGAAGACTATTTGCGGACTGCTGCGGCACCATCCAAACAAGGGGCAACTTTCTGTTGCCATGAGTCGTCGCGAGTCGCCATTCAAACTAGGGGCAACTTTCCGCTGCCATCCCCCCCCCCCTTTTCAAACCAGGGGCAATTTTCCATTGCCTCCGATCCGAGGTTGCACATCTCAAAGAGTAAGTTCCATGCTCGTTGAGCATTAGCCATTTGCAAAAATAGTTTTTGAAATTTTTTTACTGAGGTTGACTATTTTCTCGAAAACTATTTCGTTTTCCAAAACTGGACCATTTTCTTGGACCCAAAAAGGAAAATTTTCAGTGCCCACAGCCTGACTTGCGTGGTCTTCAAATCGAAATCGAACAAGTGTGTTAACCTAACTCTCATTTTGATCAAAACTGTTTTAGTATAGAGCAAAAACAAAAAATGGTCAAAGCGATAAACTAAGGGCGCAGTTGAGTCAGGTGTTCTATCTTTCCCCGGTCACCGATGTACTTGCCAGGAGGGCACTCTATCCACCAGAAGAAGTAGCCGTGAGCTAACGGTGTTGAGCATGAACCCACACCTTCCTATTTATCCATCAATCACCCTGGGGAGGGATGGAAAATGAGAGAATAAAGAATAGAGAGGTGTAAGTTGAGAGAAAAAGTGAGGAAAAGGGTTTTGAGAGAAAAACCGAGCTTGAGTGCCGGAGTGATGTGAGAATCACAAATGAGAAAATGGTGGGAAACAGTACCCAGAGAAACTGGCTCCTCATGATTTGCGGTCCCCCGTTCTCGTTAACGCGTCTGTATGTCGTGTCTTTTGTTTTGTTTACCTCAACCTTTGTTTTAGGTCTCTTCCGAGCATATCTCGTTGTGTTTAGGTCGTGTACCCTTTTGTTCGAGCCCTTTTCCGCTGTATCCAGTTATAGGCTCGATACTCCGGGTAAGAAAACCCATTTTCCGAAAGTTAATCGTTTGTGCTCGGAGTGCTGTGCCATTCTCTACAATTGGGCGAACCAAAAGAAGGAAGGGAAGTTTTGGGGCATCCGAGCATGTTTTAACCCTAGCCGGTTTCACCTTTGAAGGCCGTCTTGTCAGATTGGGCTGTTTTGTTTAAAGTTTGTCGTGTGCAGAATAAACCAAGTGTTGGGTTATGGGCCGTATGCAGATTAATCCTCAGCAGAGTATGGACCGTGTGTTCAGGTTAAGCAGTGGTTTGTATGGGTTGCTTTGCTATTACTTGGTTTGGTTATCTTGTTATTATAATGCAAGTGTTCAACATTCAGACCACAGATCAATTTCATTTACATTGAGGTGTAACATAATGCAGTACATGAGATATGTAAATGTAACACTTTTTTTAAAATAAAAAGTTCGTTTCATTTCATAATCTTTTTCAAGTACAAAGTTTTGAGGAAAACAAAAATCTGCCTGCGGCAGTACAAAGTATCCTAACTACTAATAAAAGGGAAAAGTACAAGAAAGAAGAAAAACAACAAAAATCTGCATCCATGTCAAGCGGCTCCGAGGGCTATCAGTCTGTCCTAGTCCTCTTCCTGGACGAAGGTCCAGGAGCATCATCAGCATCGTCATCTGAGCCTGAGTCTGAGTCATCTCCAGCCTCCTCAGATGACCCGGCCTCTGCCTCTGCCTCTGCCTCTGCCTCTGCCTTGGACTCATCATCGTCATCATCATCGTCGTCGTCAGGGGTCGGCGCCCGAGAACTACTCCCGACATGAGTACGCCCTCCCCTGGTACGGGGACGTGCAGTGTCTCCACGCCCTCCTCGAGCAGGAATAGAAGACCCAGCTGGAGCACCGCCCACCGAAGGAATCTGGAATGGAGGCTAAAAATCACAAAGGGCAAATACATCAGAATACTGTGAGCAGTGTATCAGTGCAGAATGCAGTGTATGGGTATGGTGTGTGAATACCGTGAGCAGTTTATCAGTGCAGAATGCAGTATACAGTGTGGGTGCTGTAAGCAGTTTATCAAGTGCAGAACGCAGTGTATAAATGCAGTGTATGCAGTGTACCAGATGCTGTGAGATCAGTGTGTCAGGTGTTGTGTCATGCATCAGATTACGTGAATTAGCTTATGAATGGTTTGAGACTATCGTCAGAAGGGCATACCGGAATACTATAGAGGGCCAGGAGGTCAAAGGTCCGCTGTAGCATCCCCATCATGGAGGCATTCAACTCCACGGACTGCCGGGTGTACTCGGAGGACGCCTGCAAGAGTATAAGATATATCAGTATTCCACGGAATATCAAATAAACTGAAATGAAATGCAAATGCAAGATGCAAAATGAAGTAATACATACCGGAGGCAAGTCGGGGATACCGGCTAACTCATGACCAGCCGGGGGAGGAGCAAAGGGGATCTGGTAGGTCGCCCCATCCTGCCCTCTATATGACAGTGCAGTGGGCAGGGCGGGCCAACCAGTCCCCCATCCCCCCCGAGCTCCGCTCCTGCCATGCACTCGAGCCCTCCTCGATGTGCCTGCTCCAGCCCCAGCTCCCGCTCCAACTGCCGGCGCCGCTGGCCTCTCCCCCTCAGCTCGGCGACCACCGCTCAAGGGTCGCATAATGTAGGTCCGGACGTACTCTGTGTAGTCACCCTCGCCTCTGTGATGCTCTGCTCCCCAGCCGACGGTGTAGTCCCTCATCTCCTGGGCGACGAACCTCTCTGTGTCTCTCATGTGGGCAGGAGGTGGACCCGGCACTATCTGCTCCGGTAAACCTAGGGTCTAACGCAAGAAACGCTCGCCCAGGTACCAGGCCTGACAGACCGGGCCCTCCAACAGGATCCGACAATGGGCAGTCTCCCCTGCGCCCTCATAGTGATCCCTCACCACGGCCGACAACAGAGCCCAGGGCTGCCAGGTGATCTGAGAATGAAATGCAGTTTATTATCTACCGTTATTGAAAACATACGGTGCAAAGCAAAGCCAAAAAAAATAAACCCTAAAGGTGAACATACCTCCGCGGCGGTGATGGTGTCGAAGTATCGGCGGAAGAAAATAAGAGACTCCCGTGGTCTCCGCACGCATCGAACATTGAAGCGATGAGAGAAGGGGATGCCGAGTGGGATCTCCTCATCGGGTACTGCGGCAAGCCTAGGAAAGTAGACATACACCCACAACTGCAGAACAGATATCAGTATGACTATCAGATAAGGCAAAATACAGAATAAAACAGAAATGGCAGAACCGTGTGTTGTACAGTGTATTGTGCAGAGTGTACAGTGTGAGCAGTGTGCAGACAGTGTAAAGCAGAGTATATGTGTGCTGGGTGTGCAGTATACAGTCAGTGTGGGGCAGTGTACAGTATATGTGCAGTGTGCAAAATACAGAAAGCAGGAAGCATAAATGTAAAAAGGGAAGAGGACGTACCTCCCACGCTCGCCAGTAGCCACCAAGGAGCTGTCTGCTGAGGCGGGAAGAAGAGCTCATATAACCATACAATGTGGCCAGGCCTGTGCCACCCCAGTCATAATGGCGGATCTGCCTGACGTCCACCAGCGCGCTCAACAGGCATAAGGGCACGGTGTTCACCCGATCGGCGAAGAGAGTCGTCCCGAAGAGGAACATGATGAAGCCCCGCGCATACAGGTCCACCTCCTCTGGGGACATCTGCGCCTCCTCTGCCAAGGCCGGCTCTCAAACCACGAGTACCTAACGAACCCCGCTCGAGCGAGGGGAGGCTGAGTGCCAAGCAGGTACAGCTGGGCAGCGTTCCACTCGTCCATATCCGTGTCAAAGGGGATCGGATCACCCCCTACCCCAATGCCAGTAAGCATTGAGAAGTCGTAAGGGGTCATCGTCATGTCCCCTGCAACGTAGAAGTGGAAGGAGTTGGTGGTATCCCACCACCTCTCCGCTAGAGCAGCGAGCAAGGGCCTGCAGGTAGTCAGTCGAGAGAGCCCCCTACAGAAGATGCCAAAGTCGGCCTCGTCGACGATGTCACGAACCGCATCTAGCAGCTCGAGGTACCAGTCCCGAGCAACGGTGTTCCCATACCCGCGGATGGTATGGGAATCCCCCTGTAATCAAAAACAACAATTGCAAGGCAATATTCAAAATGCAGTTCTAAAAAGCATATAGGAATACAGCATGTGCGCATGTTTTCGGATTCAAACAGATACCGGGTGCCGGTGTGCTCGCCAGTGAACTACAGCGTATGATGTGTCAGCGTGTTTGGGTGGTTCAGTACAGTATAGCATGTGTGCATGTTTTCAGACTCAAACAGATACCGGGTGCCGGTGCACTTAGAGTGAACTACAACGTGTGACGTGTCGGCGTGTTTGAGTGGTCCAAGACAAATACAGCATGTGTGCATATTTTCAGACTCAAGCCAATACCGGATACCAGTGTGTATGCATTGAAATGTAGTGTGCGCCGTGTGTTTAGGTGATTCAAAGCCAGTGCAGTGTGTGTGCATGTGTCAGTCTCAAACAGATATCAGTTGCACGTATGTTTACAATCAACTACAGTATACAGTATATCAGAATTAAGCAGTTAAAGAGCATAACCAGCTACGACAGTTTTGCATCCTACATTGCAGAAAGTAAAGCAGAGAAGGAGAGTTACCTCGGAAGCGCCGAAGGACAGGTGAGAGGTAGGCTCACGCAGTAGTAGCTTGGGAGGCACGTGCCTATCAAAGCTCCTGAACTGGCGTAGTCCGTCAGGAAGCATCACATGAACTGCAGGCCTGTAGGTCTCCGGATCGAACGGCCGGATATGAAGTGGCAAGGGCTCGGCCTCGGGGTCCATCTCGTGCTCTGGAGGAGTCCCGCCCTGTGGAAGATCGTCCGCCATCTCGAAGGGGGTGTGAAAATGGCCGGAAGGCGGAAAATCGGGTGAGAAGGTGAAAAGTCAACAAAAAGTCAAACCCCGAGAGGGTCGGAAAAGGCCGGAAAAGCCGGAGTGTGGAAAAGGCACGGGTATCGAGAAAAACTCGAGGGAAACAAGCCCCGAGTGGCGAAAATCAAGAAAGAAACAACGAAACAAAGTTTCGTTCGGTTGAAAATGTCCGAAACGCGAAGGAGATCGCGAATCAAACAACGAAATGGGAGCTAGAACGCAAGAAAAGGAGAGAATCAAGGGAGGAAAATGCCCTAGAGGGGAGGGGGAAGGATTTTCGACCAAGGAGGAGTGAAGAAAATAGGGTTAGAAACCCTATTTTAAAAGACCCGTGGCCAATTGACAAAACTGCCCCGATACAGGAATTCTTTGCCGGTCGGCCACATTCTTTACCGGTCGGCAATATATTGTGCTGATGGAATTGTATGATGGCCAATGGACGGCCGGTGATGTATTTTGATGGCCGGTGGACATCCGGTGGTCTCCTACAGTGATTTTGGAGCCTCCTGCACCCTTGTTTGAGTTATGTGTGGGGTCCAGGGCCTTTAGTGCTCAAAACAGTGCAAAATAGTGCATTTCCGACACTCAACCGGCCTCCGTTGTGACCTTGGGTCGTGTCTTCTGTGCGTGGCACTCGAATTCGTACAAGGTGTATCCTTTTCGTATCCTTTTGGCTTTTACAAAACTCAAAAGTTGCCCCATGCGTATCGCATATCGTTCACACCGTCTTGTGCACTCGCGTTGTCTAAAACGCATCGCGCGGTTTTGCGCATCTCACTGCATTTTGCATGTTTGTTCAAATTCATTACTTGCGTAGACCGCATGTTTTGCTTGCGTAGACTGCATATTTGTTCAAATTTCATTGCTTGCGTAGACCGCATGTTTTGCTTGCGTAGACCGCATATTTGTTCAAATTCATTACTTTCGTAGACCGCATGTTTTGCTTGCGTAGACCGCATATTTGTTCAAATTTCATTACTTGCGTAGACCGCATGTTTTGCTTGCGTAGACCGCATATTTGTTCAAATTCATTACTTGCGTAGACCGCATGTTTTGCTTGCGTAAACCGCATATTTGTTCAAATTCATTACTTGCGTAGACCGCATGTTTTGCTTGCATAGACCGCATGTTTTGCTTGCGTAGACCGCATATTTGTAATCAATTCCATTACTTGCGTAGACCGCATGTTCCGCTTGCGTAGACCGCATTCCTATTGTAGACACCCCATTTTTGACCGACCTTAAGACTTAGACGTCACCAATTGAGCACTTGGTGATGTTGCATATTGTGCTCGTTCAGAAGTTTCAGAGTCGCGGCCGTGAGCCCTGCCTCCGGACTTCCGAACCCTCTTTTGTGATTTGCCTCGGTTTGCGAACCAGGCTCGGTTTTCGCTGTTTCTTTTCCTGAGGGAAGGGAGAGGTCCCGTAGACCATCTCTCAATGTTCGTAGGCTACATTTTGTGGCTATAGGCCATTTTTCCCATTTCGGAGCCCAGTTCCCGGTTTTCAGAATCGTTGGCCGTGTGCCTCGGTTCGGGACCGCTTAACCATCTCCGTTTGCTCCGGTTTTTGGCATACTTCTTATTTGCTCCCTTTTGAGGGACACTGAGGTCTGAGAGACCCACTTCGTGGTCGAACACCACTCCCGGTGCCTAACAGCCAGTTTTCGGGGCCTCGGGCTGCGCGTTTCGGCCCCCGAACCTTCATTTTGCATCGGTTTGGGCTCATTTTTGGTGGAGACCTTATTTTCACTATTAGAAAGCTTGTAGGAGGGTGGGAGGCCAGCAATTTTGCTGAAAAGCCAACTTCTTTTTGGTCAAAAGTGGTTCAGCATGAATCCGGGAAGGAGAAAAATTTGCGCGGCTTCACCGAAACGGGCGTAACTCTTTGCACAAGAGGAATTAAGATATGAGGCCTCCACCATTGGAAAGCTTACTTCCGGGGCTTCATTTTGCACTCAAGAATCTCCCAAGTCCAAGTCCGGGGGGGGGGAGATGTGGTTGGTTGAAGTCTGGTTGGACCGAATCTGCGCGGCTTCACGGAAAAGGGCATAACTTTTTCTACAGGAGGAATTTTAATGCAAGGTTTGCGCCATTGGAAAGCTAACTTCTGGGGCTTCATCTTAGGGGGTGGCCGGCCACTTTTTTCCCTTTGACCTAGCCGGCCGGCCACTTTTTCTAGCCGGCCGGCCACTTACATGGTGGTTGACCTTTTTCTCCCTTTTAAACTGGCCGGCCATGATCCTCTCAAAAGGGACTTTACAGCTGTATAGCTGTTTCCCCCAGAAAAGATCTCAATCCGGGGGATATTTCTTGGGGGAAAGCCTTGGTCCTTTTCCCCTACCATTCCCTTCCATGCTCCCTCTCCTTTTGGTCCTTATAACCAGCTGCAAGCATTGTTCTTAGGGGTTAGAAAATTTGCTCTTCAAGCTTGAATAGAAAACTCCCTCTCCATCTCCCTCATTTCCTTGAAAACCTTCAAGCTCTACACCTCATTTTCTTCATCACCACCAAGCTCTACCACCACCACTCCATTCCAGCAGCAAGGGGAGGAATTCCAGCAGCTAAGAGGCAACAAATTTGGTCCAAGAAGCAACAAAAGTATTGATCTTCAAGGGTGAGTTGCATCTTTCCCTTTTTGGCCCATTTCTTGTATCTTTTGTAAGCCATCTATGCTTTTTGCTTTGAGCTCCGGCCATAACTGAAAGTGGCCTTCTTTTGAGATCATTTTCATGTCTCATTAAGGGCTCAACCCTGTTTGAGCCTTCCATATTGCACTTGCTTCAATACCCTTCTTAAATACCGTTTTCTTGCATGATATTTTTAGCTCGTGTGTGATCTGTTTTGGAGCATGACATAAACTGTAAATGGGCTTATTTTGAGCCCCTCTTCAACATTGAAGAAGGGCTCAACACTGTTTGGGACCTCCATGTTATACTTCCCTTTATACTCCCTTTTTGGTCCCATTCTTGCATGTTTTGTTAGCCTATCATGCTTTTGTTTTTGGCCATTTTACAGTTCTAGAAATAGTCTTATTTTGGCCCATTATACATGTTTCATTAAGGGTCTTTGGCCTTTTGTGGAATATTTTGCATACCTCATGTTATAGCCTCTTTTGAGCCTTATTTTGCATTGCATTTCTAGCATGTTTGTATACTGTTTTGGCCATTTTAAAATTCTGTAAATATGCTTATTTTTTGTCCCTCTTCAATGTTGTAGAAGGGAATTTTTCAGTTTGGGCTTTGCATATACCACTTGCCTCTTTGGCCACCTTTTGGTCCATTTTCTTGCATAAGAACTTAGCCTTATCTATGTTTGTTTTTGAGGTTTTTACAGTTCTTTGAAAGTGCTTATTTTTGGTCCCTCTTCAATGTTGTTGAAGGGTCCTAACCCATTTGGAGTTAGCAGCTGTGAGTTGCTTCATAACCTCATGTTTAGGGCCATTTTCGCATGCTAATTTTGCCCTATCTTTGCTTGCTGTTTGGCCATGTTTTGTACTAGTGAAATGCTTATTTTGAGGCTGCCTTGCTCCTGTCTTTTCATTCCATGTACCAATTATGCATGTTTGGTATAGCTATAGGCCATTTCGGGTGCCTAATTTTGCATTTCGGGAGAGATTCCATGCATCGGGTGTACTTTCGCCTCATTTCGGGACTGTTTTCCCCCACATTTCAGTTCTGAAATTCCATTAGCATGTTTGCATATCATTTTAGCCATATTGCATTGCGTATGCCATTGCCTCGGTTTGCGTGCCCGTGTGCACGCATTTCGAGGCACTTCATTTTCATCCATCGGCCTCTTATGTGAGTGTAGCTGAGGCTCTCTCATGTTAGTATAAGTCCATGTTGCATTCTATATGCCATTTCCATGCCATTGCATTGCGTATGCCATTGCCTCGGTTTGCGTGCCTGTGTGCACGCATTTCGAGGCACTTCTTTTTCATCCATCGGCCTCTTATGTGTCATGTTAGTATAAGTGCATGTTGCATTCTATATGCCATTTCCATGCCATTGCATTGCGTATGCCATTGCCTCGGTTTGCGTGCCCGTGTGCACGCATTTCGAGGCACTTCATTTTCATCCACCGGCCTCTTATGTGAGTGTGGCTGAGGCTCTCTCATGTTAGTATAAGTCCATGTTGCATTCTATATGCCATTTTTGCCATATTGCATTGCGTATGTCATTGCCTCGGTTTGCGTGCCCATGTGCACGCATTTCGAGGCATCTCATTTTCATAGCATTGTGCATACTAGGTTGTATCTTAGATCGCATTCTGTCATTTCCTCAGTTTGCGTGCCCGTGTGCACGCATTTCGAGGCATCTCATTTTCATAGCATTGTGTATGTTAGGATTGTATCTTAGTTGTAATTCATGCATGTCATGCATATTGCATCGTGTTCGGAATAAGAGTTAGCCTGGGCATGGGAAACGAGGTACGTTTCGTACTCCGAGTGACAGAACGTGTCTCAATTTCCCAGTCGCTGACACTCCGGATCATCCATGATGGAGTTAGGTCTTGTTGTGTTTATACGTGCATTCATTCTATATTGAGTTGCAAATTTCGACTCCTCTGCCATCATGCATCGATGTGCGTGATTGGTGGCACGAGGATCGAGGCATGCATATATCTGTGAAAATACATTGCTATGCCCCTTTCCTGCTCTCTGTTGCAGCAAAAATCAAGAATCAGCAACTTTCCGGAGTCTGGCACGCATTTCAAGAAAAGGTGTAAATAGAGGCTAATCGGGGCATCCCAGTGGATTTCCGCGCAAGGCGGCCCAGACATGCATCATTCATCAGGAGCAAGGCAGTCCCTGGCTTGCACGCCAGTTTTACAGCTTTCTTAGTTAATTTGATAAATTAATTAGGAATTTGTATATTATTTGGACTGTAACATTCGGACTGTAATATTCTTTTATTTGGGACTGTATTATTTATTCGGACCCTCTGCGCGAGGGCACAACTGTAATAAGTGTGCTTGTGTGTGTTGTATGTCTTCCAACCCCACGTCTTTCTTCCCTTTTATTTATCCGCTTATGATGGTTAGATTAGGGCATATCTCAATTAGCATACAGTATGATAGCATGTTTGCATTCATTCATCTGTTTTGCATGCACCGGGCTCGGCGCATCATACTAACTGCATAGTATTTTAATTCCAAATTGAATACATGTTAGTTGTTGCATCACATATGCCATGTTTAGAATAGCCGAGCCTGCTATAGTTGCATTTTGCATGTGTTGCATTAGGCATTTCTGTATACTTAGGATTCAAACATAGATTTCTAATGAATGTCTGTTTTAGCTTGGAGTACTCGGTGAGTTTTATACTTTAGCATCCTTGCATGCGTGTGAGTGACTGCCATGAATAGCATGCTTACCATGAGGCTATGTGCTTACATAATATAACTGCCTGAATGCCTGTGGGTGAAGGTCGGGTTGTTTGGATTGGAATAATTCATCAAATGTTTGTTTTAAGCCCACTAGATAGTGGCAAAACCATCTTTTCTAAGCCCACCCGAGGGTGGCAAAATCTGCATTTTAAGCCTACTTGCGAGTAGCAAACCATCTTTCAAAAACAAACATGAAATGTTTTGTTCCAATCCAGGCGACCTGGTCTATACTTGTATGCTGTGCGCATCACATAGTAACCTAGGCTAATAACCGGAATAAGAACACACAAAGTTTTCAAACATAGATATCATGGTTAGTAGAGGCCGGTCTATGACCGGGCGAGCGGGGGTGCTCACGAAGTGACCTTCCCCAATCGTACCCAAGTTCCCGAGCCGAGGCAACTTTGGTGATGACGGACACGTGGCCTTTGGCATCGAGTCAGGGTTTCCTAAATTTCCCATTAAAAAACATTTAGGTGGCGACTCTGTATCTGGCAAAGCAGTCCATGTTTGGCACTTCTTTCAAAATCTGTTTTCTCAAAACGATTTGCCGGATTTGGACTCTTTGGTTCAGACTTAAAACCGTGACAAATTTGAGAGTCCTGAGCTGTAGTGACCCCAAAATGAACGGAACGGGAGCTCGTTCCTCCCGGGGCGTTCCGGGGACGTCTACACCTATGTTCAAAATTCATTACTTGCGTAGACCGCGTGCCCATAATCAATTTCGTTACCTGCGTAGACCGCATGCTCCACTTACATGTCTGTGCTTTCACAGCATTGTTATGCTTCCCACTCGCTTTGCGTTGTCACGCATTTTCAAATACATTTGTGTGCATATTGTTAATCACATTGTACCTGTTAAGTTTGTTTTCTTTGTAGGCATGATATCGTATGTACGGTTCATTTAAGGCTGGTGCAACCAGACGAGCCGCACAGGTATATGCACGGTCTAGGAGACCTTAAATCCTTGGAAGGTGCAAAACCTTCGGCGCATTGATGTGTGCAGTTCGGTTGCATTGCCATGCATGTCTTAAGCCGCAGGTATATGCACGGTCTAGGAGACCTTAAATCCTTGGAAGGTGCAAAACCTCCGGCGCATTGATGTGTGCAGTTCGGTTGCATTGCCATGCATGTCTTAAGCCGCAGGTATATGCGCAGTCTAGGAGACCTTAAATCCTTGGAAGGTGAAAAACCTTTGGCGCATTGATGTGCGCAGTTCGTTCGCATTGTTGTGCATTTCAAAAGCCGCGTGTTGTCGCGCATTCCATGTAACATACATTTTACACATCATTTGCATTCCAAAACAAAAACAAAAAAAAAAACAAAAAAAAAATGCATTGTCATGCATCATCGTAAATAGTTGCATTGTCATGCATCATTAGAACATAGTGCATATTGCATTGTTATTTGCATGCATTCATTGCATCATCTCCATCTATGGCTTGCGCCTTTCCATGATTGAGCTTGGTCTGGTATGTGCCCATACTTTTCACGTCGAAACATAGTTCAGTGGACCGTTCTATGATAGACGAGGCTTGTACGTGTACATGCCTTTCCTAGGCAAGATTTGATTTGGCCCGCGTGCCATATCTATTGCATTGTTATTTGCGTGCATTCACTGCATCACCTTCCATCTATGGCTTGCGCCTTTCCATGTTGAGCTTGGTTTGGTATGTGCCCATACTTCTCGTGTCGAAGCATAGTTCAGTAGACCGTTCTATGTTAGACGCGGCTTGTACGTGTACATGCCCTTCCTAGGCAAGATTTGGTTTGGCCCGCAGACCATATCCATTATATCACATTTCCATTCCATTGCATATAGTGTATATTGCATTGTAGCTTTATGGCTCGCGCCTTTCCATGTTGAGCTTGGTCTGGTATGTGCCCATACTTCTCGTGTCGAAGCATAGTTCAGTGGACCGTTCTATGTTAGACATGGCTTGTATGCGTACATGCCTTGCCTAGGCAAGATTTGGTCTGGCCCGCGTGCCATATCCATTGCCATTTCCCCAGCATTTCCATATATATATTACATTGTAGTGTAATTTTTGCATCCAGCATTAGGATCGTAGTCCTTTCCCCAGCGGGTCGTTTCCCCACTTATGTCAGTCCCCCCCCCCCAATACTTGTTCTTGTGTCCGTCTACATTACTCATAGTTCAGTAGACCGTTCTATGGTAGATGGACTTGTTACCTCCATCAATCTATTTGACATAGGCGTGGTTTCGAACTGCTCATGATTGGGTCATGATTCAATTGCTTTGCATATAGTTTGCGTCGTTTCAATTACATTGCATCTTCATTTGCATTGTTTATACATTGTTTTGTATATATTGCATATCATTTTGCATCCATTTTTGCGTTGTCATGCATGTTGCTAACAACATCGTACCTGTTGAATTGTTTTCTTTACAAGCACGATATTGTATGTACGGTTCATTTGAGGCTGGTACAACCAGACGAGCCGCACAGGTATTGTATGCTCCGAGTGAGACGTATCGAGAATTGCATAATTCTCTTACATCCTTTCTGCATTGTAGTGTAGTTTGGTGTATGCCAGCTTAAAACTGTTGCATGTGTGCTTCGTTACAGCTTTTCTTTGCATGATCATAAGTTATGCTCGGCTTCATGCATTGTCTTGCATTTTGCCCCTGCCTTCAGGCGCATACCTTGTTTGTCTTGCATGTTTGTCTAAGTCTTCGGCCTTGTCAAAAATGGGTCATCTCTGGGCTTTGACATTCACTCCCGTCATTGTTATGACTTTCGAGTTCTGTCAAAGAAGGGCAACTGTAGACACCCCATTTTTTACCGTCCTCAAGACTTGGACGTCACCATTGGAACACTTGGTGATTACCCTTGTTTGTGTTCGTCCTGAGTTCCCGGAGGTCTCAGCTTGCGCGCCTTGCCTCAGGATCTCTCGGCTCGACTGTTTAGTGTCTGGTTTTGCACCAAACACTTGTGTTTTGCCTTGGAGGGGCAGGGAATGCCTTGTGAGGCATCCCCACACATCACCGGCCATGGCCAGAAGCCACCGGCTGGTGTTTTGTTGCCATCGGCAATGTGTGTTGCCGGTCGGCATTGTTTGTTGCTGGTCGGCAGTCCTTTTTGCCAAAATGGCAATTTTGAGCAGCCGACTACTGTTCATCTGCTTTTGCAGATATTTTAATACAGCTGTATGTGTAGACACCCCATTTTTGACCGACCTTGAGACTCAGACGTCACCAGTTGAGTACTTGGTGATATTGCATAGTGTGCTCGTTCAGAAGTTTCAAAGTCACGGCCGTGAGCCCTGCCTCTGGACTTCCGAACCCTCTTTTGTACTTTGCCTCGGTTTGCGAACCAGGCTCGGTTTTCTTTGTTTCTTTTCCTGAGGGGAGGGAGAGGTCCAGTAAACCATCTCTCAATGTCCGTAGGCTACATTTGGTGGCCATAGGCCATTTTTCCCATTTCGGAGTCTGGTTTCCGGTTTTCGGAGCCGTCAGGCCGTGTGCCTCGGTTCGGGACCGCTTAACCATCTCCTATTGCTCCGGTTTTTGGCATACTTCCTATTTTCTCCCTTTTGAGGGACACTGGGGTCTGAGAAACCCACTTCGTGGCCGAACGCCACTTTCGGTGCTTAACAGCCCATTTTCGGGACCTCGAACTGCGCGTTTTGCTCCCCGAGCTTTCGTTTTGCAACGGTTTTCGTTCATTTTTGGCAGGTACCTCTGTTTTATCACCGGGGAGGTCACTGAAGGGTGGGAGGCCAGCAATTGTTGCAGCAACCAGTTATACATCCTCCGACGCCCTCCGACGCCCGTTTTTCGCACTTCCGGGCTAATGTTGAACACCTTGGGCCCATTTTCTCAAACTTTGAACCACATATTTGTGATGTACACACATGAGAGGATCCTAAAAGTTCATGGCCGGCCATTAATTCAACTTGACCCTTTTGACCCCTTCCTTCCGGGCTAATGTTGAACCCCTTGGACCCTTTTTCTTGAACTTTGAACCACATATTTGTGATGTACACACATGAGAGGACCCTAAAAAGAGGTGGCCGGCCAGTAATTCAAATTGACCCTTTTGACCCCCTCTTTCCAAGCTAATGTTGAACCCCTTGGACCCACTTTCTTGGACTTTTAACCACAGGGTTGTGTTGTACACACATAGAAGGACACCACCAGTTGGTGGCCGGCCAGAAAATCTGATTGACCTTTTTGACCCCTAGCCGGCCGGCTAGGGGGTGTGGCCGGCCGGCCACCTGGAGCAAAAGTAATAGGCCGGCCGGGATCTTGGCACTGTGCACTTTACAGCTGTGGGGCTTTATCCCCCAGAAAATATCCCAATCCGGGGGATATTTTGTGGGGGAAAGTTTGTCTCCTTTTCCCCCACCTTTACACCCTCTTCTTGGCCTTTATAACAAGCAAGCTAGATCCTTTGTTGGGGTTAGAAAACTTCACCTTCAAGCCTCCATACACAACTCCATCTCCATACCTCTCATTTCTTTAAAAATCTCTAAGTCCCTAAGCACCATTTCTTCTACACCACCAAGCTCTACCACCACCACCTCTTTTCCAGCAACAAGGAAGGTTTCTCAAAGGCCAAAGTAGCTGCAAATTGATCCAAGAAGCAACAAAAGTCTTAGTCTTCAAGGGTGAGTAACTTTTCTTCACTTTGACCCTTTTTCTTGATCTATTGGTAAGCCCCACATGCTTTTTGTTTCAAGCTCCGGCCCTAACTGAAAAGGGCCCTCTTTTGAGCTCATCTTCACTTTTCATTAAGGGCTCAACCCTGTTTGAGCCCTCCATGATGCACTTGCTTCATTGATCCTCTTATATGTCATAGTTTTGCATGCTATTTTTGGCCCATGAGTAATCTGTTTTCGAGCATGTTGTAAACTGATATTAGGCTTATTTTGAGCCCCTCTTCAACATTGAAGAAGGGCTCAACACCATTTGGGACTTCCATGTTGTACCTACCTTTATACTCCTCTTTTCTTCCCTATTCTTGCATGCAATGGCAGCCTACCATGCTTTTGTTTTTGGCCATTTTACAGTTCTGAAAAGGTGCTTATTTTGGTCCATTCTTCATGTTTTGTTTAGGGTCTTTCATGGTTTAGGACCTCTATAAGTCACTTCATGTTATATCTCACTTTCGGTTCGTTTTCTTGCACGTTTTGTTAGCCTACCATGCTTTTGTTTTTGGCCATTTTACAGGCCTAGAGATAGTCTTATTTTCACCTATAATTCATGTTTTATTAAGGGTCCTTGGCTGTTTGGTGAATATTTCGCATACCTCATGTTATAGCCACTTTTGAGCCTCATTTTGCATCACATTTTTATCATGTTTGTATACTGATTTTGAGGTTGCCATAAACTGTAAATGTGCATATTTTTGGTCCCTCTTCAGTGTTGTAGAAGGAAATTTTTCAGTTTGGATTTTGCTTATATCACTTGCTTCATTACCCCTCTTTTGGCCCCTATTCTTGCATGCTATTTTTGCCATACCTATGCTTGCTGTTTGGCCATGTTTATAACTGTGAAAGTGCCTTTTTTGGGACTGCCTAGCTTCTGTCTTTGCATTGCATGTCCATGTTGTGCATGTTTGGCATACCTATAGGCCATTTCGGGTGCCTAAATTCGCATTTCGGGACAATCCCATGCATTTCATGTCATTTCGCCTCATTTCGGGGCTGCTTTCCCCCACTTTTCAGTGCTGAAATCCTATTACCATGTTTGCATATCATTTCCCATGCCACAGTTCGCATTCTTCCATTGCCTCAGTTTGCGTGCCCGTGTGCACGCATTTCGAGGCACTTCTTTTTTTATCTACTGGCCTCTTATGTGAGTGTGGCTGAGTCTCTCTCATGTTAGTGTAAGTCCATGTTGCATTTTGTATGCCATTTCTGCCATATTGCATTGCGTATGCCATTACCTCGGTTTGCGTGCCCGAGTGCACGCATTTCGAGGCACTTCATTTTTCATTCACCGACATCCTATGTGAGTGTGGCTGAGGCTCACTCATGTTGGTATAAGCCCATATCATGTTTCCATGTCATTACATCGCATTCTGCCATTGCCTCGGTTTGCGTGCCCGTGTGCACGCATTTCGAGGCACTTCATTTTTCATCCACCAGCATCCTATGTGAGTGTGGCTGAGGCTCACTCATGTTGGTATAAGCCCATATCATGTTTCCATGTCATTACATCGCATTCTGCCATTGCCTCGGTTTGCGTGCCCGTGAGCACGCATTTCGAGGCAATCCATTTTCATCTACCGGCTTCTTATGTGAGTGTGGCTGAGGCTCTCTCATGCTAGTATAAGTCCATGTTACATTTTCCATGTTATTTACATTGCGTATGTCATCGCCTCGGTTTGCGTGCCCGTGTGCACGCATTTCGAGGCATCTCATTTTCATAGCATAGTGCATACTAGGTTGTATCTTAGATTGCATTCTGTTATTTTCTCGATTTGCGTGCCTGTGTGCACGCATTTCGAGGCATCTCATTTTCATAGCATAGTGTATACTAGGTTGTATCTTAGATTGCATTCTGTTATTTTCTCGGTTTGCGTGCCCGTGTGCACGCATTTCGAGGCATCTCATTTTCATAGCATAGCGCATACTAGGTTGTATCTTAGATTGCATTCTGTTATTTTCTCGGTTTGCGTGCCCATGTGCACGCATTTCGAGGCATCTCAATTTCATAGCATGGTGTATGTTAGGATTGTATCTTAGTTGCATTTCATGCATATCATGCATATTGCATCGTGTTCGGAATAGGAGTTAGCCCGGGCACGGGAAACGAGGTGCATTTCGTACTCCGAGTGACGGAATGTGTCTCAATTCCCCAGTCACCGACACTCCGGATTATCCATGATGGAGTTAGGTTTTAGTTGTAGTTTCATGTGCATTCATTCTATATTGAGTTGTGCATTTCGACTCCTCGGCCATCATGTCTCGGTATGCGTGATTGGTGGCACGAGGATCGAGACATGCATATATCTGTGCAAATACATTGCTATGCCCCTTTCCGGCTCTCTGTTGCAGCAAAAATCAAGAATCAGCAACTTTTTGGGGCTTGGCACGCATTTCAAGAACAGGTGTAAACAGAGGCTAATTGGGGCATTCCGGTGGATTTCCGCGCAAGGCAACTCGGACATGCATCATCCATCAGAAGCAAGGCAGTTCCTGGCTTGCACGCCAGTTTTATTTACTTTCTTAGTTAATTCATTAATTAATTAGGAATTTGTATATTATTCGGACTGTAATATTCTTTCATTTGGGACTGTATTATTTATTCAGACCCTCCGAGTGAGGGCACAATTGTAATAAGTGTGCGTGAGTGTGTTGTATGTCTTCCAACCCCACGTCTTTCCCCCTTTTATTTACCAGCTTATGATGGTTAGATTAGGGCATATTTCGATTAGCATACAGTATGATAGCATGTTTGCATCATTCATCTGTATTGCATGCACCGGGCTCGGCACATCATACTAACTGCATTGTACTTTCAATTCCAAATTGAATACATGATAGTTGTAGCATTTCATATACCATCTTAGAATAGCCGAGCCTGCTATAGTTGCATTTTTGCATGTATTGCATTAGGCATCTCTGTATACTTAGGATCATGCATGATTTCTAATGTAGTTTCTATTTTGGCTTGGAGTACTCGGTAAGTTTTTATGCTTTAGCATCCTTGCATGTGTGTGAGTGACTGCCATGAACAGCATGCTTACCATGAGGCTATTTGCTTATGTGATATAACTACCTGAGTGCCTGTGGGTGAAGGTTGGGTTATCTGAATTGGAGTAAATCATCAAATGTTTCGAACCTACCTGCGGGTAGCAAAACCTCTTTCAAAAACAAACATGAAATGTTTTGTCCCAATTCAGGCGACCCAGTCTATACTTATATGCTGTGAGCATCACATAGTAATCTAGGCTAAATAACCGGAATAAGAACATACAATGTTTTCAAAAAATAGATATCATGGTTAGTAGAGGCCGGTCTATGACCGGGCGAGCGGGGGTGCTCACGAAGTGACCTTCCCCAATCGTACCCAAGTTCCCGAGCCGAGGTAACTTTGGTGATGACGGACACGTGGCCTTTTGGCACCGAGTCAGGGTTTCCTAAATTTCCCAAAATAAAATATTTAGGTGGCGACTCTGTATCTGGCAAAGCAGTCCATGTTTGGCACTTCTTTCAAAAAAATCAGTTTTCTCAAAAACGATTTGCCGGATTTGGACTCTTTGGTTCAGACTTAGAACCGTGACTACGAAAGTCGAGTCCGAGCTGTAGCGAGGTCTCCCGCGGGCTTGTTACAGTTTCTGGCGACTCTGCTGGGGATTTAGAGAACTTGACTCGAACTCATGATATCTGTTTTTGACTACACTTGTGTGATTCTTTGCATTGCATTTGCATTGGTGCGCCTAGGACACCGTGTTTGCCATCTGCTATTCCTGAACGGTTTGCCGGAGGCTTGTCTTGTCAAGGCATGACCATAAGGCTGACCGGTTGTGGGCTCTGCCAGTATGGGAACACAAACCCCGGTTTTACCGGGGTACCCTCTTTGACCTTTCGACCTAGTGCATATTCGGATCCTTAGTGACCATTCCAAATTAGGACAGGTTGCTTACCCGTTTATAGGTTGTTTGAAACCGCTGTGTGCGTAGTGAAAACCCTAGCTCCTGACAAAATAGGACAGGGAAACCCTACCCCAACATAGGGGTGTTTTGGCTCTCACTTACCTGTTATGTGCTTTAGAGTGCGTCTCTACAGGAATGCATGTATCAGTGTATGAGTTTGGGCATCAGGCCTGCGGACATCAGTTCAGTATTGACAGCATCAGGCCGGCGGGCATCAGTTCAGTATTGTCAGTATCAGGCCTGCGGGCATCAGTTCAGTACATGAGTTTCGGTATCAGGCCTGCGGGCATCAGCCAGTATTTGAGAATTAGTTATCTGCGGATATCAGATTCTGTTTTAGGGGACAGTGATACAGGGATAATAATCAGTGTTTGAGGACAGTGTGTATTCAGCTTATTGATTGTGTGTTGATTATGCCCGGCTGTGTGTCATGCATTTTATTTTAAGCTGTTATGCTGTCCGTTTATCTGTTTATTTATTTCCTTTTCGCTTTATTTGTCTTTTGCTAGGTCAGTTTTAGCACAATTGCTTCCAACCCAGCAGGCATTCCCCAAGCACTTTGGACACGAGGTCGTCGACTCCATCGATCTGAGGATCTAATCGACAGACAGCCAGTGTTCCATTCTCTACCCCCTGTTATCAGAAGAAGGCAGAGAAAACGCAGTGTATCTGAACAGAGAGCACCAGAACAGTGGTTTCCCCCATCAGTGGACAGTCGGATTGAGATCCCCATTGAGACAGATCTGCCAGTAGTTCAGACAAATCAAAACAGGATGACGGCACCAACAGGGGTTGAGGAAATGATGCGCCAAATGCAGGAAACTATGCGGGCCATGCAGCAAGATGCCGCTCGCCGAGATGAACTCGCTAAGCAACAAGCCGAGATTATGACCCAGCAGGCTGAGCTGATTACCAGACTACAACAACAAAATACAGCATCTGCTTCACAACAAGTCCCTCCTCCGGCAAGGGCTCCATTACCTGAGCAGACACCTGCTGTTCAGAACGCCCCTCCAAACACCCAGAATACTGTGCCGACTATCCAAAATCTGCAAGAGGACACAAATCTCCCAACGGGGCCAGCTCCACCCCCGCTTCCACCACAACTGTCCAAGGTCCATACACCCAATCACCCGGACTCTCCATTCGAGGTCGAGGTTGATCATACAGCTCTGAAATTGAGCAAACTAGAGAAGCTCTTCAAGAAATCCCAAGGGGTCAAGGCCATGCCGGATATCGAAGATGGATATACCGAGGAGGCCGTAACACTCCCCGATAGGTTCAAAATGCCACAAATCGACCGTTTTGACGGGACCGGTGACCCCATGGTCCATATCCGACTGTTTGCAGACGTCTTGCGGCCAATGGGCCTAACACGACCACAGAAGCTCTCACTATTCGGCCGAACCCTGTCGGGTGTGGCCTCCCATTGGTACGCAAGACTACAAGATGAAGTGAAGAAGAATTGGGATGAGATGGCTGAGGCCTTTGTCACGCAATATTCATACAACACTCAGATCGAGATCACAACTCGTGATCTCGAAACGACAAGGCAAGAGCCCAAGGAACCTTTCTCGGACTTTGTGATCCGATGGAGGCCAAAGGCGTCAATGATGACTTTAAGGCCCACTGACAAAGATCAAATCCGGATGATTGTGCGCAATCTCCACCCGAAGTTAATGCAGAGAATGATCGTAGTCCCCTTCCCTACTTTCGCAGATTTACATGATATGGGGGTGCAAATCGAAGACGCAATGAGACAAGGTCTGTTTGACCACGATAGGGAGCAACCAAGGAGGACTTTCAATCGCAACAACAATGCAGGCCCGAGTGGCGCTGCAAATACAAGAGCCTCGGAAGTTGGTATGGTCACCACCACTCCCCCTCCCCCTCCAAGGCCCACGACTGCCACACCCTTCTCCGGCGCGTCCGGAAGCAACACACAAAACAACAGATTCCAACCTCGGGGCCAAAGAACCTTCACCCCACTATACATGCCCCTGACCAAAGTTCTGGGGATATTGATCAGGAAAAACCATTTGAAACCCCTGGAGCCCAAGCCACTACCGAATCCACTCCCTTCCTCTTATGACTCATCGAAATACTGCGCTTATCACCAACAACACGGTCACGACACCGACCGTTGTTACAGATTGCGTCATGAGGTCCAGGATCTTATTGACAAACAGGTGATCGCGCCTCCTGATAAACCCAATGTCACAACCAACCCTCTCCCACCACATAACCAACCTCCCCCTCCCAACAGAATTAATTTTATCCAGACTGGGGTCGCATCTTACGATCCTAGCATCTATATTATGCCCGTCCACCTACCCAAGCCGGAGGTGTTCCTCCCTGATTGCACTGACTTCTTGTGCATGGTGGACATCTCCAAAACCCAACCAGAGCCGATGGTGGTGACCGTTGAAGATGGGGCAGGGCAGATTTTGGGAGAGAATGAGATTGTTGAACCTGGGACTGGACAGAGTTTTGCTAGGGGAGCCTATGATCCAAGCAAGTACATCCTATCAACAAGCCAGATTGGGCTGAGTTTAAAATTTCCCGAGACAGGAGAACTGTGCATGATCCGAGGGGATGGATCCGGGCTATGGGCAGATGATTTGACAGTCATAGAGGAGGACTTTGCCAACCTGCAATTTCTCGATGACCAAGAACTGGGGGATGCGTCAATCAATTGGTACGATTATGAGGGATCAGAGGAGGCCACTGGATGGCTCGAAGATCAACCAGATGCAGTGGGGGAAGCCCAACCAGAACAGAGCCCGGCAGGGGCAGAGATATCAGTTGTGGCCGGAATGGCCGAAAGTCAAGTTGTATCGCCGGAGAGTGCCGGTGTTAAGAATTCCGCTCAAGACATGGGCATTGTAGATATAGGAATTGTTGAACAACCAGCTGTACTGATGCAGTTGGAACAAGAAAAGTTTGAGGAAGCTGAGAGAATTAGGAAAGCTAAGGGCCCTGAGGAGACTGAAAGTGCTGCGTGCACGAAGATAGAAAATGCTGCGGGCATGTGGACAGGGAATACTGTGAGTACAACTAAACCGGAGCCAGACAGGTGTCTGTTGGATGCCAGCGGAATGTGGTGGGAAGACGACGACTTATGTCTTGCCCACACAGACGAAGATTGGGCAAGTGGCCAACCGGATGACACTTGGTACCTCGGTGAGGTGGATCACATGACAAGAAGTGGACGGTACTTTAAACCCCCACACCTGGACCAACCCGAGGCATCCGGGAAAGATAGAGAAGCAGAGAAGCAGAAAGAGAAGCAGATTGAGGAGGAAGCTGTGCTGAAACAGCTAAAAAAGATACAAGCAGACATCTCCATCTGGGGACTGCTAATGGCATCACGAGTACATAGAGAAGCTGTCCTATCTGCTATGGACAAGTCCAAACTCTCCATAGATACCACCCCTGAACAGCTGGTTGGGTTGGTTTTTCCGGGAGGAGGTTCCCCGGCATTAACCTTTTCGAACAAGGAACTACCGCCTGAGGGCACAAATCATAACAAGCCTCTCTATATTTCCGTGGAATGTAGAGATAAGTGGATACCGGTGGTACTTGTTGATACCGGGTCTGCGATTAATGTCTGCTCGACCAGAACGGCGTATGCAATCGGGTTGAAGCCCGCGGACTTCGTCCCGACCACTCAAGTAATCAGAGCATACGACAATACCAGCAGAGAAGTGATGGGGACTGTTAAAGTTCAAACCAAGGTTGGTCCGGGACAACACAACATTGAATTTCATATCTTGGACGTTCCCGCAACCTTTAACCTACTTTTGGGGCGACCGTGGTTGCACCAGGTCAAAGCAGTCTCTTCCACTCTACATCAGATGCTGAAATACCCTCACGGGAAGGGGGTAGCAATTGTTTTTGGGAATTCATCAATCCATCCGCCGCCGGAAGTGTCCACACTCGTCTTGGAGATCGAACACGGCACGGAGGATGTGTTTTTGTCGGGGTTCACTTTGGCCGAGGCTCAAGTGGTGCAGAATGTCATGGCTGTGAATGAGGGCATGTACGTTAGTGCTCAATCAATCTACCTCATGAACAAGCTTAAACATACCCCTGGGATGGGATTAGGGAGAAGCGGCCGGAAGGGCGTCTCAGTGTTGGCCGAAGTGCCACACAACCCTCACGCCTTTGGACTGGGTTATCTGCCCACCAAGGAGGATTGGGTGAGGAAAGGAAAAGAAATGGCCGGAAGGGCCAAAGCAAAGAAGGCCGGGAAGCCATTTGAGTTAATGCACAGGCCCATCTGGGGTACCCTAAACGGACGCTTCGTCCGTGAGGGGGAAGATTTTCCGTTCTGCGGCTTCCCGGAGCCATGGCTAAACGCGGAGGGGAAGCGCGTGCCTGGCTTTGAAATCTTCTTTGACATACAATTATCTGGGGATGACGTTGCTGAAGCGCAGACAGACCCACCAACTGAGGTTGAACAGTGTGAAGCAGTGGATTCTGAGAGCACAGAGCTTGAAATGAGGGTAGCACTGGCGTGTCTACTATCAGATCCTCCGATCGACCAAGAGTGCTTGGGGGATAACTCTTTGGTTTCTGTGATTGGAGATGAAATAGCTGCGGGCTTTCCAGCGCCGATTTTGGATGCATCTATCGCACCTTCTCTCATCTGGCAATATGAAGTAGGCTTTTTATCTAGCAGTTCCGGGTCAAGTAGTGAGCCGGAATCTGATTCTACCGAATCTTCTACGTCGGAATCAGATTCCAGCTCGACTGAGTCTGAGTCCGGTATTCCTGGGGGTGATAACCCGGATGCCACAGTCCTGTCTAGGTCGTCTTTTTCATTTTCTTTTGAGTCTGTTGTAACAGAGGAATCTGACGGCTTGGAAATATTTAATGAGAATGATCTGGATGTGGTTTTTGAGTATTTTTCTGTGCCTTTGATTTATTGCTTAAATCAGGATTTTTAAAATTTTGATGAAAACGACGAGGAAGAAATTCCTCCGGTTTTACAACGATTAATTGATCAAGAGCAGGAAAGATTTGTTAAACATTTAATGGATGAAATCACTACTGTGAATGTTGGTACTGAGAAGGACCCGCGGCTGGTCCAGATCGGGTCCACGTTGTCTTCGGAGGAGCGCGAGCGCTTAGTCGCTTTGTTAAAAGATTTCAAAGATGTTTTCGCGTGGTCCTACGAAGACATGCCTGGAATCGATCCTGAGATTGTACAGCACCGGATCCCTCTTGACCCCGAGGCCCGACCTGTCAAACAGAAGCTCAGAAGGATCCGCCCGGACTGGGCCCTCAAGATCAAGGAAGAGGTCACCAAGCAAATTGACGCAGGGTTCCTGCTGGTATCTGAATACCCAACTTGGTTGGCCAACATTGTTCCGGTGCCAAAGAAGGATGGCAGAATTCGGGTCTGTGTAGACTTCAGAGATTTGAACAGGGCCAGTCCGAAGGATGACTTTCCCTTGCCACACATTGATGAATTGGTGGATTTCACGGCAGGACACGCCTTACTTTCGTTTATGGATGGTTTCTCAGGCTATAATCAGATAGTGATGGCACCCGAAGACCGGGAGAAGACTGCGTTCACTACCCCGTGGGGGACATATTGTTATAGAGTGATGCCGTTCGGGTTAAAAAATGCCGGAGCTACGTATCAGCGGGCAGCAACTACAATATTGCATGATATGATCCATAAAGAGGTCGAGGTGTATGTGGACGATATGATTGTCAAGTCCAAAGATAGAGAGGGCCACTACACCGCCTTACAGAAATTCTTTCAAAGGATCAGTGAGTTTCGGCTGCGGTTGAATCCCCAGAAGTGCACGTTTGGTGTTACAGCAGGGAAGATGCTAGGGTTTCTGATTACGCAAAGGGGCATCGAGGTCGACCCTTCCAAAATCAAGGCCATCTTAGAAATGCCACCACCAAGGACTGAAAAGGAGGTGCGAGGCTTTCTAGGTAAAGTGCAATTCATAAGACGGTTTATTTCTAAATTAACCTTGACTTGTGAACCAGTTTTTGGTCTCCTGAAGAAAGGAAAGAAATTCCAATGGGACGGCCGATGTCAAGCAGCTTTTGAGCAGATCAAAGAGTATCTACAGAACCCTCCTGTGTTGTCACCGCCAGAGCCGAGGAGGCCGTTGATATTATATCTCTCGGTAACTGAGACTACCATGGGCTGCATGCTCGCGCAGGAGTCAGAAGATAAAGTGGAAAGAGCCATATACTATCTGAGCAAAAAGATGCTGGATTACGAGACCCGCTATACACCGCTGGAGAAGGCTTGTTTGGCCTTGGTATGGGCAACCAGGAAGCTGCGGCACTACCTGTTAGCCCACTCTGTAATGTTGGTTTCGCGTTTGGATCCCATCAAATATCTTTTCGAGAAACCAGCACTTACGGGTAGGCTAGCTCGTTGGCTGTTGTTGCTCTCCGAATTTGATTTGAAGTATGTAACGCGCAAGTCAGTAAAAGGAAGAGCGGTAGCGGAGTTCCTTGCCGACCACCCGGTTGAGGGGAATGAAGCGGTTGAGTATCTATTCCCAGATGAAGCCATTCTACACATCGAAGATGAAATTTGGACGATGTACTTTGACGGAGCGTCAAACCAGTATGGGTATGGGTATGGGATAGGGGTGTTGCTGATAGCGCCCGACGATTCCCGTATCCCTTTAGCATTCAAGCTCCGGTTCAAAGTTTCTAACAATGAAGCAGAGTATGAGGCATGTATTGCTGGCCTGGAAGCAGCCCTCGAACTAGGGGCAAGACGGTTGGACGTCATTGGGGACTCGAACCTTGTTGTGTCTCAAGCAAAAGGAGATTGGAAAGTCAAGGAGGAAAGGATGATAATTTACCACCAAACCTTGGATCTGCTAATTCCTCGGTTTGAGAAGCTAAATTTCACCCACCTCGTAAGAGAGAACAACAGGTTTGCAGATTCACTAGCAACTCTATCTTCTATGATAGACATCCCGTCCGGAGTCCGGATGCGTCCAGTCATTATTGATCAGAAGTTCGCACCAGCATACGAGTCAATTTCCGCCATAGATGAGGTTCAAGACGGCAACCCCTGGTATTACGACATCTGGAACTTCTTGGAAAAGGAGACATATCCACTAGGGGCAAATGCCAAGGATAAGAGGGCTGTCAGGAGAATGGCTGCTCAATTCATTATCTGCGGAGGAAAGCTGTACAAAAGGGGTCATCTAGGAATGCATAAGCTCTGTGTAGAAGCTGAAGAATCGAAATGCCTGATGGAAGCCATCCATGGGGGGGAGTGCGGTGCACACATGAATGGAGTAATGCTGGCCAGAAAGATCCTCAGACAGGGCTACTACTGGTCAACCATGGAGGAGGATTGTATTAGCTTTGTTCGGCAATGCCACAAGTGTCAAATTCATGCAAACCGCATGAACATCCCGCCGTCAAAACTGTACAACATGACTTCACTGTGGCCTTTTTCAGTCTGGGGGATTGATGTGATCGGAGCTGTTACCCCGAAGGGGTCAAACGGGCATGAGTTTATCCTAGTAGCGATAGATTATTTCACAAAGTGGGTCGAGGCCCAATCATACGCGGTGTTGAAGGCGTCGCACGTCGCAAAGTTCATCAGAAACAACATCATCTGTCGCTACGGGGTGCCAAATGAGATAATTTCAGATAATGGTTCCCACTTCAAGAAAGAAGTGATAGACTTGTTGGAGAAATACAATGTGGCTTTTCATAAGTCATCTACATACCGGCCGCAAACCAACGGAGCAGTTGAGGCTGCCAACAAGAATATCAAGCATATACTGCAGAAGATGGTGGAAACCTATCGGGATTGGCCAGACAAGCTGCCATTTGCTCTATGGGGCTACAGGACTTCAATCAGGACTTCTACTGGAGCAACTCCATATTCATTGGTCTATGGAATGGAGGCTGTTCTACCCATCGAGATTGAGGTTCCATCGTTACGAGTATTGGCTGAATGCCAGATAGCCGAAGCAGATTAGCAGCAAAGCAGATTCGAAGAACTCATGCTCTTTGATGAAAGAAGACTGAAAGCACTGTACCACATCCAAGGCTATCAACGCAGGATCGCCCGGGCTTTCAACAAGAAGGTTAAGTCCAGGAATCTGAAAGAAGGAGATTTGGTGCTCAAAGACAACCGAGCTCCCATCCACGACCCAAGGGGCAAGTTCAAACCCAATTGGACTGGTCCTTACATCATCAAAGCTATCTGGTCAGGTGGAGCTGTGGTTCTGATGGATCTAGATGGCTTGGAGTTCTCACAACCGATCAATATGGACAAGTTGAAGAAATACTATCCTTGAGAGGCTCGCTAGGCCGAAAACCCGAAAGGGCGACCTAGGCAAAACTCAGAGCACAAAAAAAATTAGAAAATATAAAAACTGAGCTCGCAAGGTTGAAAACCCGCAAAGGGCGGCCTTGGCAAAAGTTAGAGCGCAAAAGGAGAGTGAAAATACTCGAGTGAACCTTAGCCTGAACTACGTAAGGCTTGATTCCCATCTTTGGGATACGTAGGCAACTTCACCTTGAAGTTCAGCCATAAACTTTTCCCCGATCAACTCTGTCCATTTTGATCATCTCAGTCATCTTTATCCATCAGCATTTATCATGATCTCCGGTACAGTGCTGTTCAGACTAGGGGCAACTTTCCGTTGCCGCGACGGTGCAAAGTTACTCAGACAAGGGGCAACTTTCCGTTGCCGTGCAGTGCCGCATTGTTCTTCAGACTAGGGGCAACTTTCCAGTTGCAAGGATCTGGGGTTGTGCGTCTCAGTGACAAATTTTCGGCGTGTCCAATTCTGATCCACATCGAAAATAGTTTTGAAAAGTTTTAATAAAAGTTGACTTTGTTCAAATTAATCTTTTTACGACTAAGACCATTTTTGGACCAAAAGTGGAAAATTTTCAGTACCATAACCTTCAATTTCATTGATTTCAAAATAGAGTTCTCCTGCTCTTGCATACAATTGAGGTTGCTTTTTAGTGCATTCATAAAGAACACTTGAAAATGCTAAATAAGCAATAAATTTGGGGCACAGTTGAATCAAGTATCTCTGTGTCCCCTCCCAGAGCTGGACGAAGCATCTGATGCCAAACTAGGCCCAACTTGTGCCTCCTCATTGAGCCAATCCAAGCACTCATCGGACAAAGTGCAACTGAAAGTGGAAGCAGGGGCCAGGAGCTCTCTAGTCCTCCATGCTGTAGCATATCGGGCAAGTTGTGCACCCCGGATCGGGAAAGCGGCTGGGTACTTAATCCCCTCCGGTGGGCAGGTCTGATCATGACCAAACTGACGCAGGAACCGGAACGGAAAATAGAATACGCAGTGGGTTAGACCAATCAATTGGATCCCAATCAGCCGAGACATACTATAGCTCATTGCCGGGAGGTTGAGCCAAGGGCAACGCCAAGCAATGCCGTCTACGGACAAATTGCACATCCAATCGAACCACCACCTTTCGTCAAGAGCATTGACTAGGCGCTGCCGAAAGAAGTAGCCTCGAGCTGAATAGGCCGGGCAAGAGCCCACGATCTGCAACTTGTCCATTAACCATACCTAGGGGAGGGATGGAAAATGAGAGAATAAAGAACAGAGAGATGTACGATGAGAGAAAAGTAAGACAAGGGTTTTGTGAGAAAAACCGAGCCTGAGGGTCGAGTGATGTGAGCAAATATATATGTAAGGTTGGGTGGGAAACATTACCTGTAGCAGCAGTGGACTCCCAGCAAACCTAGTCGCCTCCCGGCGATAGACAGAATCTAAGCCCATCAGTGTCTCAGCCAAGGTCATGGCAATACAGCTCTTCCCTTCTCTCAAGCCTTGGGCGACTTCAATCAGGCGAATGCTAGCCCCGCCGAAGCCCGAGGAAAGCAGAAAGTGAGACAACAAACATAAGCAGAGGGCGTGTTGCCGGAAACCCTGCCAATAATGGTTGCTGCGGTCACCGGCGTCGGAAAAACGATGGATCAAGCCGAGGATATCCAGTTCCCCACTGCAAATCAGAGATCGAGCGTCATGCGCCGTGAGCCCACACATCCACCCTAAAGCCTGAGCATGGCCAAAACAGAGCTGGGGCAGGATCACTTCAGAGCATTCAGACTCCATCAAAACCTGAAAATCTTCGAAAGTGGGACACATCTCTTGGCCGCCAAAGCTAAAAACATGCGTCACTGGATTCCAGAACCTTGCCGCGGCATGGAGAAAAGGAAGCTGTAGCGGAGTACGGCTCAGCGTGAATAGTGCATTCAAGCCGAAACCCCGGAAATTCAGCTTTTCCGAGCCATCTAGAGAAGAGATCCAAGACGTAACATTTTCTGCGAGAAACGCCTCCATCTTTGCCTAAAACTAAGATGAAATGAATGTTTCCGAAGTTGAGACTTTTATAGAAGGAAAAACACTATTCACGGGGACACGTGTCAAAAATCTGGTGGCTGCAGGAATAAGTGGCCGGCCGGCCACCTTTTCTGGCTGGCCAGCCATTCTCTTTTTGAAAAACTGGCCGGCCGGCTCCCACTCTCCACAAAATTGGCCGGCTGGCTCCCAAAGATGGCCGGCAGTGCTGCAGTGTATCTCCTTGACTCTGTTTTACCCTTCGAGGGAAAGTTTCAAGCATTTCCATGCAACGGGAGAGTCAAAGGCCTTCATTTCCCTCCGTTTCGGATGCGTTCCGGTGCCTAGATCGTCCGAAGTACACTCTGTTATTGCTGAGCTTTGATTATCAAGTTGTAGTTTTGATTATCGAGTTGTTGTTTTGCTTATCGAGTTGTCTGTCGAGCGGACGTGTTTCGTGTTTTTGAGTCATTGCGCTCTGTTTAAGCAATCTTTGTTTAAGTCTTGTTTACTTACGTTGTCAACATTGTTGTATATTGCTTATCGAGTTGTAAACTTCCTAAGGTTCTGTTATATCTTAGTAGGTTGAGTTGCTTAATTTGTTGCGTCGGTTCACTACCTGACCTGGTGGTTACACATTGCATTCCCATTCAATTTCATTTTTGTGCGAAATAAAATGATGCGATACGATGCTAAAAGTTTAAAATACAAACACCTTTTCAAAAGCTATTTCATTCCATCATGCTTTATAACAAACAAAGGTACAAGTTTTACAAAAAATAAAACTGCCTAACAATGTGCAAAGTGCTACAAACTACTAGCAAAAAGAAAAATAAAGCAGGAAACAGTGGCATCAATGTCCTCGGGAACGGGAATGAGAAACACTCCTCATCCTCTTCTGCGGGACAACCTCTGCGCCATCATCATCAGCTGGGTCGGAGCTGTCATCCTCAGGATCCCCCTCAGCCTCACCACCGGAGCCCCCTTCCTCAGCAGATGTCTCTGACTGACGGTCGGTAGCCTCCTCCTCCTCCTCATCAGGCTCCACCTCCACAACGTGAGCCCTGCGTCTGCGGACGGTTCCTCCTCGAGCTCCACGAAAAGGCCTAGATGGCCCAGCTCCGCGGAAAGGCCGGGATGGCCCAGCCCCCTGAAATGGCCCAGATGGCTCAGCTCCCCAAGGAGGCCCAGGTGGCCTGGACTGCGGCTGACCGGACCATGAAGGCATCTGAAAACAAAGAGTTCAATTCAAATACATCAGTCCAAATATATACATCAGATGCAGATACAAGCAAAAGCTACATGAAGTGGGTGCATGTAAATACAGTGTACAAGTGGGGTGTGTGTCAGATGTGCTCTACACAAGTAGTCTATCGATGCAGTAGAAATTAACATGTCATCAGAAGTATGATAAATGCCAGAAAACTGAAGGGTACCTGAATGCCCGCGACAGACAACTGTGCCTCCCTACGCAGGATCATGCCCTCGAGTGTGGCCACCAGTCCAACCACCTCCTCCATGTACCCTCGAGGTGGCTGCAAAAATATGAGCTCATAATCATCAGTGCACAAAAGAATGTCTAAACATCTGAATGATGAATGAAAAATAGTGGAGCATACCAGTGGTGAGTCAGGATCAATGGCATATCGATCACTCGGCATCGGAGGCTCTAGCGGGATCGGGGTCGGAGAAATAGCCCCATACTGCCACGCCATCAACTCGGTAGGCATATCTGGCCATCCAGGATGAGGATAAGTCGACGGAGTCGGAGGAGCCGGTCTACTCCCACCTCTAGATGTACCAGCCCTGCTAGTGGAAGGGGCGTCTGCAGCCCGAGCCCGAGCCTGACCCGAGGATGACATACCGGCAGGCCTCATCATCGGAATACGAGCTCCCGTCAATGGAGGCATCAAATAGTAAAGCATCACTACCCAGCATGGCGCCGACCACCTCCGAGTAAAAGAGCCTGTCAGCAGTCCGCATACTGATTGGGGGTACTGCGGGAGGATCCTGAGAAAGATACCCCCATACCTGGCGCAGAAAGCGTTCCCCCAGAAACCATGCCCTGCCAACCGGCCCTTCAAGCAGGACCCTATACTGGGAGACGCTCGATCCTCTGAGATACTGGAATCGGAGACCATCACCCAGGGGCGCCCAAGGCTGCCATGTGATCTGCGGATGACAAATGCATAAACCAATCAGAAATCGGAAATGTACAGAGCAAATCAAAGGTGAAAATGAAAGGAACTGAAAGTTCTGGGGTACCTCTGAATGTCGCACAGTGTCAAAGTACTGTCGCAGGTAAAAGAGGGTCTCTCGAGGTCTCGGCCGGTGCGGGCCCTCGAACACCAGTGAATATGGGGTCATGGGAACCCCTACTACCTCCAACTCTGGGGCTAATGATGGGAAGTATACATAGACCCATAGCTGAGAAAAGCAGTGCAGAATGTAAGTACGAAATACTGAGAACAGAATACAGACTGTAGAGTGCGCTGTGTGTGCAATGTACAAGTAATGAAGAGCAGAAATGTAAATCAAGGGGACAGAAAAGTACCTCCCAGGCTCTCCAGTAGCCGCCAAGTAAATCGCCCCGCCCGCGGGAGGTCGCGCTCATATAAAAGTAAAGGGTAGCCAGGCTGGCGCCACCCCAGTCATATCTACTGACCTGTGATAGGTCAACCAGAGCGCTCAGCAAGTATAGCCCGACTGTGTTCCCTCTATCGGCAAATAGGGTAGTCCCAAAGAGGAACATGAGGAAACCGCGGGCATACTGTGCTGCCTCCTCAGAAGTCTCAGGCACCATCTCCGCCCGCCGGAAGTGGGAAGAGAACCAAGTGTATCGGACTCTCCCAGAAACCCTGTCAACGGGCGGGCGAGCCCCCAATAGATACATCCAGGCAGCCTCCCACTCGCCCATGTCCTCATCATATGGGATCGCCCAGCCTCCCACATCAAGGCCAGTCAACACAGCAAAATCCAGGGGCGTCATGGTCATATCCCCGATAGCAGAGAAATGAAAAGAGTTGGTGGTGTCCCACCATCTCTCTACCAACGCTGCCATCAGTGTCCTCCTGGCAGGACAACGTGACAACCCAACGCAGAAGGGCCCGAACCCCGCCAAGTCTACTAAGTCTCGGACGCCCTCCGGGAGCTCAGCGTACCAGTCCCGCGCGATGGTAGAACCATACCCCCGCACACTGCGGGAACCAACCTGCATTCAGAATGAATACATGTGTCAATAATGAAATGAAATGGGCTGTGTGCCAATGAGATGAAATGGGCTGTGTGCCAATGAGATGAAATGGGCTGTGTGCCGATGAAATGAAATGGGCTGTGTGCCAATGGAATGAAATGGGCTGTGTGCCAATGAGATGAAATGGGCTGTATGCCGATGAAGCGAAATAAGCTACATGAAAATTTAATTTGGGCTGCGTGTTCAACTTTCTATTAGTGTGGGCTGCGTGTTCACTATTTAATCTGGGCTGCGTGTTCAGAAAATTTGAAGTTTGGGCTGCGTGCTCAACTTTCTATCAGTGTGGGCTGCGTGTTCACTATCTATCTGGGCTGCATGTTCAGAAAATTTGAAGTTTGGACTGCGTGTTCAACTTTCAGTTAAATTGTGGGCTGCGTGTTCACTATCCATCTGGGCTGCGTGTTCAGAAAATTTGAAGTTTGGGCTGCGTGCTCAACTTTCTATCAGTGTGGGCTGCGTGTTCACTATCTATCTGGGCTGCGTGTTCAGAAAATTTGAAGTTTGGGCTGCGTGTTCAACTTTCAGTTAAATTGTGGGCTGCGTGTTCACTATCTATCTGGGCTGCGTGTTCAGAAAATTTGAAGTTTGGGCTGCGTGTTCAACTTTCAGTTAAATTGTGGGCTGCGTGTTCACTATCTATCTGGGCTGCGTGTTCAGAAAATTTGAAGTTTGGGCTGCGTGTTCAACTTTCAGTTAAATTGTGGGCTGCGTGTTCACTATCTATCTGGGCTGCGTGTTCAGAAAGTTTGAAGTTTGGGCTGCGTGTTCAACTTTCAGTTAAATTGTGGGCTGCGTGTTCACTATCTATCTGGGCTGCGTGTTCAGAAAATTTGAAGTTTGGGCTGCGTGTTCAACTTTCAGTTAAATTGTGGGCTGCGTGTTCACTATCTATCTGGGCTGCGTGTTCAGAAAATTTGAAGTTTGGGCTACGTGTTCAACTTTCTATTAGTGTGGGCTGCGTGTTCACTATTTAATCTGGGCTGCGTGTTCAGAAAATTTGAAGTTTGGGCTGCGTGTTCAACTTTCTATCAGTGTGGGCTGCGTGTTCACTATTTAATCTGGGCTGCGTGTTCAGAAAATTTGAAGTTTGGGCTGCGTGTTCAACTTTCTATCAGTGTGGGCTGCGTGTTCACTATTTAATCTGGGCTGCGTGTTCAGAAAATTTGAAGTTTGGGCTGCGTGTTCAACTTTCTATCAGTGTGGGCTGCGTGTTCACTATTTAATCTGGGCTGCGTGTTCAGAAAATTTGAAGTTTGGGCTGCGTGTTCAACTTTCTATCAGTGTGGGCTGCGTGTTCACTATTTAATCTGGGCTGCGTGTTCAGAAAATTTGAAGTTTGGGCTGCGTGTTCAACTTTCTATCAGTGTGGGCTGCGTGTTCACTATTTAATCTGGGCTGCGTGTTCAGAAAATTTAAAGTGTGGGCTGTGTGTTCACTTTCGAATTCGGGCTGTGTGTTCGACAAATCAGTGTTTGAGCCATGTGTTCACCTCTTAACTAATGTGTACTGTGCGTTCGCAAGTAATTAATGAGCCGAGTGTTCAGAAATTCGAGTGTTGAAACTACATGTTCAGGATGCAAGCAAAGTACTACGTCATAAGCTAAACTGCGTGTTCAAGCATGGCAAAGGTGCGAAATCTACGAAAAAATACAGAAGATGAAGTAAATACCTCTCCGGCCTCATGAGAGAGGTGATGCTCCGGCTCTCAGAGAAGCAGATCCACGGGTGCTCGCTCGTCAAAGCTAGTAAAGTGACGGAAGACAGCACGCGGGAGGACGTGTACTGGCGGACGGTACCTCCCGGGAATAAAAGGTCGGGTCCTCGGGGGTAGAGTCATGGGATCGAAATCATCTCCGGCACCTGGAAAACCTCCGCCGTGGGGAGAATTGCCCGCCATTTTCAAAGAATCTGCAAAAGGAGCAAAAATGAGCGAAAATGAGCCAAAATTGGAAAACGTCAACAAAAGTCAACTCCCGAGAAAATCTTCCAAATATTGAGACAAACTTACCTCAAGTGGCGAAAATGCGAAAAGAAGCTCCGAAGCCGGAATTTAATCGCTCCAAAGTGCTTGAAACTGAATGTTTTTGCAGAAATAATTTGCACGGGGCGTTGGAAAACGCGTATGAAACTCAGATCTGGAGAAGAAAATGTTGTGGGAGGCAAGAAAGGAAGGAGCCTCGGCTGCCTTATATAGGCCCCAAGCCTTGGTTGAAGAAGCATGGAGAAAGGAGGTGAAAAGACCAAACTGCCCTCGGATCTGGGCATATGGCCGGCCGGCCCCTTTTTCTAGCCGGCCAGCCATTTCCTTTTTGGAAAACTGGCCGGCCAGCCATTTGCTTTATGGAAAACCGGTTGGCCACCTCCTCCCTCTCATATAACCGGCCGGCCATGTCCCCCACATGCCCACCTAGCTCCCTGCAAATTTTGAGGAAGATTGGAGTTCCCGGGACTTGAAAAAGTTCAAGAAAAGTACACTTCCGGTCGCAAAATTGCTCCGTCGGAACTTCGGCTTCAAGATCTGGCATGTGTCTCATCATCACTCATCAAAATCAAAGTGTATCCTTTTTGAATGAGTTGTAACCTTTCAGGGAAGCAGATCGGAGGCCGTGATCGAGTCGCCTTCGCCGAAACACGCGTTTCCGTACTCGTTGTTTCATGACGAATGAACACCCTGAGTTGTGCTCGTTTTGCACCATCATGCACATAATTCGCATTCTCATGAGCATGCTCACATTTTTATGCACATTCCTTGATGTTAACCATACTTCTGTGCTTGGGCATGCATTGTCACGCATGTCCCACTCTTGCATTACGTTGCATTCACTTGCCGGCACTGCGTATGTCAAACTTCCAGAATCACATCGGATATATAGCATATTGTACTTGTTGCATTTTTTTCTCTTTTGCAGGCACGATATTGTATGTACGGTTCAATTGAAGCTGGTGCGACCAGACGAATCGCGCAGGTATCGTATCTTCTCCGTGTGAGACGTGGCGGGGATTGAATAATCCTCCGCATTCTTAAACTGCATGAAATGTAGTTGTTGCTTTGCATTCTTGCTTAAAACTGTTGCATCTATTTGCGAATACTTGCTTCATTACAGCTTGCTGCATTCGCATGATCATTGGGTTACCTCCGGCTCTTTGCATATCATTTGCATTTTGCCCCTGCCTGCGGGCATCCCTGCGGGCACATATCTGTTTATTTTGTATGTTTGTCTAAGTCTTCGGCCTTGTCAAAAATGGGTCGTCTCTGGGCTTTGACATTCACTCCCGTCACTTGTGACTTTCGAGTTCTGTCAAAGAGGGGCAACTGTAGACACCCTATTTTTGACCGACCTTGAGACTCAGACGTCACCAGTTGAGTACTTGGTGATATTGCATAGTGTGCTCGTTCAGAAGTTTCAGAGTCACGGCCGTGAGCCCTGCCTCCGGACTTCCGAACCCTCTTTTGTACTTTGCCTCGGTTTGCGAACCAGGCTCGGTTTTCTTTGTTTCTTTTCCTGAGGGGAGGGAGAGGTCCGGTAAACCATCTCTCAATGTCCGTAGGCTACATTTGGTGGCCATAGGCCATTTTTCCCATTTCGGAGTCCGGTTTCCGGTTTTCGGAGCCGTCAGGCCGTGTGCCTCGGTTCGGGACCGCTTAACCATCTCCTATTGCTCCGGTTTTTGGCATACTTCCTATTTTCTCCCTTTTGAGGGACACTGGGGTCTGAGAAACCCACTTCGTGGCCGAACGCCACTTTCGGTGCTTAACAGCCCATTTTCGGGACCTCGAACTGCGCGTTTTGGTCCCCGAGCTTTCGTTTTGCAACGGTTTTCGTTCATTTTTGGCAGGTACCTCTGTTTTATCACCGGGGAGGTCACTGAAGGGTGGGAGGCCAGCAATTGTTGCAGCAACCAGTTATACATCCTCCGACGCCCTCCGACGCTCGTTTTTCGCACTTCCGGGCTAATGTTGAACACCTTGGGCCCATTTTCTCAAACTTTGAACCACATATTTGTGATGTACACACATGAGAGGATCCTAAAAGTTCATGGCTGGCCATTAATTCAACTTGACCCTTTTGACCCCTTCCTTCCGGGCTAATGTTGAACCCCTTGGACCCTTTTTCTTGAACTTTTAACCACATATTTGTGATGTACACACATGAGAGGACCCTAAAAAGAGGTGGTCGGCCAGTAATTCAAATTGACCCTTTTGACCCCCTCTTTCCAAGCTAATGTTGAACCCCTTGGACCCACTTTCTTGGACTTTTAACCACAGGGTTGTGTTGTACACATATAGGAGGACACCACCAGTTGGTGGCCGGCCAGAAAATCTGATTGACCTTTTTGACCCCTAGCCGGCCGGCTAGGGGGTGTGGCCGGCCGGCCACCTGGAGCAAAAGTAATAGGTCGGCCGGGATCTTGGCACTGTGCACTTTACAGCTGTGGGGTTTTATCCCCCAGAAAATATCCCAATCCGGGGGATATTTTGTGGGGGAAAGTTTGTCTCCTTTTCCCCCACCTTTACACCCTCTTCTTGGCCTTTATAACAAGCAAGCTAGATCCTTTGTTGGGGTTAGAAAACTTCACCTTCAAGCCTCCATACACAACTCCATCTCCATACCTCTCATTTCTTTAAAAATCTCTAAGTCCCTAAGCACCATTTCTTCTACACCACCAAGCTCTACCACCACCACCTCTTTTCCAGCAACAAGGAAGGTTTCTCAAAGGCCAAAGTAGCTGCAAATTGATCCAAGAAGCAACAAAAGTCTTAGTCTTCAAGGGTGAGTAACTTTTCTTCACTTTGACCCTTTTTCTTGATCTATTGGTAAGCCCCACATGCTTTTTGTTTCAAGCTCCAGCCCTAACTGAAAAGGGCCCTCTTTTGAGCTCATCTTCACTTTTCATTAAGGGATCAACCCTGTTTGAGCCCTCCATGATGCACTTGCTTCATTGATCCTCTTATATGTCATAGTTTTGCATGCTATTTTTGGCCCATGAGTAATCTGTTTTCGAGCATGTTGTAAACTGATATTAGGCTTATTTTGAGCCCCTCTTCAACATTTAAGAAGGGCTCAACACCATTTGGGACTTCCATGTTGTACCTACCTTTATACTCCTCTTTTCTTCCCTATTCTTGCATGCAATGGCAGCCTACCATGCTTTTGTTTTTGGCCATTTTACAGTTCTGAAAAGGTGCTTATTTTGGTCCATTCTTCATGTTTTGTTTATGGTCTTTCATGGTTTAGGACCTCTATAAGTCACTTCATGTTATATCTCACTTTCGGTTCGTTTTCTTGCACGTTTTGTTAGCCTACCATGCTTTTGTTTTTGGACATTTTACAGGCCTAGAGATAGTCTTATTTTGACCTATACTTCATGTTTTATTAAGGGTCCTTGGCTGTTTGGTGAATATTTCGCATACCTCATGTTATAGCCACTTTTGAGCCTCATTTTGCATCACATTTTTATCATATTTGTATACTGATTTTGAGGTTGCCATAAACTGTAAATGTGCCTATTTTTGGTCCCTCTTCAGTGTTGTAGAAGGAAATGTTTCAGTTTGGATTTTTCTTATATCACTTGCTTCATTACCCCTCTTTTGGCCCCTATTCTTGCATGCTATTTTTGTCATACCTATGCTTGCTGTTTGGCCATGTTTATAACTGTGAAAGTGCCTTTTTTGGGACTTCCTAGCTTCTGTCTTTGCATTTCATGTCCATGTTGTGCATGTTTGGCATAGCTATAGGCCATTTCGGGTGCCTAAATTCGCATTTCGGGACAATCCCATGCATTTCATGTCATTTCGCCTCATTTCGGGGCTGCTTTCCCCCACTTTTCAGTGCTGAAATCCTATTACCATGTTTGCATATCATTTCCACGCCATAGTTCGCATTCTTCCATTGCCTCGGTTCGAGGCATTTCTTTTTTTATCTACTGGCCTCTTATGTGAGTGTGGCTGAGTCTCTCTCATGTTAGTGTAAGTCCATGTTGCATTTTGTATGCCATTTCTGCCATATTGCATTGCGTATGCCATTGCCTCGGTTTGCGTGTCCGAGTGCACGCATTTCGAGGCACTTCATTTTTCATTCACCGACATCCTATGTGAGTGTGGCTGAGGCTCACTCATGTTGGTATAAGCCCATATCATGTTTCCATGTCATTACATCGCATTCTGCCATTGCCTCGGTTTGCGTGCCCGTGTGCACGCATTTCGAGGCACTTCATTTTTCATCCACCGGCATCCTATGTGAGTGTGGCTGAGGCTCACTCATGTTGGTATAAGCCCATATCATGTTTCCATGTCATTACATCGCATTCTGCCATTGCCTCAGTTTGCGTGCCCGTGAGCACGCATTTCGAGACAATCCATTTTCATCTACCGGCTTCTTATGTGAGTGTGGCTGAGGCTCTCTCATGCTAGTATAAGTCCATGTTACATTTTCCATGTCATTTACATTGCGTATGTCATCGCCTCGGTTTGCGTGCCCGTGTGCACGCATTTCGAGGCATCTCATTTTCATAGCATAGTGCATACTAGGTTGTATCTTAGATTGCATTCTGTTATTTTCTCAGTTTGCGTGCCTGTGTGCACGCATTTCGAGGCATCTCATTTTCATAGCATAGTGTATACTAGGTTGTATCTTAGATTGCATTCTGTTATTTTCTCGGTTTGGGTGCCCGTGTGCACGCATTTCGAGGCATCTCATTTTCATAGCATAGCGCATACTAGGTTGTATCTTAGATTGCATTCTGTCATTTTCTCGGTTTGCGTGCCTATGTGCACGCATTTCGAGGCATCTCAATTTCATAGCATGGTGTATGTTAGGATTGTATCTTAGTTGCATTTCATGCATATCATGCATATTGCATCGTGTTCGGAATAGGAGTTAGCCCGGGCACGGGAAACGAGGTGCATTTCGTACTCCGAGTGACGGAATGCGTCTCAATTCCCCAGTCACCGACACTCCGGATTATCCATGATGGAGTTAGGTTTTAGTTGTAGTTTCATGTGCATTCATTCTATATTGAGTTGTGCATTTCGACTCCTCGGCCATCATGTCTCGGTATGCGTGATTGGTGGCACGAGGATCGAGACATGCATATATCTGTGCAAATACATTGCTATGCCCCTTTCCGGCTCTCTGTTGCAGCAAAAATCAAGAATCAGCAACTTTTTGGGGCTTGGCACGCATTTCAAGAACAGGTGTAAACAGAGGCTAATTGGGGCATTCCGGTGGATTTCCGCGCAAGGCAACTCGGACATGCATCATCCATCAGAAGCAAGGCAGTCCCTAGCTTGCAGGCCAGTTTTATTTACTTTCTTAGTTAATTCATTAATTAATTAGGAATTTGTATATTATTCGGACTGTAATATTCTTTCATTTGGGACTGTATTATTTATTCAGACCCTCCGAGTGAGGGCACAATTGTAATAAGTGTGCGTGAGTGTGTTGTATGTCTTCCAACCCCACGTCTTTCTCCCTTTTATTTACCAGCTTATGATGGTTAGATTAGGGCATATTTCGATTAGCATACAGTATGATAGCATGTTTGCATCATTCATCTGTATTGCATGTACCGGGCTCGGCACATCATACTAACTGCATTGTACTTTCAATTCCAAATTGAATACATGATAGTTGTAGCATTTCATATACCATCTTAGAATAGCCGAGCCTGCTATAGTTGCATTTTTGCATGTATTGCATTAGGCATCTCTGTATACTTAGGATCATGCATGATTTCTAATGTAGTTTCTATTTTGGCTTGGAGTACTCGGTAAGTTTTTATGCTTTAGCATCCTTGCATGTGTGTGAGTGACTGCCATGAACAGCATGCTTACCATGAGGCTATTTGCTTATGTGATATAACTGCCTGAGTGCCTGTGGGTGAAGGTTGGGTTATCTGAATTGGAGTAAATCATCAAATGTTTCGAACCTACCTGCGGGTAGCAAAACCTCTTTCAAAAACAAACATGAAATGTTTTGTCCCAATTCAGGCGACCCAGTCTATACTTATATGCTGTGAGCATCACATAGTAATCTAGGCTAAATAACCGGAATAAGAACATACAATGTTTTCAAAAAATAGATATCATGGTTAGTAGAGGCCGGTCTATGACCGGGCGAGCGGGGGTGCTCACGAAGTGACCTTCCCCAATCGTACCCAAGTTCCCGAGCCGAGGTAACTTTGGTGATGACAGACACGTGGCCTTTTGGCACCGAGTCAGGGTTTCCTAAATTTCCCAAAATAAAATATTTAGGTGGCGACTCTGTATCTGGCAAAGCAGTCCATGTTTGGCACTTCTTTCAAAAAAATCAGTTTTCTCAAAAACGATTTGCCGGATTTGGACTCTTTGGTTTAGACTTAGAACCGTGACTACGAAAGTCGAGTCCGAGCTGTAGCGAGGTCCCCCGCGGGCTTGTTACAGCATGGCATTTTGTTCCCCTCCATACACGTGTATGGAGGGATGGCCTTCTTGTTAGCTTACCTTGTAAGCTTTACAAGATTGGCTCCTCTATAAGAGGAGCCCTCCCCTCTTGGCTTGAGGTTAGACATTTTAGAGAGAAAAGTTGTGTGAGAGCTCTGGTTTTAGGTTTAGGGTTTCATACATATTCTATCTCTATACCTCTCTCTCATTTGGCCTTTGTGTGTGTATAAGTGTGTTTGTGTCTTACTATTGCACACAAACACATAGTGTTACACCTTTGTTTGATTCTTGAAGGGCCAGAGGTTTGTTCTTGAAGCTTTGGAGCTGTTTTGAGCTCAAGAAAGGGGCTGGTCCACCATTTGTGAAGAGGGTCTTCAAGGGTAACAATCTTACTCCTTTATTCCCCATTTTTGCATACTACTTTTGCCTATCTGTAGACGTCCCCGAACGCCCCGGGAGGGAAGAGCTCCCGTTCCGTTCATATTGGGGTCACTACAGCTCAGGACTCTCAAATTTGTCACGGTTCTAAGTCTGAACCAAAGAGTCCAAATCCGGCAAATCGTTTTGAGAAAACAGATTTTTGAAAGAAGTGCCAAACATGGACTGCTTTGCCAGATACAGAGTCGCCACCTAAATATTTTATTTTGGGAAATTTAGGAAACCCTGACTCGTTGCCTAAGGCCACGTGTCCGTCATCACCAAAGTTGCCTCGGCTCGGGAACTTGGGTACGATTGGGGAAGGTCACTTCGTGAGCACCCCCGCTCGCCCGGTCAGAGACCGGCCTCTACTAACCATGATATCTATTTTTGAAAACTTTGTATGTCCTTATTCCGGTTATTAGCCTAGGTTACTATGTGATGCGCACAGCATATAAGTATAGACTGAGTCGCCTGAATTGGAACAAAACATTTCATGTTCGTTTTTTGAAAGATGGTTTGCTACTCGCAAGTAGGCTTTAAAAACATTTGATGATTTATTCCAATTTAAACAACCCAACCTTCACCCACAGGCATTCAGGCAGTTATATCATATAAGCAATTAGCCTCATGGTAAGCATGCTGTCATGGCATTCACTCACACGCATACAAGGATGCTAAAGCATAAAGCTCACCGGGTACTCCAAGCCAAAACAAAAACTCATTAGAAATCATGCATGAATCCTAAGTATACAGAAATGCCTAATGCAACACATGCAAAAATGCAACTATAGCAGGCTCGGCTATTCTAAACATGGCATATAGAATGCTATAACTAACACGTATTCAATTTTGAAATTGAAAAATACAACGCAGTTAGTATGATGCGCCGAGCCCGGTGCATGCAATACAGATGAATGATGCAAACATGCTGTCATACTGTATGCTAATTTAAACATGCCCTAATCTAACCATCAAAAGCGGATAAATAAAAGGGAGAAAGACGTGGGGTTGGAAGACATACAACACACACACGCACACTTATTACAGTTATGCCCTCGCGCAGAGGGTCCGAATAAATATACAGTCCCGAATAAAAGAATAGTACAGTCCAAATGAATACAGTCCAAATAATGTACAAATTCCCAATTAATTAACAAACTAACTAAGAAAGCTGTAAAACTGGCGTGCAAGCCAGGGGGTACCTTGCTCCTGATGAATGATGCATGTCCGGGTTGTCTTGCGCGGAAATCCATCGGGATGCCCCAATTAGCCTCTGTTTTGTGATTTTTCTTGGAAAGCGCGCCAAACTCCGGAAGTTTGCTGATTCTTCATTTGCTACAACAGAGAGCAAGAAAGGGGCATAGCAATGTATTTTCACAAATATATGCATGCCTCGATCCTCGTGCCACCAATCACGCATATCGATGCATGATAGCCGAGGAGCCGAATTGCGCAATTCAATATGGAATGAATGCACGTATAAATACAACAAAACCTAACTCCATCATGGGTAATCCGGAGTGTCAGTGATTGGGGAATTGAGACACGTTTCGTCACTCGGAGTACGAAACGTACCTCGTTTCCCGTGCCCGGGCTATCTCCTATCCCGAACACGATGCAATATGCATGATATGCATGAAATGCAACTAAGATACAGCCTGGCATGCACAATGCTATGAAAATGAGATGCCTCGAAGTGCACGCACACGGGCACGCAAACCGAGAAAATGCATGAATGCGATCTAAGATACAACCTAGTATGCACAATACCATGAAAATGAGATACCTCGAAATGCGTGCACACGGGCACGTAAATCGAGAAAATGACATACGCAATGTAAATGACATGGAAATGTGATATGGGCTTATACTAACATGAGAGAGCCTCAGCCACACTCACATAAGAGGCCGATGAATGAAAATGAAGTGCCTCGAAATGCGTGCACACGGGCACGCAAACCGAGGCAATGGCATACGCAATGCAATATGGCTAGAATGGCATATAGAATGCAACATGGACTTATACTAACATGAGAGAGCCTCAGCTACACTCACATAAGAGGCTGATGGATGAAAATGAAGTGCCTCGAAATGCGTGCACACGGGCACGCAAACCGAGGTAATGGCATACGCAATGCAAATGACATGGAAATGGCATATAGAATGCAACATGGACTTATACTAACATGAGAGAGCCTCGGCCGCACTCACATAAGAGGCCGATGGATGAAAATGAAGCGCCTCGAAATGCGTGCACACGGGCACGCAAACTGAGGCAATGACATATGCAATGCAAATGACATGGAAATGATATGCAAATATGCTAATGGAGTTTAGGCACTGAAATAAAGGGGAAAACAGCCCCGAAATGAAGCGAAAACACACCCGATGCATGGAATCTCTCCCGAAATGCAAATTAGGCGCATAGAATGAACTACAGCTATACAAAGCATGCATAATTGACACATGGAATGAAAAGACAGAAGCAAGGCAGCCCAAAAATAATCATTTTACTAGTACAAAACATGGCAAAACAGCAAGCAAAAATAGGGCAAAATTAGCATGCGAAAATGGCCCTAAACATGAGGTTATGAAGCAACTTACAGCTGCAACCTCCAAATGGGTTAGGGCCCTTCAAAAACATTGAAGAGGGACCAAAAATAAGCACTTTCACAGAACTGTAAAAACCTCAAAAATAAACATAGATAAGGCTAAGTTCTTACGCAAGAAAACGGACCAAAAGGTGGCCAAAGAGGCAAGTGGTATATACAAAGCCCAAACTGAAAAATTCCCTTCTACAACATTGAAGAGGGACCAAAATTAAGCATATTTTCAGAACTGTAAAAACTCCAAAACAATATACAAACATGCTAGAAGTGCAACGCAAAATGAGGCTCAAAGGAGGCTATAACATGAAGTATGCAAAATATTCCACAAATGGCCAAAGACCCTTAATGAAACATGTTACGAAGGTCAAAATAAGGCCATCTCTAGGCCTGTAAATCGTCCAAAAATGGAAGCATAATGGGCTGCCGAAGCATGCAAGAAAACGGTATTTAAGGAGGATATTGAAGCAAGTGCAACATGGAGGGCTCAAACAGGGTTGAGCCCTTAATGAAACATGAAAATGAGCTCAAAAGAAGGCCACTTTCAGTTATGGCCGGAGCTCAAAGCAAAAAGCATGTATGGCTTAGAGATGGTGTAAAAAATGAGCTAGAAAAGAGGGAAATTGGACTTACCTTTGAAGACCAACACTTTTGTTGCTTCTTGGACCAGATTTGGTGACTCTAAGTTGCTGGAATTCTTCCCCTTGCTGCTGGAATGGAAGGGTGGTGGTAGAGCTTGAAGATGATGGAGAAATGGAGCCAAAACTTGAAGGAAATGGAGTGATATCTATGTATATCCTCCAAGCACCCCTCCTAACCTTTTTCCTTGAGTTGGGAGGCCAGAAAAATCTGCAAGAGAGGGAGAGAGGAGTCTAGCAAAAGTGTAAGCCAATCAAGCCTCTTGTTCCCCCACAAAATATCCCCCGGATTAGGATATTTTCTGGGGGAAACAGCTATACAGCTGTAAAGTTGACATTGAGAGGAACATGGCCGGCTTATTGTTTTTGCTGCAGGTGGCCGGCCGGCCACCCCCCCTAGCCGGCCGGCTAGGGGTCAAAAGGGTCAAGAATAATTAGTGGCCGGCCACCACATATTGGTGGCCTCCCAGGTCTCCTCTTCACAACCCTGTGGTTCGAATCTGGAAACTCTGAAACAGGAGGGAGAACAAGCCAAATTGAGGAGGGGTTCAAAAGGGTCAATTGGATTTAATGGCCGGCCATGAACTTTTAGGATCCTCCCATGTGTGTGCAACACAAATATGTGGTTCAAAGTTCAAGAAAAATGGCCCAGGTTGTTCAACATTAGCCCGGAAGTGAGAAAAACAGGCGTTGGAAGGCGCCGGAGGATATATAACTGGTTGCTGCAACAATTGCTGGCCTCCCACCCTTCAGTGACCTTCCCGGTGATAAAACAGAGGTACCTGCCAAAAATGAACGAAAACCGATACAAAACGAACGTTCGGGGGCCAAAACACGCAGTTCGGGATCCCGAAAATGGGCTGTTAAGCACCGAAAGTGGCGTTCGGCCACGAAGTGGGTTTCTGAGACCCCAGTGTCCCTCAAAAGGGAGCAAATAGAATGTATGCCAAAAATCAGAGCAAACGGAGATGGTTAAGCGGTCCCGAACCGAGGCACATGGCCTAACGGTTCCGAAAACCGGGAACCGGGCTCCGAAATGGGCAAAATGGCCTACGGCCATGAAATGTAGCCCACGGCCACTGAGAGATGGTCTACAGGACCTCTCCCTCCCCTCAGGAAAAGAAACAGAGAAAATCGAGTCTGGTTCGCAAACCGAGGCAAGGCACAGAAGAGGGTTCGGAAGTCCGGAGGCAGGGCTCACGGCCGCGACTCTGAAACTTCTGAACGAGCACATTATGCAATATCACCAAGCGCTCAACTGGTGACGTCTAAGTCTTAAGGTCGGTCAAAAATGGGGTGTCTACACTATCTTAGAACTGTTTTTTAGCTTAGTGTATAATATAAAAAAGTTCTTTTTTTTAGGCCCTCTAAATAGTTTGTTTAGAGTGTTTTGTGGTTTGAGGTTGTTTGACCCCTCATAAGCCTTGTAAGGCTCCATTTTGTGCTATTTTGTGTAAGCTCCGAGACCTTGGTGTTTGGGCCTCCTCACCACTGAAATCTTGAGGGATTTCAGAGGTGAGGATGGTGCCTTGAGGTCCCAAGAAGGAGAGGGCCACCCCCTCTCCATGTTGTCCTTGAAAAGGACCATTTTTGGCCTCTTGAGGGAGCACCTAGCTAAGCTTCATGTTGACCGTGCCTTAACTGATTTTTGTGCTTATTATGTCATAATATGCCTCTATTTTTTGTTGGTTTTGGTACACCATGCATGCTTAGCATACCTACCTTGTAATGCCATGTTTAGGCCTTAACATGCCTTAGGTTGTAAGCCATTGTTCTAGCATGTTTTAGGCCTAGCTTTGTGAAGTTTTTGTGCTTATTTTGCCATGTTTGAGGTCTGTCCTAGGTTGTTTGGGTCGACCTTGGCATGCTTAGTATAGCCCCTTTGCATTTTTGGTTTGTTGGCCTTAAGTGTGTGAATGTACAGCATGCATCCTTGCCTTAATTTAGTGGGTTGGGACCATTTGCCATGTTATTTCAGTCCCTTTAACATGTTTGTATGCTTGTCTTGGATGCCTCTTTGAAGCTTTGAAAGCTTGTCTTGCATGCTCCATGTTTTGGTCATTGCGCATGCTTTTGAATTTGAGCCATTTAGATGCCATCTAGGTGTCCCTTGGGTGTTGTCTAGGCCTGCCTTAGACCTATTTTAAGTCCTCTTAGTCTTGTGAGGTTTAGTTGACTTAGTCCTGGTTTAAGCCTCTTGGCTTGTCTTGGGTTTTTGGCTTTGTTTGCATGCCTTGTTTATCTTGTTTAATTGGCTTAGCACCTTTTGTAACATGATTTTCAATGCTTACCTTGCATGCCATTAGTCCATGTTATGCCTCTTTCAAGTGTGCTTGAGAGTTGTCCTTTTGTGTTTAAGTGTTAGCCCTTTGACATGTGCATGTGTGTATGTGTGTTTAGTCCTCATTTCATAGCACTTATGGCCACTGTTTTGGGCCTAATTAGAGCTGCCTAAATCATGCTTAAGTCCATCCTTTGCTTGCTTGCATGCTTACCTTGCATGTTTGTTTGCATGCTTGCATGTACATCTTGCATTCCCATGTTGCATCCTTAGCTTCCATGCCTAGGTTGCATTGCATCTAGCATGCATGTCTTGTTCCTTGATCTAGTGATAGGAATTGGGCTTTGGTTTGTTGGTTTGCATTGCATTTGACATCAAAATGTGCACACTTGGTCCCTTGGGACCTCACGCATGGAAATGCGCGATTGATGGTCCGAGAACCAAGGAGCATGTCCCTTTGAGTCACTAACATGATAAGGGACATGATTGGTGCATATATAGCTTGAATTGCATTGCCATGCAAAGTCCTGTCCTCTGCTGCTGTCAAACAGGTTCTGCAGGCACTTTCTGCCGATCGACTGCATGGAGTGCCAACCGGCAACCCATTGATGGCCAAGGGATGCATTCACAACCGGTGATCACATACCACTACCGGTGGCCATTCTACTCAGCCGGCGGTGTCTCCCAATGTCCAGGGAAGCAATCCTGAGACTTTGGCAGCCTTCAGAGGAGTATAGCAGGGAAAACAGGGGCAGCTTGCGCATGGCAGTGAATTCCCGAGCAAGGCCGAGCATGCATTGCATTGAGCTCTCTTCCCGAGGCGGTTTACTGTTTTCCTAGATTAGTTAATTTGCTTAGCTAATCAGATGGCATGTAATATTTAATTAGCTTGTAGGTTTATTATCTGTATTTTCTTTCGGTCCCTCCGAGCGAGGGCAAATTTGTAATAAGTGTGGGTGAGTGTGTGCATGTCTTCCAATCCCCACTTCTTTCTTCCCTTTCATTACCTGCTTATGAAGGTAGATTAGGGCATGCTTAAATTAGCATACCTTATGCTATGCATGCGTGCATCCATACATTTGTCTTACATGCACCAGGCTCGGTACATCATGCTAACTGCATTTGTACTTCAATTCCAAATTGAATACGTGTATCAACTGATTGCATTTCACATGCCATGTTTAGGTTAGCTGAGCCTACTCTAAATTGCATCTTGTATGTGTTGCATTAGTCAATTTGACATGACCTAGGACCATGCATGTTGGCTAACTAGTTTATTGTTTTGGCACGGAGTACGATGTAAGTATTTTATGCTTTAGCATACCGCATGCGTGTGAATGCTATTATGACAGCATGCTTACCATGTGGCTAGATGCTTATGTGATATAACTGCTTGAATGCCTGTGGATGAAGGTTGGATTGTCTGAGTTGGAATGGCTCATTGAAATCCGCGTTTTAGCTTACTTGCGAGTAGCAAATTCCAAAACATTTTTCCAAAACAAACGGATATGCAATGTTTATTTCCAAATTAGGCAATCTAGTCTATACTTGTTTGCTGTGCGCATAACATAGTAATTCTAGGCTAATAATCGGGATAAGAACACATAACGTTTTCAAAAAAGGATATCACGGTTAGTAGAGGCCGATCTTCGGATCGGGCGAGAGGGGGTGCTCATAGCTGACCTTCCCCAATCGTACCCAAGTTCCCGAGCCGAGGCAACTTTGGTGATGACGGACACGTGGCCTTTGGCACCGAGTCAGGGTTTCCTAAATTCCCCCTTAAAAAATATTTAGGTGGCGACTCTGTATCTGGCAAAGCAGTCCATGTTTGGCACTTCTTTTCAAAAATCTGTTTCTCAAAACGATTTGCCGGATTTGGACTCTTTGGTTTAGATTGAGAACCGTGACACAAATCGAGTCCGAACTATAATGAGGCCCACGGGCGCGTCTACACACATCGGCTTGACCAGTTGGATGCTAGGATGGATACCCTTGACAGTCGCCTTGATGAACAGAGAACTATGCTTGCCCAGATTCTCTTCTTACTCCAAATGCAGCAGCCACCTCCACCTGATTCTTAGTTCTTGACAGTCCTTGGTTCCTTCCTTATGGACAGTTTTTCTGGTTTCTATTTTCTGGACAGCTTTGGTTTCTTTATTTGGATAGTTTTTTCTGATGGTGTATATGACTGTTTTTTTTTGGGTCACTCCCGGACAAAAAAAAGGGGAGTATGGTATACTCATATGTTTTGTTTTTGGGGGGTATATATGTTTAGGATAATTATATGTTTTTGTAGGCAGCACTTAGGGGTTGTTTGGGATGACCTAAATAAGTGCACTTTTTGTCTTTTTACGAAAAGATGTGCAGAAAAGTAGAGAGATGATGTGATGGAAAAAAGATAAAAAGTGTGTACTTATTTTGGGTTGCCAAACTTGGCCTTAGACTTATGGGCAACAAGTTTGTTTTGTTTATATTGGAATTTAAGTTGCTAATGATGTTGATATTGGTTTCTGTTTTTTTTTAGTCTTGATGGTTTCTTATGATGAATAACAATTCTCTCCAAGTTTATGTTATGCAGCTTGTTTATTTTGTGTAGATTATTTGTTCATCAAGATTGGTTTTATAGTTGGTTCTTTTTCTAGTTCTATAGTTGGTTTGTTTAGTTTGTTCATTTGTTTAGGAAATTTTGTTAGAAAGTTTTGTCTGGGTATTGACAAAGGGGGAGATTGTTAGGTCCCTTAGTGTTGTCAATCCCGCGAACAAACTTGTGTGATTGAGTTGTAAATTTCCTTGCTATTTTGTCTTCCTCACTGAAAGAGATGAATGTGCGCTCGAGCGAAGCTTGCGTGGCTCGAGCGAAGAAGTGCGTCTGCATAAAAACCTGAAAGAGTTAATTGTTCGCTCGAGCGCAGGATGCGTGACTCGAGCTTAGCCACTTATGGAAATCACGCGAGTTAAGTTCCTCGCTCGAGCGAGAGAAGCTTCGCTCGAGCGAGCTTCACAGTCCAGGATTTCTATAAGTAGTTGTTTTACTCCTAAACTAGGATTAGATTTTTCAGATCTACTTTGAGGTTTTCTAAGGTTTTCTTCTGGAGTATTTTTGTGAGTTTTTCCTTGATAAATTGATTAAGTATTAAACTCATGAATTGACAAGCACATATCAAGGAGGTTGATTGAATACATACAAGAGTGTTATTCTTCAGTGGATTCCGAAGATTCAAACTTGGAGTTTCAAAGGAGTTTGATTCTGTACGTAGTCGTTGATTCGACAAGTGAAGTTGTGGATTCAACTTCAGATTAGTCAGTTCTAAGACGAAGGCTTGGTGAAAGAGTTACAGAAGGTTTGAAGACAAATTGACTGAGTTGGGTAATTTGTGTGTTATCTTTGTAATCTTTCTTTCTTCAGTAGTGGATTGATTAGTGGCGTTTCGCCCATGGTTTTTTATTACAATTGAAGGTTCTTTAATTGTGATTTTTCCACATAAAAATCATTTGTGTCGATTTATTGTTTATTCCGAAAACAACAATCTAAATCACTTTCGTAAGTGCTTAATGATTTAGATTGTGTGTTTTGAATAATTTGGAATTGAAATATTTTAATCTTGATCTAATCACAAATCACTTAGGATTTTCAGTTTGTTTGTTTTTTTTTTTTTTTTTTTTTTTTTTTTGAGTAGAAGCTAAAGAAATTCACCAACCCTTTTCATTCGACTATGAGAAAATCATACCTAAAGGCCCCTTTTCTCCCATTTTCTCTCCGCTTTATCGCTTATCGTCGCTTATCTCGGTTGTACGCCGTCGCTCTGTCGCACGTCGGTCCAACCTCCGGCAACATCCACACCAACACCAGGTATGTCTTTTCTCTTCTCTCACTCGCTATCTCACTCTTTTACTGCTTTTCGTCTCTCTCTCTCTCTCCCCTCTCTATCGGTGGAGCGTAAGAGCTCTTCCCCCTCTCTCCTTTCACTCAATCTCTGCTTTTTCCCAAATTATTAAACCTTAATAACCATATTTTATTTGCATGATTTCTTTAGATTCATTATGATTTGAACCTCTGTTCCATATTCAAAATCTGTTTGCTATCAGATTAGGGAAAACTTTAAATTGGTATTTTGGTTGAAGAATGTTGGTTGTTTTGTGGACATCAAACTCTGTATAATTTTTTTTTTTTGAATGAATAGCATTTTTTGTATGTCTGAACTACTATAATATTTGTGTCTCAGGGTTTGGGTTTATTTGATGCTTGGGCTCGGGGCATCTTATGGTTGATGAATGACCTTCACTTGCTTCACAAAATGCCAATGAGAATAATTTTTTTTTTTTAATTTTCTAAAGATGGACATACAAAGAAAAAAGAAAAAAGAAAAAAGAAAAAAGGAAAAAAAAAAAAGAAGAAGCCAAATTCCTGGATTTGTATCTGTTCATATAGTGATTTATGTTTCTGCAATAGAAAATGTGTTTTACCTTGTTATCCAGTGAGGGACTTTGCTTGTGCTGATTGTACTTGTAATCCTATAAAGGACTTAGCTTGTGCTGATTGTATTGTGTGTCAGTCATGTGACAGGTGAAGATAAGTACTATATCTTCCGTAGAGGGGCATACAAAGTAGGTCGAAAAGGCATGCTTGATCAGGTGTAAGTCCTTGTGCTGAACTCACATACCTAGTGCATATTTATTTGATGTCAAAACCTGGAGAGAATATTTGAATCTGCTTTTTTTCTGGTTCAAATCAATAAACAATGAGCTTAATCAAATGAACATCACTTAAAGAAAAGATGAAGAGTGATCAATAAAAGAAGTGAGGAGATTCAAGAAATTAGTTTCCACAAAACCCCAGGGAACCTCTTCAATGTTAAAACGAGGCAAAAGCTGTTTTTTGTTAAAGAGACTTAATTGCAATATCTACTTTGAACAATTTAGAATGCTAAGCTCGAGCAAGCATATTTGTAAATATTGCCTTTTGACTAAAAGACTTAAAACACAAAGTCTATGTGTATGACAGGCCCTCAAGCCCTTTGATTTATTTATGTTGATTGAGAGTTCTTTGGATGTTTCTTTCCTTCTTTCTTCACCTCATTGTTCTACTTTTTGGGTAATACTTTGTGTAGTTAAAAATTTTATTCTTTCTTTCAGATTGCCCAAATATTATGTCAATGTGAGTTTTCTTACTCCTACACCACTACACATATGAACCTTCATTGCATAGGCTGAGCTTATATCAAATCTGAACGTAATGAAAGCATATGCTGGAAGAAAACAAAGCACAGCCGCATGTGTTCCAAAATTATAATCATCTTTATACAAATAAACTGATGAATTTGATTGACTTTGAATGCAAGCTAAACTCTTGTTAGATGCAGGTGAAGGGAATGTGGAACCTTTGAATAAAATAACGAGGTATTGTAGGCTTTAAGAACATTTTTTTTTTTTTGAACTAGTGCAGGCTTTAATAACATACAAATGACTTTACATGAAGTTCCTAATAAAGTCATGCCATTTTAGCATAAGGAAAAGATTTGAGACCGGCCAGCTTATGAGTCATTCCTAGATCAAGTAAACTGCAATTTATTTTAATGTGTAAGATTTGATCATTTGCCAACCACAATTTAGCTTTGATTTGATGAGATGTGCATCTGCATTATTATTATTATTTTAAATTCTTAGAAACGTTTCACCACACTTAAAATTCTACGAAATTTAATGGGAATCATAATGTGACTAGGTAGGAAGCGGAAATGCAATTACTTAGAGCAGACAAATTAGGAGTAATATGGTGAGAAGAAACTGTACGGGGAAGAAATAATCTTCTCATATAATCCTGTTGATCATGTCTGTGCTCCTTCGTACGTCGTCGCTTTACTCCCTGAAAACTCAAACGTGAGCTAGCCAGCGGGTGTGTGTCGGATACCTCTCCGATGCCTAAGTCAGCAAAAATAGGCAAATAGGCAAAAGCTCTGTGTATTCGAGAATCAAAGTTGTGTTACCTCTCCATAGGTGATATTGTGAGCTTTTATAGGTTTCGTGTGGCACAATCTTAGTAGGATTCTTATTCCTCCACGTAGAGTCCTCATAGGAATCACACTCTTGAAAGACAATGCTTATCCTTCAACACCCCCTTCATTGCATAAACCAAGTGAGATGGTTCTAGCTCGGTGGTCTGACCAAACGACCGAGCTAGTATTGCTATGATTGGATGACAATGTAACCGAGCTAACAATACCTTTTTGTCATGCCCAAACCAGTACCTTCACGTGCAACTCATAGCTCGGCTCTTTGTTCACTTGTCCCTCGGTTTGTGCCTATTGAAACTGAGCTAACCACATCAAGCTACTACCGCGCTAACCAGAGCGAGGTCCACCGCGTGAAGCCATCATACCTCGGCTCCAAGTACTATGACCAAGCTAACTATTTTTACTCCGTCTGGTGACTATAATCACACTTGGACCGAGCTAACACTTGGACCGTGGTCCAATTGCCAAGCCTTTTTCACCATAGCCCATAGAATGGCCCACTACCCAGTTCGGCCTAATTTACTTATAAATTACCCTCTCAATTGCCCCTTAATTCCATTTGCGCAGCATGATTGGGTTACCCGTTACCGGCCGAGCTAAAAACTTTAGCCCTTAAACCGAAATAAGTTCACACTGGTTTACTAATCTATTCGGCCAAAATGTCTCTTCAGTCATTGTAACTGAATTGCTCTCTATTCCATGGACACGTGGCAAGCCTTTATTTGTCAAATATAGCTGCCACGCCATCTTCGTATTTCGTGTAATTTGAACAGTCCCGCCCAATTTCACGCGTCTTTATACAAAACAAAACCCTATTTTTCAAACCAACTCATCACTATTCATCTTCTTCTCTCTCTACTTTCTGAGCTTTCATTCTTCCTCATCACTGCATCCGCAAAGCTTTGCATTCTTGGCCAACTCCTTTGCTGTTCCAATCTCAGATCTTCCACTTCACAGTAGTAAGTAACTGAATCTCTGCCCCTTGTTTTACTTTTTGGTAGCATGTAGCATTATATCCATATGTTTTTTCAAAACACACTACTTTGGTTTCCATTTTTCTGGAAAAAACCACGTACTAGAACCACTATATTCATGAATAATCTGAAGAACAACGCGTTTGATCCCAAACAGAATACCAACCGAGCTAGGAACCTGTTTGGGCAACTCAAGGCTTAGGTTCCACCGAACTAGAACTTCATGTCAAACCTTTAGTTCCATTTAACCGTTCTAAGGAACTGTATTAGGCGTGCACACTATCGAACTAGAAAAACCTTAACCAAAGACCGAGCTATAACTTGGGGCTAAACAAGCTCCCTTACTTAGTCAAAACCGAACTAAGAATGATGCACCATAAGCTTCAATCGGGCTACGAATTTATCACCAAACTGAACCGAGCTAACGTCCTTCGCTCCAACCGAGCTAAGGATGGCTAGCATCTCTCATAACTGAGCTAGGACTTCATTTATTTCGCCCTTGTTTCTTGTAGCACGGTCCAACGATATGTGCTTAACACCTTTCTTTTTCCCTTTGTAGACTCTGACTAGGTTGCCCAGGCACTCACTTGAACGCTTCAACCGAGATACTCCATATCATCTCAGTACCGAGCTAACACTTGAGGATAATTTATACCTAATTTAAGGCCACATGGGGAAATATAGGTTTTTAGTAAACTCTTCAGGGGCCATGGCCAAGTTCCGAAGGGACTACCATATCCCTGATGACGTCCACCTCAGCCTAGCCGAACTAGACACCACACCCTGGGACAATCCTGGCTTTGTTCCCTTCACCCTCCTTTCCATCGTAGAAATCAGACTCTGATTCCCTGTACAGCCTCTTCTTTGTGAATTCCTCAGACAAACAAATATTTGCCCAACCTAGCTTTCCACAAATTCATACAGAATAATAAACGACATCGCCGAGCTAAACCGCCGGCTTGGCATTAATCTCGGTTTAGCCGAGCTATTTTACCAGTAGTCCCTTGGCCAGAACGAAGATGGTTGGGTCTATTATTTAAGAATAAGAAAACACCGAGAAAAGATAATAAAGAAAACCCCAGACAAAGATGTAAACGATGACGACTTCTTCTGGGTCTCTGGTAACTTCGAGGATCACGAAGCCCAAATACCAGGAGACCGGATTAACTAGAACAAAGGAGTAGCCAGTATACATACCTCAACTCACTCTTTGCAATCTTTACTATTTGTAAGTTTTGAACTGTACTAACTGTTGTAATCTTTCTTTGTGCAGATTTAAACTTTCTAAAGTCGCAGTATGGTTACCCCGACCTTAACGCCATCCGCACCGCACTAAGATATCCCAGTAGAAATTGGACCGATCTTCTCAATTTCGAACTGACCTACAGGTACAGCAGTAGTAGGAAGACCAGGGTGACAGACTTCTTGTTGGAACCCTCACCTGAGCCTGATCCTTCCCTTCCACAAATCAACCTCATTTCATTAACAACGGAGCAAGAGATGGCAAAAAAGAGAGCTGTAAGGACCCTTATTACCGAAACAAACCCAACCGAGGTTCAACAAGCCGGCCAGACTCAAGAGACCGTGGTGGCGCTTCCAACCCATCAGCCTTCATCATCACGGCCTTGCAAGCGTACTCGGTCTTCTACAACCGAGCCACGCCTTGTTGATGAGGTCGAAACTGTGCTTCCCCCAATTGCACCACCTAGCCCGCAACCTGAGAGCTCAGACCGAGCTAACTCTTCTGATTGGGCACCGAGATTAACATACCAGAACTGAGCTATCAGAGAAACAGATTCAGTGGTGGCAGACAAAGACCACATGCTTGCCTTCACCCTGGCGAAGAGCGTGTGTCTGCCTCCTGACATGGATCACCATGCCCACCTTATCGAGCTAAAGGTTATCCACTCGGCCACCAAATCAATGGTGCTGGTAAGTACTCTTTCCTTTGTTTTTCCATTTTGTGCATCTGTTAGCTCGGTTCTTACTCAATAATTGCTTATCACCCTTATGCAGGCCATGCAAAAAAACCAGATTGCACACAAGCGTGTGCTAGAGCTGCGGAAGACAACAAGGTAGGCTGTGGCTGAAGCTGATAAGAAGACGGCCGAGCTAAATGAGGCCAAACAAAAAGTGGCCGAGCTTTAATCAGAGCTCGCTAGGCTCACCAGGCTAGTAGACTCGGCGGAGGCGGATAAGCAAAAAGCTTTGATCGAGCTGAAAGATCGTTATCTGCGTGAGCTTGCCACAGTTGAGTAAGAGAAGAAGGCTGAGATAATCGCGCTTGAAAAGAAGATGGAGGATGCGGAAGACCGCGGTTATAAAGAAGGTGAAGCAACCTATATCCTGCAGTGCGAAGCTGCCAAGGTTATCTTTTTTAAGTGTGGATGAAAAGTGGCAGTGGCACAGCTCGGTCACGGTCCAGAGACCGAGGTTTCCCTAAACCCTCCACCGCACTTTATATCGAGCTATATGGCGGAGTATGCAACCACCATTCAACAAAAATTTCTTCAAGTGGGGGATGATGAAGAAGAAACTGAGCCCAACAATGCCCCAGCCGTCGTCAATGATCCTGTTGCTCAGTCAGCTCAGGTGGAACCACCGGTGAAAGACTTGATGACCGAGCGTCCAGTTGAAATAGGGCTCCGAGTTGAACTGGATGCGGATCTTGACAACCTCTTTGCTTGACTTTCTTTTTTCCTTTCTAATGAAGTTTGTAACCGGGCTGAGCCCCCCCTCTTGTACTTGTTTGATGATTTTGAATGAAAATCTTCTTTTGTTTCAACTGTTTGTTCGGTTTACTTCCATGCTTGTATTTACTTTCCAAATGTAATCTGAATGTAGTGTAACACTTTCTGGCCAAGATAACTATCTCGGTCTTAACCTTGAAATCTCTGGTCATCCCTGCCAACCTCTTCAGCCTAGGTTTTTACCTCGGCTAAAGATCACTAGAAGTTATTCCAGCCGACCACTCTTCAGTCTGGATCCTTATCTCGGCTAAAGAGTACTAAGTGTTGGTTTTTCCAGCCAACCTCTTCAGCCTAGATCTTTATCTTGGCTGAAGAGTACTAAGTGTTGATTTTTCCAGCCAACCTCTTCAGCCTAGATCCTTATCTCGGCTGAAGAGTACAAAGTGTTGGTTTTTCCAGCCAACCACTCTTCAGCCTAGATCCTTATCTCGGCTGAAGAGTACTAAGTGTTGGTTTTTTCAGCCAACCTCTTCAGCTTAGATCCTTATCTCGGCTGAAGAGCACTAAGTGTTGGTTTTTCCAGCCAACCTCTTCAGCCTAGATCCTTATCTCGGCTGAAGAGAGCTCAAAGTTGGTTTTTCCTGCCAACCTAGAGTGAAGTGTTTGGTTATTCCTGCCAAACGTCCTGCAGCCTGGATCCTTATCCTCGGCTTAGGAGAAGTGTTGGTTTTTCCAGCCAACCTCTTCAGCTCAGATCCTTATCTTGGCTGAAGAGAGCTCAAAGTTGGTTATTCCTACCAACCTAGAGCGAAGTGTTTGGTTATTCCTGCTAAACATCCTGCAGCTTGGATCCTTATCCTCGGCTTTAGGAGAAGTGTTGGTTTTTCCAGCCAATCTCTTCAGCTCAGATCCTTATCTTGGCTGCAGAGAGCGCAAAGTTGGTTATTCCGGCCAACTCTACTTTCAATGCCCCTAGTTCACTAAAACAATTTTTACATCAGAAAACTTTTATACCGAAAAGAAACTACTTGTTTTATTGAAAAAGGAAAAATTACAAGTACTCTAAAGAAAAGCTAAAAATAAAATAGTTTGAGATTGGCAGTGTTCCATGGCCTGGGAATGGCCTTATCGTCTCCATCTTCTAAGTGGTATGCCCATTTTCCTACTAATCCAACCACTTTGTATGGTCCTTCCCAATTAGGTCCTAACTTGCCATCTCCGGGTACCAAGGTATTTCCTATCACTTTGCGTAGCACCCAATCTCCAATCTTGAATTGCCTCGGATGTACTGTCTTGTTGTATTTTTCAGATAATTCTTGCTGGTATGAGGCGATGTGAATCAGTGCTCTTTCTCTTCGTTCTTCCGCGAGGTCGAGTTCCAAGGCTATGGCTTCTCCATTTAGGTTTGAGTCAAAATTTTCACTTCTAATTATGGGGAGGCTGACTTCCAGTGGGATTACTGCCACCATGCCATAGGCTAAAGAGAATGGTGTTTCTCCAGTTGACCGCTGAGGTGTAGTACGATAGGCCCATAAAACATGAGGAAGTTCCTTAGCCCACTTGCTTTTTGCCTTCTTTAACTTTTTCTTCAATCCGTCCATAACGACTTTATTTGATGCTTCCGCCTAGCCATTTGCTTGGGGGTATGCCAGTGTAGAGTTGTAGAATTCTATCTTGTACTCTTCACAAAAGCCTCGAAAAATTTTACCGTTGAACTGTGTGTCGTTGTCTGAAATTAGAGCCTTGGGTATGCCAAACCGAGTGATGATATTCTGCCAGATGAACTTCTTCACATCTTTCTCTTTTATTGAGGCAAGTGCTTCTGCCTCCACCCACTTTGTGAAGTAGTCTGTTGCTGCAAGAAAGAACTTTCTGTTATCGGGTGCCGTTGGAAGTGGTCCTACTATGTCCAAGCCCCACATTGCGAAGAGCCATGGGCTAGTTAATGGTAGAAGCTCTTTGGCTGGTTGATGTATTTAGTGTGTGAACTTTTGACACTTTTCGCACCTCTTGACATACTTCTCTGAATCTGCTTACATGAAAGGCCACTAATATCCCTGCGAAATTGCTCTGTAAGCCAATGATCTTCCCTCTTGGTGGCTTCTGCATACGCCTTTGTGTATCTCGAACAAGAATGCTTCGACCTTGCTGGGATGAACACACTTCAGGTGAGGTCCTGTGAAGGATTTTTTGTACAAGGCCATAGATGGGGAGAGCCAAAATCGCTGCGACTTTGCTCTTATTCTGTTGGCCTCTTTCTTTTCTTTAGGTAAGACGCCGTCTTTTAAGAACATTATAATGGGATCCATCCATGAAGGGCCTAGATCGGTGCAACATACCTCAGTTACTTCAGGTTCTTCAATGCTTGGTCTTGGTAAGAAGTCGATCAGTAATGGATGTGGGATGGATGTATCTGCTATTGAAGCAAAGCCTGCTAGTTCGTCTGCTCTGCTATTTTCCTCCCTGCCGATCTGTTCTATCCGTACTACTTCGAACTTCATGATCTCTTTTCTAACTAACTTTTGGTATTTTGCCATCCTCTCATCTTTTGCCTCGTAGTCGCCTGAAATCTAATTCACTACCAACTGGGAGTTGCTGTAAACCATTAGCTTGATTGCCTTCATGTAGAGTGCTGATTTCAGTCCTACTAAAAGTACTTCATACTCCGCCTCGTTGTTTGATACTGGGAAGCCAAGGTTGACTGCTTGTTCTACCACTAGGCCATCTGGTGAGATAAGAACTATGCCAAGTCCTGCACCGTGCCTGTTCGATGCTCCATCGACAAAGAGTTTCCACATCTCTCCAACGAATAGCTTCCAGCAGGTGGAGGGGTCAGATGATGTCTTGGGGTCATGAGTATTGCTGGGGTCTTTGTCCAAGTCCACGCCTACTGTTTGCCCCTCAATGTCTGTTCGAACCGAGTTTTTACTTGTTAATGAATCTTCACCAGGCATAGCGCAGTCTGCCTCTTCCTCCATTTCTTCAATTCGGTGTGTCTTGGCATCTTGTTTTGGGGGTTGCGTAGTTCTTGCGACACTTTCCATCCCCTTTTCTGTTACGCCAATCAAGTCAACTGGGCAGATATGATGGCTTCCCGGAGTAAACTCTGCCACAAAGTCTGCCAAGGCTTGAGCTTTTATTGCGGTTCTGGGTTGAAACTTGATATCATACTGTCCTAATTCCACCGCCCATTTCAAGATTTGCCCAGAAAAGTTTGCCATTTCAAACAAAGCTTTTAGAGGAAAAGCTGTTAGGACGATTATAGTGTGGGCGTGGAAGTAATGCGACAGTTTCCTAGAGGCCATCATCAGGGCTACAGCCAATTTCTCCAATGGTAAGTACCTGGTTTCTGCGCCCAGCAAGGTCTTGCTGACATAAAAGATGGGCAGGTGTTGGATTCCTTCCGTTCTGATCAACATCACCCTGACTGCGTGCTGTGAGACTGCCAGGTACAAAAAGAGCTCTTCTTCAGGTATTGGGGTTACTAGCAATGGTGAAGAAGACATGTATTCTTTCAGGCTTTCTAGGGCGCGGTCGCATTCTTCATCCCACTCGAACTTGGCTTTTAACGCTTGGAAGAATGGTCGACATCTATCTGACGACTGACTTATGAACCGATTCAGCGCAGCTGCCATACCAGTGAGATGCTGCACTTCTTTTATTAAGTTGGGCCTCTCTAGATCCTGAATTGCTTTGATCTGAGAGGGGTCTACCTCTATACCTCGGTTGGTCACTAAGAAGCCTAGGAATTTGCCAGATCCTACGCCGAACGTACACTTGGATGCATTAAGGCGTAACTTGTTCTTCTTCGGGATCTGAAACATCTCACCTAGGTCTTTGAGATGGTCATTTTCATCCTTGCTTTTGACCACCATATCGTCTATGTATGCTTCCATTGTTCTATCTAACAATGGTTCGAACATCTTGGTGACCATCCGCTGGAATGTTGCCCCTGCGTTTTTTAGGCCAAAGGGCATGACCTTGTAGCAATATAGTCCTCTTGGCGTTGTAAAGGATGTGACCTCCTGGTCTGGTTCATACATAGCAATCTGATGGTAACCTCTGTACGCATCAAGAAAGCTAAGTCGATTGTGTCCTTCCGTTAGATCTACCAGTTGATCTATCCGCGGTAAGAGAAAGCTATCCTTTGGGCATGTCTTGTTGACTATTTTGTAGTCGACGCAGACACGCCATTTTCCATTCTTCTTTGGCACCACCACAGTATTGGATATCCACTTGGGATAGTACACTCTTTGATAGCTCCAGCCTCTAGAAGGTTTCCCACTTCTTCCGCCACTATCTCAGCATGGTGGAGTGCTGATCTGCGAGTGCGTTGTATAATTGGTCTGGCAGTTGGGTGGACATTTAATTGGTGACAGATGAAGTTTGGGTCAATGCCAAGCATGTCATACGGCGTCCAGGCGAACACTTCGATGTTAGAGGTTAAGAATTTTATGACCTCTATTCTTTTAGTGCTGGACAATGACGAGCCGAGCAAAAAGAACTTTTCTAGGTCTTTGTCATCTATCCTTACCTGTACCAAGTCTTCCACCGCCTTCTGTTCGGCTGCTTTGCCAACATCCGCAAACAGCTCATTGCTCTAAAGTTCTTCCACCATCTGTACATATCCCTTGGCAGCGCTGCTGCCATTTACTGTGACGAAGCATTGTTTGGACATAATTTGGTCTCCAAAGACCTCTTCAATTACTCCAGCTTCGTTAGGGAACCGCAATACTTGATGGTAGGTTGACGCTACCGATCGCATGGCATGCAGCCATGTCCTTCCCAAGATTATGTTGTAAGTGGAAAGGACGTTCAATACGCAGAATTTCACTTGTTTCATCATACTTCCTGCTCTGACTGGGAGGATTATCTTGCCCACTGGCCATTCTGGCATTGAATTGAATCTGATTAGGGGAGATGTTGCTGGCATCAAGTCTCTGTCCTCCAGTTTCAATTGTTTAAAGATTTCGTAATACATTATCTCACATGAGCTTCCTTGGTCGATCAAAATCCTTTTGACGTCGTAATCCTTGACGCGGAGTGTAATGACTAGTGCATCATTGTGAGGGCAATATATCCTTGCCAAGTCTCTGTCTGAAAAAGATATGACATTCGTGGCCTCTGTTTTTCCCTTTTTTATGGCAGGCTGGGCACATTGTCCCTCCCTTAAGTTCTCAGCCTTTTTGATCATTCCCCTGGGCACGTCGTTGAGACAGCACTTAGAGGAGTTAGTGGCAGCTGGGCACCTAGACCAGTACATAGAATGAGGGACATAGCCAGCCCCCCAGAACCACAATCACCCAAACGACATGCCGATCGACGCCCCACCTCAAGGCGTGATAAACGTAATACATGGGGGTATTCGAACCTGAGCAAGTTTGTGAGAATTCGGTAGATTGGTTGGATGAAAGGTTCATTGCGTATTTCACTGAGAATTCAGTAGATTGGTTTTTTGAACACCGTGGTAATGGCAGTACGAACTCTGAGCCACCTTTTGTCTGGATCCTTTTTGTTGGCCAGTTTGCCTCGCCCATTCCTGCTTGGTCGTTCTACCGTGTTGACTTTTGCCGATGTCTTTTTATCTAGTGTTGCTGTCATGTCAGATTTTGCCTTAGCCCGAACGCCATCTTCTTCCACACGAATATGCTAGTGCACTTTCTCCATTAAGACCTCCATCGTGAGAGGTGGCGTCATAATAATAGAATCCCTCAATTTGTTGCCGACTGGCAGGCCCCTTTTGTATTGTGCGATGGCGAGGTTTGTAGGACAATCTCCTATCTGGTTGAAAGGTTCCCAGTAGCGACTATTGTAGGACCTCAATGTCTCTTTGTCGCCCATGTCAATGGAGAGTAGCTGATCGATCTCTATTGGTGTCTTGGTGTTCGTTCTAAACCTTATCACGAACGCCTCTTCCAATTGTGCCCAGGAGGCGATGCTTCCTTCTGGTAGCCTTTCGTACCAGGTTAGACCCAGGTCGCCTAGGCTGGATGGAAACAAGATGCACATTAAAGCCTCGTTTCACTGGTATACTGCCATAACCTGGCGAAAGTGGCGAAAGTGCATGTAGGGGTCCGTCTTCCCCTCATAAATGGTGAATTTGGGCTGGTGAAAGGTGGAAGGTAGTGGTGTGTTCTCAATTGTCGGAACAAACGGTGAGGTCTGCAGCCTTGCTAATGCTTTGTCTATTGGCTTGTAAGCAAGGCACGGTATTCGCATTCCTACCTTGATGCTCCCGTGCTTCCGAGGAGCCAACCGATGAAGGGCTGAAACTCTGCGCAGATCGTGCGCCTTGGTATCTTCCTTCCATCGTGCCCTTTCTTCTAGCACAGTGCACAAATCGGATGATCTAGGCAACTTCGTCTGCCTGGATGACGTCTGGTGCGTGTGCGAGGGCCGATAGGTGCTTCCCTTAGTATATGACCTCTTAGTTCTCGTTCTCTCAGACCTGGAGTAACGAGTCTTGCGAGTTCTTGACTGAGTGTCACCTGTTCTCAGGCTTCTACTCTCTACTTGCGATGGTGTGGTATGCCTACCACAATCTTCCGAGTGGCGAGGGGGCGTGTTGCTTTTATGCCCCTCTCCTGTCGCCACCCCTTCTCCTTTGATCTGGCGTTTCATATACTTCATGTCTGCCGCCATCTTCCGTATTAACTCGTCTTGTTCCTTTACGCAATCCTCCAGAACTTGAGGATTGATCCTCCGCCTCTGTCTTTCAGGACTTTGAGAGCGACGGGGGCTGTTAGTCCGCCTCCCCCTTGCATCTCTCTGGGGGTTCTGTCGCTGGGGCTCCAAATCCGCCATGGGAGGGATATAAGGCAAGCCTTCGCGCCACCCGCCCCCCTCTGGGGTTTGTCCATCGATAGCGAACTGTGGCAAATCTTCATTGTGTGCCATTACTTCCAATTACAGAGGAAAAACTTGATCAAGAGGTTCTATTCTTTCTAGTTTTCCCACAGACGGCGCCAATTGTATGGAGAAGAAATAATCTTCTCGTATAATCCTGTTGATCAAGTCTGCGCTCCTCCGTACATCGTCGCTTTACTCCCTGAAAACTCAAACGTGAGCTAGCCGGCGGGTGTGTGCCGGATACTTCTCCGATGCCAAAGTCAACAAAAATAGACAAATAGGCAAAAGCTCTGTGTATTCGAGAATCAAAGTTGTGTTACCTCTCCATAGGTGATGTTGTGAGCTTTTATAGGTTTCGTGTGGCACAATCCTAATAGGACTCTTGTTCCTCCACGTAGAGTCCTCATAGGAATCACACTCTTGAAAGACAATGCTTATCCTTCAACACCCCCCTCGCTGCATAAACCAAGTGAGATGGTTCTAGCTCGGTGGTCTGACCAAACGATCGAGCTAGTATTGCTATGGTTGGATGACAATGTAACCGAGCTAACAATACCTCTTTGTCATGCCCAAACCAGTACCTTCATGTGCAACTCATAGCTCGGCTCATTGTTCACTTGCCCCTCGGTTTGTGCCTATTGAAACCGAGCTAACCACAGCAAGCTACTACTGCGCTAACCAGAGCGAGGTCCACCGCGTGAAGCCATCATACCTCGGCTCCAAATACTATGACCAAGCTAACTATTTTTACTCCGTTTGGTGACTATAATCACACTTGGACCGAGCTAACACTTGGACCGTGGTCCACTTGCCAAGCCTTTTTCACCATAGCCCATAGAACGGCCCACTACCCAACTTCGCCCAATTTACTTATAAATTATTTAGTAGTCAAAACAAAAAATATTATAGCTTAGGTAACTAAAATTTTAGTAGCTAAACAATTTAAGTTTTTGGCAACACAAAATGTTAGTCACTGAAAATGTCATGTTAAATTTAGTTGAAAGCTTTTGGCCACTAAAAATTAGTCGCCAATTGTGGACTTTAAGTGACTAAATCTTTTTTAGTCACCAATTACCTTTCCCGACAATCATTTCACGACAAAACTGGCGACGAAAAAATTTAGTCGGCAAAAGGTTTGGGCGGCTAAAATGTGACTTTTGACGACTAAAAATTTAGTCACCAAAAATGTCATTGGTTGTAGTGGATGTATATGTCTTTGGGGTGATGTTATTTGAAGTGTTATGTGCAAGGCCACCGGTAGATACTGGACTACATTGCTCCTCCCTAATCTTATGGACTAAAAATTGCGTAAAAACCTAAATACTTGATCATATCAGGATACCTAATATGCATCGAAATCGAATACTGTGATTGTAAATTTTTTAAGAACATTAGTAACCTCTTTTTTAAAACTCAGCGATACCTGCTCTTGGATTATTTCAATCATTGTGTGACACATAAAAATATGTTCTGCTTATTGTATGAATAAAGAAGAATTAATGTTAATAAATGAAAAATTAGCCCTTTTGAGGTTTGTAGAAAGTTCGACATTCATCTTTTTGAGGAAAATTATAAATGCATCAATGTCTTGAGTGGTCCAAATGTACATTTGTTTCAATCACGATGTGAAGACAAACAACATACAATTGGATGATAAATGGGTAGCCAAGGTTTCAGATTTTGAATTGTCATCACGATGTGAAGACAAACAACATACAATTGGATGATAAATGGGTAGCCAAGGTTTCAGATTTCGAATTGTCAAAAAAATCCAAATAACATGTCCAAGCACATCCGTATCATGGTGACGGATAGTATAGGGTATTTGAATCCAGAATATTATGGCGTCAAAAGGTGATAGAGAAATTTCATATGTACTCGTTTGGAGTGGTGTTTGTTTTTTGTTTTTATTTATTTATTTTGGGCAAGTTATCAACACCTCCTTAATATTTGATTAAAATACGAATTTTTTTTAAGATTTAAAAAATTACATCTTGTCCCTGAGATTTATATTTGTATAATAAATTACTCCCTTATTTATTATGCAAATATAAACCTTACGAAATAATTTATAATTTTTCAAACCTCAAGAGAAATCTGTGTTTTAACCAAATATTGAGGAAGTTTTTGTTTCTTTTTTTATGGGATGGCTTGGATTATTTGAAATGTTGTGTGCTAGGCCTCTACTAAATAAGATGCTAGATAAAGATGGAAATGATGGAAAAAAAAATATATTGTTGGATGGGTACACCGTCATGTATTCTTTGTAATTCATAAGATAATTTTTTACTACACAGAGATCAAGTTAGCTTAGCTGCGTGGGCTCAACTGTGTCATCAGGAGGGTTCATCGCTTGATCAGATCGTTGATCCATTTTTGAACGGTAAGATTGCTCCTGACTGTTTGAAAAAATTTTGGGAGATTGCAGTGAGTTGTTCGTTTGCATGATGAGGGAATCGAACGGCTTTCTATGAATGATGTGGTGTGAACCCTTGAATTTGCGTTGGCGTTACATGAGAATGCGGAGGAGAGAATCAAACCTGATGGGTCTTACAAAAAGTTGAGGACGAAAGTGCCCTTTTGTTCAACGATGGAATTGAGATGATTGAGAATAATGGTGGACAGGTGTCGAACAGTGGGATGACAATGACAAGCAATAGTGGCACGAGGAGCATTCAGATGGTGTTTGTCGTATAGTTAGAAAAGTTACAATATTTTATTAAGACTTGGCCACTCTCCAGTTTCGGTATAACAGAGTTCAGTATTGGGGGCCTTAATCTAAGCGTATGTCGATAATTTAAATCGTTAAATATGTAAAATTTATCGAGTCTATTATTTTTATAAAAAATTATATTGATTGAATATCGATAACTATTTAATCATATCACATTTTTAAAATAATTTTTAAATATAATTTGTAAAGTAAATTGTGATAAAAATATGATCTAATCAAGTGATTATCAATATCCAATCAACATAATTTTTTACAAGAACAATATACTTAACGGATTTTACACATTCAATAATTTAAATTATCAACTTGAGTCCAGATTAGGGCCCACCAATGTCAAACTCTCCTATACAGTAATTAGAGAGGAGTCTGGTCTATTTTGTTATTATTATTAATTGATTATATGTCACGTACATGTGAGTGATGACTTACTCTTGTTTGGGGAGAAATTTTTTTTGATTAAAATAATTAAAAAGTTATAATGTATATCACAGATATTAATTAATTATTATTTTCACAATTATCTATTTAATTAAAAAAAATCTTAAATACTCTAATTTTTTTTTCACCTCATGTTAAAGGCACGTTCAATTATTTGAATTTAGAGTATTTCTTAACTCAAACTAACCAAAAAATCAAATGTATATGCCTTTCGCGTGGTGTTGTTTGAAGTGTTATGTGCGAGGCCACCAATAGACACAGGAGTTAAGGAGGAGCAATGCAGTCTAGCCCTCTGGGCTAAAAACTGCGTAAAAAATGAAACAGTTGATCAGATCATTGATCCCTTTTTAAGAGGGCAAATATCGTCCTATTGTATGAAAAAATTTGCAAAAATTGCTAAGAAATGTTTACATACTCAACCAAAAGAAAGGCCTATGATGGCTGAAGTGGTCGAGAGTCTCAAGTGCGTGTTGGCATCACACAACAATATACGTTGGTGGAAGGAAATCGCCATGGCGATTTTATCTGTTGCAAGAGTAGTAAAAGATTTTGATCGTAGGCAAAGGTCGTGGAAGGATCATGGTTCTAAAAATGGACAGTCATAGAAGTCTTGGAGGGATCATGTCTAAATCACGACATTATGTAACACTAATGGCCACGATGTAATGTTATTAGAAATATTGAGGGGCGTTTTGAGAAGTTGGTAAAAAATTGATTTTTTGACTTTTTTAGTTTATTTGATGTAATGTTATTAGAAATATCGAGAGATGCTTTGGAAAGTTGGTAAAAAAATTGATTTTTTGACTTTTTTTAGTTTATTTTGTCTTTTTGTGGATAAGTTATGTGAGAGGTGATGTGACCCAAAATGGATAAAAAGCTGAAAGTTCGTTTTTTACCAGCTTCCCAAAAGACTCCCGAGTAATATGTATTAAAATCAAATAATGTGATTGTGAATTTTTTTAAAATATTACTAAATCTCTTTTTCAAAACTCAATGAGACGTGTTCTTGGATTATTTGTCAATGTTATGACATGTTAAAATATGTTTTGCTTATTGTATGAATAAAGAAAAATTAATGTTAATAAAAGAAAAAAAATAGCCCTTTAACCTTTATCATTTTGAGGAAAATTATAAATGCATCAATATCTTGGGTGGTCCAAATGTACATCTATACTATATATTAAATAAAAAGGGGTTTTTAACCCCCAATGCCAGTGGGAGTTTCAATATCCCAATTTGAATTTTCAAAATTTTTTATTTAAAAAAAAAAACTCAGCATTTATTGATTTGGTCAAAATCCCTTGATCAGTATTTATTAACTTTTTTCAATCCACATGTCTTTCCACATGCCTGCATTTATTGATTTGGTCAAAATCCCCTGATCAGCATTTAAAATCCCCTCATACAAATAATTATAGATACAATCTGTGTATAGTTACTGCAGTACCTTTTTCAACTTCTCTCATACACTATGGTTAGTGATAAGATTGTTAAATTATTTTTATAAAAAAATCTTAAAAAACATAATTTATTGTGCGTACCGGATTCCGCACTAGATGAAAGTGGATCGGGGCTCCGCTCTTGGCTGGACTATCCAGGGAATGAGATCCCTGTAGCAAGAAGCACCGTAAGAGCTGCCCGGCCGGGGTTGGCCGGATAACCCCTCCGGTGTGGAAATCAATGATCGGAGAAAAAGTGTAAAGAGTTGAGTTTGTAAGTAAGTGAGGTTCAGCTTGGATCAGTTCAGTTACCTTCAATGTGAAGTTAGTGTAGTTTATATAGAATTCCTCGCTTGTTGCTCAAGATGGTTTCATGGAGCTCAGGTGCTGCCAAGTTTCCTTTTAGCATTGCCCAAGGTGGGAGACCACCTGGTAGTTGTCATAGAATGCATATACTCATTGTAGTCATACTGATAACAAACCACATTCCTCTGGTTTAACTGCTTTCGTGATTCTAGGTGTTGGGGACTAGCTAAGGTGGCAACTTGCACATGCATATCCTCATAGCTTCCACGTTTCTCTGTGAGGTTCTCTCAGCTCGGTGCCTTCATGTCCCAGCTCGGTACCGTTGTGCCTCGGCTTAGACTTTTACAAGATCGTTTATAGAGATGGGCTGGTCCATTCAGATATCTTTGTATGGGCTCGGCCCATTTTAGTTCGGCCCATTGATTAGGTCTTGCAGCTCGGCCCAGCCCAACATCGCGGCTGGACTAGCCTTTCCACTGCAGGTTGGGCCCAAGTGCTTGAGGACTTGGGTAGACTATTGATCATGGAGTTGGGCTCAATTGGCTTGTCCATAAATTCATCTAACCCACTTGGATTTGGGCTTTAGTGGATTGGGCCGGCCCAAGGCTTGGATCCGACCCATTTCATATTCAGCCCCTTCATTTGCCCCCTAGCTCGCACTAAGGTTCCCCTTGGGGGGAGCTATTGTTCTGCTCTCCAAGCGTAGTGTCGCTTCGGTTCTACTTCAGTTCGGCCTTGGTGACGGTTCAATCCTGACACACAACCCCTGCATGCGTCCTTTCATTGTGACACATGGCGACGTGGAATAAGCGTGCAGAGATAGTGCATCGATTCCATACCGAAGGTCGTGCTTCGTGTACCTTCATGCCGGCTGGTGCAATAAATGCTCTGGGCTATCAATCCAAATCCCTTTATCTGCTTTTTCGTTCTTTTAAAGAGTTTCAAAGAAAAAGAAGAACCCTTCCCATTCCTCTGAACCAATCTCGTTGGTGCTCTGCTCAGACTTTCCACTGCCGGTCTTGCTTCAGCGCCGCCCATTCGCTACCGCTGCTCTGATCTCTGTAAGTTCTCTTGTGATCCTTCTTCTCTTGTCTTTTTCTGTTCCAATCATCTTGTTTGGCCCTTGCACCGTTGTGTTTCCCATCTTGGTATCTGAGTTCTTCCTCTGTACCACTAGGTTCGCTTTGATGGGAAAGTTTTGCTCATTAGTTGATACTCCAGAGGCCATGGCCATGTTTCGTCGTGATTACAATATCCCCAATGACGTGACCCTTTCGCTGGCAAAGGTCGATGCCAGGCGTATGGGCACTAGGAATACCACCGCTTTTCCGGTTGCATCCATCGTCGAGAGAGGGGTTCATTTTCCTCTCGACCCTTTGGTGCGCCGATTTCTGCACCAGGTTCAACTCACCCCAATGCAAGTATCTGTTAACCTGTTTCGTGTCATTTGTGGTGTGTCCACTCTCAACAAACGGTTGGGCTTGAATCTCGATATTTGGGACATTTTGGGCTGCTACACTCTTTCTCATAATAAGGATCATAGCACGTACTACCTTCGTGTTCATTCGATCGACTGTCATCTGGTGACTGGTTTGCCTGATTCAGATAAGCACAATGATGATTTTCTGTAAGTTGGTGGAAACTGGGAGTTCCCCGCCGGGACCGAGTTCCAGTCCGAACGGATGCCTCTGAAAGATGGCTACCCAGGTTCAAATCCTTCCTCCAGTGTCTTTTGTATTTCTTGCCTTTGTTTTGGATGTTGTTTTAATGTGGTACTTTTTTTTTTGCTGAGGCCTCTCGTTTTTAGCGAAGGCCGAACCGGGAGAACACTGAGGCCATCAAAGCCGTTCTGAGGTACAAGAAGAGGTCCGCGCCAGAGCTGTTGCATTACCAAGCAACTTGCCTCTCTGTCATTCTGAAGAAAGCGAGGCTCACTGCATCCCTTCTAGATTCTGATACTGAGACTGACACATCCCTCACTCCTCTGGTTACGAATCGCCGTCGGAGCTAGGGTGCATTGCCTGAAAGGACGCCCTCTCCTACCCCCAATTTTGCAGGGGGTGGGTCCATGTCGAAGAGGAGAGTGCTAGTGGATTTGGAGGCTGAGGCTTTCGATGCCTCTGATACTTTGGAGACCCTTTTGTTGAAGGCCGAGGCGAAAAGCCTCGTGGATGTAAAATTGGAGGTGGAAGCTTCTGGAACTCACGCTGCTACTGTCGAGCCCTCTGCTTCGGTTACTATGAGGACAAAAAAGAGAAGAAGAGAGACTGGCAAGGCAATGGTGGGGGAAGCTTCTGAAGATCCTATCGAGGACAAAGCACTTGAGAAATGGGAACCGCCGATGCTGCATCAAGGCAGGTCCATTTCTATCTCTAATTCGGTTGTTGCTTCCTAAGATTTTGCTTTTGATTTGACCAAAACTCTGTTGATACTGGTTGACATGGCTGACCATAATGGGCCCCGCGATATTCCTATTCTGAAGGGGACCCTTCATATGATGACTGCTGTAAGTGCTTTCTTGTTTTGCTTGCTTTTAGTGTTATGCTACTGCTTTCTTTCTTTTAATACTTTGTAATCTATTGCAATGTATTCAGAGGATGCATTTGTCCATCACCCGCGCTGAAGAACTAGAAAAGGCCGTGTTGGAGGCTACTATGAATGCTGAGAGATTGACGGTGAGCCTGGAGGCTGAGAAAGAAGGACGCCAAACTGTCGAAAGGGAGGCATTCCGTTTGAACAAGATTGTTGCTTCAGCTGAAAAATCAAAGGAGGCTGCTGTTGGGGCGCAGGCTCAACTTGAAGGAAAAGTGGCCGAGCTGGAGGTTGTTATCGCGGTGATGGCTGCTGAGCGTTCTGTATTGGAGGCCAAGTACTGGCAACAAGGTTGGGATGAGGCTGGGGTTGCTTATAAGGAGGAGGTGTTGGTGCTGCGAGAGAAGCTCTTCTTGAAGGGTTGGTCGAGCGCTCTAGCTGCTGCCTTGGTTCCTAAAGGCTCTCCCCTGTTTCAGGATGTCCCAGCTCCCTCAAGATCCTTAGGTTCAAAGGTTGTCTCCACCCCTGCTGTTCTTCCGGCTGAAGTTTCCCCAGAAGTTGATTCTGCAAACAAGACTCTGGACAGTGATGTTGCCATTGAAACGGTGAACGTTGAAGGGGGGAAGAACCCTGGAGTCTGAAGTCGCGGGAGACGTGGTTAAAGAAGCTTCCACTTCTCAGGGAGTTAGAGCTGTCTCTACTTTTTCTCCCCAAGACGGCCTAGACAAGATCGTGGACGCTGCTCCTGAGGTTTCCTCTGTTAATGAAAGCTGAAGCTTTCTCTGAAAGGAATTGAAGTTTTTACTTTTCTGTTGTTGATGTACTGTGGCTCGGTCCCCTTAACGAGCTTTCTTTCTATACTTGCTAAGATAATTTTTCTTTTTTTCTTTTCTTTTCTTTGTTGCTGGTTATGCGGCCATCTGTGCCTTTTGTTGGATGATGGGATTTTCCTTTTGAATTTGCAATCTGATGTTGTTTGGCTTCTATGTCTGAATGTTTTCTGTACTGTTTGCCTCCGACCGAGCACTGTTGGGATCTCGGGATCAAACAGATGCTCAGTCTGGTTCTGTACTACTTGGAATAGATGCTCCGTCTAGTTCTGTACTGTCTGCCCCCGGTCGAGCACTGTTGGGACCTTGGGGCCGAACAGATGCTCGATCTGGCTAACGAATATGTTACATGGTTGTGCTTGATTTTGTAAGAGGGTCTTACTTAGGTCCAGGTTGGTTCTAAAAAACAATTGTTTGACCCCACCTGGAGCTAAGTAAGATTGGTACTGAAGATTGTGCTCTTAGGTACAACTGCTTAAGTCTGTTGCAACTTTGATAGCACAGGTGCATTTGAATGGGATAAAGGCATGAAGAGGTGTCTTACTCAGGTCCAAGTTGGTTTGAAAAAACAATTGTTTGCCCCCGCCTGGAGTTGAGTAAGACTAATGCTAGAAGTTTTCTCGTGACAGAGCTTAACCAAGTTTGTTCCAACTCTGTTTGTTCGCATCAGTACTGAAGTGTTGATGTGATGATACTTAAAAAATTCTGTGGATTCAGATATGTGTACTTAAGATATGTTAGTGTGGTTTCCACCAAGCAATTCCACTTGGCTAAAATCCAATTTAGTTGCCAAACATAATTCCACCAAGCAATACCACTTGGCATGTTTGAGTGCTAACCAAATTTAAATTCCGTTCAATCGTTCTGAAACTAAGTCCATTTGGGTTAAGACCAAAGCTAATTCCATTTGATAAACATCAAACCTATTCCCATTTGGTATGTACCAAAACTAATTTCGTTTGATAAACATCAAAGCTATTTTCGTTTGGTATGTACCAAAGCTAATTCCGTTTGGTGAGTACCAAAGCCAATTCCGTTTGGTGAGTACCAAAGCTAATTACAAAGATTTGATAAATTTGAGAGAAGTGGGGAAGCATTTGCATTGGTCAAAAGATAAATGCCTTTACATTATGATAGAGAAGTTGGGGGATAATTCTATTGATAGTATTTCTTGAGATTTGCTACATTCCAGGGCTGAGGTATGGCTCTGCCTTTGAGATCCTCTAGGTAGTAAGCTCCATTTCCAGCAGCAATTGTGACCTGTACGGACCTCCCAGTTAGGCCCAAGTTTGCCCTCGCCAGGCACTCTTTTGTGATCCATAACTTTCCTCAAAACCAGTTCTCTAGGTGTAAATTGCCTTGGGAAAACTTTTTGGTTGAAACTCTTGATGAGCTGCTGCTGATACGCTACAAGTCTAATCAGTGCGTCTTCTTTTCGGCCTTCTGCCATATCCTGTGCTTGTGCAATAGCTTCCTCATTACTGGTGCTTTCAAACAATTCAGACCAAAGGGTTGGGAGACCTACTTCAAGTGGGATGATGGCCTCCATTCCATAAGTTAGGGAGTAAGGTGTTTCCCCCGTTGAGCGCCGTGCTGTGGTTCGGTAGGCCCATAGTACGTGGGGTAACTCTTCAACCCATTTTCCTTTTGCATGCTCAAGCCGTTTCTTTACTCCATTGATGATGGTCTTGTTTGACGCTTTTGTCTGTCCGTTACTTTGTGGGTACCCTGGAGAAGAGTTCCTATATTCGATCCTGAGGTTGGCACAGAACTTTCTAAAGATCTTTCCATTGAACTGTGTTCCGTTATCCGCAATCAGTATCTGCAGGATGTCGAAACGCACCACTATGTTTCTCATGACAAATCGCTTCGTGTCTGCTTCATTGATACTTGCCAGCGCTTCGACTTCAACCCACTTAGTGAAATAGTCGGTTGCAGCAATGAAGAATCGTCTATTTCCAGTGCCTCGTGCCAATGGTCCGACAATATCCAGACCCCATTAGGCAAAGGGCCATGGGCTAGTGAGTGGAGTGAGAGTTTTGGCTAGTTGATGAATGAGTAGAGCAAACCTCTGACATTTATCACACTTCTGTACGTACTGCTGCGCATCTTGTTGCATCCGTGGCCACCAGTACCCGTGAGTGAGGGCTCGGTGCGCCAGTGACCTTCCACCAACGTGGTATCCACAAATCCCATCGTGAATTTCGTAGAGAACATTCTCGACCAGATTTGAATGCATGCATAGGAGATAAGGGCCAAGATAGGAGCGTCTGTATAGCTTCCCAGATGGTGAGATCCAAAACCGAGCTGACCTATGTCTGACTTTGTTGGCTTCCTTTTTATCTTTGGGGAGAGTGCCAGATTTTAGAAAAACAAGTATCGGATCCATCCAACTTGGCTCTAGGTTGCTGCAGAGGACTGGAGATGCAATGCTTGGTTCTGGCACGAACTTAACCCAAACTTTTCTAGCATCTTTAGTATCTACTGATGAGCCAAGGCAAGCCAGAGCATCAGTACGGCTGTTTTTGTCCTGACTAATTCGTTCCACTCATATGGATTGAATCTTTTTGAGTAGATCTTTGGCCTTACGTGCGTACATAGCCATTCTTTCATTTCGTGTTTCATAGACCCCAGAAAGCTGGTTTACCACCAGTTGTGAATCGCTGAAAACAAAAAGTTGTTCTGCACTGAAGTGTTCGGCACTACGTAAGCCAGCCAATAATGCTTCGTACTCTGCCTCGTTGTTTGAAGCCTTCCAATCGAGCCTGAGAGCCTGTTCCCAGATAAATCTTTCTGGTGAGATAAGTACTACTCCTACCCCCGAGTCTCAGTTATTGGATGACCCATCAACATAAAGTTGCCAGATGTTTCTAATAAAGAGTGTCCATCCTTCCGAAGCGCAGTGCTTTCCCTGTTCGGTGGTGCGTGACACCTATGCCGAACTGAGATTCCCTTGCTCGGTACTCTAGGTTGGAGCAAATTCTGCGACGAAATCTGCTAAGACCTGGGCCTTGATTGCCGTCCTGGGTTGATACCGAATGTCAAACTCATCGAGTTCTACCGCCCATTTTGCTATTCGGCCAGAGAAATCAGCTCGGCTGAATACAGATCTGAGGGGGAATTCAGTGAGGACATTGATGGTATACCCCTGGAAGTAGTGTTGTAACTTTCTCGAGGCGATAAGCAGCGCGTAAGCTAACTTTTCCAAGGGTAGATACCGTGTCTCGGCATCTAGTAAAGTCTTGCTAACATAGTATACTGGCCTCTGTTCCTTGTTAACTTCTCGAATTAATACTGCGCTTACGACATGATCTGAGACTGCTAGATATAGGTACAGCTCCTCTTCTAGTTCTGGAGTGGACAGAAGAGGTGGTGTGCTGAGATATCTTTTGAGACTTTGCAGTGCTTCAGTACACTCGGAACTCCATTCAAACGCTGCCCTTTTCCTCAATAGCTGGAAGAAGGGCTTCATCCGATCTGAAGATTTGCTAATGAATTGATTTAGGGCGGCCGCCATTCCGGCCAGTTTCTGCAGTTCTTTAGCCTTTGTCGGTACTTCAAGATCTTGTATTGCTTTGATCTGATCTGGATTCACCTCGATTCCTCTGTGAGTGACCATGTATCCCAAGAACTTCCCTGTTCCTACCCTAGTAGCGCATTTCGAGGCATTGAGGCAAAGTTGATGGTTTTTCAGGATGCCAAAAACTTCTCTCAAGTCTGCAAGGTGGTTTGTAGTGACCTTGCTTTTTACTACCATACCATCTATATAAGATTCTATGGTTTTCCCAAGTTAGTCCTTGAACATCCGAGTGATCATTCGCTGGTAGGTTGCCCTGGCGTTCTTGAGGCCGAACGGCATTACTTTGTAGCAGTAAGTTCCCCTCAGGGTGATAAATGCTGTCTTTTCTTGATCCGAACCGAACAGTGGTATCTGTTGATAGCCGCTATAAGCATCTAGAAAGCTCATGCACTCATGCCCTGCTGTTGAGTCTACCAGTTGATCAATGCGAGGCAGCGGAAAGCTATCTTTGGGGCAGGCTTTATTTAAGCAAGTGAAGTTAACGCAAACTCTCCATTTTCCGTTCTTCTTTATTACTATGACTGTGTTGGACAGCCATTGTGGGTATTGAACTTCTCTGATCGCTCTCGATGCCAGGAGTTCTTCGACTTCGGCAATTACTGCTTCAGTGTGCTCAACTGAGGATCTCCGACTTTTCTGTACAACAGGCCGAGCGGAAGGGTTGATGTTGAGCTTGTGGCAAGCAAATTCTGGGTTCAACCTTGGAGTATCATATGCTGACCATGCGAATACCTCCATATTTTCCCTCAACAGTTCCAGCAACTGAAGTTTCTCATCAGCGCCTAGCAAGGTACCGATAAGGAAGTACTTTTCTGGATCATCCTCTTTTACCAGGACTTTCTCTAAATCCTTTACTATCTTTTCCTCTGGGGCTGCCCTCACATCTTTCAAGACTGGCTGTTCGGCCACTCCCACTGTCTGTACCCCGTTGCAGAGTTACTTTGCCTTTAGTGCCGCCATGAAGCAATGTTTGGACGTAACTTGATCCCTTGAGATCTGATCTACTCTGTATTCCGTTGAGAAACGGATGAGCTGATGGTAGGTTAAAGGGACTGCCTCCATTTGATGAATACATGGACGACCAAGTATGGCGTTGTAAGGGGATTGTGTATTAATAACGAGAAACTCTATCTGGAGGGTTTTTGTTCCTGCCACAACTGGCAACACTATTCTGCCAAGCGGCTACTCCGGCTATGATTTGAAGCCAACTAACGGAGCTACCGCTGGGGTGAGGTGCTGCTCGGAGAGACCAAGCTTTCTGAACAAGTCATAATACAATATGTCTGTGGCACTGCCTTGATCTACCAAGACTCGTTTTATGTCAAACCGTTTCCCAATTCCCATAGTTATAATCAGTGCATCAGTATGTAGGTGATGTATGCCTTCTAAATTCTTTCTAGTAAATGAAATAGTGCACAAGGGGGATTTGGGTATCGTGCGTACCTTTTTCGATACAGGCTCTACTGACATGACTTGCTGAATTTGCATAGCCTTAGCAATCTCTTCTTTTAATGCCTCTTCAGGTTCCTGAGTCGCCGTTCCATGGATCACATTTATTATCAACCGAGGTGGGTGCTCAATATTCGGTTCTGGTGGTGGGTTCCCCGGTTCGGTCACTTCCTTATCCTAATCAATGTAATCCTGGAGGTGCCCAGCTACTACTAGGTCCTCCAAGTGTTGCTTCAGTGCCCTGCAGTTCTGAGTCACGTGCTCCATGTCTTGATGGTAGGTGCATTTGAACTTCTGATTGCGCCGAGCCGGATCTCCCAACATTTTCGGAGGCCAAACAAAGAAGGGCTCTCTCTTGATCTTTTCCAAGATTCGATAGATCGATTTCTTAAATACAGTCACGACGGCTTCGTGAGATTTGGACTTATCCACCTCATTCACCGTGAGCCCTCGGTGTTCTCTTCGATCTGTTCTCTTCTTGTGCCAAGCTGTTTGTTCTGCTGATGCTACCTCGATGGGGATTTAATCATCTTCGAAGCGAGCGTACTGTTCAATCCTAGCACGCAAATCTTTCAATGTTGCGGCTGGGCGCTTGGTAAGTGATTGTCTCAACTTATTTTTTGGGTGCAAACCATGTTTGAAAGACATAACGGCCATCTGCTCACTGCACACGTTTTCCTCTAGGTCATTGTACTCTTCCCAGTACCTCCTAGCATAACTGTGCAGCGTTCCTTCCTACTCCTTTTGGAGGCCGAACAGTGTATCCGGTTATTTCGGGATCTTAGTGTTAGAGACGAACCTGGCCAGGAATTCTTCGGAGAGTTGCTTCCAGCCATGAATTGATCCAGCGGGGAGTCGATCGAACCATCGAAGTCCGATTTTTCCCAAGCTGGATGGGAAGACTTTGCACATCAGTGCCTCATCTCGGCTCCATAGAGACATCATCTGTCTGTAATGGCTAATATGCGTCAGTGGGTCCAACTTTCCATCGTACGAAGTGAACTTTGATGGGGTGAATTTCTTTCGACGTCTCATGGCCTCAATTTTCGGGGAGAATGGCGAGGAGACGAGCCTATCCAGCGCTCGGTGTTCTCTCTGGTGAATGGTACGGTCTAGATGATCCCGATGTTGCTCGTTCTGCTTGTTGTCGATCAACCAAGTATGAAGGTCTTGAGGAGGGTATTCAGTCTGTTGGCTAACCGTCTTCTGCCTCTTAGCCCTTTTCTGGCGTGATCCACAGGTGTGGCTGCTTTCTGCCTCACTCTATACCGAGATAGGCTAGCTTTGTTGCCCAGACTCATTTCTGGGGAACTTCTTCACTGGTGGCTCTTTGGATAAACTCTTCCGTCGCAAGCGAGAGTGCTCTGCTTCTGTCTTCTTTTCCGTTGGATCACCCAGCACCCTTTTAAGTTGCGCTTTCAGCTCCTGTATCTCCATTCCCATGGAGTCTATGATTCGATCTCTGTAATCCTTTTCCAGGAGAAAGTGATGAGAAAAACCTCCAGCGAAGGGTAATCGATGCTCGACGGATTCAGGGATCCGGTTATTGTTTCCAGTTTGTTCTTCTAGGACTGTTGGGAGTGCCAAGCCTTTGTCCTTTGTCTTCTCCATCTGTGGAGTATGTGTTGAAAGTGGGATGTCCTCAATCCCCATCGCCGGAACTGAGTGCAGAGCTTAGAGACAAAGTGATCCACGCTCACTGCACCAATTGTGCGTACCAAATTCCGCACTAGATGAAAGTGGATCGGGCTTCTGCACTCAGCTGGACTATCCAGGGAATGAGGTCCCTGCAGCAAGAAGCATCGTAAGAGCTGCCCAGTCGGGGTTGGCCGGATAACCCCTCCGGTGTGGGAATCAGTGATCGGAAAAGAAGTGTAGAGAGTTGAGTTTATAAGTAAGTGGGGTTCAGCTTGGATCAGTTTAGCTACCTTCAATGTGAAGTTAGTGTAGTTTATATAGAATTCCTTGCTTGTTGCTCAAGATGGTTTCATGGAGCTCAGGTGCTGCCAAGTTTCCTTTTAGCATTGCCCAAGGTGGGGGACCACCTGGTCGTTGTCATAGAATGCATATACTCATTGTAGTCATGCTGATAACAAACCACATTTCTCTGGTTTAACTGCTTCCGTGATTCTAGGTGTTGGGGACCAGCTGAGGTGGCAACTTGCACATGCATATCCTCAGGGCTTCTACGTTTCTCTGTGAGGTTCCCTTAGCTCGGTGCCTTCGTGCCCCAGCTCGGTACCGTTGTGCCTTGGCTCGACCTTTTACAAGATCATTTATAGAGATGGGCTAGTCCATTCAGATATCTTTGTATGGGCTCGACCCATTTTAGTTCAGCCCATTGATTAGGTCTTGCAGCTCGACCCTGCCCAGCATCGCGGCTGGACTAGCCTTTCCACTGTGAGTTGCGCCCAAGTGCTTGAGGATTTGGGTAGACTATTGATCATGGAGTTGGGCTTAATTGGCTTGCCCATAAATTCATCTAACCCACTTGGATTTGAGCTTTAGTGGATTGGGTTGGCCCAAGGCTTGGATCCGACCCATTTCATATTCATCCCCTTCATTTATATATTAAAAAAAATCTAAAATAAACATAAATATCTATAATTATTCCGTGCATAGCACGGGTGATAAGCTAGTTTTTTTAAATTGCGATGTGTAGTATTGGATGATAAATGGGTGGCCAAGCTTTAGATTTTAGATTATGAAAACTAAATTCGAACATGTCCAATGCCCACATCCGCATCATAGTAAATGGTGGTATAGGATATTTGAATTCAGAATATTGTGACGTCAAAAGTTGACAAAGAAATTCGCTATGTATTCCTTTGGAGTGGTGTTTTTTTTTTTAGTTTTTTTTTTTTTGATGGGATAGTTTGGAGCGTATTGTTTGAAATGTTGTGTGCTAAGCCTTGTTTGGGAATTATTTTAGTAAATTTTTAAATTTTTGACTAAAAAATGAGATAAAAAAATTAATATGTTTAGAATAATTTTTTGATTTTTTACGAAAACATGTGCAAAAAGAAGAGAGAAAAAGAAATTTTTGACGTTTTAGTATAGGTTATAGGTTTTTTTTATTTTTTTAGTAACTTTTTAATTTTTAGGTTAAAATAATCACATGCCAAACGAGGCCTAAATAAGATGCTAGACAATGATGCAAAAAAAATAGGGAGGAGTTTGCCTCAAATCTGAGATTGGATTGGACGGTGCTGTTGAACTAGTGGGGGCCCACCACGAGTCCCATTTCGATAATCTGAACCGTTTAATGTGTAGAACTCGTCGAGTACGATATGTTTGTAAAAAATTACGTTGATCGAATATCAATAGCTATGTGATCAAATCAGTTTTGTATAAAAAATAGACTTTGAACAAATTAACGGCTGACAGGCAACTAATCTGATGACATAACTATTGATATCCAATCACCGTGATTTTTTACAGGCATATAGTACTCGACGAGTTCTACACATTGAACGGTTCGAATTATCGAAGCAGGATCCATGGTGGACCCCCATGTGTCCAACAACATCGTCCAGTTCAAGGCAAGTTGCTCCCAAAAAAATATTAGGTTGCGTTTAATTTAGTTTTAGAATTGTGATTTTCTTTTTGGAATTGTGATTTAAGTGAAACATTATGAGTTTTTGATAAGAGAAAATTTGTTTGGTTATTGTGGAGAAGTGGTTTGGAAATACTCTTTTGATCCTAGGGAACGCTCGTGATCCTCTTCTAGTCACTTGAAAAAGAATAAACACTCCGGTCGGGGGTGCCAGAATTAGCACTCCGACGGGCAAGTCAGTAACCACACTCAGAAATGCTTGTATTCTAAGTTAAGCACTACAATTTTCACATACCTTTCTCAGTCTTTTGTTCCTTTATTTATACTTGTTTCCTGGGCCTAATGACCAGGCCCATTTGTCACTCACTGTCCTCTTATTTACTCGGCTCCATAGTTCAGTATCTATTCGGCCCATCTATTATATTCGGCGTCCTCATTATCAGGATAAAGCCGTATAATATGTGTTTTCTAGAGCATGCTCCTGATTATTCCAATTATCCGGCTCCCACAATTTCCCCCAAACACATCGCTAGTGTCAGTTAGTCGGCGTGTTTGGCTAGAAGTCAAAACTTCGGCGGTTAATCCTCTTCCCGATGCGTGTCAGAACGCGTGGGTGCTTTTTGGTCATTGTAACGCTTTCCCGCCCCATTCGTGCTCCTCTCGTATTTATTATGATTTGAAACTCAAGTCCCTTCGAAAACATGTTTTTTTTTTTAATATTCGAACCTCCTAGACATGCCAGTCGGTATCTCTTCTTCGATGCGTTTTCTGCAACTCTCATCCGTTCTCTCATTGTCTCCTTTGCCTTTCGTAAGTTTCCTCTTCTTCTTCTTGCAATCCTATTTTCCGTATTTATTTTTGATTTGGAATATCCTTGAGTCCTTGCTAGAATGGCTAAGCATTTGAAAGACCTCATTTCCGAGGGTCGAATTTCTGGGTTCCGAAAACATTTTTCTATTCCTGAGGATGTCCATCTTGCTCTGGTAACGGACAATTCCCCTAATATGGAGAGGGATGACCAAAATGCAATCGTCTTCCCTCTTCTATCTATTGCGAAGGGTGGAGTTCGCTTTCCCCTACACCTATTTCTCAGGGCTGTCCTCCGCTATTGGAGTCTGATTCCTTAACAACCCAATGTAAACTTTTTTCGAATCATAATGGGAATCGTAGAGTTGAACCGGCGTCTCGGGATCAACCTTGGCATTCTTGCGATTCGAAACTGCTATGCTTTAGCCAAATCTTTCGGTCGGCTCGGGCGCTACTTTCTCAGGGCTAAGGACACCGACCATCACTTGGTGACGATGCTTGCTAGTTCTAGCAAACGAGTCGACGATGTAATGGTCGATGTCCGAGGTAACTGGGAATTCGGCGAAGGCGAGGATCGCCTAGACCCTATTCCCAGACGGAGGGGTGAACCAGGTTGCCGTATAACTCATTGTTTGTTGATCTTTCTTTTATGCGATGTTGTCTCCAAGCCTTACCCTTTATTCTTGCAGGCAATAAGTTAAAGAGGATTTTGACCTCGGCTGATGACGCAGTCCTTGCGGAAATTAAAACAGCACTAAAGTACTTTGGCCGTCCGAACGTACAGAAGCAAGGGAAGGCCATCCATATTGTCCTGCGGTACGAGCCTACTTATACCACATTCTCGGCCGCGGATGATATTCCGATCCCAACCGGTGAACAGCACCTTACGGCTCTTCTCTTTCCCAGCTTCAAGACCCTCAGGCAAATTGGTCTTGAGGCTTCTGATTCGGAGCAAAGCTCAAAGCCGGTGGTCGAAGTAGTTGCCGAATCAACGAAGGTGTTCGCTACGGAGGCTGAAGAAGTCAAAGAAGCCCTCAAATCAGCGTTTGCGGCAGCCGATCTTAACGAGCCTAACTCTCCGTCCACTTCGGGTCGGGTGGAGTTTTCCTTCGGAGACATTTTTACAAACTAGGGAGATCTACCTGGCGCTTTTTTTGAAGGCATGGCTGGGGAAAATCTCATGCAGATGGCGAGAAAGAAAAATGCCGAGCGAATGACCGCCCGAAAGAAAGCCGAGGCCGCTCGTTTTGAGCCTGCGCCTGTTGAATCTTTCCAACCGCTTACTGGGGGTGAAACGGCTCAAGTTATTGTGGCCGAGATGGAGGGAGCTAGACAGCAGGTTACGGAAGAGCGGCTGGTTTCAAAAGAGCAGGGCGAAAAACGTTCCGCCGAGGGAGGGGCCGGCTCGGAGGATAGCCCTACTGACAAACGGCCTCGCTTGGAGGAGTCCGACGTGTTCAACCAAAGATCAAAGACACGCCAATCTCTTCTGATGCATCTGCCATGAAAGATCCAGCCGTGGCATTGAGCTTGGCCACCTCAGTTTCGTTACCGGCTAACAGGGCCACATTTCGAGAAGAGCCGGATTTGGCAGCTATAGCGTTCACTACCCAGTCGACCTTTCTGGTATGTATACGATACTTCCGTTTTTGCTCGTTTGGTTTGGTTTGCATACGACGTTGCTTGATGTCGTGATCCAAATTGGTTTTGTAGATGGTTGGAAGGATAGTCGATCTAGGCCGCCGGCAGCGTGATGCCATTGAAAGAATTGGCTGCTTAAAGTTTGAGGTTGAGGGTAAGAGAAGTAGGGCCGAGTTCGAGGTGATGAGAGCCGCAATGGAAAATGCTCGAGCCGAAGCTGAAAAGGAGAGGGCTCGGACTGCTGACTAACTCAGATCCGAAGCCGAGGATAGGGCGAACGCGAGCGAGGAGTCGCTCAAGTTAACCCAGGAGGTGTTTTCCAAGGCAGAGGCCGAGTTAGCAGAGTTGAAGGCGGCCAAGGAAAAAGCCGAATCTGAAGCTTCTATTGCAGTCTTCGTGGGGAATAGACCCATGACAGAGGTGGATTCGGTCGTTCAAGATTCAAATGTGGCGGTCGAATTTGCTCGACAGATTTTTCCTCCCGAGGTCCAGCAGTCGATGGTAGGTCGACAAGACTTCGAAGTGTTTCGTGAAGGCATTCATGTTGCAGTGAAGGGGCTCTATACCGCCTACGAAATCGGCATGTGTCTCTGTGCTGCCCGTCGAGAAATAGAGAAGAGGGATGAACGCATCTGAAGCTTGGAGGCTCGCGTGGAAGGGGCTGAGCGTGAGCTAAGGAAGGTCAGGGTCATTCACGGACAACCCGTCGGGCAGGCTAACCCAATCGTGGAAGAAAAGGTCACCCAGCGGCTTATCAGTACTGCGCTCGTCGATTGAGATACGGCGAGCATGTTCGCGATGGAGTCCGCGAAGGGGAGGGCCTATGAAAAAGGCTTCCACGATGGTCGAAAAGTCAGGATACAGAAGACCAAGGAAAAACTCATCGAGGAGGTTTGCCGATGCGAAAAACGTGGATTTAAGCACGGTTGGATCAAGGCGCTTCAGGCTGAAGAAGCTCTCTAAGCAATAGGCGTCGACTCAGCATTGCCACTGTACCAACGTAACCATCTTCCGTTTGCCATCTTTGAAGTCGAGCAGAGTGAAGATGAGGGTGACGTTGTATAAAAACACTCAATGTAACGTTCGAACGCGGATCGCTTTCCCAACTATGTAATTATTGCATGATTGAATAAAATGCCCTATTTTAAAAGTTTCATTGTAATTTGAATTCAGCACACACGTGTTTGCATGTGTTTCATTTATAAACATTGACCGCCCGAGTCAACTTGGCATTTTAATTGCGAATGGTTTCATGCTTGCTTGTCATGAGCACTCTTCATTAAATATGTATTTTGCATGTGTTACGCGCGGTCAGTCGCACTGATGAGGCTCCGAATTCGATGGCTCAACCGGCCCAAATGCGTCATGCATCGGCGGCGCCGAATCCGGAGACAGTCGGCGCATGGAGTGGCTGGCCAATATCGCTCGGCGTCTGTCTTTTGGAGTTCAATGTTAATGAAATCGCCTCGAGGTCAACGTAAGACATCTAGAAATAAATCACCTCGGAGTTTTTGCTTTTGTGACTTCGCTTTCAGTGCTCAGACTCGATTTAAAACGATTTTGTTGCGTGGGGTTAGATAACTATGAATGTCGAATGGAGTTTTTCTTTAGCAGTGGAGAAGAAGCTCGGACTCAGGCTGAGCTTGACATTGTAATGAATCGCAGCAGAGAACCTACTCATGCTGGAGGTAGGGCGTTCAAAAGACGGGAAAAACATCAGCCTCTAAGTCGTCAAAGCAGATCACCTCGAAGGGAGAAACAACAATACCGAAGTTCCCTGCAATCGCGACCGAGAAATGAGACTAATGTAGCGCTGCGACCGTTGGGTATTATTGTTTTCGTGGGGAATTCCTTCCATGTCTTGGATCTTGGCCTTGACGTTGTCTATGGTGTCAAAGGTCCCAACCTCAAGGGTGATTATTTCGTCGGTGTGAATCGTGGACCCTAGCGCGGCCAGATCAAAGCATTTCAAGTTGCGAGTGCTCCCTGATCGGTGGGCGTTGATTCGGTGCTGCCGCTCGTCCCAACACGACGCCGTATGAGAATAGATATTGTAATGCTTCGAACGCAGATTGCGTGTTTTGTAATTACTGTTTAATCGAATAAAATGTTTCATTCTAGAAGTTTATCTCATTCTGAATTTTTGTATGCTTAATTAAGCATCTTATTTTGGATGCTGGAATGTTTAGTCTTGTTCACACGGTTGTACTGGTTCAACCTGCATATCCCTGTTTCGATGTGTAAATGTTTTCATTATGGAGGGCGCTCTGAATTCGGAATATTACTCGGCCCTCGAGCGCCGCTCGGTGACACTGGTCAACCGAATTTGGAGGCTTTATCAGCCCAAAGACGTCATGCGCCGATGGGGCTCCGAATTCGGAGACTTTAATCGGCCAATTGTGATATCCACGAAGGGGGCTCCGAATCCGGAGGCTTTGCCGGCCCAAAGACGTCATGCGCCGATGGGGCTCCGAATTCGGAGACTTTAATCGGCCAATTGTGATATCCACGAAGGGCGCTCCAAATTCGGAGGCTTTGAGGGCCCAAAGACGTCATTCGCCGATAGGGCTCCGAATCCGAAGACTTTATCGGGCCAATCGTGACATCCACGAAGGGCGCTCCGAATCCGGAGGCTTTGAGGGCCCAAAGATGTCATTCACCGATGGGGCTCTGAATCCGGAGACTTTATTGGGCCAATCGTGACATCCACGAAGGGCGCTTCGAATCCAGAGGCTTTAATCGGCCAATCGTGATATCCACGAAGGGCACTCCGAATCCGGAGGCTTTGAGGGCCCAAAGACGTCATTTGCTGATGGGGCTCCAAATCCGGAGACTTTATTGGGCCAATCGTGACATTCACGAAGGGCGCTCCAAATCCGGAGGCTTTATTCGGAATACTTTTGAGCTGGATTTCACAGTGAGTAAGCAGGAATCTTTGCATTACAAAAGTGGGAAGTGTACATGGTGAGCCATTCAGAACTAGTATCACTCCCCACAGGTCAGGTTTAATGATAGAACTTGCGCAAGTGCGTTAGGAGCAAGGCCGCGGGCCTAATTTTCCATCAACCGGCTCCTTATCATCTGGAAATACTTTCAGGAGAAACTTTCTCGGCGTGTAGCGGCGCAGCTGGACGTGTTGAGCATACGTCTTGGGAAGCTGCTGCTGGTATCGCCTAGGGCTCCCGTGGCTTATCGTTAGGGAGCCGTCCGACATCAACGAGACTGTCTCGATTCGACATTTTAGTGGAGTTGACCTGCGTCTGCGTTGGTGTCTTTCCAGAAAGGAGATAGCATGTTTGTGCGAATTGCCGGCAACCACGGATTTGCTCAACGCCGTGTTCGGTCAGGAAGCATAGCAGCTGATGATAGGTGCTTGGTACGCCCCGAATAGTATGCAGCCAAGTTCGTCCCATGATGAGGTTATACGGCGAAGGGAGCTTAACGACCATGAATTCCACATCCACTGTTTGGGAGCCCGCCTGAATGGGTAGCGTGATTTTCCCCAACGGGTACTCTGGATTTGCGTTGAAACCGAATAATGAATGAGGAGCCAGAGACAGGTTTGATTCGTTGAAGCCGAGTTTGAGGAAGGTCTCGTAGTACATGACCTCTGAAGTGCTTCCCTGGTCTATGAGGACTCGTTCGACCGTAAATCGGTTCACGTGTAGTTCAATGACCAATGGATAAATATGGGGGAGCGTTATGTCAATAAGATTGGAATCGTCGAAGATGATACTCGGAGCTTCGTGGGGTTGTTTCGCTCGTATGCGTTGCTTCTAGGGGGCTGAATGAATTGAGTGTATGGTACATGGCGTTGGAAGGCTGTATATCATATGTATAACGCCGAGGGGAGGTGACTCCTGCCGAAGGGCAACAGTTTTGATTGTGTTCTTCCAGATGTGTTGCTGGAGCCGATCATCTTGCACCAATTCCTCGAGGTGGTCTTTCAAGGCATAGCAACTGTCCGTATCATGACCATGATCTTTATGATATTCACAATGCCTATCCCGCCTTCTCGTGTCAAGAGGTCCCACCATCTTGGACGGCCATTTGAAGAACGAAAGATGTTGGATTTTGGTCATAATCGAGCTGATTGGCTCTGACAGCTCCGTATATTTCTTGTCGGGGCGCTTTGTGTGCCTGCTATCGACCTACAGTTGCTCATTTGCTTGGTGCGAGCATTGATCGCTGGATCGGCAAGAGTCCCGTCTCTTGTCTCGTTTAGCCCGCTGTCGTGGTTCAGGGCTCTGAGGTGGTGCGGAACTTATTGGCTGAGCGATTTCGAGAGGGGTCGTTTTGTTGGCCACGTGTCCGGCTTTAACCCGCAAGGCGTCGTCTTCCACTTTGTAGTATTCCTCGACTTTCTTCATCAACCCCCAGACTATTTTGGGGGGTCTTCTAGTCAAGGAACTGCGGAGGGCACTATCTGGGTGTAATCCCATTTTGAAGGCGGTGATGGCCATGGAGTCGTTGCAAGCGTCATCAACAAGATTAAAGCATTCCCAATATCACGCCGAATATGCTCTTAGTGTTTCTCCTAGCAGGATTTGCATTGCCCAGAGAGAGTCGACTTGCTTTGGCTGGACTTCGTTGGTGATGAATCTGGCCCTAAAGGATTTCTGTAGTTGGTGGAAGGTTTTGATCGAAGCCGGCTCCAATTTATAATACCACTTGACCGCCAATGGTCCCAAACTGCTGGGAAATATTCAGCATATGAGGGCCTCGTCGTCTGTATGTAATGTCATGGCCTGCTTGTAGTGGCAGATATGGTCGGTGGGGTTTGATTTGCCGTCGTACAAGGTGAACGACGGTGCTTTGAATTTCTTGGGAAGCGCAGCCTTTGCAATCCGTCGTACGAAGGGATCGTGTTGGTCTTCGTCCGAACTGTTCCTTTTTCGCTTGTGCATTGCACGAGGACTTTCTTCGGAAGAGCTGGAAGTTTCGTGTCGTCCCTTCTTTCTGGGCTCCGGGGATAATGAGTCGGAGTCGCTATCAGTGTCTTGTCGTGCTCGAGGTTGTTGACCACCTGCCTTCGGAGGTCATTCTGGATTTGGGCGTGCAGCTTGCTTGGACTTCGCCATTTCCAAGGCCAAATCTTTACGAAAACGTTCGTTCTCAGTGATCATGTTTTCTAACCTCTGTTCATTTTGCTTTGTTTGTTCCATGATCGCCTGCATTGTCTCGTGCTCCGAAGTCGAGGGTGAGGCAAAATTCAAGGCACGTCTTGCGGCGATAATCTCTGTTCCGAGCAAGTTTGTTGGAGTGGTTTCCTCTTGCGGTATAGGGTCGACAATGATTGTCGGAGGATCTTCCGTCACACTCTCCATGGATGTGCTTGAGTATTCCCACAGACGGCGCCAATTGTGGATAAGTGGTTTGGAAATACTCTTCTGATCCTGGGGAACGCTCGTGATCCTCTTCTAGTCACCTGAAAAAGAATAAACACTTCGGTCGGGGGTGCCGGAATTAGCACTCCGACGGGCAAGTCAGTAACCACACTCAGGAATGCTTGTATTCTAAGTTAAGCACTAACATTCTCACATACCTTTCTCAGTCTGTTGTTCCTTTATTTATACTTGTTTCCTAGGCCTTATGACCAGACCCACTTGTCACTCACTGTCCTCCTATTTACTCGGCTCCATAGTTCAGTATCTGTTCGTCCCATCTATTATATTCGGCGTCCTCATTGTCAGGATAGAGCCGTATACTATGTGTCTTCTAGAGCACGCTCCTGATTATTCCAATTATCCAGCTCCCACAGTTATGAGTTTTGAAAAGTGTTTTAAAAAGAGTTTTTGAATTTTGAAAAGAGTTTTGAGTTGTATTTTGAATTTTTTGGATTTATTTTTTTTAAATATTAAAAAAAAATATTATTTTTATTTTAAATATATAGTTTTTATTTAATTATTTTATTTTAAATATTTTATTTTATTTTGTAAATATTTTAATTTTTAATTTTAATATTTTAAATTCAAAACACAACTCCACACTCAAATCGTAACCAAAATATAACTCAAAACTCAATTCAAAAATTATTTTCAAAACTCATAACTAAACACATAATTCGAAACTACATACTACTTTCAAAACTCTACATTCAAATCATAATCAGCACATAACAAAAAAAAGAAAAATATTTTAAAATATATTTATAAAATAAAATATTTAACATAAAAAATATTAAAATAAAAAATAATTTTTAAAATTTTTTTTAATATTAAAAAAAATACAGCATATAAATGTATGAAATATAGTGCAAATTAAAATAAATAAATAAATACTTAAAATATAAAATATTTACCCTAAAAAATAAAATTAAAAAAGTTTTTAAATATTTTAAAAAATAAAGCTAACAAATTTCAAAATACAACTCAAAACTCTTTTCAAAACTCATAAATAAACAAATGCTGTCTTTTCAAAACTCAAAATACAACTCCACACTTAAATCATGATTCTAAAAATAATTTTTAAAAATAAAAAAAAAAACTTAAAATTTTTTCTTTTAAAATAGAATTTTGAAAAGAGTTTGGTTTTAAGATTTAAAAAAAGTTTTGAATTGAATTTTGAGTAGTATGTTTGGTTATGGGTTTTGAAATTAATTTTTGAATTGAGTTTTTTGAATAATTTTGAGTTTTGTGTGTGGTTATGGATTTTGAAAAGTGATTTAAAAATTTTGCGTTTGAAATCATGATTTCAAAGATAAACCAAGCATAACCTTATTGAATGAATACGTGGTCACATAATTTTCTTAATTTATATGATAATTTTTGGCCTGACAGAAATCAAGTCAGCTTGGCTGTGTGTAGGAGTGCAACTTGGGCGGTCTCAACCCGAGCAACTCGAACTCAGTCGGAATTTTTTTAGGGTTTGGACAAGATATTTTCAAATTTAGTACAGGTTTGGGCAAAAATTCAAAAGCCCGAATTAAATTTGGACGGGCTTGGGCAAAGACGTCAAACAACCCGAGCAACCCGAGCAACCCGAAACCCGAATTATACATATATAGATATATAAAAATATTAAATATACATATAAATTATTATCCATTACATGATATTAAAGTAATTTAAACTATTAAATCATATTGAATATATATTAGATATACAAATAACATAAAATCTTACTTTTTTATTTTCACTTATAAATTGTAAAGACTATTATAGTGGCATCTCTCTTAAATTATATAAATTATTTGTTTTGATGGTATTAATGATTTTCTATTAAAAAAAATGTAAATATAGTTAAATTTTAATAATTTAATAATGTAGCTGCCAAAAAAAAAAATTGAAATTCATTTACAATTCAGGCAATTCAGACAACTCGAATAATTCGAGTTTAACTTGAATCAAGTTTGGACAGACAACCTTATATTACAATTCGAGTTTGGACGGATCTCGACAAGTCTTAACATAACTTGAGCTGAGTTTAGACAACCTCCGAACCTGTCCGAGCCCGCCTGAGTTGCCCCTTAGTTGTATGGGCTGGATTGTGTCATCTGAAGGGATCATCGCTTGATCAGATCTATTTTTGAGCGGTAAGATTGCTCCTGTGTGTTTGAAGATATTTTGGGAGATTGCAGTGAGTTGTTTGTTTCTATGATAAGGGAATCAAATGGCTCTCGATGAATGATGTGGTATGAACCCTTGAATTTGCGTTGGAATTACAGGAGAGTGGGGAGGAGAGAATCAAACGTGATCGTGCTCACAAAGAATTTGAGGACGAAAATACCCTTTTGTTCAATGATGGAATTGAGATGATTGAGATCAATGGTGGACAGGTGTCCAACAGTGGGATGACAATGACGAGCAATAATGGCACGAGGAGCATTTAGACGGTGTTTGGCGTATAAGTATAGGAAAATTGTTTGAGACCACTAAAACAATGAGCTCTAATAGCTCTAAAAACACTATATTCTTAATTGATTTGATGTTTTGCTCTTTATTTTTTTTTATTTTTTTTTATTTTCTGAACTGTCAGCTCATTAGAGCTGGCTTAGTGGTCCATTTTTAGTGGGATCTATCACCACTGTAAGTATAGCTAGAAAGGTTGCCATATTTTATTATGAGTAATACGGCAAAGGAGGAGTTGATGTGGTTTTGATGATTTAAATTATTTATTTTATCAAGTATTTTATATATTTTATTTATAAAAAAATTAAATTGATTTGATAGTTGTTATTAGTTTATTTTATTGTGTTTATCATCAGAAAAATATATGATTTGTCTTTTTGTCATCCTTTTTTTTGTAAAGAATTGAAGTAAATTAAATTAGTTATAGTTATCGGATTGACATAATTTTTTTATATAAATAAAATATATAAAGTATGCGACAAAATAAATGGTTTGAATCATTGAAATGGAATCCATAATATATTTTATGGGATTGGACAGCGCCCTCCAGTTTAAAATTTGGATTGGATGGAATCCTTCTTCTACTACAAACTCACCCTTTTCAAATTAGAAATTATCTATAAATTAATCTCTATCACATCTTCCATAAATCTCACACTTATATAAATTAATCTCCAAACTTTCCTTTTTATTATTGTTGTTAATTGATTATGTCACGTGTATGTAAGTGATGACTTGCGACTTGGGGAGAATTTTTTTTTTAACTAAAATAGTTAAAAAGTTATGTTGTCACATTTTATATATTCATTAATTATTTTTTTCTCATAATTATTTATTTAATTAAAAAAATTATTTTAAATATATTAATTTTTTTTTTCATCTCATATAAAAGTTAAAAAATGACTAAACAAAGCTTCTAAGAAATTTCAATTCCTGCCCTAAGAGTAATCAATAACTATGCATTCATGTTGTTTCGCAAGAAAGCAAAATAAAATAAACAAGTTATAATTATCGGATTAATTTTATTTTTTTTATATAAATAATATACATAAATAATTTTACAAAATGAACGATTTAAATTATCGAAACGAAATCTGTGATAAGTCCAATGAATCCGAATAACATTATCATGGATTAAACGCAATGCCAATAATCCTATAATATTCCCGAATGATTAAAAAGGATTTAGATCATAATCCATTAATTTATATGAAATCCACGTGAAACCCACATAAAAAATCACAATAACTTGTTTATTTCTTTGCCACACATGTCACATGAACTAATCTTTCATGCAAAATTATTTGCCCTTTTCCTTTACCTTTACCTTGGTGATATCTAGTGTCCTTGGGTTATTCATGTAACTTGTACAACACTAGTTCATTTCTTCTGGTTTTCTGGTTGGCTACAACAAATGAAGATGCTTCCTCATTATTGCATGAAGGAGCCACAATGCATTTGCCTAGTTTGATAAAATTGAATTTTGTAATCAGCTTTTTTCTTATGTTTAGGTTTTGAAAATGTGTAAACTTATGCTATGTTATTGTGTTTTAGCAATGTTTGTTGTATAACTTTCCGATGTACTTAAAAGAAAAAAAAAAAAAAGAAGCAATGTTTGTTGTTTCATAAAAAAAAAATATTTCAAATAAATTTTCCTACAAAATGCCATACTTTTTTTTAAAAGAACTATCATGTTAAGTTTATATATATTAACAAAAATAAAAATATTATCTATTAATGGTTCGTTTGGCATTGACTAATATAACTAATTTTTTTGTGCCGGAATTTTTTTAGTTTAGTTTGATTTTTGTTTTTGGATTTTTTTGACTTGTGTAAAAAAAAAGTGTAATGATTATGAATAAAAAATAATATTTTCTCATATTGACTTTTGTAATCAATTTTATTTTTTTATGATTTTTAATCCCAAAATAAATACCAAATCAGGACTAAGTGAGATCTTAATTAAGAGCATTGAGATCCCCACAAAAACTCTACCCCACAACCCAACATCATCCTATGTGAAAAAAAAAAAAAAAACATAGAAGAATCACACATTTGGGAGTTATTGGTGTCCCCAAATTAGAGGTCCCCGCAATTAATGACGGCAGACATTAGGATTGTTGTCAGTGTTCATAAAGTATATAAAATATATTAAAATATGTAAAAATATTTTAAAATATATAAATAATATATAAGATTATAATTTTTTATTATTTAATATGTATTATTGGCAACCTTTAAAATTAGTGAGACCCTTATTAATATATTATGTTGGAAAATTTCTTTCGAAGTGACTTATGCATTTTTCTGTAGCAGGCCATGTGCACATTGGGCCCGACTTAGGCAATAATGGAATGATTTCGGAGTATCACCGGCTAATATCTATTCACATGGTGCTCAGAATTAATAATAAAAGTTTTATAGAGCATCTCTAACTCACTAGGCATATAATATTTGTTAGTTAAAATACTTAATGTGACTCACTTTTTTCAATTCCAATGCACTAGGCATATGATTAGGCATTTTGGCTCAGCTCACATTCACTAGCTACATGTAGCTAGCCTTCAAGGCTAGGCAAAATGTATTTAATCATTAGGATTATTTCCCTCCATCTTTGTTGTTGATGTGGCATTCTATAAAATTAATAGTATTTAGATGAATAGCTAAAATAAAGAGCATGGTTGGAGTAGAAACATGAAACAGTTGACATGCAAAATAAAATGTATACTTTATAGTAATATTTAGATAGGTAAAATGCCTACTACCATTGGAGATGCTCTTAGAGCATTACTATTTAGATCTATCTAAATGTTAAATTCACTTTTTTATATTTAATGATGTGTTAAAAAAATAATAGATTGATAATTGAATATCTTTAATTATCAATTAATATCTTCTTCACACATTATTGGATCTGGAAATTAAGTTTAAAAAATAAATTTTTATATTGTTTTTTTAATCATTATTAGCCAAGTAAGAGGCAAAATTACTCACTTAATATATGGGACAAATTACCAACACTTTTTTGAGATTGACTAAAATACAGATTTTTCCTGAAGTTTAAGAAATTATAAATTGTTTCCTGAAATTTATATTAACATAACAAATGAGGGGACAATTTGTTATGTAACTATAAATTTCAAAGGATGAGATATAATTTTTTAAACTTTAAAGAAAACTCGTATTTTAATTAAGGTCAAGTTTGGAAAGGCTAAATAAGTGTACTTTTTGACTTTTTTTTGTATTATGTATAGAAAAAGTAGAGAGAAGATGTTGATTGATGTGACTCAAAAAAGATAAAAAGATGAAATAAGTACACTTTTTTTTATTAGCCAAACTTGGCCTAAATCTCGAAATGTGTTGATGACTTACCGAATTTTTTTTTTATTTAGGAGTTATTTAAGATGACTTAAATAAATACACCTTTTATATTTTTACGGAAAAAAATATAAAAAAATAAAAAAATAATATGATAAAAAAAATAAAAAAATAAAAATATAATTTATTTTTAAATTGTACCTTAAAAACCCCTGCCCCATCCTAGAGGGCAGAGGTTGGGCCCAGATTTTGACTTGGACAGACGACCTATATCGACTAAAGTACACGGGTAATGTCATGGAATATATTTATTTTTTTAATGTATTTTTTCAATGTATATTATATATTTTTTACTAAATATTATATACTGTTTTTGATAAAGTTATGACAGTTTATATTTTAGAAATGAAATTATATATTTTTATAGTAATGTTTTATATATTTTATTAAAAAATATTTAGATAAAAAATAATAATATTATCACAAAATAAATAACTTTATTTCTCATAAATTATCATAATTCTATAAAAAAAATATTTACTATAAAAATATATAATATACATCACAAAAATACATAACAGGCATATATAAAATTTTCCAAAGAAAATACATGCAAATCAAAACAAAACAAAATAAAACAAAAAATGCACAGCCATGCATGACCATTGATTTCTTATCCAGGGCTTTTTTTTCATGCTGCAAATGCCAATTTTGTCCTAACAAATATCAAGAAATTAATATCTAAATTTAAGAGACAGAAAGGCCGAAAGGGGGAGATGAAAACTAAAATGAAGGTGAAATCATACCACCTCTATTTCTTTTTTGTCTTGCTTGAGCAGCTTCGGCTAAAAAAAAAAAGTAACTCAATGATCTCTGAGTGTTGCAATGCCACCAGTGACGAACCGACACATAGACCACCAGGGGCCACGGCTCCACTCAAATAAAAAAATTTATTAATATATACTACTTCAAAATAAAATCAGCAGTGCTTTCGACTCTCACTGGGGCACTCCAAGTGAAACCCCCCAACCCCCCCCCCCCCCCTCCCCGCCACGTGACAGCCTGTCACCGCTGAAATTTTAAAAAAAAAATTTTTTTTGACCAATAAAAAAAGACTCTGCACCAAAAAAATATTTGACCAATCAAGAAAGACCCGTGCACCCCACTGGGATTTAAGTCATTTTTCAAATAAAATATTAATAATATATTCATTGTTTAAGCAAAGATGCCCCTCGGCTTTTGTTTTTGTCATTGTCAAGTGGGCCCCACCTATTCATTATATGGCCCAGATCTCTTCTTTTCACAAAACAAAAAGTTCACTTCTTTTTCTTGGTGAGAGAGACAGAAATCAGAAAGGAGAAAAACCTAAGAAGGGTTTTAACTTGCTTCACGCGGTCTTATTAATTAATTAAAAACGTAGAGTTTTTCTTGGAGTCAAACCAACTTGGAATAGTAAAAAAGTGTTGCTTCTCTTATTAATCTTTTTATTATTATAAGTATGTGATTTATATTTTTTTTTCTTTTGTTTTTATTTGTAAATTATTATTATTTTTTTTTCTTCTTTTCAATGTCATATTGATGTAATTGTAATATTTTTAATTTTACATATTAAGAAAAAATTATGAATTAGGATGTATGATTTCAATTATTAGGGTTTTTTTTAATCATATTTGGGTAAATTTATTTTTATTTAGATTAATTATAAGTGTTATAAATTCAAAATTAAAATGAATTGAAACTTGTATAAATTTTATGTGTTGAATTTGAATTCTGAATTTTTAAATTTATATGAAATTTGTTTTAATTGTATTTGTTATTTTAGGCACAAAAAATTTTTATGTCCTGTGATATATATATATATATATATATATCTATAATAAAGTAGGATGGTTTTTAAATTTGTCTTACTAGGACATTTAGACAGCTGAGATCTATTCAAATTATAAAATAATGTTTAATGACTAAAATATATATATTTTTTGGCAATTTTACTAAATAAAAATAAGTGAATATATAGATTAAAAAAATCAAAAGACTAAAATTTAAATTAACAAAATTAAGAGCGCATGATTTATTTTGTAACAAAATTCAAACTTTAAGAATTTGTTTATAATTTTTCTAATTTTTTATTAATAAATAATACCAACTACCCCAGCGGCTCAATAAATTTTCCAAATTTATTAGACTACACTACCCCATCCTAGGCTGCCTGGATCCTCTGCCATTCTACGCTGCGGTGTCATGGTGCCAAGTTGCTTTGGTCCTTTTTTATTATTTTTTATTTTTAAAAGCCAGGCGACCCACGTCAACCAGAGCAATCAAAATTAACTCATTTATGTAAACACGAAAATTTTATTGAAAAATAATAATAATATTGTCCTACGCAAAATGGCAGAGCTAGTTTTGTTCTAACAAAGATCAGGAAATTGATATCTAAATTCAAGGGAAGAAGCCCAAAAGCAGAGATGAAAACTGAAATGAAGTTCACATCACACCGCCTCCATTAATACTATGTTTGATTGAGAAATTTGAGAAGAGATTTAAAAAGAAAAATAAAAAAGATAGATGACATGTAAATAAAATTTACATATATTTCATATAATTTCACATGTTATTTTTCTTTCCTTTTCTAAATCCTTACTAAATTTTCCAATCATTCACATAATTTCACACGTTATATTTCTTTTTTTTTCTAAATCGTTACTAAATTTTCCAACCAAACACAGCGTAAATGTCACAAGCATGGTTATTATTATCCCATGCTCTGTATCATTTATTTGATTAAGAAGCATATATATGAATGTTCTACATCTTTCTTTTTGTTGTATATCATATAATCAAATCAATCCAACTTTTCTTCATTGATCTTGGAAATTCAGATGCATCTATTAGTAATGTGTTTTGGTTGTATTCTCCGTGCTTAACTTAGAGATTTGGGGAATTTTGAATTGAACAGAGATGATCTTTGTTGATTTCCCATCAATACTGACCATGAACAAACCTATCTGGTTGCTGCACTCAAAAGCCTGAGATAGTGTGAGTGTAACAGGGATCCCATGAGTATATTCCACAGGAGAATCAACATGTTAATTTCTTGAACAAACTGATCAAATGATTGATATCCACCTGATCATTAAATTTGGCAGAAATTTGTAAAGCATTTACAATGAGCATCCCTTCAAGTTTACGAAACAGTTTGGCATACTATCATGGTTGATTGTTCTCATGTAGATTAATCAGACATTGGTTTCACAATAATTCCAAAAACATATGATTTATACACAGATTATGCAATAGTAGATTTGATTCTCAAAGATACCAGTTCCAAGAATTTTCGGACATGAAGGCCAAAAAGCAATCCAAGCAGTGTCTCTAAATCAACGGATCTTCAAAATTTATGGTTTGAAAATGTGAACTAGTTAACAAACAAGTGGTTTTAAGATAAAAGAAAAGATTTTTATGCAAGGGTTTTGAGGGAGATAGAGAGGAAGCCGGAGCAGAGATGCTCTTTAAGGGTGAAGATCTCTCTCTCGATCTTGCAGATTCTCTTGATCTTTGGCCGGCGGAGGAGAGAGAGACAGCGAGAGTAGGCGATGGGGGGGGGGGGGGGGGGTGGGGATGGGTTGGAAAGGATCAACGGAGCTGGATGGGATAGGCGGTGAGGGCTGCCGGCAGGAGCTGTTGGGTGTGGAGTGGGGGCCTTCTGCTTCAGCTTCGCTTTTTGTGTTTTGTTTTTGGTTGCACCAAAACGACATCGTCTTGGTGCACTATAAAATGCACTACACTACATCCCTAGCACTAAGAGGATTTGGACTAAAAAAAAAAAAAAAAAAAAAGAAAAAAAAAAAGTAAATTACAAATACATCTTTTAAAATTTGATTAAAATATAAATTATTTAATGTAATTTTAAAAATTACATTCTACTCTTTGAGATTTATAATTTTATAACAAATTATCTCTTTATAAATAAATCATCAAATCAATTAATAATTTTTAATAATATTATAAATATGTTTCAATTAACAATTTAAGTAATTTTATTATTGTATAAGAGAATAATTATGTATTTTATTTTTTTAATTAATTTTATTAAATAAAATTTTTTAACAAAAAAATATTTATAATTTTTTAAATTATAAGGGATAATTTATAATTTTAGCAAATCATAAAAAAATGTATCTCTAATTCACCCCCAAAAAAAAATAAAAATAAAATAAAATAAAATAAAGCAAATGCATTCATCACCATTCATTTCTTATCCAAAAAGGTAACAAGACTTTTTTCCACGCTACAAATGCCAGTTTTGCCAAACAAAGATCAAGAAATTGATATCTAAATTCAAGAGAAGAGAAGAGGCCCAAAGGGGAGGGAGAGATGAAAACTGAAATGAAGATCAAACCATACCACCTCCGTTTCTCTTTTGTCCTGCTTTTGATGATTTTGCTCCATTTCTGTATATGTGGAGCAGCTTCGGCTAAAAAGGGCTACTCGATGATCTCTGGTGAGTGCAATGCAACCATTGCCGAATGCTTAGCAGATGAGGGAGAAGGAGAAGAAGAGTTCTTGATGGAATCAGAGACGACTAGAAGGTTTCTTGTTCCTAACTCACAGCCAAAATTGGGTATAGTAGCTGTTACACAGAGAGGTCCGGTATGCAACCCAACGAAACAGAACGATTGCACGGGGATCTACTTTAATAATGCGGGGCGTTGTACCATCCGCGATCGATGCCACCGAGATCCAAATACCCAGTGAATTGAATTGATGAAGCCGCAACAGTCTTTTCATGTGATGTCCCGAGTAGTCTGGAACATATGGGAGAATTTTGTGGCTTCTTGCTTCTTCTTTATTGATTTTTCTTGTTTTGTGATCGTAATAGTGTCTGTATGTCTTTAAATAACAGTGTGATTAGATGTCGTAAGCATCTTATTATTATTATCCCCTGTTGTATCATTTATTCGATTAAGAAGCATATATTATACATATGAATGTTCTACTTCTTTCTTTGTTGTCAAACCAATCCAACTTTTCTTCATTGGTCTTGGAAATTCATATGCATCTATTATTAGTGTGTTTTGGTTGTCCTCTCCAAGTATAACAGAGTTACAATTTTAAGAGTATTTGCGCAAAGACTTCATAAATTATTGAGAAATAGAATTTTAGTTTCTTAGGTTATGTTTGATTTATAAGATTCATAGTGAATGTATTAATAATTCTATTAAATTAGTGTGATATTCACTATCTAACTGAATTAGTAAGATAAATTATCTCTTTATCTATTATTTGATTTATATTTAATAAGAAAAAAATATGAATATAGAATTACAATTATATTTATTTTCTTTTTTAAACTTACTCTTCATCGATATTTCTTCACAATCTTTACTTTATCAAATTTTGAAAAAAAATTATAAATAAATAAGGATAAATTATACAAATAGCTCATGTAGTTTACACGATGTGTCAATTTGGTCCCTATAGTTTTAATTTACTCGATTCTGCCCATTAATTTAACAGATTGTGTCATTTTAGTCTAATAAATGATAATTGTTAAATTAATTTAACAGAATGTCAAACAATGTGTCAATTTGGTCCCTGTACTTTACACGATGTGTCAATTTGGTATCTGTAGTTTTAATTTTCTTAATTTTGACAGGGACTAAATTGACACATTGTTTGATTTTTCGTTAAATTAACTTAACCATTATTTATTGGACTAAAATGACACAATCCGTTAAATTAAGAGCCAAAATCGAGCAAATTGAAACTACAGAAACCAAATTGACACATCGTATAAACTACAGAGACTATTTTCATAATTTTCCCAATAAATAAATAAATAAATAATAAAAACACAAAGGTCATGTTTGGTTTTTTTTTTTTTAATTTTTTTTTAAAAAATATAAACTAATATGATAAAATATATATCAAAAAATATTTTTAAATTTTAAAAAATTATTTTTAGTCTTCTAAAATATAAAATTATATAAAAATAATAAGTGTTTTAATTTTTAATCAAGGGTAAAAGAGTCTTTTTATTTTATTTCCCAGCTCAGGATATATAATCTCATCCCTACCCTATTACTAATAATCTTACAAATTTGTTGGTTAATTATCCATTGAATTAATAATCCTAAAATAAAATTTCAAAATAAACACAGGATTATTGGACTCACAGATTAATAATCTCAATCTATGCTCTAATCTTGTCAATCAAGCACGCCCTTAAAGTATAAAAATGTACAAATTAAACATGCCCCCTAAACTATAAAAATCGTATAAATAAACTCTCTAAACTATTGACGTATTTTACTTTGACTCCTTCCGTTAGGGGCTCTTATCATTATATTGTAGGTGGTACATTGCTATTATAATCTAAAAATTAGATTCACTTTTCAAACACAATAATGTGACAATTAATAAAAATATTTAAGACAACTCTCTCTGTCATATATTTTATAATCATTAGTCAATTATGTCTTTTACACATCATTAGGTTAGGTTTAGAAAGTAAATCAATAAATCATTTTTTTTTAAATAGATCATTTTTTTTCAAATAAATATAATAAAATTATAAAGATATGATTATCGGATCAATTTAATTTTTTTTTTAATGATCTACACATAAACTTGACAAAATAATCTATTTTAATTATTGAAATCAACTCCGTAATGAGCTCCGCAAGAGCTAACAATACCACCAACTAGAGACAAACTTGTCCCTTAGTATATGAGTAAAGTTAGTGATCTATAAATTAGATTTCTAAATTTATTCACAATAATATGATAAGAAAAATAGACTCTACACAAATAAATATATAACAAATTAAAAATTAACAAGTATTATATTATTGTGAATCAAATTATAAAAAGTGTTTCGTAAGTCTTAAACATTTTTCATAGGATATTATGTTGAGGAATAATTCCTTTCGACAATAATTTATTCATTTTTCTATGGCAAACCATGTGAACATTGGGTCCGGCTTAGGCAATAATGAAATTCTTGTGTGATTTTGGAATGTTATGGGACAATGTGTCTGTACGGGGAAGAAATAATTCTCCTCGTATAATCCTATTAACTAAGTCCACGCTCCTCCGTACGACGTCGCTTTGTCACCTGAAAACACAAACGTGAGCTAGCCGGCGGGTGTGTGTGCCGGAAACCTCTCCGATGCCTAAGTCAGAAAACTTGACAAATAGACAAAGCTCAAGATGTTCAGAAAGCAAAATTGTATGTTGTGTTATGTTGTTACCTCCCCCAAGGTGATGCTTGTGAGCTTTTATAGATTTCGAGTGGCACAATCCTAGTAGGACTTTTATTTCTCCATGCAGAGTCCTCCTAGGATTCATACTCCTAAAGGATAATGCTTATCCTTTTACATCCCCCCCACTGCTTAAACCAAGTGGGATGGTTTTCACTATGGCCGAACTACCACTTGACCGAAGTAAAACTGGCTATGTTGAGCCACAGAGTAGGCCGAGCTATCCTTAGTTCGGCTCTCCCTCTACTCCTCCTTACCTCGGTTTTCTCCTGTTCAACCTGTGGTATGTTTGGACCGGACTAACGATTTACGACCGGTATAACTTCAAGACCGGTATATCTTCAAGACCGGTCTAATTTCAAGTTACTTCCAGACCGAAGTACATTTACCCTCGAACCGAAATATCTTCATCTCTTTCTGGGCCGGAGTAACTTTATCTCTTAAATCGGAGTAACATTCTTATTCTTGGACCGGAGTAAGTTTTACATCTTCATTGGGCCTTTTTGTCCTTCGTACTTTGGGCCATAAAGTTCATCTTCGCAGCTCGGCCCAATTTTTACCAAAAATTACCCTCTCAATTGCCCCTTAATTCCATCTGCATAGCATGATTGGGATTACCAGTCCACTAGCCGAGCTGGCGTTTTTAAGTTTTTCCAGCCGTGCTAAAAATACTTTAGCCTCTCCAGCCGAGCTAAAAACTCTTAAACTTTTAAGCCGAGCTAATTTTACTCCGAGCTCTGTTTTGCCCGGTCAAAACGTCTCTTCAATCATAGCGCCTGTAACGCTTCCCTTTCCAGTGACACGTGGCAAGCTCTGATAGGCCGTGGCCAACTGTCACGCCGCCCTACGGAAATTTTGTACAGTTCCCGCCACTTTTTGCCGCTCGTTCTTTTCACAAAACATCCCTTCATCTTGAATCATTCACTCACACTTTTCACATTCTTCTCTCTTCGTGCCTATGCCTTTTCAACCTGCTTTTGTGTTCTTCACTTGCAGCCACTGTCTTCATTTCTAGTCCCCTTCTCTCCAATCTGGTAAGTAAATCTTTTTTCCTTCCTTGTTTTTGCTTTCGTACATGTTCTATGTATTTGTTTCTTACTTTCTATGTTTTTGCGAAACAGTTTTCCTCCATTTCTGCTTTGCTTCTTGTACTCTTATGAAAAAATTAGTAAGAACTAATGTGTATGAACTATTCTGTAGAAAATTGGTCTTGAATCCAAAATCAAGTAGCAACCGAGCTAGGACACTGTTTGTCCTATATAAGTAGATCACTTTAGATAACAACCGAACTAGAACTTGTAGAAATAACAGTAGTTTCAGTAGGTTATCAACTCTTGAGACACTCTAACCGAGATAAATCCACCGAACGAGTCTTAAACTCCTCAATTTAGGAACCAGTCTCCAACCGAGCTCAGCCTTTGGGGCTAAGCCAGCTTTCCTAGTTTCTAAACCAAACTCAGAAAAGCTGCCCCTAGAGGCTCAGCCGAAGTAATAAAACTTATTGAACAACCGATTTAGGCCTTTGGGGCTAAACCAGTTTTCTTAGTTCTTAGACCGAACTCAGAGAGCTGCCCTTAGATGATGAACCGGCCTAAAAATTGATTAAAAAGCCAATACGCCGAGATATATGCCAAGGTCGAGCTACTAAAAACACTGCTCAAACCGAGCTATCAATCATTTCCGCTGGACCGAGATAGAACCTTTCCATTTTTGCTGAGCCTTGCTTTTAATTTGTAGCACGGTCTTATGATCTGTGCTTAACCCCCATTGTTTTCTACTTTGCAGACTTAGGCTGTCCAGACACTCCTTTGTGCGCTCGACCGAGCTACCGAACACCATTTTTGCACCGATATAACTTATTTGTAAATTATACCATAAATGGGGAAGTATAGGCACCTAGTAAATACTCCGGGCGGTCTAGCCGAATTTAGGAAAGACTACCATATACCTGACGACGTTCAACTGGTTCTGGCCGAAAAAGACATCATTCTCTGGGACAAAGAAGGCTTCGTTCCCTTCACCCTTTTATCCATCATAGAAACCGGACTACGGTTTCCGGTTCAACCGTTGATCTGCGAGTTTCTTAGGCAGACTAGAATATGTCCAACCCAATTATCCACCAACTCATACCGCATAATTATGGGGATAGCCGAACTGAACCGTCAGGCCGGACTAAACCTTGGGTTGGCCGAAATCTTCCATCAATATTCAATCGGCTCAAAGGACGATGGGTGGGTTTACTACCTTAGGATACGCCGCCGCCGAGAGAAGATAATTAAATATACACCGGACAAAGACCTAAATGACGATGATTTTTTCTAGGTCTCTGGGAACTTTGAGGATTTTCAAGCCCAAATTCCTGGCCGACCTATAAATTGGAAGAAAGGAGAGCCTGGTAATTTAACTTCGGTCTTCTTCCTTGCATTTTTTACTTCGGCGTGTTAATGTTCCAACCGGACTAACAGTTGTCTTTTCTCGCAGATTTTGCCCACCTTCATTCCTTATATAGATATCCAAACCTTGGAACTTTACGAGCCGCACTACGATACCCTGAACGTAGTTTGGCCAAGTTGTTGAAATTCGAACCGACCTACCGATATAGCGGTCGCCGGAAGGCCAGAGTAACTGACTTCCTTTTAGAAGACGCCCCTGAACCAGACCCCTCCTTGCCTGAGATCAGACTAATCCCGCTTACAGCCGAAGAAGAAATGGCAAAGAAGAACAGAGTCAGGGCTCTTTTAACCGAAACAACCAGGCCCGAAGTAACGCCACCCAGTCAACCGCAGCCTGCTGTTGTAGCCCTCCCTTCTCAACAGCCGTCCTCTTCCCGCCGAGCCAAGCGCGCCCGGACTGCTGAAACCGAACAAATTTTGGTGGATGAAGCAGAACCTGCACTTCCGCCGAGCTTGCCTCCGAGCCCCCAACCAGAACCCTCTGACCGAACTACCGGCAACTGGGCCCCAAAACTTACTTTCAACAACCGAGACATCCGAGACACAGACTCGGTTGTTGTTGAAAAAGACCACCTGTTGGCCTTTAATCTGGCCAAGAGTGTGTGTCTGCCCAAAGACATGGAGCACCATCAAAAACAGTTGAACACCGAACTGAAGTCTATCCGGTCTTCAACCAAATCCATGATCCTGGTAAGTGACTTCGGTCGTATTTCGGTCTACTTTCTTTTTCAACTTCTACCTCGGCTAAGTGGAAATCTCTGCTTTGTCAGGCCATCCAGAAAAACCAAATTACTCATAGGAAAGTGCTGGAGCTAAGGAAAGTAACAAGGCAGGCTGCGGCAGAAGCTGAGGCAAAAGCGGCCGAGTTGGTAGAGGCCAGAAAAGAAATGGCCGAGCTACGAGGTGAGATCGGCAGACTGACCGGACAGGTTAGTTCGGCCGAAGCCGAAAAGCAAAAGACTGCCATTGCTCTGAAGGACAAGTACCTGCGTGAGCTGGTAAAACTTGAAAAGAAGAAAGACGCCGGAATATCCCAGGCAAAGGAGAGCGCGAAAGAGGCCGAGAAGAAAGGTTTCAAGAAGGCGGAGGATGTATACGTCAAGCAATGTGAGGCTGCCAAGGAGTTGTTCTTTAAGTGCGGCTGGAGGGGAGCCGTTGAGAAGCTCGGTCATGATCCACAGACCGAGGTTTTCAACCCTCCAGCCTACTTTATACCGAACTCCCTCTTGGAATTTGCAAATGCCATGCAACAGGGGTTTCTTGAAGGCTCAGATTCTGATGAAGATTCTGCCTCTGAGGATACTCCGGTTGTCAACGTAGATCAGACAGTTCGGCCGGAGCCCACAGTGGAAGATCTAACTGTTGATCATCCAAATGAAACTGTGGTTCCGGTCGAAACCACTCTTGTGACTGAAAACGTCCTGCCGCCAGAAACCGGTCTTCCTGTTGACACTGATGCTGCTTTTGACGCCGAAATTGAAGATCTTTTCTCTTGACTTTATACTTTTTCTCTTTTTGTTACTTTTGTTTGTAACCGGGCTGCGACCCCTCCTATGTTCCTATTTTGACTTTTAATGAAATGAAAATTTGCTTGAACTCTTACTTCGGTTGATGTGTATGCTTACACTTGAAATGTCTTCTATAATTCCAACTGTTATTTCGGTTTTAGATGGTTTAGCCTAACCATGCTTACCAGCCAACCACTCCTTAGCCGATGTAATTACTTCGGCTGAGGAGTATAAAGAGTAGAGATAATCCGGCCAACCATTCCTCAGCCATGCCCATACTTCGGCTGAAGAGTACAAAGAGTTGGTTTAATCTAGCCAACCACTCTACAGCCATGCCCATACTTCGGCTGAAGAGTACAAAGAGTTGGCTTAATCCAGCCAACCATTCTTCAGCCATACCCATACTTCGGCTGAGGAGTATAAAGAGTAGAGATAATCCGGCCAACCATTCCTCAGCCATGCCCATACTTCGGCTGAAGAGTACAAAGAGTTAGTTTATTTCAGCCAACCACTCTTCAACCATGCCCATACTTCGGCTGAAGAGTACAGAGAGTTGGCTTAATCCAGCCAACCATTCTTCAGCCATACCCATACTTCGGCTGAAGAGTACAGAGAGTTGGTTTAATCCAGCCACCACTCTTCAGCCATGCCCATACTTCGGCTGAAGAGTACAAAGAGTTGGTTTATTTCAGCCAACCACTCTTCAGCCATACCCATACTTCGGCTGAAGAGTACAGAGAGTTGGTTTAATCCAGCCAACCACTCTTCAGCTATACCCATACTTCGGCTGAAGAGTACAGAGAGTTGGTTTAATCCAGCCAACCATTCTTCAGCCATACCCATACTTCGGCTGAAGAGTACAGAGAGTTGGTTTAATCCAGCCAACCACTCTTCAGCCATGCCCATACTTTGGCTGAAGAGTACAAAGACTTGGTTTATTCCAGCCAACCACTCTTCAGCCATACCCATACTTCGGCTGAAGAGTACAAAGAGTTGGTTTATTTCTGCCAACCACTCTTCAGCCATGCCCATACTTCGGCTGAAGAATAAAAAGAGTTGGTTTATTCCAGCCAACCTCTAAGTTAGTTTTTTTTTTTTCCCAACTAACTTAGAATAATGTTTTGTTATTCCGACCAAACGTCCTGCAGCCTGGATCTTTATCCTGGGCTTAGGAAGGGTGTTGGTTTATTCCAGCCAACCTCTAAGTTAGTTTTTCCAGCTAACTTAGAATAATGGGTTTGCAATATTCCTATCTATACTAAAGCTAACTCTTACAGAGAACAACTCATGCTGAAAAAGAATTTATAGTCTTTATTGAGGAAAAGGAAAAATTACATATGCTTTGAAAGAGAAAAAAGCTAAAAATAAAATAACTTGAGATTGGCCGTGTTCCATGGCCTAGGGATTGCTTTGCCGTCCTCGTCTTCTAGGTGGTATGCCCCTTTGCCTTAGGGCTGAGCAAGGAATCCGTGAAATCCGTAATCCGATCCAGTCCAGTCCAATCCAGTAGGTTTGGATTGGTTTTTTGAATCCGCGGTTCGGTTCCGGATTGAAAAATTAAAAATCCGTAGTTCACGGATTGGTTCCAGATTGAATCCCACGGTTCCGGATTGAAACCGATCCGGACCGTATACAAATAGTCTATATTTTTATTATACACCCTCCTACATAGTATCTTCTCTTATTTCATATAAAACTTAAATCCAAACCTAAACTTGCATAGTATCTTCTTTTATTACTTTTGTTTGCTAGTGTTTAGTGTTAATTTGTAATGGTCTAAATACTTATGGTGGAACTAGTTTCTTTATGGTTGTTTAAATTCTAGAACAGTTTGTCGTTATTATGAAAAGACATATTGCTATTGTGAAACTAATATGGTGCTATATTTATATTTTTATGAAAATAAAGTGTTATATATATATTTTTGTTATTTAATTATATAAATCCGTAGTCCTAAACCGATCTAATCCGTATTTAAATAGATTGGTTCGGATTGGTTCCACGATTTAAATGGATTGGATTGGTTCCAATTTTTCAGGATCCGTAGATAACAGATTGGTTTTGGTTTTACTCCAATCCGGTCCAATCCGGACCATGCTCACCCCTACTTTGCCTGCTAACCCAACTACCTTGTAAGGACCTTCCCAGTTTGGCCCCAACTTGCCATCTCCTGGTACCAAGGTGTTTCCCATTACTTTGCGCAGTACCCAATCGCCGATCTTGAATTGTCTTGGATGTACCTTTTTGTTGTATTTTCTGATTAACTCTTGTTGGTATGAAGCAATGTGAACTAGCGCTCTTTCTTTTCTTTCTTCTGCAAGGTCAAGTTCCAATGCTATGGCTTCTTCATTTAAGTCTGGATCAAAATTTTCGCTTCGGATTGTGGGGAGGCCAACTTCTAGTGGGATTACTGCTTCTATTCCATAGGCTAAGGAGAATGGTGTCTCTCCTGTTGATCGTCGAGGTGTGGTGCGGTAAGCCCATAAAACATGGGGAAGTTCGTCTGCCCACTTGCCTTTTGCCTTCTCCAGTCTTTTCTTAAGTCCATCCAAGACGACTTTATTTGATGCTTCTGCTTGGCCATTTGCTTGAGGATATGCTGGTGTAGAATTGTAGAACTCTATCTTGTATTCTTCACAAAAGCTTCTGAAGATTCTGCCGTCGAACTGAGTGCCATTGTCTGAAACTAAGGCTTTTGGTATGCCAAACCGAGTGATGATATTTTGCCAAACGAATTTCTTCACATCTTTTTCTTTGATTGATGCCAATGCTTCTGCTTCCACCCACTTTGTGAAGTAGTCAGTTGCTGCGATGAAGAACTTTCTGCCACCGGGTGCTGTTGGAAGTGGTCCCACTATGTCCAAGCCCCACATTGCGAATGGCCATGGGCTAGTCAATGGCAGGAGTTCTCTAGCTGGTTGATGTATTTGGTGTGCGAATTTCTGGCATTTTTCACACTTCTTTACATATTTCTCTGAGTCTGCTTGCATGTATGGCCACCAGTAACCTTGTGAAATGGCCCTGTAAGCTAGCGATCTTCCGCCTTGATGGCTTCCGCAAACCCCCTCGTGTATTTCAAACAAGAATGCTTCTACCTTGCTTGGATGAACACACTTTAGGTAAGGCCCTGAGAATGACTTCTTGTATAATGCCAAAGATGGAGATAGCCAAAATCGCTGCGACTTTGCTTTTATTCTGTTGGCTTCTTTTTTCTCTTCTGGTAGGATGCCGTCTTTTAGGAATAGGATGATGGGATCCATCCAGGAGGGGCCTAATTCTGTGCAACATACCTCTTCTGCTTCGGGGTCTTCTATGCTTGGTCTTGGTAAGAAGTCGATGAGTAATGGATGAGGGATGGATGTATCTGCCATTGAGGCAAGGCCTGCTAGTTCGTCCGCTCGGCTGTTTTCCTCCCTGCCAATTTGCTCTATCCTTACTACATCAAACTTCTTGATCTCTGTTCTGACCAACTCTTGATACTTGGCCATCCTATCATCCTTTGCTTCGTAGTCACCAGAAATTTGGTTCACCACCAACTGTGAGTCGCTGTAAACCATTAGTTCGGTGGCCTTCATGTAGCATGCTGATTTGAGTCCTGCGAGAAGCGCTTCATACTCCGCTTCATTGTTTGATGCTGGGAAGCCAAGGTTGATTGCTTGCTCTACAACCAGGCCGTCTGGGGAGATGAGGACTATGCCAAGTCCTGCACCATGCCGGTTGGATCCTCCATCCACAAAGAGCTTCCACATCTCTCCAACGAACAATTTCCAGCATGTGGAGGGGTCAGATGATGTCGTGGGGTCCAGGATGGTGTTTTCTTCAGGCTCCATGTTTGCTGTCGGTTCCTTGCTATCTAGTTGGGCTGTTGGTGAGTCCTGGTTTGCTTCTTCCTTGCTGTCTTTAGTCTGGTCTGCCTTGGAGTCTGACTGAGTGCTAACTGCTAGGGGTTGCGCTATTCCGGCGTCAACTTCCATCCCTAGTTCGGTCGTGTCAGTTAGGTCGACTGGGCAGATGTGATGACTACCAGGAGTAAACTCTGCGACGAAATCTGCCAAAGACTGGGCCTTTACTGCGGTTCTGGGTTGGAACTTGATGTCGAATTGTCCCAACTCTACTGCCCACTTCAAGATGCGCCCAGAAAAGTTTGCCCTCTCAAACAAGGCTTTTAGTGGAAAAGCTGTGAGGACGACTATGGTGTGGGCATGAAAGTAGTGTGCCAATTTTCTGGAGGCCATCATTAATGCCAATGCTAGTTTCTCCAAGGGTAAGTACCTTGTTTCGGCTCCCAACAATGTCTTGCTGACATAAAAGATGGGCAAGTGTTGTATTCGTTCTGCATGAACCAATACTGCGCTAACTGCGTGCTGAGAGACTGCTAGGTACAAAAAGAGTTCTTCACCAGGTACTGGAGTAACAAGCAGTGGTGGGGAAGACATGTACTCTTTCAAGCTTTCCAGGGCTTGGTCGCATTCTTCATCCCACTCAAACTTGGCTTTTAAAGCTTGAAAGAATGGTCGTAATCTGTCTGATGACTTGCTTATGAACCGATTGAGCGCAGCCGCCATGCCGGTGAGATGCTGTACTTCTTTGACTGAGTTTGGTCTCTCCAACTCCTGGATTGCCTTGATTTGAGAGGGGTCCGCCTCTATACCTCGGTTGGTCACGAGGAAGCCTAGGAATTTGCCAGATCCTACTCTGAATGCACACTTGGACGCATTGAGGCGTAACTTGTGCTTCTTCAGGATCTCAAACATCTCACCTAGGTCCTTAAGATGGTCATTCTCATCCTTGCTTTTGACCACCATGTCGTCGATGTAAGCTTCCATTGTTCTGCCTAACAATGGTTCAAACATCTTGGTGACCATCCGTTGGAATGTTGCCCCTGCGTTCTTTAGGCCAAAGGGCATGACCTTGTAACAGTATAATCCTCTTGGAGTTGTAAAAGATGTGACCTCTTGGTCTGGTTCATGCATGGCGATTTGGTGATAGCCTCTGTATGCATCCAGAAAGCTAAGTCGGTTGTGCCCTGCCGTCAGGTCCACCAGTTGATCTATCCTTGGTAGAGGAAAGCTATCTTTTGGGCAGGCCTTGTTGACTGTTTTGTAGTCGACGCAGACTCGCCATTTGCCATTTTTCTTTGGCACTACAACTGTGTTGGAGATCCATCTTGGGTAGTGCACTTCTCTAATTGCTCCTGCCTCCAGCAGGTTGCCTACTTCTTCCGCCACTATTTCGGCGTGGTGGAGTGCCGATCTGCGCGTGCGTTGAATGACTGGTCTGGTGGATGGGTGGACATTGAGTTGGTGGCTGATGAAGTTTGGGTCAATGCCTGGCATGTCGTAAGGCGTCCAGGCAAACACTTCGATGTTAGAGGTCAAGAATTCCAAGACCTCTAATCTCTCAGTGCTGGACAACGACGAGCCACGCAAGAAGAACTTATCCGGGTTCTTCTCATCTATTTTTACCGCCACCAAGTCTTCCACCGCTTTTTGATCAGCCTCTTTGCCGACGTCTGCGAATAGCTCATTACTTTCTGGTTCTTTCACCGAATGAACGTACCCTTTGGCAGCGCGGCTGCCATTCACCGTGGCGAAACATTGCTTTGACATGATCTGATCTCCATATACTTCTTCAATTATACCGGTGTCGTTGGGGAACCGCATTACCTGGTGGTAGGATGACGCCACCGAACGCATGGCGTGCAACCATGTTCTGCCCAAGATGATGTTATAAGTGGAGGGGACCTTCAACACCCAGAACTCTACTTGTTTTGTTATACTTCCTGCTCTAACCGGAAGAATTATTTTGCCGACGGGCCATTCTGGCATGGAGTTGAATCCAATTAGGGGAGATACTGCAGGCGCCAAATCTTTGTCTTGTAACTTTAGTTGTTTGAATGTGTCGTAGTACATGATTTCACATGAACTACCCTGGTCAATCAGAATCCGCTTGACGTCAAAATCCTTGACTCGGAGAGTGACGACTAGGGCATCATTGTGAGGACAGTATATTCGATCCAAGTTTTTATCCGAAAAGGTCATAACATTTGTTGCCTCTGTCTTCCCCTTCTTGATGGCAGGTTGTGCACTTAACACTTCTTTAAAATGCTCAGCCTTCTTGATTGATCCCCTGAGTTCGCATACACGCTCAGGTTCAAAGACTCCATGTATTACATTGATAACGCCTTGAGGTGGGGCGTCGATTGGCATTCCGTTGGGATTGTTGTGGTCTTGGGGGGCTGGTTGCGTCCCTCCTTCGATGTACTTATCCAAGTGGCCTGCTGCCACCAATTCCTCCAAGTGTTGTCTCAATGGTGTGCAATTCTCCGTGCGGTGTCCCTTCTCTTTGTGGAAGGTGCACCGTGATCTTTCGTCATAGTCCTTCTGGGCTTCTCTCAGCTTGGCTAGCCATTTGACGAAAGGCTCATCTCTTATTTCGCTAAGAATCCGATATATCGGTTTCTTGAACACAGTGGTTATGGCAGTACGAATTCTCAACCATCTTTTATCGGGGTCTTCACCGTTATCACGTCTGCCACGTCCGTTTCTGTTACTTCGGTCTACCGTATTGACCTTCGCTGAGGTCTTCTTCTCTGGCACTGTAGTCGCACTAGATTTTGCTTTGGCACGTGCGCCGTCCTCCTCTACCCTGATGTGCTGGTGCACTCTTTCCATCAGGGCTTCCATGGTGAGGGGTGGCGTCATGGTGATCAAGTCCCTCAGTCTGTTTCCAACTGGAAGGCCTCTTTTATACTGTGCAATGGCGAGATTGGTGGAGCAGTCCCCAATCTGATTGAACGTCTCCCAGTAGCGACTGTTGTAGGATCTTAGGGTCTCCTTATCACCCATGTCGATGGAGAGTAGCTGGTCGATCTCCACCGGAGTTTTGGTATTCGTCCGAAACATTGTCACGAAGGCTTCTGCCAATTGAGCCCAAGAGGCTATGCTGCCTTCTGGGAGCTTCTCGAACCAAGTCAAGCCTAGGTCGCCAAGGCTTGATGGGAAGAGTATGCACATTAAGGCCTCGTTTCGCCTGTAAACGGCCATGACCCGGCGAAAGTGGATTAGGTGTGAGTACGGGTCCGTCTTCCCTTCATATGTGGTGAATTTCGGCTGGAGGAAGCCTGATGGTAGGGGTGCGTTCTCGATTGCTGGAACAAACGGTGAAGTTTGTAGTCTTGCCAAAGCTTTGTTCGTCGGTTCATAGGCAGGGCGCGGTATTGGCATTCCAACCTCGACGCTTCCATGCGTCCGAGGAGCCAACCGCTGCAAGGCTGAAACTCTATGTGGATCCCTTGCCCTGGCATCCTCCTTGCATCGTGCTTTCTCTTCGAGCACGGTTCGTAAGTCGGATGATCTAGGTAATTCTGTCTATCTAGATCTAGTTTGGTGCGAATGTGAAGGCCAATAGGTGCTTCCTTCAGTGTATGACCTTTCAGGTCTCGTCCTCTCAGACTTGGAGTGACGAGTCCTGGAAGACCAGGATTGGGTGTCGCCTGTTCTGAGGCTTCTGCTCTCTCCTCGCGAGGGTGTAGTATTCCTACTACGATTTTCTGAGTGGCGAGGGGGCGTCTGGTTTTTGCGCCCCTCTCCTGTCGCCACTTCTTTTTTCTTCATCTGGCGCTTCAAAGTTTCCATGTCCGCCGCCATCTTTTTTATCAATTCATCTTGCTCTTTCACGCGATCTTCCAGAGCTTGAGGGTCAATCCTCCGTCTTTGCCTGTCGGGACTTTGAGAATGGGATTGACGGGGGCTGTGAGTCCGTCTCCCCCTAGCATCCCTCCTGGAGGTATGTCTTTGGGGCTCCAAGTCCGCCATGGGAGGGACAGAAGGTAATCCTTCACGCCTAGCGCCCCCTTCTGGAGTTAGTCCGTCGACGGCGGACTGCGGCAATTCTTCAATGTGTGCCATTGAATGTAAAGGGGAGAAACTTTAATCAAGAGGTTTTGTTCTGTCTGTTTTTCCCACAGACAGCGCCAATTGTACGGGGAAGAAATAATTCTCCTCGTATAATCCTGTTGACTAAGTCCACGCTCCTCCGTACGACGTCGCTTTGTCACCTGAAAACACAAACGTGAGCTAGCCGGCGGGTGTGTGCCGGAAACCTCTCCGATGCCTAAGTCAGAAAACTTAACAAATAGACAAAGCTCAAGATGTTCAGAAAGCAAAATTGTATGTTGTGTTATGTTGTTACCTCCCCCAAGGTGATGCTTGTGAGCTTTTATAGATTTCGAGTGGCACAATCCTAGTAGGACTTTTATTTCTCCATGCAGAGTCCTCCTAGGATTCATACTCCTAAAGGATAATGCTTATCCTTTTACACCCCCCCCACTGCTTAAACCAAGTGGGATGGTTTTCACTATGGCCGAACTACCACTTGACTGAAGTAAAACTGGCTATGTTGAGCCACAGAGTAGGCCGAGCTATCCTTAGTTCGGCTCTCCCTCTACTCCTCCTTACCTCGGTTTTCTCCTGTTCAACCCGTGGTATGTTTGGACCGGACTAACGATTTACGACCGGTATAACTTCAAGACCGGTATATCTTCAAGACCGGTCTAATTTCAAGTTACTTCCAGACCGAAGTACACTTACCCTCGAATCGAAATATCTTCATCTCTTTCTGGGCTGGAGTAACTTTATCTCTTAAATCGGAGTAACATTCTTATTCTTGGACCGGAGTAAGGTTTACATCTTCATTGGGCCTTTTTGTCCTTCGTACTTTGGGCCATAAAGTTCATCTTCGCAGCTCGGCCCAATTTTTACCAAAAATTACCCTCTCAGTGTCATTTTGGGAACAAGGTAAAAAGCCATGTTTTTGGACAATGGCTGTCAAAAACGTCAGAAAAGTTATTTGGCAAGTGCCAAAAACGCAGCCGTAAAATTACCAATTAGCACCTATGAAAAAAAATAAAAAAATAAATCTCTTATGTTGGGTAAGGGTATTTTGGTCATTTTAATTTGATTTGACACCATAAATAAATATTAAACTAAAAAACAAAAAGTCAGCTTTTTACCAACTTCTCAAATCACTTCCAAAAAAGTCAAAAAGCTAGGTAAAAAGCCAAAAGTCAACTTTTTACCAACTTTCCAAAATAATCTAATGTTCACACGGTGTTTTTAATTACAGTGTTATTGGTGGTATTATATATATATATATATATATATCAATTGATATATTAATTAGTATATTAACATATGTTATAATATTGTTACTTTAAAATTATGGATCCAATTTATTATACAAATTATAAAGATTCAAAATCTTTAAAATTATGTCAAATCATTCGTTAATATACTAATTAGTATATCAATTGATACGTATAACTTAATAAAATAATATATTACCCTATGTTAGCTAAGAGACGCAAAGCTATTCTAATTTTTTAGGAAAAATGACACACACAAAAAAAAAAAAAAGGTTAAGTTTTAGTTTTATAATAAAAAAATTTCTGAATTTTTAATTTTATCAATTTAAATATTAATTTTTTGATTTATTTTCAATATAAATCATTCATCTATTTTCGTTAAGTAAAATTGACGAAAGAAAATATATATTTTAGCTACTAAAGTCAATTTACGTGTACAAAAAATGTTAAAATCCTTGATTCAATTGAGTTTTTTTGTTGTTGATAATCGAGTGTTTGGGTCAGCTTACACGTCGATTATATTGAGTTTAATGAGTAAAATATATATATTTCGATAATTTTATTTGACAAAAATAGACGAATAGTTTAAATTGAAAAAAATTTAAATATTAAAATTTAAATTAACAAAATTAAAAAATTATTTTATTATAAGGCTTAAATCTTGAAATTTGTTTTATAATTTTACTAATTTTTTTATTTATTAATAAAAAATACAACATAAATAATAGCAAGATACTCTTTGTGGCTAGTAATATTCCCCAACTTTTTTAGACTAAAAAACTCCTACCCTATCATCGTAGTGGGTAGAGAGCGAGCTCACATTTTTGACAAGACGACCCACGCCAACTAAAGCAACCGAAAACCTTTTCATTTCTTATACAAAAATGTGACGTTTTTATAATATAAAGTAAAGGTGATAATTGGATATATCAATTCGTCTAAATTGATCGAATTAAATTGATTCGTCGTATTTTGAATGGATGCGTGATGATGAGTGGACAGTTGTAAATTAATTTTTTTCAATTCGCCTATTTTTGGACGGATGGCGGATTTGAAATTTTTTTGGCCGCAATTGAATCGTCAAACTGCGAGCACCCCTAGCAATTTGTAAGATTTTGTATTTTCAATTTGTTTAGATATTCTGTTTGTGTTTTCAATTAAAAAAGAATTTAAATATTTTGTTAAATATATTCTGTTGAAAAAGAGTTTTTAACTTGAATATATTTTTTGAATTGAAAAAAAATAAATGTATTATTTATCTATATTTTTTGATTTTTAAATCTAATCCTAAAAATAATAAATAAAAAAGATGATATATGCTAATTGATTTTTGTTTTCAAAAACAGATATAAATGTAACAATACAGAGGCATACAATCTCTACTACTACTATGTTTATAGTTTGGGTGATTTGAATTGTTTTTGTATTTTAAGAATCACATATTGTAATATTTTATGTGAATGAGACATGCTATGATTGTAATATGTGGATGAGACATGCAGTGATTGTAATATTCTAAAGTTTTAAGCTTTCTTTCTTTGGATGAGACATGCAGTGATTGTAATACTTTTTTAAGTCATTAATTGTAATATTTTTTTATTTTTTATTTTTGGAGAAGTACACAAGTTGAATTATATTAAAAATTTATAAAATTTTAAACCGTTAAACTGATTCACATCCATCCGTCAATCTGCCAATCCGCTCAATCCACATCCGTTGGATTTGCGGATGGATGTGGATTGATTTTTTTTTAATTCGTCAATCTAGCAGATGGATGACGAATTGGATGTTCTATGGCCGCAACCGACCCGTGCCCACCCCTAATGCAAAGTCAATTTTGTCTGAACAACGATCAAGAAATTGATATCTAAATTTAAGAGAAGAAGCTTCGAGAGAGAGAGAGAGAGAGAGAGAGAGAGAGAGAGAGAGAGATGAAAATTGAAATGAAGATCAAACATTACCATCTTTATTTTTCTTTTGTCCTGCTTTTGATTGTTTTCCTCGATTTCTCTTTGGCTAAAAAGAGCAACTCAATGATCTCTTGGGGGTGCAATGCCACCATTGCCGAATGTTTAGCAGACAGGAGAGTAGAAGAAGAGTTGTTGATGGAATTAGAGACGACTAGAAAGTTTTTTACTTCTGACCAACCAAAAATTTCGTACAGCGCTCAACAGAGGCCTCCAGTATGTAACATAACTCTATACGCTAATTGCATTATGCTCATCAATAACTACATTCGGCATTGTACCACCTTTAATCGATGCAGTTGTAGTTCCTAACCCAGTTGAATTATTGAAGCCACAATCACAATCACAATCACAATCACAATCACGTGATTCATGAGACATCGTGAGCGATTTGAAACATGTGGAATGGGAAATTTGAGGCCTCTTGGTTCTTCTTTGTGACACCCCAAATGCTAAATTAATATAATAATAATAACAAAAGTAAAATAAAATATTTAATTTTATAAATGTATATGATAAAATGTATTTTAATTTAAAATTAGGTGTTATTGTGTAATTATTATATTAATTAGGGTTTATAGAATTAAGCAAATAATTTTGTTGTAGATAAGCAAAAAAAAAAAAAAAAAAAAAAAAAAAAAAAGAGGAAAAAGAAAAAGGAGAAAAGCTGATAAGCTTAGGAATGAAGAAAGTGCCATGTGGTATCACCACGTGGTCATTTTGTCCAAGGGAGATGTACCAACCCACTTATAAATAGAGTGTGGGCAAGGAGGGACCAAAAGAAAGGGTAGTCAGTCACTAAAGGGGGGCGATTCGGTAAATAAGGGATTAATATAAATGCGAGTAACATTATAGTTTGAGTTATCATAAAATATTTTATGTGTATCTTGAGTTATTATGAATTATTTTATGTAATTTATGTTTATAAATTATATTATGTTTCAATTACGTTAATTATTTATGAACACTATGTGTGTAAAAATGGAAACTCATGGATATAACCGTTTATTAAATATGTTTTTATTATTTTATAAGTACTACCACGGTTGTCTTATGCCTTTGGGGACTTAAACGACTATTGGTCTCTGAATTGTCACTTTAGTGACGTTCTAACGATCCCATGCATTGGGAACTCAAATAACCATGGGCCTTCGATTAGTCACTTTATGACCCTCTGTGTGTCATGGATCTATTGACTCTCTATTCTGTTCTGTATCATGGTGATGATATTTGCTATAATTCTATATTTTATTTCTGTTATTTAAATGATTTACTCGAACAAAATTATTCTTTGTTTAGCCAAAATAATTTTCCATGGTGATTTTATACCCTTATGCTCTCAGTATAATATTTATCATTCTGTCATGTGCTGATAACTGTTATCTTCTTTTAGGTGATAAAATGTAAGGAATAGTAGTAATTTCGTGTAATGAGACTAGCACAGAATTTAATGCAAACTTTTTTGTATTTCTTTTAATAATTGTCTGATCATCATTAAATAAATGAAAGTCCCGACGAATGTTTTTTTTTTTTTGTGTAACATTGAGTATTTTGATTATTTATTTACCTATTTAATTTTTTATCTCGTCTCTATCTGAACCATTTAATTTGTTAAAATTAAAATTATTTAGTTAGTTGCGATCCAACCCTAAGCACTCGAGGTTGGGACATGACATTCTTGATTGAATATTTTTTTTTTTTTTTTTTTTTTTTTTTTTTTTTTTTTTTTTACCATAATAGTGTGTGTATGTCATCAAATAACAATGCAATTAAATGTAATAATCATCTTTATTATTATCCCCACTGTATCATTTATTTGATTAAGAAACATATATATGAATATTCTACATTTTTGTTAGTTGAGTATTCGATAATTGAACCAATCCAACTTTTCTTCGTTGATCTTGGAAATTTGGATACATCTATTAGTAATGTGTTTTGGTAATAAATATAGTAAATTTATACAGTTACTAGTGCATGCACGGGCCTAAAAGCACAGTGTAAATAATGTTGGTATCACATACTATACAAAAATCAATCAAAATAAATTGATAATAATGTCACTGCTACAGAAATCAATTGTAACAAATCAATTCAAAATGACAACAATTTCATTGTAATATAAAACTTCACACGTAAGTCCAAATAGTAAATTACAGTTTAGCAAACTTCACACATAAAATATCTTTTAGCAAACTTCATAATTGAATCTTAAATAGCAAATTTATAATATAAAAATGTTGTGTAAAACGTAAGCAAAGATATTCACGCCAAAATGACAACCTTCAATAAAAGAATGTTTCTAAATTAATATTATAACTTGTGGGAGTCGAATAATCTGATATTTAGGAAAGCCAAATATATTTGAAGGAAATCAGGACAGATACTATTCGACTCTGTCCTGTGGGGTCCTGAAGCCGAATATTTAAATCGGCCATAGAATCAGCCGTACAAGTAGCCAAGTGGGAATAGGCACACGACAAAAAGGCCGAGTGAGCAGTTGTGTGCTGGATTAAAAGTGGGCCCGACCCCCGGGACCAGGGACGAGTATAATTAAAAGGAGCATCAACCAAAGATAGGTATGTGAGAATAGATAAAACAAACTTGAAATAGAAGCTAATTAGAGAGCATATACTAACTTGTCCGTCGGAGTGCTAATTCCGGCACCCCTGACCGGAGTGTTCATCTTTTTTCAGGTGGCAATCAAAGGATCAGGAACGTCCTACAGGATCCAAGAGTATTTCCAAACCACATCTCCACAATTGACGCCGTCTGTGGGAATACTCAAGCACATTCATGGCGACCGTAACAGAAGATCCTCCCATAGTTGCTGACGAAACTACGCCAAGAGACGACTTCACTCCAAGAAACATGCTTGGACCGGAGAATATCGCCGCACAACGGGCCTTGAACTTTGATTTAGTAGCTCAGACCTCACCCTCAACATCAGTGCCTGAGACAATGCAGACGATTATGGATCAAGCAAAGCTAAATGAATAGCGGCTAGAGAACATAATGGCTAAGAACGAGCACCTACGCCAGGATTTGGCCTTCGGGAAAGAAGGATGGTTGACGACATGGACTTCGAAAACGCGATAATGACAGTGATTCTAACTCACCATCCCCGAAAACCAGAAAGAAAGGATGAGTTTACGTATCCAGCTCATCTGAAGGAAGTCCGTATGTACGATATAAGTGAGGGAGGAGTGATGATTCGGATGAGGAAGATAAGCATGACCCTTTTATGCGACGAATCGCAAGGGCTGTGCTACCCAAAAAGTTGAAAGCACCCTGTACGACGAAAAATCGGACCCCACTGATCACATTCGTCATTATAAGCAAGCAATGACGCTTCATGCTGATGACGAAGCCCTCATGTGTCGGATATTTCCAAGCAGTCTGGGACCACTGGCTGTTAGATGGTATTATAAACTGGAGCCGGCATCGATTAAGAGCTTTTATCAACTCCAAAAGTCCTTCAGGACAAGATTCATCACTAATGAGATCCAGCCAAAGCATGCCGATTCTCTCTTGGCCATGCAAATTAAACCAGAAGAAACCCTTCGTGAATATTCGGCACACTATTAGGAATGCTTTAATCTAGTAGATAATGCTTGCAATGACTCCATGGCCATCACCGCCTTTAAGATAGGATTGCATCCTGATAGTTCCCTCCTCAGTTCATTGACCAGAGGGCCCCCTAAAACAGTCTGGGCGTTAATGAAGAAAGTTTAAGAGTATTGCAAAGTGAAAGACGATGCCCTGCGGGTCAAAGTTGGGAAAAAAGTCGTCGAGACGACTCTGCTGGGAATCGTTTAGCCGATAAGCGTCGTGCCATCAAGGAACCTCAAGCCGCGGAATCAGGCTAAACGAGACAAAAGGCGTGATTTGCACCGATCAAATGATCAATGTTCAAATCGAGCGAATAAACAATATCAAGTGGATAGCAGGCGCACAAGGCGCTCAGACAAGAAATACACGGAGTTAACAGAGCCAATCAATAAGATTTTGTCGAAAGTTCAACACCTTCCGTTCTTTAAGTGGCCGCCCAAGATAATGGGACCTCCCGATACGAGGAGACGGGATAAAAGGTGTGAAGATCATAAAGACCACAGTCATGGCACCGATAGTTGTTATGCACTGAAGGATCACCTGGAAGAGCTAGTGTAAGATGGCTGGCTAGTGCAACACGTTCAGAAGAATAATTCATCGAACATAGTAGCCTTACAGCCGGATTCACCTCTACTTGATGTAATTCATATGATATACAGCTTGCCAACATCATCCGAGGTGCATACGATTCAGTTGCAGACTAGCCCACACAGGCCAATCACGCCGACGAAACGGCCCCATGAAATTGGGAGGATTAGCTTCGATGACACTGACTTAGTTGGAGTAACTCTCCCTTACACTGATCCCCTCGTCATCGAACTAGGTGTGAATAGATTCACCATTGAACGTGTTCTCATTGATCAAAGAAGTACTTCGGAAGTAATGTATTACAAAACTTTTGTTAAACTCGGCTTCACTGACTCGGATCTGTCTCCGGCAATACATTATTCGGCTTCAAAGCTAACCCAGAGTATCATTTGGGAAAAATCACACTACCAGTTCGAGCGAGCACTAGATCAATAGATGTAGAATTTCTGGTTGTCAAACTTCCTTAACCATACAATCTTATCATGAGAAGAACTTGGTTGCATGCCATGCAAGTTGTGTCGAGCACTTACCATCAACTACTTCATTTTCCGACTGAGTACAGCATCGAATAAATTCGAGGTTCTCAAAAATCGGCACAGGCATGCTATCTTCTTACTGCAAAAAGACCAAAAGAGTTGGAAGCGAATTCAATTGAGGTACCGGATCAGGAGAGCCTTGAGGACATTGGGAAGATCTTGTGTGAAAAGGCAACCGAAGCCCTGGATCGGGTCGAAATTAACGGGAATCCTGACAAGTTCTTCATGGTCGGTGCCTCCCTGAACGAAGTTGAAAGGCAAGAGCTTATATCCTTCTTACTTGGCAACCTCGATGTGTTTTTATAGTCACTATATGAGATGCTAGGGGTGGATCCGTTTGTGGCCCAACACCGCTTAAACGCTGATCCAAAGTGTAAGCCAATTATTCAGAGAAGTCAGCGGTCAGTCGCGGAGCATACTTCGACTGTTGTTGAAGAAGTTGATTGATTACTTGATGCTGGGGCAATTCGCGAAGTAACTTATCCTACATGGTTGTCCAATACCGTGGTTGTAAAGAAGAAGAACAAATCTTGGCGTGTTTATGTAGATTTCACGGACTTAAACAAAGCTTGTCCCAAGGACTGTTTTCCCTTCCCTAGAATAGACTAGCTTGTAGATTCAACGGCACATCATCAACACATAAGTTTCTTGGATGCCTATAGAGGCTACCATCAAATTGCCATGCATCCGGAGAACCAAGAAAAAAATGCATTCCTCACCCCAAGAGGAACCTATTACTACAAGGTCATGCCTTTCGGGCTGAAGAATGCGGGGGCCACTTACCAAAGACTAGTGACTGCCATGTTCAAGGAACAACTCAGCCGTACCATGGAAGTATACATCGATGATATGGTGGTCAAATCCAAGGAAAAGCATACCTATTTAGCTGATTTGGCAGAGACATTCGACATTCTTTGAAAGTACAAAATGAAACTGAACGCCTCAAAGTGTGCATTTGGCATCGGATCCGGCAAATTCCTTGGCTACATCGTTAACCACCGCGGAATCGAAGCCAACCCGAGGCAAATCACGACAATTCTAGAATTTGGCTCTCCTCGGTTGGTCAAAGAGGTTTAGAAGCTGATGGGGATGACTGCCGCACTCAATAGGTTCATTAGCCGTTTCACACACTGCTGCCGACAATTCTGTCACACACTTTGGTAGGGTAAAGCTTTTGAATAGACCCTCGATTGCCAGGCCGCTTTGGACGGCTTGAAGACTTATCTCTGATCAGTACCACTCTTAGCAACACCTTCGGCAGGTGATCCGCTAATTTTGTATCTGGCGGTATCCGACCGGGCGGTCAGCATCGTTCTGTTAAGGGAAGAACTTGGGGAGTAGTGACTAGTTTACTATGTGAGCAAAGCAATGGCTGACGCCGAAACACGTTATCTTCCTTTGGAAAAGCTCATCATTGCTCTCGTCATGGCTACAAGAAAACGGATGCATTATTTTCAGGGGTATACCATTGGGGTACTAACAGACTATCCACTCCGGTCGGCGCTTCGCAGCGCCGAGGCATCAGGGCGCGTTTCGAAATGGGCTCTGGAACTCGGCCAGTATGATATACAATTTATGCCCAAAACTTCCATTAAGGGGCAAGTGCTCGCCGACTTTGTAGCCGAATTCATGAGGTCTTTCGCCAATTTTAAGTCTGATCAAGTACAACCTAAGCCCAATTGGAGAATATATGTTGGAGACAGTTGGCAGATGTACTGTGACGGCTCATCCAACCAATGTGGCAGTGGGGCCGGTGTAGTAATCATGACCCCTAAAGGAGCAATAATCGAGCAGGCTATCAAATTGGGCTTCGTTGCGTCAGACAATGAGGCCGAATACGAAGCATTGTTAACCGGCCTACGGAATGCACTTCACCTTGGTGCGCAGTGTCTGCTTATTTTCTGTGACTCGAAACTAGTCACCAACCAGTTGAAATGGGAATATGTAGCCAAAAATGACCGCATTGCAACTTACATGAAAACGGCAAATTCTTTGCTCGTGAAATTTAATTATCATGAATTGAATCAAATAACCCGGTATCAGAACACGCATGCGGATGCCCTGGCTTGCCTAGCCTGTGCTATCAACACAGAAATTAAACGGACAATCAAAGTAGGATTTGTCACTGAGCCGAGTATTGCCTCTTCTGAATCAATTCAGATCAACTCCATTGAACTAGGTCCAAGTTGGATGGACTCTATCACTGCATTTCTATCCTCAGAGCAGCTCTAGATGGATAAGAAAGAAGCACACAAACTGTGAAACAAAGCCTTGCGATGCTACTTGGATTCGCAGGGGAAGCTCTACAAAAAAATCCCTTTTCTGGGCCGTACTTAGAGTGTGTTCACCCGAATAAAGTAGAGGAATGCTTGGCCGAAATACATGAAGACAGCTGTGGTGTCCATTCTGACCAACGTTCTTTGGCCCATCGAGCCGTAATACAAGGATACTATTGGCCGACCATATGAACCGATTTCGAATATTATGTCAAGAAATGTGAACAATGCCAAAAGTTTTCCCCTTTAACTCATTTGTCTGCCGAGGAGTTAAACTTTATCACTAGTCCTTGGTCGTTCGCTCAATAGGAACTTGATATTGTCGGACCACTGCCACGGGCTCCAGGGAGCAAGTGATTCATGATTGTCGCGACAAATTATTTCACGAAATGGGTCGAAGCAGAGGCACTAACACATATTCGAGATACCGACGTTAAGCGTTTCATATGGAAAAACATCATAACTCGATTCGGCATACCATGTGCATTTGTCTCAGACAACGGCACACAGTTTGATTGTGGCGTCTACCGAGAATTATGCAACATGTATGGTATTCGGCCCTACTTTTTCTCGTCGGCTTATCCACAAAGCAATGGTCAAGCAGAGGCCTCCAACAAAGTCATTCTGGATGGCATCAAGAAAAGGTTGGAGAAAGCTAAAGGCAGATGGGTCGAAGAGCTTCCTAGTGTGTTGTGGGCTCATCGTACTACTCTAAGGTGATCCACTGGGGAGACGCCGTTCGCTCTATGTTTTGGAACCCAGACAATCATCTCCTTGGAGATCGCCCTACCCACTCTGAAATCGAAGGTTTTTGAGATGGGCCGTAATGACATGATGTTGGTCTTGGACTTGATTTTGATTGAAGAACGCCGAGACCGTGCCCTTGCTTCAATGGCACGGTATCAACAACTACTCGCTAAGTCATATAATCAGCGCGTACAGCTGCGTCGTTATACACCTAGAGAATTGGCCCTCAAGAAAGTGCTTCCCGCTACTAGGAATCTCGCTGACGAAAAGTTAGGTCTTAACTGGGACAGCCCCTATCAAGTTGACTCAATCGCAGGAACATGGGCATATCGGCTCAAAGACATGGCTGGAAGAAGTTTGCCACGTCCCTGGAATTCCACACAACTTGTACGGCATGATAGCTTGTTTTGAATTCGCGTTGTGTACATCTTTCATTTTTCCAATGCAATGCCTTTTCTTTTTTGTCTTATGAATTATGGTTTGGTAACAAAAAAGCCTCCGAATTCGGAGCGCCCTTTGTGGATATCACGATTGGCCAACAAAAAAAGTCTCCGAATTCGGAGCCCTGTCCGTGAATGACACATTTGGACCGAATAAGCCTCCGAATTCGGAGCGCCCTTCATGGGTGTCACAATTGGCCAACACAAAAAGTCTCCGAATTCGTAGCCCCATTCGTGAATGACACGTTTGGGCCGAATAAGCCTCCGAATTCGGAGCGCCCTTCGTGGATGTCACAATTAGCCAACACAAAAAGTCTCAGAATTTAGAGCCCCATCCGTGAATGACATGTTTGGGCCGAATAAGCCTCCGAATTCGGAGTGCCCTTTGTGGATGTCATGATTGGCCAACACAAAAAGGCTCCGAATTTGGAGCCCCATCTGTGAATGACACGTTTGGGCCGAATAAGCCTCCGAATTCGGAGTGCCCTTCGTGGATATCACGATTGGCTAACACAAAAAGTCTCCGAATTTGGAGCCCTATCCGTGAATGACACGTTTGGGCCAAATAAGCCTCCAAATTCAGAGCGCCCTTCGTAGATGTCATGATTGGCCAACACAAAAAGTCTTCGAATTCGGAGCCCCATCCATGAATGACATGTTTGGGCCGAATAAGCCTCCCAATTCGGAGCACCCTTCGTGGATATCACGATTGGCAAACACAAAAAGTCTATGAATTCGGAGCCCCATCAGTGAATGACATGTTTGGGCCAATTAAGCCTCCAAATTTGGAGTGCCCTGAATGCCATAATTAGCCAACACTGAACAAAATGTATGACTCAACAATATAGAAACTGGTATGGATTAGGACACGATTACCACAAGCAAAAATGAATATCAAAATTGGAACAATATAGAAATTGTTTACTGCATTAAATAAAAACTCAATACATGACCACCTACAAATTAGTACAATGCGATATATAAATTTATTGACATATAAGTTTATTCGGTGTCCTCTTCATCGTCGGTCTTCTCAGCATCATAAGCCTAGAAGGGAAACTTGTAATTTTGATATAAAGGTGACGCCGCGTCAATACCCGCCACCTGCAGAGCCTCAGTCCACCCATGCTTAAACCCATGATTTTCACACAGGCAGACGTCCTCAGCTAACTTTTCTTTCGTCTTCTCGATACCTATTTTCCGACCGTCAAAAAACCCTTCATTATAGGCCTTTGTTTTTATTGCTTCTCTTGCGAACATGCTCGCCGTATCTCGGTCGGCAATGGCATGATCTAAGAGCCGCTAGTTTACCCTTTCTATTACAATCGGATTGACTTGACTGGTTGACTACTTGTCAGAGTTTTTTGCCTTTTTTAATTCGTTCTCGACCTTTTCTGCGTGTTGTTCTTGGCTTCGAATGCTATTGTCTTTCTGCTTTATCTCCCTCCACGCGGCATGGAGATGCATGCGATTTCATAGGAAGTGTACAGACCCCTCACCGCTCCATGGACGCCATCCCAAAAAACTTCGTAGTCAGGCCAACCAACCATTGACTATTAGACCTCGGGCGGAAAAATCTATCAAGCAAACTCGACCGCCACATTTAGGTCGCGGACGATCGAATCTGCTTCAGTCATCGGTTTATTCCCCACAAAAATTGAAAAACTCAACGGGCGCGGAGCTCTGCTCAGCTCACTTCGCGCAGCACTCTGACCGTCAATATGACTCCTTGATCCCCCTCATTGCTGCGCCCCATCCCTGGGGAACCTCACTGTGTTATCGCTTCTGGGGGACCGACTTCGACGCCTGGGAGACCGACGTCTCTCCCTTCCCTCCATTGTTACATCCCCCGCTCTTTGCACTTCGCTTCCCGCAGTATGATGTATTTCAGCGTCCAATTTAGCTAAACTTCTGCTTCTCCTTTACTATTGAAGAACAGCCTTTGCGACATCTATGGCCTAACTCGCGTTTCTGCTCTTCCTCTAATTATCGACCGTCGTCGTCTACACCCGCAGTTTATTAAATACTAACTACCTCATTCATTAATTACGGACGCAGCACTTCCGATGCGCTTAACAATAGCCCCACGTCTTTCACAGGGTCTGAAATATTTCCAAATGGACACATGATACTTAGCGCAGTAACATTATGCCCAAATGAGGCAAGGGCATCACTCTAATCGGCATCTGATGATATAGCCGAATGACAATACATTACCTCATTTGGCCAGACATTAAGCTTTGAGCTGAATATTTTGTTCTCGAGTGGTAACCTGCAAGGACACAGGTTATTCAGCGTTGTCATGATATGCCCAATGAGGCAAGGGCATCACTCTAATCGGTATCTTATAATATAACCAAATGACAATACATTACCTCATTTGGCCAGACGTTAAGCTTTGAGCCGAATATTTTGTTCTCGAGTGGCAACTTGCAAGGACACCAGTTATTCGGCGTTGTCACGATATGCCCAAATAAGGCAAGGGCATCACTCTAATCGGCATTTGATGATATAGCTGAATGATAATACATTACCTCATTCGGCTAGGCGTTTAGTTTTGAGCTGAATAATTTATTCACCAGTTGCAGCTTGCAAGGTATATAGGATATTCTTGTCCTTGTTAACAAGCTAGCCAGGAAATGTATACAATTTTATAGCCGAATTGAGTTGTGTTTGTTTTGACGTTCAAATTAGTTATAACTATTGCACTCTCAAATTTTGCACATGGAAAATAGGCAAAAAGACGATTTTCATTAACAAATTGAGTACAATAGGTCATCATTTTACTCATGAAAATTGCCTTACAAAATCTACAAAAAATTACATACAAAGAAACTGTGATAACCCTGTTCTGTATTATGCTAATTAGTCTTAATTGTGATTGTGACTATGTGTTTGACATGATTTGGTGTGCCATTTATATGAGTATATGTGGTTTTGAATTTCTATCTGTTCACCGTAGGAATATCTGTTCAACTTACTATTATAAACTGAAAATTGAAGGCCTTATCGGCCACAGAAACCGAAATTGACTATGCCATTGTGATTAGTATAATTTTTAGAGCCTACGGTGAAATTTAATTGAAAATTGATTTGGACCAAAATAATTAGATTCAGAACGATTAATTAAGCTTTATTATTTAACTCTAATCAAATGTGATTAGTGAGAGACTATAAAAGGAGGTCTATTATGCTTATATTCTTCTATTTGAGCTCAAAATCGAAAATTACTCCAAGGGAGGAGAGTAAGGGTTGGCTAGAGAGAGTGAGAGGGAGACAATTGAAGTTTTGATCTTGAAGCTTGAATGATTTGAAGACCAACTCAAGAATTAAGAATGAGTTTGGAAGATTAAAGCTCCCAGGGTTGAGCTCCAAGGCAAATCATCCAGTCGATCACTGTGAGTAATATCTTAATAAAGATATCTAAAATATGTTGTTTGTCCAATTGCTTATTTCTATGTAAGTCTTATAAGTTCGGTAATTTGAATGGTGAACAAATGTTTGCTATGCCAAATGAATGGGCCAGAGGCCAGTCTGACATGAATGATAGAATGAATGGGCCAGAGGCCAGTCTGACATGAATGAAAGAATGAATGGGCCAGAGGCCAGTCTGACATGAATGATAGAATGAATGAGCCAGAGGCCAGTTGATATGAACGAAAGAATGAATGGACCAAAGGCCAGTTTGACATGAACGAAAGAATGAATAGGCCAGAGGCCAGTCTGACATGAACGAAAGAATAAATAGGCCAAAGGCCAATCTGACATGAATGATAGAATGAATAGGCCAGAGGCCAGTCTGACACGAATGAAAGAATGAATGGGCCAGAGGCCAGTCTGACATGAATGATAGAATGAATGGGCCAGAGGCCAGTCCGACATGAGTGAAAGAATAAATGGGCCAAAGGCTGTTTGACATGAACGGTTTGGGCCCGAGGCCGTCTGATGTGTTTGGAACCGCAGTTACTTGATATATGTGTATATTAGATAGAATATGAATTGGGCCCAAGGCTGTTTGTCGTATATTGTTCGAATGTATCTTCTTTATTCGATATTATTCACTGGGCTTTCACTTACGCTCATTCATGTGTCTGTAGGTGAGCCAAGGGAGGTCCAAACCCAGCCTCAGTGAAGTTTGTATGGAACAACCAAGGTTTTGAAGAGTCAGCCCATTTGTCTCACGCTCGAGACTTGTTTTCGCCCTTTTGCTATTTCGTTATATTTTGTCATATTGGCGAGAACTTTGGATTATGGTTGTATATAGTTTTGATTGGCTGACTTAGACTTGAATGATCCTGTATGTACAGAACTTTATGTTATTGCATATTTTGATGTGAGTTACTAACATATGTGCATATGGATTGTTATGACGTGCCATGTAAGCACAGCTCTATGGACAAAAGTTTGAATTTGCTTCCGTTTGGCCCCTTTACTCTGATGAGTTATGTCTTGTTTGGTTTGAGGGCATAGGTAATCCCTTGATTACTGGCCGGTTATGTCCTTAACCCGTAGGGGCGGGTTCAGGTCATGACAAAAACACTAACAAAAAAACAAAATTACACTTTATTCCTCAGGGTCAGACTCCAGCGGCTCAACCTCTAGCTGCTCATACGGAATTGGCTGCTCCAATATCATATTAACGATTGCTAAGGCTTTGAGCCAGCCGTGTTTGAATCCTTGATTCTCAAATATAGGCACTTCATCCACATATTTCTCCAAGGCAGCGACCTCGCCGGCATTGAACGCTTTGGAAACCTCAGATTCGGCAATTTCTTTCGCCTTCCTCGATTCTTCCAGATCGGCCTCCAACTTCATAATTGCTTCCTTGGATAACTTTAGCACCTCTTCGCTAACATTTGCTCTATCTTCAGCGGCAACTCTGAGAAGATTCGAGCGTTTAGCCTTTTCTTCCTCAGCATCGGCGCTAGCTCGCTCTTACTCTGCGTTCTTGGCTTCAGAGTTGGCCCTGAGAGATGCCACTGCCAGTCTAGCTAATGCCTCTTTCGCCTTATTCTTTTCGGTTTCAATTTCGGCTTTGAGAGAGCCGATTTGCTCAACAGTGTCGCAATGTCGGCGATTGATCTTTGCGATCCTGCCCATCGTCTGAAGCAAAGCACGCATAAGTTAACTGGCATAACAATAATGATAAAAATAGTAGTAAGCGTACATACCAGTACCACTAACTGAGCAGCTAGTGCTATCAACACCATGTTTGGCTCTGCATGGAACGCAACCCTATCAACCGGCAAAGATATCGATGAGGCCACACTTAGCGCCACAGCAGGGTCCTTTAAAGTCGATGCATTAGTAGAAACAGACGTGTTCTTTATTTTTGGTTGGATAATAAACGGTGTTGCGATATCCTGCGGTTCATCCATACGTGGCCGTTTGTCGACTAACTCTTCAGAAAAATCGGCCCCAAACTCGGCGGGGCATTTTTCCCCCCTCTGTTCGGCCAACTAATAGTCCGCTTGGCCAACAGCCGACTCCTCTACAATAGCTTGCTCCATTTCTTCAACAATAGTTTGAGAAATTACAGCCTCAACCGGAACGGGAGGAAGAGAGTCAGTCTGAACAGGTGGTGGGGGCTCAGACCTGGAAGCCTCGGCCCTTCTTCGAGCCGCCATCTTCTTGGCATTATTTTTCTTGGCCATCTGTGCAAGAGACTCACCGGCCATGTCTTCAGGTTCCGTGCTGGGAAGATCTCTTAAGTTGGTAAAAATATCGTCGTCTAATATGTCAACCCGCCCTGAAGTGGACGGGGAGTTAAGGCCGACTTCCTCAAAAGCCGAGTTGAGAGTCGTGTTATAGAAAAATCCCGATTTTTCTCGTCATGTATTGCATTCCTGACTCGGGTCTAGTGGTTGTATGTTGTTGTCTTATTCTCGTTTCCATCCTTTGATTCTTTGTATTTAAGTTTTGGGATGTGTTGGGCAGGTTTGAAACAGGTTGGTTGGGTGTAGGAACAAATGGTTGCCGTTCAGATTTTGGTTTCTTCGCTCGAGCAAGGCTTTTGTCGCTCAAGCGAGCTTTGTGTTTTAGTTCCTTCGCTCGAGCAGGGTTCCTTCGTTCGAGCAAGCTTTAAGTGGTGTGTCTCTTGGCTCGAGCGAGAACTCTTGCGCTCGAGCGTGCGTTTGCGCCTCTTTTTGACCTGAAGGTTGGTATTCTTTGCTCGAGCGAGGCTTTTGTCGCTCGAGCGAGCCAGCTCTATGTTTTGGATTTCTTCGCTCAAGTGAGGACTCTTGCACTCGAGCGTACTTCTGGGTTATAGACCTAAAACTTCGCATTGTTCGCTTGAGCAACGCTTCTTGCGCTCGAGCGAGGTCCTTTTGTGTCTCGTCACTCAAGCGACCACTTCTTCGCTCAAGCGAGCCTCGAATATATCAGTTGGCAGCAGCGTGTTATACATCACTTTTCATCACTTTTTTTCACCCCAAACCCTAGATCCGACTATTTTTCTCTCTATACACTACTTCTCTCTACAAATACTCTTGATTTAGAGTGTCTCTACCTTAATCCCTTTGTAAAAAAGGTAGATCTTTCCTTAGGCTACACTTTGATCCGAAAAAGTTGGACTTTGGAGCATCTTGGGTTTTTCTCTTCATCTCCTTTGGGTCTCTTCATTTGAGGTAGGGATAAACTACTTGTCTTTATGAGTTTTGACATAAATTTTAGTCATTTTGATTAAATGGTGAAGTTATGGAAATTTTGGAAAGTTAGGATTTGATTTGAAATATATAAAGAGGGGTTTTCAATTGTTGAGCCCCATGTGTATGTGAGACCTTGGAAAATGGGGTTATTATTGTCGGGTTGATAAAATTGAACCTTAGGGTTGATGTTCGAGAAAAGGGGGAAAATGCCCTGATTAAGTTTAAATAATTAATTTGGGGAAGTATGGAAAATATGAAATTGAGTTGAAAATCATGAAATTGAGAAATTATGAGATTGAATGGTGTAGTTGGATTGATTAATCACTCACCTATGAAAATGTTGATAATTTATCTGTTTGATAAATTTATTATCTGTTTAGAAATAATTGTGTTGGGCTATCGGTGGAGGATAGTTTTGATAGTTGTAGACACTGCATGTTGATTAGGGAAACTGAAACTAATCAACTGGAATATGTCATTAAATATGACGGTTGAAATAACATATTGAATATGTGCATTAAATGATCATTGTATATGATGAAAGTGTTTAAATACATTGTATATGTATCTTTGTTTGGGAGGAGATAGGGGATGTACTCCATTGTTTGGGAGGAGATAGGGGATGGACTCCATTGATAATTAAGTTGGCCGGAGTGTCCAGGGTGAAAGTCCCGAAATCTTATATACATCTGAATGATGTTGATGAATTGAAGTGTTGTCTTTATGAGTTGTAGTCTCATTTGAAATTATTGATGGTAGAAGTGTTGATAATACGAGTTGTAGTCTCATTTTGAATTGTTTGGATAAATAATGTACCATGTTGTCGATTTGATTGAGATCAAGAAATGGAAATGAATTGAAATACGGTTGTAAATGTGGATGGATTATAGAAATGGTGTAAACCGAATGCTAATGTTTCAGTTAATTCTCATGTTGTGTTTAGCGTATCTCTACTGAGCTTTGGCTCACCCTATATAGGACATCATTTTCAGGTTCAGGTGATATGCCGTCTCCAAGGACCTAGCTTGGATAGTTTAGAGGCTGCAGGCTTCCTTTTTGTTGTTATTTTTCTGTATTACATGTTTTATTTCCAAGCTGAGGGCTTTAATTGTAAAAGGGCTTCTGACCCTCTTTTGTTGTAACCAAGTGTTGACTTGGAAAGTTGTAAGCCGCAGGGCATTTACTTTTGTTATGAACATGTAATAACTTTTGTAGAAAACACTCTGATGAATGAAAGTATGTTTTATTCTCTTATGTCTATGGATGTTATGAATGATTGGTTTATATGTATTATTTTGAAGGCGTTACACGCTTCAACTTCCTCCAAATCGGCTTCATTTGGATCAACGACTTCCTCACGGACTTCACCTTACTCCAAATCTGAATCTCCAACACCAATTTCCCTAAGATTCTTGTAGTTCAGGAAAATAAGTGCCGTCAGCTGTTGTTCGCCCTTCAGAACTGGAATGTGATTTGTAGCCGAAAAAGTGGCATACGTAGGTTTGTATTGCAACAATATATGGGCGGCCCGCCCTTGTTTTTGAAGGTTTGTATGGCCAAAAAATTCTAGCGTTGTTTTGACTTGTTGAAGTACGATGTTGTCGGCCGAAGGAAGTACTTTCTTCAAATTGTTACCTGCACAAATTGAAACAATTAGTGTATATGGTCAAAGCCGAATAAACATATAAGAAATGCGAGGAAAATGGGACTATACGACCACCTGGTTCGCCTTTTTGTCTAGGCACAAGATTTAGGCGATCTTCGCCCTCGCCGAATTCCTAGTTACCTCGAACAACGACCATGACAGCGTCAACACACTTGCCAGAGCAGGCAAACATAGTCACCAAATGGTGGTCGGTGTCCTTAGCCCTGAGAAAGTAGCATCTTTGTCGGGCAGAGGATTTGGCCAAGGCATAACAATGCTGAATAGCAGGATTTCCAAGATTGAGCCTTAGATGGTGGTTTAATTCTACAATTCCCATTATGATTCGATAAAAGTTTACGTTAGGCTTAGAAGGGATTAGACCCCAATGACGAAGGACGGCCCTCAAAAATGGGTGAAGGGGGGAACAGACTTCGCCCTCAGCGATTGACAGGAGAGGAAAGATAATTGTACTCTTATTGGTCCTCTCCATGTCAACTATGCTCTCTACCACGAGTGACTGATGGATGTCGTCAGGGATAGAAAAATGGCATCGAAAACAAGAAATACGATCCGCAAAAAGAAGGGCTTTCAAATGTTTCGCCATCTTAGCCAGTATAGGAAGTACGCTAAAACTAAAAACAAACAAGGAAATGGGGGTTGAAATGGAGAAGAGAAGAACTTACAAGAAGTAGAGAGGACAATGAGGAACGAGAAGAAGTTGTAGAGGTTGTGAAATGAAGGAGGTATATTGACAAGCAACCAAGAAGTTGTGCATATTAAAAAAAACATATATTCGAAGGGACAACACGGTTTCAAATAGTATTAAATGAATGAAACGTACGAAGGGGAGGGAAATTATAATGATTTCTAAAAGCGTGGTCATTCTGACGCTTGAGTGTTGGAAAGAGTGTAACTGTCATATTTTTGACTCTCCAAGTTCAAGACCAAACATGCCGACTAACTGGCATTAGTAGGATGTTTGGGGGCAATTGTGGGAGCCAAATAATTTGATATTTAGGAAAGCCAAATATATTTGAAGGAAATCGGGACAAATACTATTCGGCTCTGTCCTGGGGGGTCCTAAAGCCGAATATTTAAATCGGCCATAGAATCAGCCGTACAAGAAGCCGAGTGGGAATAGGCACACGACAAAAAGACCGAGTAAGCAGTTGTGCACTGGATTAAAAGTGGGCCCGACCCACGGGACCAGGGACAAGTATAAATAAGAGGAGCATTAACCAAAGAGAGGTATGTGCGAATACATAAAACAAACTTGAAATAGAAGCTAATTAGAGAGCATATACTAACTTGTTCGTCGAAGTGCTAATTCCGGCACCCCCGACCGGAGTGTTCATCTTTTTTCAAGTGGCAATCAGAGGATCAGGAACGTCCTATAGGATCCAAGAGTATTTCCAAACCACATCTCCACATAACTGAGTAACCTTTTCACTTTATCAAATTTCTAAACTTCAAGAAATGGTGAATAAACATTTTGGTATAAAAGAGTAATCATCCTAGCTTTATTAAAAAAAAAAAAAATCATCCAGTTTAGAATGAAAGAGCCAACCATCAACCCACATAGAAAAACAACACAGTCCCAACATTTCTAATGTGAATTAGTCACCTACAACAAAACTACTCCAACGCTTGAATTCACTTTAAAAAATCAATTAAAAGAAATCATAACAGGAAAAATCACATCAAAATACTTTTGACAAACAAAGAAACCAATAAATATGAATTAACAAAAATTGAACATAATTTTTTTTTTTCAATATAACCCTTCTTGATACATATGATCAAGCACCTTTCAATATAACCCTTCTAGATACATAAGATCACCCTTTAACGTTCGCTTGAATTTTTTAGATTTTAAAACAACACAGGACATGTACTCAAAATTCTTACTATCATTGTTTTTCTTAAATATACTCATCACAGCAACAGAATGCATAATAAGAAACCCAATAAAAAAAAATCTAAATACAAAGATGTTACCTTCTGCAATATCATGGACAATTGCCACTTTTATACACCTAAAATTTGAAGGAAAAAACAAAAAACAAAAAATAAAAGTCAAAGTCAAAATATATCACTCTAATCGAGTGCCAAGGATTCACAAAAAATAAAACAATTACATGAGATCGAACAATTTAAGTTGGCGATGAGAAGAGATTGAACAATTTATGTATAATAAATTTTTATATTACAATTTATTAGGTAGTGCCTAATGAAATGATTATAAGGTTTTTTTAAATCCAACAATTAAAAGGCTTAACCATAAAATGAAAATTACGACCACCTCAATAAGATAAAAAACTGGAATGATTGAAGAGATCATATTTGAGTGCTCAAAGTTGTGATTTAAAACATTTCCTACAAAAATCATGCACGTTGTGTAAAAAAAACTTTTAACTTAAAGTAAATAAAAAATTGAAAAATAAAAATCAAACTAACATTAAACAATCAAGGGTGAGTTAAGTCAATTTTTCCAAATGAAAACAACTCTTTCATTATCATATTAACAATTAATGAAAGGATCAAGAGATTCGATTCTCCCTCTACTTCTAAACACACCAATCCATTAATTGATTAAATACGTAAATTGAAAACCATTACCTAATCACAAACATAAACATTGAGAGAGACATTACAGTTTATGTGAGAATGTGTATGAATTGTGTTCGGTAAGCCGACATTATATCCAAAGCATCACCCACCCTCATCAATCAAACCACCAATCAGATGGTTGCAGTTGAGAATCAAATAGAAAACTTCCAAGAAAGAAAAGGAAAGAAGCAAATTGATACACATGTAGTTCCCATAATATATTCTCTGTCATTGGAAATCCTTAAACCAGTTAATTGATCAAATGTAAAATTAACTGTAAGGATAGAGGAATAAGCCTGAGTGAAACCGGACAAAACTTTGTCAAGCCAAAATATTGGTTCTACCACTATATCCATTGGCAATATAAGCTTAGGTTTTTGCTTAATGTTGCCCCCAAGCCAAAATATTGGTCCTGCCACTAAACCCATTAGCAATATAATTTAATTATGAGGCTAGGCTTGATTGTTCTAATGCTATGTCCTGAAACCATAATAGAAATGTAAAATTAGAAAATATTGTTCTAATGCTATGTCCTACGAAGACTAATATATTGAAACCATAATAGAAATATAAAATTAGAATAAACGACACCAAGAACAAAGAGACTATCATTATATTTAGGGACCAAATTTAAAACATTAACCAGCTTTTAGGAAGAGTTTGTTTGAGTTTACCGGTGATGCTATATTTCTTCCAAGCAAAGGAACAATAAGGAGGATGTGCTCCTAGTAGTACTTGATCTACCCACTTGGCATTTATTGGGTTACTAAGTGGAGTAAATGATCTTTGACAAAATCATAGAATCCCATAATCAACAAAAGAAACTGACTTCAAGCAAGTGACTCCATCCATTGTCAAGCTACCAATTAGCCATGTAAATATTATATTTAGTACAACTCTCTACATGAGAACCCCAAATCATAAAGAAATAACAAATATCACATGAAATAGAATCAACAAATTAGAGATTAAAATCCTTCATTTATGTATGTAATGACAAATTAGATTGATTGTATGTATGGTTAGAAAAAAAAGTAAAAATAGAAATTACCATAGAACTTATCCTAGCTTAGTGTCATTGGATAATCTCACTCCACTTGCCTGCAAAATTGAACTGTTTTAATGGTGTATTAGTAGTGGACAACACACACTATCACACAATGGTTTCTCTTTTTAATAGACAATGGCATTGTCAAATGAGAAAAAAATAACAACGAAAATGAGTAAGCTTAACAATGTATCAATCGGAGAGCTGATCACCATGGGTCCATTACCACCATGGGTCTTCTCAATTATAGCAACTAATGCTTTCTCTTCAACAAAACCAACTAAAATCTGAGTGTGAGTGCAATTTAACAAACAATCAAAGTAAAATACCTTTTTGGAGTCTAGTTGAAGACTGACGATGGTCGAGTACCGAATTGGCATCACTCTAAGATAGAGTTTAATAAACAAAAACAACTTCATCTAGCAATTTCAATTTCTAAGTATAAGAATTCACAATTTAGCAATTGCTAAGAATCAAGAATAATAGGCCAAGTATTGTGAGTGAATCTACATTTTCCCCTCAAATAGTGATTTAATCTATCATAATTTTATATCTTATTTGATTCTATCATAACATTGACATGACCAACACTTAGAGCATTCAAGCGCTGTTAATCAAACTCTCTATAGGAAAGGTCGTTTAGTCATTATTTGACCAACAAAAAAGTTGAATTATATAAGTAGATGGTTTAACTAAAAGAAATAAACTATTTTAGTTGAAGCCTTTTACAGAACATGGTGTAAGCACAAAGATACAAAATAAAAGAGCTTGACCGTACCAAAAGCATCATGTAATACCCAGCATGAAATTCTCGAGTTTAGAGAGAAACGAGGAGATGGAAGAGGGCCCAAACTAATTTGTAGAAAAAGTCCTCAAGAAGCATTCAACAAAATTTCAAGTGGTACTTTGAACACAACAATGTGAGATTTTATTGGCAACAATATAAAATAAAATAAACACACACACACACATACACACACACACAAAAACACATACAAAAAAGGAAAATAAAAAAGAAATAGAACACAAAAAATGGAAGCAGAACACAAACCTAACAAAAAAAAAAAAAAAAAAAGAGAAACCCAAACACATAAATAATGAAAGATAGAGTTTAATAAACAAAAGTAACTTAATCTAGTCAAGGTCTTCAGCAAATGAATTCCACAATACCTCTTTAGATCTTCAAGGCTTTCCTAGAAATCATGAAGTTTTACTTGATTTCAAGCTAATTCAATCCCTTCATGCTTATCAAATTATCTAATACTACATAAACAAACAAACAAAAATAAGAAAAAGGAATTCATTACATGAAATAGCAAGTGTAATAACCCTTACCACTGCTTACCGATAAACACTGATTACCGTTAAACTGAACTGATTATGACTGATAACTGGACTGATTATGACTGATAACTGAACTGATTAAAGTACTGAACTGACTGACTGAAAAACTGGAATCGAATTGACTGAGTATGTCTGTTAATTTGTATTCCATCTGTTTGACTGTTTGACTATCTGTTCATGTTTTATGTTTAAACTGCTAATTGAAGGCCTTATCGGCGGCCGAACTGGGAATTGATTAATGTTTCATGATCCTCATAATTAATGTGATTTTATGGTATATTTATCTGAAAACTGATTAGGTATGATTAAATTAGATTAAAATGAGCTAATTAAAGAGTTTTGGACTTAATTACCAAACTACCCCTAATGGACCACTATCTCACACATTTGAGCCTTATACTTAATATGAACATTTGCTCAGCCATTTCTTTTGAGCACATCACCGACTAGAGAGAGGGAAATAGAGAGTGAGAGAGAATTGAGTTGAGCTTGAGTTCATTGGTCGAATTGCTTGGTAATTGAAGTGTAGATTGCTTAATTGAGCCCCTAGTCTTGCATTGGAGACCTAAGGTAGAGTAACTACCCTCTTGTTATCTTGTTCTTGCATGATTCATGTCAAAATTTAGAATTGAGCCATGGATTAGTTCTAGCATGTTGTAATAGAGCATAATTCATGCATGCATGTTAGTATTGTTGAGTTGTGAGTTGATTTCATGGTAAAATGGTGCATGCATGTCCATAATTTTGTAATGGTCCATGTTTTCAACTTGTTTTTGGATCAATTGGCTCCTTAGAGCATCAAATTGAAGCTTCAAAATGATTTTAATTCATGCATGTTTGCATGTTCATATTGTTCTTGAAATTGGGTTTCAATTAAACACCCTTGGGCTTTGATTTCTCAAAATTGAGCTTTGAACCATGATATTCTATGTGTTTACAAATGTTTTCTGGAAATTCAGCCCAAGAGGTCGAGTTTTGAATTGTGAAAACTTGGTTTGAGCTTGGAGGTGCAATCTGGGTTTTCCAGATTTTGCACTTCCGCTCGATCGGGGAAAGTGGCGCTCGAGCGTGGAATCCGAGCATCCAGTATTTCTGCGCATTGTTTTACAGTCCGCTCGAGCGGAGGATTGGGAGCTCGAGCGGAGGCATGTGTCTTGCGATCGAGCGGGCGTTGAGCGCCCGTCGAGCGGAGATTTCACCCATCCAGTACTTTTACAGTACGCTCGAGCGGGAGAGTTGACGCTCGAGCGTGTACCTTTGTTGCATGTCCGCTCGAGCGGGTAAACCTGCGCTCGAGCGGAACTCTGTTTTTCTGAATATTCTGAAACTGTTTTATGATCACATCTTTGCATCCTCATCCCATCCTAGGCATGCTTAGGCCTAGTTTAAGGCATCTCATTGAGGGCTTAGATGTAGAACACACCGAGGCAAATTAGGGATTAAGTTGTTATCTTTCCCAACTGTGTAGCTTAGTGTGTTCAATCTGTTAACTGTGTAGGGTTGGCGACTGGGGAGGCACGCTCTAGCATACTGTAGCCCAAACTCTGTGAGTAACGATTGTGTAAAGATATGTTCAAAAATGATTATTTTCTGAATAACTAAACTGTACTGTTTCTGAATTGAATACTGTTAATTGAATGAATGTATGTCCTATATTCTGAACTGTATTGTGGCATCCTTAGCACCTACTGTTTACTGTTACTGTTACAGGGATCTTTGTCGGTTCCCTTGTTGGAACCACTACTGTTTACTGATTGATGGCCATCACTACTGTTCGGTCTTTTAAGACCTACTGTTTACTATACTGTTATGCTAACGGATGTACCACATATGACTGTACTGACTGAACGACTAGAGAGAGGGATTACTGGCCAGACTCGTTTTGGAGTCAAGGGCAAGTTAGCACCGAGATACGTCGCACCATACGAGATTATTGAGAAAATCAATCCGGTGGCGTATCAAGTTGCGCTTCCTCCTGAAATGGAGCATATGCATAACGTCTTCCACATTTCTATGTTGAGAGACTACCTCCGGGATCCTTTCCACGTAATAGAGCCTACTCGTGTAGTGCTGAGTGATGACTACACTTACGAGGAACGACCCATACAGATTGTGAACAGACGGATCAAGAAGTCGAGAAACAAAGAGATCTCGTTAGTGAAAGTTGACTGGCAAAACCATGGTGGCGTGTATGCCACTTGGGAAAGGGAAGATGACATGGCTAAAAGATATCCTGACCTGTTTCCACTGAACCCTGTTTTCTTCCAGAACGACGGTAACTCGAGTTTAGAGGACTAAACTCCTTATAAGGAGGGGAGACTGTAATAACCCTCACCACTGCTTACCGTTAAACTGAACTGATTATGACTGATAACTGGACTGATTATGACTGATAATTGAACTGATTAAAGTACTGAACTGACTGACTGAAAAACTGGAATCGAATTGACTGAGTATGTGTGTTAATTTGTATTCCATTTGTTTGACTGTTTGACTATCTGTTCATGTTTTATGTTTAAATTGCTAATTGAAGGCTTTATCGGCGGCCGAACTGGGAATTGATTAATGTTTCACGACCCTCAAAATTAATGTGATTTTATGGTGTAGTTATCGAAAAACTGAGTAGGTATGATTAAACTAAATTAAATTGAGCGAAATTGAAAGAGTTTGACTTATTTACAACTTTGCCCTTGAGTGGGCCACTACCTATACACCTTTGAGCTACACCACACTTGAATCAAAACATTTCCTCAGCCTTGTTTGAGCTCTTGCCGACCTTAGAGAGAGAGGAAGGGAGAGTAGTGAATTCAACATAGAGATTTGGCTTGAATCTTGAGGAATTGAAAGCTTAAGTGCATAATTGAACCTCTAGACTCGCATTCAAGGAACCTAGGTATGAATTTCATCTTTTTGATTTGTCTTTAAGTTGATTCATGCATGGTTCATGTCTAATTGTAGAGCTAAGTCATGAATTGGTTCATTAATGGTGAATTGAAGCTCATTTCATGCATGCATGTTTGAATTGTTGAGTTGTGAGTTGATTTCATGGTAAAATGGTGCATGCATGTCCATAATTTTGTAATGGTCCATGTTTTCAACTTGTTTTTGGATCAATTGGCTCCTTAGAGCATCAAATTGAAGCTTCAAAATGATTTGAATTCATGCATGTTTGCATGTTCATATTGTTCTCGAAATTGGTTTGAAATTGGGTTTCAATTAAACACTCTTGGGCTTTGATTTCTCAAAATTGAGCTTTGAACCATGATATTCTATGTGTTTACAAGTGTTTTCTGGAAATTCAGCCCAAGCGGATCGGTTTTGATGCATTTAAACTTGGTTTTTGGCTTGGAGGTGCAATCTGGGTTTTCCAAATTTTGCACTTTCGCTCGAGCGGGGAAAGTGGCGCTCGAGCATGGAATTCGAGTATCCAGCATTTCTCTGCAGTGTTTTACAGTCCGCTCGAGCGGAGGATTGGGCGCTCGAGCGGAGTCTTGTGTCTCAAGCTCGAGCGGGCGTCGAGCGGAGATTTCACCCATCCAGTACTTTTCAGTACGCTCGAGCGGAAGATTTGTACGCTCGAGTGTGTACCTTTGTTGCATGTCCGCTCGAGCGGGACTTTGTTTTCTGAAAATTCTGAAACTGTTTTCTGATCACATCTTTGCATCCTCATTCCATTCTAGGCATTCCTAGGCCTAGTTTAAGACATCTTATTGAGGATATAGATGTAGAACACACCGAGGCAACTTAGGGATTAAGTTATTATCTTTCCCAGCTGTGTAGCTTAGTGTGTTCAATCTGTTAATTGTGTAGGGTTGGCGACTGGGGAGGCACGCTCTAGCATACTGTAGCCCAAACTCTGTGAGTAACGATTGTGTAAAGATATGTTCAAAAATGATTATTTTCTGAACAATTGAACTGTACTGTTTCTGAATTGAATACTGTTAATTGAATGAATCTATGTCCTATATTCTGAACTGTATTGTGGCATCCTTAGCACCTACTGTTTACTGTTACTGTTACAGAGATCTCGGTCGGTTCCCTTGTTGGAACCACTACTGTTTACTGATTGATGGCCATCACTACTGTTCGGTCTTTTAAGACCTACTGTTTACTGTACTGTTATGCTAGCGGATGTACCACATATGACTGTACTGACTGAACGACTCAAATACTGATTTAATGAACTGTTTTCATTACTGTAAGGACATTCATTCTTAACCTCTTTACGCATTATGTTATTCACTGGGCTTTAGCTCACTGCTCATATATATATATATATATATGTAGGTGTTCAGGCACCAGACCGCGGCTAGGAGCGTCAGGGTTACTCCAATTTTGTCAAGCCAGCCTATGTGCCTCACTGCGAGGTTCCGAGCCTATCATGTTAAGGCTTAGGGGTGTTTCACAATTCCCCCCTTCTGTCCTGTCTTACCATTCTGTATAGACTGAATGTTTATTGTACTGTTATGCAGGGATTGAGTCCCTAGTCTGAATGATTGTAAATATTGTGTATACTGTTCTGTACTGTTTATGTATAAATGTATGAGAAGTCTTTTGCATACAGACTGTCACAGCTCATTGGGTATTGTTTATTTACTGTTTTGGCTTCCGCCAGGCCCTGTACTCTGTATTACTGTATTACTGTTCTGCAGGCCTTCGGTAATCTCGGATTACTGGCCGGTTACGGTGCTAAACCCATAGGGCCGGGTTTGGGTCGTGACAAACCCGGGTTTAGCCTCTGTCACGACCCAAACCCGGCCCTATGGGTTTAGCACCGTAACCGGCCAGTAATCCGAGATTACCGAAGGCCTGCTTAACAGTAGTACAGTAAAACAGAGTATAGGGCCTGACGGAAGCCAATACAGTAAATAAACAGTGTCCAATGAGCTGTGACAGTCTGTATGCAAAAACATTTTCTCATACATTTATACATAAACAGTACAGAACAGTATACACAATATTTATAATCATTCAGACTAGGGACTCAATCCCTGCATAACAGTACAGTAAACATTCAGTCTATACAGAACAGTAAGACAGTATAGAAGGGGGGAATTGTAAAACATCCCTAAGCCTTAACATGATAGGCTCGGAACCTCGCAGTGAGGCACATAGGCTGGCTTGACAAAACTGGAGTAACCCTGACGCTCCTAGCCGCGGTCTGGTGCCTGAACACCTACATATATATATGAGCAGTGAGCTAAAGCCCAGTGAATAACATAATACGTAAAGAGGTTAAGAATGAATGTCCTTACAGTAATGAAAACAGTTCATTAAATCAGTATTTGAGTCGTTCAGTCATTCAGTCAGTACAGTCATATGTGGTACATCCGTTAGCATAACAGTACAGTAAACAGTAGGTCTTAAAAGACCGAACAGTAGTGATGGCCATCAATCAGTAAACAGTAGTGGTTCCAACAAGGGAGCCGAAAGAGATCTCTGTAACAGTAACAGTAAACAGTAGGATGCCACAATACAGTTCAGAATATAGGACATACATTCATTCAATTAACAGTATTCAATTCAGAAACAGTACAGTTCATTTGTTCAGAAAATAATCATTTTTGAACATATCTTTACACAATCGTTACTCACAGAGTTTGGGCTACAGTATGCTAGAGCGTGCCTCCCCAGTCGCCAACCCTACACAGTTAACAGATTGAACACACTAAGCTACACAGTTGGGAAAGATAACAACTTAATCCCTAATTTGCCTCGGTGTGTTCTACATCTAAGCCCTCAATGAGATGCCTTAAACTAGGCCTAAGCATGCCTAGGATGGGATGAGGATGCAAAGATGTGATCAGAAAACAGTTTCAGAATATTCAAAAAAATAGAGTTCCACTCGAGCACAGGTTTACCCGCTCGAGCGGACATGCAACAAAGGTACACGCTCGAGCGTCAACTCTCCCGCTCGAGCGTACTGTAAAAGTACTGAATGGGTGAAATCTCCGCTCGACGGGCGCTCAACGCCCGCTCGATCGCGAGACACATGCCTCCGCTCGAGCTCCCAATCCTCCGCTCGAGCGGACTGTAAAACAATGCGCAGAAATACTGGATGCTCGGATTCCACGCTCGAGCGCCACTTTCCCCGATCGAGCGAAAGTGCAAAATCTGGAAAACCCAGATTGCACCTCCAAGCTCAAACCAAGTTTTCACAATTCAAAACTCGACCTCTTGGACTGAATTTCCAGAAAACATTTGTAAACACATAGAATATCATGGTTCAAAGCTCAATTTTGAGAAATCAAAGCCCAAGGGTGTTTAATTGAAACCCAATTTCAAGAACAATATGAACATGCAAACATGCATGAATTAAAATCATTTTGAAGCTTCAATTTGATGCTCTAAGGAGCCAATTGATCCAAAAACAAGTTGAAAACATGGACCATTACAAAATTATGGACATGCATGCACCATTTTACCATGAAATCAACTCACAACTCAACAATACTAACATGCATGCATGAATTATGCTCTATTACAACATGCTAGAACTAATCCATGGCTCAATTCTAAATTTTGACATGAATCATGCAAGAACAAGATAACAAGAGGGTAGTTACTCTACCTTAGGTCTCCAATGCAAGACTAGGGGCTCAATTAAGCAATCTACACTTCAATTACCAAGCAATTCGACCAATGAACTCAAGCTCAACTCAATTCTCTCTCACTCTCTATTTCCCTCTCTCTAGTCGGTGATGTGCTCAAAAGAAATGGCTGAGCAAATGTTCATATTAAGTATAAGGCTCAAATGTGTGAGATAGTGGTCCATTAGGGGTAGTTTGGTAATTAAGTCCAAAACTCTTTAATTAGCTCATTTTAATCTAATTTAATCATACCTAATCAGTTTTCAGATAAATATACCATAAAATCACATTAATTATGAGGATCATGAAACATTAATCAATTCCCAGTTCGGCCGCCGATAAGGCCTTCAATTAGCAGTTTAAACATAAAACATGAACAGATAGTCAAACAGTCAAACAGATGGAATACAAATTAACACACATACTCAGTCAATTCGATTCCAGTTTTTCAGTCAGTCAGTTCAGTACTTTAATCAGTTCAGTTATCAGTCATAATCAGTCCAATTATCAGTCATAATCAGTTCAGTTTAACGGAAATCAGTGTTTATCGGTAAGCAGTGGTGAGGGTTATTACAGTCTCCCCTCCTTATAAGGAGTTTAGTCCTCTAAACTCGAGTTACCTTCGTTCTGGAAGAAAACAGGGTTCAGTGGAAACAGTTCAGGATATCTTTTAGCCATGTCATCTTCCCTTTCCCAAGTGGCATACACGCCACTATGGTTTTGCCAGTCAACTTTCACTAACGGGATCTCTTTGTTTCTCGACTTCTTGATCCGTCTGTTCACAATCTGTATGGGTCATTCCTCGTAAGTGTAGTCATCACTCAGCACTACACGAGTAGGCTCTATTACGTGGAAAGGATCCCGGAGGTAGTCTCTCAACATAGAAATGTGGAAGACGTTATGCATATGCTCCATTTCAGGAGGAAGCGCAACTTGATACGCCACCAGATTGATTTTCTCAATAATCTCATATGGTCCGACGTATCTCGGTGCTAACTTGCCTTTGACTCCAAAACGAGTCTGGCCTTTCATCGGTGTCACTTTCACAAATACGTGATCACCCACTTCATACTCTCTGTCTCGTCTTCTGACATCAGCATAACTCTTCTGTCTGCTCTGTGCAGTTTTCAATCTCTGTTGTATCAGTTTCACTTTCTCAGTTGTTTCATCTACAATCTTGGGCCCAAGCAAAGGCCCATCTCCAACTTCTGCCCAGCAAATCAGAGATCTACATTTTCTGCCATACAATGCCTCGAAAGGCGCCATGCCAATACTCGAGTGATAGTTGTTGTTGTAGGCGAATTCAGCTAATGGCAAATGGCTTTCCCAGTTTCCCTGAAAATCAAGGACACACATTCTCAGTAAGTCCTCCAAAGTCTGGATGGTCCTTTCTGACTGGCCATCTGTCTGAGGATGATAGGCACTACTCAGTCTCAGTTCAGTACCCAGTGCAGTCTGTAGGCTTTGCCAAAACCTCGATGTAAACTTCGAATCCCTGTCAGAAACAATGGACACAGGCACTCCATGCAATCTAACAATTTCATCAATATAGAGTATAGCCAATTTGTCCGCATTATAAATTGTCTTAACAGGTAAGAAGTGAGCAGATTTAGTCAGTCTATCAACAATAACCCAAATCGAGTCCATACCTTTACTGGAGCGAGGCAATCTCACTATAAAATCCATAGTGATATGTTCCCATTTCCACTCCGGTATCGGTAAGGGCTGCAATAAGCCTGCGGGTCGTTGATGTTCGGCTTTGACTTGTTGGCAATGAAGACATTTCGATACAAAATTAGCAATTTCTTTCTTCATTCTCGGCCACCAGAAATTCAGTTTCAGGTCTTGGTACATTTTCGTATTCCTTGGATGGATAGAAAATTTTGAGTTGTGGCCCTCTTGCAGAATTCTTCTTTTCAGTTCAGTATCATTCGGTACACACAGTCTTTCTTGAAATTTCAGTACATTATTCTCAAATTTGAATCCCGGTCTCGGTTTAGATTCTCTTTCTTCGATGATCTTCGTCAAGAAGTCATCCAGTTGCTGTTTCTCTTTAATTTCTTCAATCAGTGCTGGTTGAGCAGATATAGCAGCTAAGGTTCCACCTTGTTCTCGTAAAACAATTTCAATTTCAGATTTTTCAAGGTCGCAAAGCAGCTCTTTCTGTCCTGTAAGCAAACATGCTAAGTTTCCAATCGATTTCCGGCTCAGTGCATCGGCAACGGTATTGGCTTTTCCCGAATGGTACAGTATCTGTAGGTCATAGTCCTTTATCAGTTCTAGCCATCTCCGCTGTCTCATGTTCAGTTCTTTCTGTGTGAAGAAATATTTTAAACTCTTGTGGTCGGTATATACTTCACATGTCACCCCGTACAGATAGTGACGCCAGATTTTTAGTGCAAATACTACTGCAGCAAGTTCCAGATCATGGGTCGGGTAGTTCTTTTCGTGCGGTCTCAGTTGTTGGGAAGCATAGGCAATTACTTTCCCATTCTGCATTAAAACACATCCCAAACCCTTATGAGAAGCATCACTAAATACAGTATAACCATCCGTACCTGACGGTAAGGTAAGAACCGGTGCAGTCACTAATCGAGTTTTCAATTCTTGGAAGGCGGATTCCCTTTGGTCAGTCCAGTCAAATGATATCCCTTTCTGAGTCAGTTGAGTCAATGGTAAGGCAATTTTGGAGAAATCTCTGACAAATCTTCTATAATACCCGGCTAGTCCCAAAAAGCTTCGGACTTCTGTCACGTTGGTTGGTCTAGGCCAGTTTACTACAGCTTCGATTTTCTGCGGATCAACATAAATTCCATCTTTGCTAACAACATGCCCCAAAAACATAACATGGTCAAGCCAAAATTCATATTTAGACAGTTTAGCATACAGTTTCTGTTCTCTTAAGGTTTGTAGGGCAAGTCTCAGATGATGTTCATGTTCTTCTATACTTTTGGAGTAAATCAATATGTCATCAATAAATACAACAATAAAATTGTCAAGGTATGGTTTAAAGATTCTGTTCATGAGGTTCATAAATGCAGCTGGTGCGTTCGTGACTCCGAAAGGCATAACTAAAAATTCGTAATGTCCATACCTCGTTCTAAAAGCAGTTTTATCAATGTCATCTGATTTAACTTTCAACTGATGGTATCCGGATCTGAGATCAATCTTCGAAAATACTTTTGCACCCTGTAACTGATCAAACAGGTCATCAATACGCGGTGATGGGTATTTATTCTTTACAGTTACCTTATTCAGTTCATGATAGTCAATGCACAGTCTCAGTGAGCCGTCTTTCTTCTTTACAAACAAAACAGGTGCACCCCATGGTGAGGTACTAGATCTGATGAACTTTTTGTCTAACAGTTCTTGCAGTTGCACTTTCAGTTCTTTCAGTTCAGTTGGAGCCATTCGGTAAGGAGCTTTCGAAACTGGCTGTGTTCCGGGAATCACATCAACAGTAAATTCAGTCTCCCTATCAATCAAATCCCCTGGCAAATTGTCTGGAAAAACATCTGGGAATTCTCTGACTATAGGAATACAGTTCACATTAGCATTATCATCAGTAGATACAGTCAATACAGAACACAGATACCCTTTACATCCCTTCCTAATCAATTTAACAGCTTTCACAGATGAAATCAGATATGGGGGAGGTACTACTCCAACCCCATTAAATACAAATTCAGGCAAACCAGGTGGACGGAAAACTACTTGTTTCGTTACACAGTCTATGGTGGCATGATATTTCGTTACCCAGTCCATCCCTAATATTACATCAAAATGATCAATGTTCAATGGCAATAAATCGATAAACAGATGTGCATCTCCAACAATAATTTCACAAGCAGGGTACATGTATGCACAGGTCATAGATCCCCCAACGGTGAGGATACAGCTAACAGATAGTTCATGGGTTCTAAGGGTCTATTCAATTTTTGAGAAAACACATGCGATACATAAGAATGCGTAGACCCCGAATCAATCAGTACATAAGCATTCTGAGTACAAATAGAGAGAATACCTGACACAACGGTCTCGGTATTCTGGATATCTCCCGGTACTAGGGCAAACACTCGGCCCTGCCTCATAGGCTCTTTCCCGGTAGCTTTAGGGTTCAGTTTTGGTGGAGCGTTTGATGCTGCGCCGCTGGCTGCAGCTTTACTATTGCCCTGTGGAGCAGAGGGGCAATCTTTAACCATGTGGCCCACTTTGCCACACCTGTAACAAGCTTCAGATAATTTGTAACAAACTCCCTTGTGATTTTTACCACATTCAGAACAGGGCGGTATTGTACGGTTTCCTTGACTAGAAGTAGTCGTTGACCCCGTGTTTTGCTTTTTGTTCAACGGGTTGTTCTCGCCTTTCTTGACAACGCCGCACACTCATTTAAGTGAGCATGCAAGGCTAAGAGTCCAACACATAACTAACAATGTAAAATACTCCAATCAGATCCTTAATTATCATAATACTAAAATCCATAAAAAAAAAATTGATTATTCTTATCATATGAAATTATCCACCAAGTCCACTAATAAAATCAATTAACAAAACAAATAATCCAAGTACTTAAATCATAGTCCTACTCTCGGCACTCCCATATGTAAAAAAAATCCCGCGTAGCTCTACTCTTCAGAATCTGAAAAAAATAAAATAAGGGTAAGCTAGACAGCCTAGTAAATAACCAACCATCACTGCCAGCTGGATCAAGTAATAAAAATAAATAAATAAATCGATAATCAATAAATATAAATTTTTCTTACAGTTCAATAAATGAACAATTATTTTGTAAGATGGTTTCATAGCTAAAAATAAACAATGTACAATACATTTTAAATGAAAAGCCAACAAGATAATTCAAAGTAATTCATTGTTCAAATCGATGGTTCGATATTCAGATGGTTCAATGATTTGATTCACAAAACCCAAGTCTTATTGACTACGGTCACATAGCCCGTGACAAGGCCCAAAACCACACATAGGCCGGTGGTAAAGCCCCAAAAGAAACTAGTTTCTGTGCCAATAAATAACCCCCATTGGCTAGGGTCCAAATCATAGTCACACTAAAGTGATGTTCAAAATTCACATAATACACAAATTTCATATAAAACATTCGATATTTTCAGAATAAACGTTTAGTATAATTTTCAGAATAGTTTCACCGAATATTCAAATAATTTTCATAATAATATTCGATGTTGTTTTATACTTGACCCATATTTTATTTTAAGAGAACAGGAAAGCTACGAATAAATATTTATGATTTTAAACGATTCGATAGGATTAAAAATAAACCAACAGTGATAGAGGGTTACTTACCTCAAACAGCTAAAATAATATTTCCCAAGCTAATCTCAAATTACCAAGATCCACCTCAATCTCACAAACCTAATAAAATATTATACCACATAAACAATTATTATTGATCACCATGATGCATCTATCATTCTTTTCTTTATAATGTAATAATCTAATCCTATAGTCTACAAGTAAATTCCAAAACCCCAAAATACATACACCCAATCAACATACAAGATACTATGTCTAAAGAAATAGTTAGGAGTACCATAAAAACAAATTTTACCTCCAAGAGATGATTAGATCAAAGTCACCAATCTATGAATCTTCTTTCTTTTCTTTTCTTCTTCTCTTTTTTTTTTTTTTTTTTTTTTTTTCTTCTCTACTGCTAGATCTGCCGCAGCAGCCACAACATCAATACCTCTATTTGTTTGTGCTACTATGTTTCCAAGACCTAAAGCCCAAGTGGGCCTATAACCCAATTTCCCAAAATTACAAACTTAACCATCTAAGTAATAAAAATTTAAAAAAAAACCACCTCATAACTAATTCCTTGACGTTACTAAAATGACCCATATAAATTAATTTAATTACTACTTTATCCAAAAATAATTCTACACATAAAAATTTGGATTTTACATTTTTCCCCACTAAAAAGATATTTTGTCCTCGAAATTTGACATACCTGGAGTCTCAAAAAGTTGTGGATACTTTTGTCTCATTTCATCCTCAAGTTCCCAAGTAGCTTCTCTTTCCGAGTGATTACTCCATTGAACCTTAACATAGTGAATGACTCGACGCCTCAAAACCTGTTCCTTCCTATCAGCAATTCGTATAGGGTGTTCCTCATATGTCAAATCCTCCTTAAACTGCAACGGTGCATGATCAATCACATGACTAGGATCCGGTATATACTTCCTTAACATTGAGACATGAAAAACATTATGAACTCCAACTAGTGAAGGTGGTAGGGCAAGTCTGTAAGCTACCTCACCAATTCGATCTAAAACCTCAAATGGCCCAACAAATCTAGGACTCAATTTACCACGAACACCAAACCTCATTACTCCTTTCATAGGAGACACCTTAAGGAATACATGGTCTCCAACCCCAAACACCAAATCACGTCTCCTGTTATCTGCATAACTTTTCTGTCTACTCTGTGCCGTGCGAAGTCGCTCTCTAATAAGATTGATCTTGTCCACTATTTGTTGCACAATCTCAGGCCCTAACAACTTCCTTTCACCCACATCATCCCAACAAATAGGTGATCTACACTTTCGTCCATATAAAGCCTCATATGGTGCCATCTGAATGCTCGCATGATAACTGTTATTATAAGAGAATTCCACTAAGGCCAAATGCTCATCCCAAGAACCTCCAAGATCGATAACACAAGCCCTCAACATATCTTCCAAGGTTTGAATAGTTCTCTCTGACTGTCCATCAGTTTGAGGATGAAAGGCAGTGCTAAAATTCAAACTAGTGCCCAAAGCTGTATGCAAACTCTTCCAAAACATAGATACAAATCTGCTATCTCTATCAGACACTATGGTCACCGGAATACCATGCAACTTCACAATCTCCTTGATATACAATTTTGCAAACTTCTCTAAGGAGAACCCTACCTTAAAAGCTAGAAAGTGAGCGGATTTGGTCAATCGATCAACGATAACCCAAATAGCATTGTTACCACCTTGGGTCCTAGGCAACCCTGTCACAAAATCCATGGTAATATGTTCCCACTTCCATTCGGGAATAGGAAGAGGTTGTAACTTACCTGCAGGTCTCTGATGTTCAACTTTCACTTGTTGACATACCAAACATTGAGCAACATACTGAGCAATTTCCCTCTTCATATTATTCCACCAAAAGTTCCTCTTCAAGTCTTTATACATTTTAGTGCTTCCTAGATGTACAGTATATCCTGAACTGTGAGCTTCTCTTAGGATTTCTCTCTTGAGCTCTAAATCATTAGGCACACACAACCTCTCTCCAAATCTCAAGGTTCCATCTTTATGCATACAAAATTCCATCTGTAGCCCTATTTCCATTTCAGCCTTAAGTTTTTGCAACTGAGGGTCTCTTCCTTGAGCATCTTTAATTCTATCAATCAATGTGGGTTGAACCCTAAGGTTTGCCAACTGCACTCCATGATTGTGCCATCTAATTTCAATATTCAACCTCTGTAAGTCCTCAAAGATATTCTTTTGGTCAGTGATCAAGGTAGCCAAATTACTCGGGGTCTTTCTACTCAAGGCATCCGCCACTGCATTAGCTTTTCCTGGATGATAATTGATAGTCAACTCATAGTCCTTTAATAGCTCCAACCATCTCCTTTGCCTCATATTCAATTCTTTTTGAGTGAAAATATACTTCAAACTTTTATGATCAGTGAATATCTCACATTTCACCCCATACAGGTAGTGCCTCCATATTTTCAATGCAAACACCACGGCAGCCAACTCCAAATCATGCGTAGGATAATTCTGCTCATATGGCTTCAACTGCCTAGACGCGTATGCCACTACCTTATCATTTTGCATCAGGACACAACCCAAGCCCATCTTCGATGCATCACTATAGATGGTAAAACCTTCATCTCCGGACGGAACTATAAGTACTGGAGCACACACCAATCGACTCTTTAGATCTTGGAAACTCTTTTCACAATCATCAGACCACTCAAATTTAACCCCTTTTTGTGTTAAACGAGTTAAAGGCATAGAAATTCGAGAAAATCCCTCAACGAACCTTCTATAATATCCTGCTAAACCCAAGAAGCTACGAATTTCAGTGACACTAGTAGGCCGATTCCATTCCACCACCGCCTCCACTTTCTTGGGGTTAACAGAAACCCCATCTTTAGATATCACATGACCGAAAAATGATACACTCTCCAGCCAAAATTCACACTTCTTTAATTTAGCAAATAATTTCTTCTCCCTTAATATCTACAACACTATTCTCAGATGTTCTTCGTGCTGCTCTTTACTCTTTGAGTACACAAGAATGTCATCAATAAAAACTACCACAAACTGATCTAAGAAGGGTTTAAATACTCTGTTCATTAAATCCATAAAAGCTGCAGGCGCATTGGTCAACCCAAACAGCATCACTAAAAATTCATAATGCCCATACCTAGTTCGGAAGGCTGTCTTAGGTATATCTTCCGCCTTAACCTTCAACTGGTGATAGCCAGAACGAAAGTCAATCTTAGAAAAGACTTGTGCTCCTTGCAACTGATCAAATAGGTCATCTATCCTAGGCAAAGGATATTTATTTCGGATTGTCACCTTGTTCAACTCTCGATAATCAATGCAAAGGCGAAAACTACCATCCTTCTTTTTCACAAATAAAACGGGCGCACCCCAAGGAGAAACACTAGGCCTAATAAAGCCCTTATCTAGTAACTCTTGTAACTGTTCCTTCAACTCTTTCAACTCTGCTGGGGCCATCCGATACGGAGCCTTGGAGATAGGACCCGTGCCAGGTATCAATTCAATGGCAAACTCAATCTCTCTATCTAGTGGCAACCCCGGTAACTCTTCAGGAAAAACATCGGGAAATTCCTTCACAACTAGAATATCCTCTAACTTCAATTCAGTCTCACGGGTATCTCTCACAGAAGCTAAATAGCCCTCGCAACCATTCCTTAACAACCGTCTAGCTTGCAAAGCTGAGATTACCAGAAGAGGAGTGTTAACTCCACTACCCACAAAGCAAAATTCTGGTTGATTAGGAATCTGAAATACTACCATTTTGCCTCGACAATCAACAGAAGCATAATTGGTTGCCAACCAATCCATTCCAAGAATTATGTCAAAGTCCCGCATATTTAAAACAGTTAAGTCTACAAGCAATTTCCTGTCATCTATACTAACCACACGAGATTTGCAAATTAAGTCAGCAACCATAACCCCTCCTATCGGGGTTTCAACACATAAGTCGATCTCTCTAGAGACACATTTCCATCCATGTTTCTTAACAAATCCCATAGACACAAATGGATTTGTAGCGCCAGAATCAAATAACACATGTGCATAAACAGAAGACACTAAAACAGTACCTGACACCATCGTGTTGGAAGTCTGAACATCTTGTTGCGTGAGTGCGTACACTCGACCCTGAGTCTTTGGCTTATGACCTCCATTTTTCTTTTGACTTCCTGAAGACCCTTTGTCTGTTGATGCTCCTTTATTTGTCCATGCTTTCTGTTCAATCTCATGCCCCTTCCGATTAGGGCAATCAGCTATCCTGTGCCCCTGTTGCCCGCAAGAGAAACAAGCCCCAGTATTCCAACGACACTCACTATCCCGATGGAATCCATTACACCTAGTGCATTGTACCCGATCATTCTTCTTATCAACACTACTACCCATAGTTCGACTTCCCCAACGCCCAACCGAAGAAGTGTTTTGTCTCTTAGCATTGCCCTTCGAATTGTTAGTTTGGAAGTTGGAAGAACTAGGCCTCTTCTTATAATTCTCTTCTTTCTTTTCTTGGGCTCTGGTAAGGCCACTCTCAACTAGCAAAGCCTTATTCAACACTGCTCCAAAAGTAGGTAACTCGAAAGGGACCACTTGTTGCATAATGTTCGTTCTTAGTCCACCTTCAAACTTTCGTGCTCTGCTATCCTCATCTGCTTCAAATGCTGATGCAAATTTAGACAACTTCGTAAACTCAGCTTCATATTCTGCAACCGTCTTATTCCCTTGCTCTAACTTTAAAAATTCCCTCTGTTTTTGTAGACGAACACTCCTAGGGAAGTATTTCTCATTGAATGCCTTCTTAAACCTTTTCCATGTATAGGGGTTGGCATCATGCTCGTGTATGCGCTTCTCCATCTGCCACCAATCATTAGCTATCCCTTGTAGCATAAACGTAGCATAGGTCACCTTCTGATCATTCGTACACTCAAAAACGGGAAACAACTTCTCCATTTCTGTCAACCATTTTTCAGCCTCCAAAGGGTCTGTGGCTCCGTCAAATGCCAAGGCTATCTTCTTAAACTCGGTAATGTTACAACGTGGCTTTGGTTGTGGCCCAACACCTGGCTGCATCCGCTGTTGTTGCTCTATAAGTCTAGTCAAGTTATTCCCTATGGTGGTTTGTTGTTGCACCACCCCGGCCAACGTTTGAAGCACTTGAACCATTTCAATTGGATTGGGGATTGCAGCTTGTTCTTGGTGTCCCAACTCTTGCCCCTGATTTCCTCCGACTGCTTGAGAACCACTACCATTATTAGTCACATTCCCTCGCCGATTGCTATTACCAGTCCGTCGATTCGTTTGACCCTGGCGTGTATTCCTAGCCATATTTGCCAATGTCTCCTCATGTTCCATTGCAACCTAAATGCATCAATAATAAAATCTCATCTTATTCTATTCTCAAGTCCTTATAACAAGTAAATAAAAATAACATTATATCAAATTATAAGCGTTCCCAATCCTATATCTACCCAATCTCACCACTATTTTATACCAGCCTTTAAAATTACAACCTGGCTCTGATACCACTAAATTGTCACGTCCCAAGCTCCGTGACAACGCCGCACACTCATTTAAGTGAGCATGCAAGGCTAAGAGTCCAACACATAACTAACAATGTAAAATACTCCAATCAATCTTAATTATCATAATACTAAAATCCATAAAAAAAAATTGATTATTCTTATCATATGAAATTATCCACCAAGTCTACTAATAAAATCCATTAACAAAACAAATAATCCAAGTACTTAAATCATAGTCCTATTCTCGGCACTCCCATATGTAAAAAAAATCCCGTGCAGCTCTACTCTTCAGAATATGAAAAAAAATAAAATAAGGGTAAGCTAGACAGCCTAGTAAATAACCAACCATCACTGCCAGCTAGATCAAGTAAAATAAATAAATAAATAAATCGATAATCAATAAATATAAATTTTTCTATAGTTCAATAAATGAACAATTATTTTGTAAGATGGTTTCATAGCTAAAAATAAACAATGTACAATACATTTTAAATGAAAAGCCAACAAGATAATTCAAAGTAATTCATTGTTCAAATCGATGGTTCGATATTCAGATGGTTCAATGATTTGATTCACAAAACCCAAGTCTTATTGATTACGGTCACACAGCCTGTGACAAGGCCCAGAACCACACATAGGCCGGTGGTAAAGCCCCAAAAGAAACTAGTTTCTGTGCCAATAAATAACCCCCATTAGCTAGGGTCCAAATCATAGTCAGACTAGAGTGATGTTCAAAATTCACACAATACACAAATTTTATATAAAACATTCGATATTTTCAGAATAAACGTTTAGTATAATTTTCAGAATAGTTTCACAGAATATTCAAGTAATTTTCATAATAATATTCGATGTTGTTTTATATTTGACCCATATTTTATTTTAAGAGAACAGGAAAGTTACGAATAAATATTTATGATTTTAAACGATTCGATAGGATTAAAAATAAACCAACAGTGATAGAGGGTTACTTACCTCAAACAGCTAAAATAATATTTCCCAAGCTAATCTCAAATTACCAAGATCCACCTCAATCTCACAAACCTAACAAAATATTATACCACATAAACAATTATTATTGATCACCATGATGCATCTATCATTCTTTTCTTTATAATGTAATAATCTAATCCTATAGTCTACAAGTAAATTCCAAAACCCCAAAATACATACACCCAATCAACATACAAGATACTATGTCTAAAGAAATAGTTAAGAGTATCATAAAAACAAATTTTACCTCCAAGAGATGATTAGATCAAAGTCACGAATCTATGAATCTTCTTTTTTTTTTTTTTTTTTTCTTCTCTATTGCTAGATCTGCCGCAGCAGCCACAACATCAATACCTCTATTTGTTTGTGCTACTATGTTTCCAAGACCTAAAGCCCAAGTGGGCCTATAACCCAATCTCCCAAAATTACAAATTTAACCATCTAAGTAATAAAAATTTTAAAAAAAACCACCTCATAACTAATTCCTTGATGTCACTAAAATGACCCATATAAATTAATTTAATTACTACTTTATCCAAAAATAATTCTACACATAAAAATTTAGATTTTACAATATCCACACACGTAATTAATGATATAATAAATAAAATATTAATATATTACCCTATCTTAGCTATGTAAGAGATATAAAAGTACTTTAATTATTATTTTTTTTTGAAAATTACAAATAAAAATTTGAAATTTTAATCTTGTAAGAAAATAAATCTTAAAATTTATAAATTCAACTGTTAATATTTTAATTTATTTTCAATCTAAACAATTGCCTTTTAATTATTAAGCTCAATATAAATATACAAAAAATGCATAAAATACTCAATCTTATTGAGTTTAATGACTAAAATATATTTTTTCCTACAATTTTACTTAATTAAAATAAGTGAATATTTAGATTAAAAAAATCAAAAGACTAAAATTTAAATTAACAAAGTTAGAAGCGCATGATTTATTTTGGCTTTGTTTGGGATGTGGGATGACTTTTTAGCTATTTTAACTTGGGGCTAAAAAGTCTCGTTTAGAATGGACTTTTTCGTTTTTTAATTTTTATGAGAGAAAAAATAAAATGGTTATGATTTGAATCTAATATTTTTTAACTTAAAATTAAAAAAATTATTTTATTTTATTTTTATTATTTTAGCACCAATCCATCCTAACCTAAATTCCCAAGCCAGTGCTTTGTAACAAAATGCAACATTTAAGAATTTTTTTCTAATTTTTTTAATTTTTTATTAATAAATAATACCAACTACCCCCGCGGCTCAATAAATTTTTCAAAATTTATTAGACTACACTACCCCATCCTAGGGGGCAGAGGCCGGGCCCAGATCTTCACTTGCGTCAACTAAAGCAATCAAAATTAACTTCTTTATTAAAACATCAAAAATTTATTGAAAAATAATGATATTTTCCTACGCAGAAAGGCAGAGCTAGTTTTGTCCTGGCAAAGATCAAGAAATTGATATCTAAATTCAAGAGAAGAAGCTCAAAGCCAGAGCTGAACACTGAAATGAAAATCAGACCATACCACCTCCATTTCTCTTTTGTCCTGCTTATAATGGTTTTCCTCCATCTCTCTTCAGTTAAAAAGAGCAACTCAATGATCTTTGGGCTGTAATTCCACCATTGCCGAATGCTTAGCAGAAGAAGAGTTCTTGATGGAATTAGGGACGGCTTAGGGCCGGCCTGGGCTAAGGCCAGTGAGGCCTGTGCCTAGGGTTCCAAAAATTAGGTGAAAAAAAAAGCTTTCAAATTTATTATCTTGTACTATATCAAAAATTCAAAATGATTCAATTTTGTTTAATTAATTTAGGTCATTTTAAAATGCCTTAAAAGTTTTATTAGGCCCAGTTGATAAAAGGCCTAGCTAAAAAATATTTATAAGTGTTAGTTGTTAGCCCAATTAAAAAAATAAAAAATAAATATATATATATATATATATGTCTATGGGGCCTATTTTTTTTCCCTTCTCTTTTTATGGCCTAATTATGTGTTTTTTAGTGGCTTTTTAAATATTTTACGCAATTTTATTTATTTATACTGTAGATATATCTAATATAGATACACTTAAAAATTATAATATTAAAAACAAAAAAAGTTGTCAAATACAAAAAATATAAAAAAATACAAATTACAAACTCAAATAATTATTTTTAAAAATTCTAAACAAAACCAGGTGATTTTTATTTTTATTTTTATGAATATTTAAAAAGGCTCAAAAAATTATTTCGCCTTAGTTCTCGAAAACTCAGGGTTGGCCTAGGACGACTAGAAGGTTTGTTGTTTATAACCAATAGCAAATTTCTTACAAGGGTCTACAAAAGCCTAAGGTATGTAATACAATGCTATACGACGATTGCATCGGACGCACCAATAAGGATAGTCGGCCTTATGTCACCTACAATCGATGGACGCACCAATAAGGATAGCCGGCCTTATGTCACCTACAATCGATGCAAACGCAATCTCATATGAATTCATGAAGTCAAAATTACGTGATTCATGGAACGTTGTGAGTGATTTGGACAACGTGGAATGGGGAATTTCATGCCTATTGTTCTTTTTGATTGATTTTTCTTGTTTTGTGATCATATATAATGTGTATACTTTTAAATAACAGTGTGATTAAATGTCACAATCATCTTTATTATTATATCTTACTGTAGCATTGATTCGATTAAGAAGCATATATATAAATGTTCTATATCTTTCTTTGACAACTTTTCTTTCTTGATCTTGGAAATTCAGATGCATCTATTAGTAGTAGTGTGTTTTCGGCCTATTTTGGGAAGTGAGTTAAAGTCTACTTCCCAACTTTTAACCCATTTCTTCTCTCACAAAAAAAAAAAAAATCAAAAAGTTCAAAAAAAATCAAAAAGTCAATTTTTAATTATCTTCTCAAAACACCTCTAAATTGTACTCTCCAAGTTTAACGAAAAGATTTGGGGAATTTTCAATTGAATCTTTGTTGATTTCCAAGCAATACTAACAAAAAGTAGTACCAACATTTGCACTTACTTCGGGCTCGTTTGGAAACTTGCTATTTTAATTAACTTTATGATTATTTTAACTTAATTAAAAAATTTGTGTTTTGAGATGATAGTTGATTTTTTTGTGCTTGATTTGATAGTTGCGAGAGAAAAAATGAAATAATTATAATTTAAATATAATATTTTGTCTTATTAACTACGTAAACTTATTTTATTTTTATTGACTATTTTAGTCTCCAACTCTCTCCCCGAACTTGGTTGGTTCACACAAATGCCTGAGATTGTGGGAATCTAGCAGGAACCCATGAATATATTCCACAATATAATCAACATGTTAATTTCTGTAACAATTTGATCAAATGAACTTGGTTGGTTCACACAAAAGCCTGAGATTGTGGGAATCTAGCAGGAACCCATGAATATATTCCACAATATAATCAACATGTTAATTTCTGTAACAATTTGATCAAATGATTGATATACGTGATCATTAAATTTGATTGAAATTTAGGATGTTATTGAAACGGAGTCTTTACAATGAGTAACATCGACAACTAAAAACAATACCACATTACAATAGTGAAAAGTATATGGTTGGATTAATTAGAATTAAATGGTGTCCATATGATATTTGTTTGTGACTTTCTATTCCTTATGTTGCACTTGATATTTATTCCCAATTAGTGAGTTATTTGTTAGAGAGAGTGAATTAGCTTTGCATTATATTCGGTGGCATTTGGCACTTATATTGTGTTTGGTTAGGGAATTTAGGAAGAGATTTAGAAAGGAAAAGGGAAAAAGGAGGTAAAATGCGAATAAAACATGTCTATATTTCACATAGTTTCACACACATTTTCCATTTTCCTTTTCAAACCCTTCTCCAAATTTTCCAACCAAACACAACATTAATAAAATCCATAGACATATCCCTTCAAGCTTCATCCAATAACACATGATTGATTGTTCTGGTGTAGATTAATCAGACATTAGTTTCGCAATAATTCTAAGAACACATGATTAAACCATAGAATTGATCACAGAAAATGAAAACCCTAGATTCCATTCTCAAAGCTAACAATTCCAAGAAATTTCGGACATGAAGGCCAAAAGAAATTGGACTGGCATGAAAATATCTATTACATGACCTAAAAAGTCCCCTCATGAAGCGCCAATTTTGACCACCAGTAAGCAATCCAAGCTCTCACTCTGTCGGAGTCAATTACAAGTCTTCTCTTACCCCCACCCAACTTAAATTGAAAAAACTCATCACCTTAGGTTAGCTTCCAGTTTGGACTTGGCAATACATCAAACGCTGTAATCTTCAACAACCCCAACATGCTCACCATCCCTCTCTACCTCTATTCCTTACTCCACCTCCTCTCCTCCACCGCGGCCACAACACCGCCTTACACACCCACGGATTACTTCCTCCTCAATTGCGGCTCATCCTCCAACGCCATGTCACAAGACCGCCGGAGCTGGCAAGGTGATGCCACCTCAAAATTCTCACCGTCCAACATCGGCACCACCTCATCACCATCCACGGCCACCCAACAAGACTCTTCTGTCACCGGCATCCCTTTCCTCACCGCCCGCATCTTCACCTCCAAATTCACCTACACTTTCCCCGTCTCCTCCGGCCCCAAATTCATCCGCCTCTACTTCTACCCAGCCAACTACTCAAATTTCGACAGATCAAAATCTTACTTCTCCGTCACCGCCGCAAACTACACCCTCCTAACCAACTTCAGTGCCTTCCTCACCGTCTCTGCTTTGAGTCCCCCAGATTACACGCTGATCAAAGAATTCATTGTCAGTGTCAGAGACACCCAAAAGCTCGACATAACATTCAACCCATCTCCCAACTCATACGCCTTTATCAACGGCATCGAAGTCGTTTCGATTCCCAACAATTTCTACATGAAAGGCGATCTCAATCCTATCCCTCTTGTTGGCTCTCAACAATCTTTCTATATCAATAACAACACTGCTCTTGAAACTCTGTACCGGTTAAACGTCGGTGGCAACGACGTGTCTGTGAATGACGATACCGGCATGTACCGGACCTGGCATCAAGATGAACCGTACATATACGACGGCGCCGTTAGTTTGGTGCCTCACCTTGACGTCCCAATTCGATACACTAGCGAGACACCGAATTACACTGCTCCGGCGATTGTGTACACTACGGCTCGGACCATGGGAAAGGACCCAAATGTAAACGTAAAGTACAATTTGACTTGGATCTTCACCGTTGATTCTGGGTTCCGGTACCTGGCTAGGCTTCATTTTTGCGAGTTTCTACAGGATGTAACCAAAGAACGTGAGAGGATATTTTCTGTGTATATGAATAATCAGACGGCTGTTCAAGAGGTTGATGTTATAAACTTGAGTGGGGGTAATGGAATTCCTGTTTTCAGAGACTATGTTCTTTTGTTCCCACCTGTCGATGTTCTCCGGAGTAAGGTGGATTTGTGGCTCGCGTTGCACCCGAATGTGGACTCCAAGCCCAAGTACGCTGATGCAATCTTGAACGGTTTAGAGATCTTCAAATTGAGTCAACCGGACGGAAGTCTCGCCGGGCCCAACCCTGAATACGTTCCTGCACCGCCGGCACTGTATCCAAAGCTACCGGGCAAACAGAATAGTAAGACGTCATCGTCGTTGGTCGTCGCCGTCGCCGGAGGTGTAATCGGTGGAGTATTCTTGATTTCAGTGATTGGTTTCTTGATTTTCCGGCGACGGAGGAGGGTGAGAGACTCCGGTGCAAGCGTGGTCAAGTCATCGTGGGTCCAATTTTCGATTTCGCACACGTCGAAGTCCACGAAGACTAACGCTTCAACGTTACCGTCTAATCTCTGCCGACATTTCTCACTAGCAGAACTCAAGTCTGCTACGCTCGACTTCAAAAAAGATTTTGTGATCGGCAAGGGAGGATTTGGTTACGTGTACAAAGGGTTCATTGATAACGGCACATCCACTGTTGCGATCAAGCGGCTGCATCCATCATCAAGCCAAGGGGCCCGCGAGTTTCGAACGGAGATCGAAATGCTATCCAAGTTACGCCACCGCCATCTAGTGGCTCTGATCGGTTACTGCGATGATAATGGTGAGATGATCTTGGTGTATGATTACATGGCCAACGGTACCCTCCGTGATCATCTCTACAAATCTGACAATCCGCCTCTCTCGTGGAAGCAACGCCTCGAGATCTGCATCGGTGCTGCACATGGGCTCCATTACCTCCATACAGGAGCAAAGCACATGATCATTCACCGCGACGTCAAGTCTACCAACATACTATTGGATGAAAAATGGGTGGCCAAATTTTCAGACTTCGGATTGTCGAAAATTGGCCCCACTAATGTGGCCCAGAGTCACGTCAGCACTGTTGTAAAGGGTAGTTTCGGGTATGTGGATCCAGAATATTATCGACGACAACAATTAACTGAAAAGTCTGATGTGTACTCTTTCGGAGTGGTGTTATTGGAAGTGTTGTGTGGGAGGCCCGCAATTGTGACAGGGCTAGAAAAGGAGCAAGTGAGCTTGGCTGAGTGGGGCCGGAAATGTTGGCGAGAAGGGACCGTTGATCAGATTGTGGATCCACATTTGACGGGTCAGATTGTGCCGCACTGTTTAAAAAAGTTTGGGGAGATATTCGAAAGCTGCCTGTGTGATACTGGGATCGAACGGCCAGCAATGGGTGATGTGATTTGGAGCCTAGAATTTGCATTGCAGCTTCAAGAGATTGGCGAGGGGAACATCAACGGTGAAGATGGGTTGATGAGTCCCTCGGATCCTCTGCTTCTGGCGAGAAAGACCACGACCGATGATGACGATGATATGTTGTTTTCGACATCTCACAGCAACGAGACCGGGACATCAACCGCTGAGAGTGGTGCAAGGAGTGGCAGCAGTTTTGGTTCTCATCAGATTGTTGTTTTCTCTGAGATTTTGAATCCAAATGGACGGTGAGATCAACTTCAATACATGTGGGGGTTAAGATTTTTGGGCATAACAAAAATTAAGATGAGTAAGCGCAAGATAGATTTGCAAATGTTCCTGGTTTGATTTTCTTTTTTTTTTTTTTAATCTGTAAAAGTTTGATATATTTTGGTTTTAATTTTACTAAATATTGTATTGCAATGAATAAATTTAGCTGCATCGCCTATCAATTGAAATTAATCTCTTGCTAGCTAGTGAATGAGGCATTTCTTGCTAAACGAGATTTGAGTATTACTATTGCAAATGTAAATTTCCTTTAAAAAAATAAATAAATAAATAAAATAAAATAAAATGAAATTACTCCAACAAAGGAAACAAACTAGACCAATTTTAAACATTAATAAAAATTGGAAGATCAAAATGCTTTTACTTCAAACTTTGCTCGTCTCCTAGGCAAAAAATAAGTTGTAAACAATGAAAAAAAGGCATCAAGGGATGATCAAACATGAAATCAATGTGAGAGAGTCTGAACTCATTTCCTAGTTCCTAGGTCAACAGCTGAATTAATTGATCAAAAATCCAAATGAGAATGATCTGAGAGGAAGAAGAAGCAATAGGCACAGAAAAACCTGTCTTAGGAATGCAGAAACAAAGCAACTCCAGGCTCTCAAAATGCCTTCCAGGAGGCTCTGTTCTTGCACTGTTATGTCCTCTTCTCTTTATCACCCTCCTGACAATCATAATCTTCACTTCCAGTGTTTCTTACCCTCATTTCATACTCAACTCTGCCACCAACAACTCAGATTTCCAACCGGTTTTACCTCATTCCCTTCAAAACCAGATCTCTCATTTGCAGACCCAATTGGGAGTTCTATTAGAACGGCTACATTCTGAAACCTCAGAACCAAAAACAATATCGAAATTTTCAGATAAAGTTCTTGCCATCGCTATATCAATAGCCAAATTAGCAGAGACTCTATCAGGTTTGTACAGCAATTCTCCTAATAGCAGGAATGAAGCGAGCAATGTAGAGGAAGACCTCAGTGAGCCCAAAGAAAGTGAAGTTGAAGAAGGATCAGTACCTGGAAAGGTTTTCAACTCTGCTGAGCTTCACAGTTACATTTTACCCAAACCAAACAGGATTAATGGGAAGAAGAATTTTCTTGGGCTGGAAGCGATTAACCCATCTATCGGATTAGGTTGTGTCGGTATGGCCTCAAACACAGACCGGTTCATGACCTACAAGATGTACAGTACATGCCCAGATGATTGGGACTTGGCTCAGAAGCTTGTAGTCAGTGGTTGCGAGCCAATACCCAGAAGATGGTGCTACTCAAAATCACCTCAACACTACAACAAGCCACTTCCTGTGAAAAGACTATACCTGTCTTGTTTCAAATGGAACGATTGACAGAAGAGGCTTCTACAAATGCTCTGATTGCTTCGAACTTTCCAGGTGAGGATGGGAAGTGCCAACCAATGAGTCTCTCTCAGCAGAGTTCACAATCGGTGAGGTTTTGAGTCTAAAGCCAGTGGAGATCCGCGTTGGGCTGGATTTCAGCCCAACAACTGGTACATTTGCTGCAATTATGGGAGAGAAAAATGTTACCATTGCTTCGGCCACGCTGAATTTAGGGGCACCTTTTAATGAGGTGATAGCACTGAGTCTGAGAGGACTTCTTCCTCTCTACGTCTCAGTTGACTCGAGACTGCCTTTCTTTGACAACACACTTGACATTGTTCATTCTACTCTGTTCTTGGATGGATGGATTGGAATTGAACTCCTTCAGTTTGTCTTGTTTGATTGGGACGGTGTGGTCCGGCCTAAAGGAGAGTGGACGAGTTCTTTTGTAAGAAGGAAGATATGAAACTGGGGTAAGTCTATAGTACATTTTGTTTAAAAAATGTATGGTACATAGAAAATCAATGGCTCAGATTGAGCCACATCATTAAAAGTGGCCTGGTAAACAGGTCATTTTTTATAGTTATGAGCCGAAATCATATTTGTTCATAACTAGAATCAAATTAATCAAAACTTAGTTATGAGCTCTCATCACATATCTCATAACCACATCTCATAACCAACACCATTTTGTTGATAACCAATATCACATATTTCATAACTATAATCACATATCTCATAACTACATCTCATAACCAATATCCTTTAGATCATAATCACACCACTTTGATCATAATCAATATCACATATCTCATAACCATTAATCACATATCTCATAACTACTACTTATATAGCTCATAACCACATCTTATAACCAATCCCCCTTTGACTCATAACCAACATTACATATCTCATAACCAACACCCTTTTGCTCATAACCACATCAGTTTGATCATAACCAATATCACATATCTCATAACCAAACACCCTTTTGACTCATAACTACACCACTTTGCTCATAACCAAAATCACTTATCTCATAATCAACAATCATATATCCCATAACCATTACCCACATATCTCATAACCAACACTCTTTGGCTCATAACTAACATCATATATATCATAACCACTAATCACATATCTCATGACACCCTTTGGCTCATAGTCACACCATTTTGATCATGAATAACATCACATATCTTATAACCATTAGTCACATATCTCATAACCAACATTCTTTGGCTCATAACCACACCACTTTACTCATAACCACTAAGCACATATCTCATAACCAACATTCTTTGGCTCATAACCATACCACTTTACTCATAACCACTAATCACATATCTCATAACCACATCTCATAACCAATATCTTTTGGCTCGTAACCACACCACTTTGATCATAACCACCATCACATATCTCATAACCACATCTTATATCTAACATACATCATTTTCACCCATAACCCCTAACTTTGATCATAACCAACTCAAAACCACTAACCACATATTTCATAACCAACTTTGATCACATTTCTCTATTTTAGATTTATTTAGTCATAGTATCTACTAAATACAATAAAAAAGGTAATATACAAACAATATACATTTTAAAATACCTATATACACGTAGACATACATATAAATAATTTGACTAAATTTTAATAAAAAATGTGTTGAAAATTTTTATCTACGATGTGATTTTATTTATTTATACTAAATCATTATGCTCTTAAATTTTTTTCCAAACTTTTCCTCTTTTATTTCCCCATTCTATTTTCTTTCCCTCGATTTGTCCTAGTTGTGCCTTAGCTCTCTCTATTTCTTACTCAAACTACTCTATTTTGCTCAAATTATCAAGTGACCAACATTGATAGTTCTTCCTCGCTAGATTTTTACTCTTTCAACCTCAATCGTCTCTCTCTACTCCTGTGTCTCTGTACAAGATCCTTGAGCTCGTCATTGCTCTCTGTGTCCACTTCAACTATATTGATGGTGATATTTCTATATTTACTAAATGTATCTATCTCGAAACTCTAGTTCCTTCACATTAATGTCATACACACACAAAGCTTTGGCCCAAGTATTGATTCAAAAGGTTTTGTTGTTTTCAATTTGTACACACGTATGTGTTCTATAACTGTTGGAAAATGATTTTGGGTATATATAACTAGTGGCGTGTGGTCGCTCGATGGGTGCGTAATAAAAATAAAAATTTTGATTGGAATATAATTTTAATTACTTGCAGGACAGATGTTAGTTACAAGTGGTAATTATGCGAGGTTATTTTGGATAAATAAAAAAAATTGTGACATTAGACTAGGGGTAGCCATCGGCTCAATGGCCCGCTCAACCTAGGCCAATATTTTTAGGATTTGAAAAAATTATTTTGCCTATAGTACTAGGCTGGGCTGAAATTTTGCACCCATTTAATATTCGAGTAAAGCTGCAGATAGAGTTACAACCAAGTACATTTATTTATATAAATAGTAATTATAATTTTATAACATTTTAATTATAAGACAGTAAAAATATATATAAGACAAAAAAAAAACATGTATATACTTCTTTGTATGAGTTAAATTAAAACACTTGTTAAAATCATTTTCATTTTACCATTTAATTTTATTAACATTCTGAATTCAATGATATATAAAAAAAAATTAAATAATTTTATATACATTCAAGAAATAATAAAAAAATAATAGTTTATATTTATTGGATTAAGTGACCGGACTTGGAATTTGAACTTTTTTAGGATCGGGTTTGAGATGGTTAGATTAGTCTCAATGTCAGATTCAGTTTGGGATGACACATATCCTAACTATTCCTCTTTTTCTTTTCTTGTTCTATTTTATTTCCCTCGATTTGTCTTAGTTGTGTCTCAGCTCTCTCTATTTCTCACTCAGACTCCTCTATTTTGCTCAAATTATCGAATGATCAACACTGGTAGTTTTTTCTCGCTGGATTCTTATTCTTTCAACCTCGATCACCTCTCTCTATTCCCGTGTCTCTACACTAGGATCCTTGAGCTTGCCATTACTCTCTCTGTCTGTTTCAACCTTATTGTGATTGATGTTACAAAACTTTGTGACTTAATTACAATATTAGTGATTTTTAATAATTTTGAACAATCTTGTTATGCCAATTAGTGATATCATTACGTATTTTGTGTTTTATGTTACGAAATTTTGTGACTTGATTACGATATTTCTGCTTTCTAAAAATTTTAAATATTTTTGTTACACTAATTAGTGATGTGGTTATAGATTTTGTGATTGATGACTTTAATACACAAAAATAGACAATGATTTATATTAAAAACAAATAAAAAAATTAAGATTTCAATTGATAAATAAAAAATTAATAATTTATTTTATTATAATACTCAAATCATGATTTATTTTTCATTTTTTGTAATTGTTACTAGTAAAAAAATTTATCATTTTTATCATAATTTTCCCTTCAAATATTTTTTGTCAAAAAAATTGGAACAAACCCTCCAAATTTTATCCAAACCAAAATTCCCTCCTATTTTTTTTTTTGACAAACCCCTAGACCTTTTCTTCAGCCCTAACATTTGGAGAAATTACTCTCTCTCTCTCTCTCCAATCGTCACCGCTGCCCATTGCCACAGCTAGAGATCATCACCACATCCAGGTAGGTCCCACACCTTTCTCTCATATTCTGTTTTATTTCGGACAACTGATTTTAACCCTCTAGGTGTCACTCTCTTGCCAGGGATCATACACTTCCTGCCATCGTCTCCACCACCTTCGTCTCGACCATCATCTCCAAATTAAACAACCAATTGGATAACGCCCAACCCCTTGTCGCGACGACGAAACCCTAGATGTATTCAAGCTCGATTACAAACTGGTTTGTATGTAGTTCATAATTGCCCAAAGCCCTTACTTTTACTGTATTATCTTCGATTTGTCTGTGCTGAGAGGAAATTTTCAAATTTAGGGTTTTCAAGCAGATGATATGGAATTTTTTGTATGATTAAGTAAAAAAAAATCGAAAACCCATCTTGATTCAGTCCCATTTCCTTTGAAGAAAGACTTGATTTTGTTTCCAGGTGTAATTTATGAGATTAGGTGATTTTGAAGACCATTTGAGCCTTGATTGTTTGTGTTATTTAATGTTTTTGTGGTTGAATCTATGTTGCTCTAGACTTGGTAGGTCCACTATTTGGATGTGTTAGATGATATGTTATAACTGCTATTGAAGTTTTGTTATTGTTTTCATTATCATTATGGTTCTACAAAGGAATTTTTTTATTGTTTATGTGATGTGGCAACCTCATTGCCTTTTGTGAATATTCGTGTGGATAACTATGGAAGAGTTCAAATTTAGCTCAAGTGACTGAATGAAGGACTACTTGAACAATTAGTGAAGATTAACACGACCATATTATTTGAAAATAATTAATGGATGTTATAGGCGTTCATTATGAGGTACAAATTCCTTTGTCATTAATCATGTTTGCTAGGAAAATATTATGTTTGAAGAATCATTCAAATTGATTATTAGCCAAAATATTGAATTTTGTGGACATTGATCTATTGAAATATATAGTTTGGAAATTGTTCTTCTGTATTATTGAGAATGCAATTGATCTATTGATGAATATTGAAATTAGGGGCTTATTTTTTGAAAACTTATATCTAAATATTCAAAATGTATATGAATCTCATACATGAACTTTTGTCAAGTATTTGGGATATTTATCTAGTCGAAGCCATTGTAGCACAGTAATTAATTTATTTGAGATGTTCGCAGGTAATGTGGTTTGTATTGAACCATAATTGAGTTATTGCATTTAGTTGTTAGATCTTTCTTGATCTTTGGTCACTCTACTCTCAATCTCTCTCTTTCATTTTGAATTGCTTTTTTTTTTTTTTTTTTTTTTTTTTGAGCGATAGAACAACAAAAAAAGTTTGGTCTGTGAAGTTGTGAATTTGTTTTGGTCTTTTTGTTTTGTTTAAATATGGGACAATAGTGTTTCAACCATTAATGCTCCTGGTGGTCTCCTGAGCTATGTTTAATTTGATTGTGTTCTTTGATGTCATCATACAGTTGAACGCTGCCTATTAGGGTCTCTATTACAAAGAGAAGAGTTGCTTGCTATAAATAACTGTATTAATGAAGATGAAATTTGTTTGTCTTTAATAGGTTTGAATGTGTTCAATTTACGTGGAATGTAGGTCTTTGAATTGAGGGTCATAACTTTGTTTTGTCCTTTGTTTTTATTTTTTTGGTTTTTGTTTTTTTCATACCTAATGCATATCTTTGAATTACATTTTCAGAAGCAAACAAGAAAAAGGGGAGGTAGCCATCATGTATGTCACTACTGGAAGTCTATATTAGTTATTGAAGTTACTTGGAATGTTCATTGAAAGTCTTCATAATAATAATAATAAAGAAAAGAGTGGGGAGTTGGTGGTTCTCTTCCTGTCTCTATTAAATCGAAGATCAAATTTGTTTTTGTTTAATTGGTTTAAATGGATTCAAATTTTGTGGAATTCAAAAGTGAATCAAATTGATTTGGAAAGTTATTTGACCAGTCTATTTTTGATTAAGTGCTTTAATCACTCTCATTCTTCTGCAACATATTCAATGTTCAGGTTGGGCATGACAAGCAAGGATTGCTGATAGGTTTGCTACTATTAGGCTATCCATGGGGGTGAAACTTCAATTTTGCTCTTGGTTGTTGTAGTAGAGGTTTATATTACTATTTCACCGACAAAAGGCAAATGTGGCGGGTATGATTTCTATATTACCGATACCTTCATGCTACTAGCACTGCATATGTCCTCTATTTGTAATATGCAAATAAAGTACTAATTTACAATGGTCTTTGGCATTTTCAAGATCTACATGCCGAGACTAAAAAGAAGTCTATCTCATTTTATGGCATTTTAAAAGGTGTCTCTATATCTTCGTGAGTACTTAGAGATCTTGATGGGTGATTCTATGGATTTTTTAGTTGTGTGCTATTTTATTCGCAATGTCCACAAATATATTACTTGTGAATGAATTGCATTTTTTCATTCTTATTTTCTGTTAGTTATTCTTGAATTTTATTGCTTTAACCTAGGTATAATTTTGGGTTTTTAAATTTTTTTGTAAATGCATATGATTGTTATCAAAGAGGATGAAAGAGAGATACTAGATCCACTGCCCGTGGTGGAACCAAGAAGTAGACACTCAAAAAACAAAATTTGTGTTGCTTTGTTATATAGATTTTGTCACAAGGATGTAGACAATATTTAGGATTAATTTTAATTGTTTGTGTTCTTGCTGTTTGTAAATTATAGCTCTTGAGGATTAAATTTAATTGTTTTTCAATAGAGCGCATGGACGTAGGCTCCCACAAAAGAATTCCCTACCAATGTGCTAGCACAGATCTGATCTTGCAAGAAAATTGTTAGGAACACTCTTATAAAATTTCACATCACTCAACCCATAAGCTCACTAATGCCCACCACCTGACTACATGCTCACAACACACTCAACCCACCATCCCTAAGAAAGGCCAGCATGACAACCTGCATAGCAAACTGTTAGGAAAAATCATATAGTAGCTCATATACTCTCAACCCTGATTATAGGTAACACACCACACTTAACTCACTGCTCCAATCATTTACTCAATCACCATAACCAGGTATACCAGCAACCAGAATGAGGGCAGGAGCTCCTGCAAAACTGTTAGATATACGTACTACAACATCAACTAGGATCCTCCTTGAGGATAGATGATGGCTATCTTCAAGTAGATAAAAACTATGCATCATTTGGATTCCTCTTCAAATTTTTCAATGACAACACTGTAAATATCACCATATTAAAGATTTTCAAAGCAAGACCTTCTGCAGGAATTTTCTCTTCAGTGAAGACTCTATTATTCCTCTCAAGCCAAATGAGGAATTATAGAATACAAGTTAAAACAAGCCTAGAGATAATATTACTAAGTACTCTAATCGAAAAAATTGTGAGGAAAAAAGGCAAAAACGGGCCGTTTGGGGGAAAAAATTGGAAACAGCCCCCAAGTAGCCCCAAGATGATCACGGTCACCTAGGACTAGATTAAATAAACTTGTGACAACAAGCAGCTTGTCGATAGGATGCATGGTTAGATATTTAGACAACAAAATGTTATGAAAAAAGGCGAAAACATGCTGTTTGGGGGCGAAAATTGGAAATAGCCTCGAGACACCCCCAAGATCATAATGGTCACCTCAGCCTAAATTAAAGAAACTTGTAAGAGAAAGCAACACGTCAATAGGATGCACGGTTATGTAATACTTAGATATATATTACCATAGATATTATCGTTATTTGCTTTTCTTTTAGTGAAGGTGTAAACAGTTATTAGCGAATCTGTGTTAGCCAAGTACATTCCATTTTCGATCCCAAAGCTGAAGATCTACAAACACGTAGAGATCCCTTATGCAATATTTGTATAGCGATCCCAGTTTTTCCTTTCATTGTTTATTGTATTCCGGACTTAGTTCCGTGGATGTGTATTGTTGTCTTATTCTCGTTTCCATCCTTTACTCTTTGTATTTGAGTTTTGGGTTGTGTTGGGCAAGTTTGAAACAGGTTGGTTGTGTTTAGAAACAATTGGTTTATGCCCAGATTTTGGCCTTCACACTCGAGCGGGGCTTTTGATGCTCGAGTGGGCCCTTTTGCATTTGCTCCTCTGCTCGAGCGGGCAATTTGACGCTCGAGCGAGATTATTCAATCTTCAGTTTTTTTTCCCTGCAGGACATCGGACACTCGAGCATCCACTTTCACGCTCGAGCGGGGACCTTCGTCTGCAGAACTTCTGGAAGTGTGCATTCGACACTCGAGCGGCGCTTTTCACGCTCGAGCGAGAGTCTGTGTCTAACTCTTGAGCGGAGCGTTCCACGCTCGAGCGGATTGTGATGTATATCAGTTCAAGAGAAGCCATTTTGAATCACTTTTTTTTTACCCACTCTCTCTCTCTCTCTAGCTCTTCAAAACCCTAATTTGAGAGCCTCTCTCTCTAGAATATCCACTCTCTCTACATTTTGATCTTGATTTAGTGAGACCCAACCCTTGTGTCTTCATTAAAGTGTTGGAGCTTCTCAAGACCTCCATTTTGATCCGAAAAGTTATGGGTTTGGAGCACTTTTGAGTTTCTTCATCATCTCCTTTGTGTCTCTTCTTTTGAGGTAGGGATAACTACTCTTATTTATGGTCTTTGACATAAACATGTGGTCATTTTGATTTAATGTTGAAGTTAGGAAGTTTTGGGGGTTAGGGTTTCAAAGCTTGAAATGTATAAAGAGGGGTTTTGTTCCTTTGAACTATACATGTGTATATGGGTCTTAATATGTGGTTATTGATGTTTATTGATGATATTTGGACCTTTGGGTCAATGTTGACAAAAAAGGGGAAAATGCCTTAGTTGGGTTTAATCGGGTCATTTGTGTAATAAATGAAATTTATTATGGAAATATGAAATTGAGTTGGAAATCATGACATTGGGAAATTATGAGATTGAATGGTGTGGTTGGATTGATAAATCACTCACCTATGAAAATGTCGATAACGTATCTGTTTGATGAATTGATTATCTGTTTAGAAATAATTGTTTTGTGCTATCGTTGGAGGATAGTCTTGAGTGTTGTAGACACTGCATGGTGATTAGGTGAACTAAAACTAATCAGTTGAGTATGTCATTGAATATGACGGATGGAATAACACATTGAATATGTGCTTTGCTTGATCATTGTATATGATAAGTGTTTAATACATTGTATATGTATCTTGTTTGGGAGGAGATATGAGATGTACTCCTAAACCTATTTGGGAGGAGATAGGGGATGGACTCCAGTGATAACTAAGTTGGCCAGAGTGTCCAGGGTGAAAGTCCCGAAATCTTGATTACGTTTGCATAACGTAGATAATTGAAGTGTTGAAGTATTAATGTAATGAGTTGTGGTCTCATTTGAAATTGAAGTGTTGGAGTGTTAATAATGTGAGTTGTAGTCTCATATTTATCGATCATGATCGAAGTATTGTTAATCTGAGTTGTAGTCTCATTGTAAACTGTCTGGATGAATAGAGAACCATAACCATGAATTGGTTTAGATAATGAAACGGAAAGGAATTGAATGTATTTGTGAATGAGGATTGGTTATCAAAGGGATATACGTTTGTTTATATGAGTTAAAAATTTATCAAATTCTAATGTTTTAGTTATTGCTCATATTATGTTTAGCATATCTCTACTGGGCGTTGGCTCACCCTATAAGGGACATCATTTTCAGGTGCAGGTGATATGCCATCTCCACGGATGTAGCTTGGGAGGCTTAGAGGCAGAAGGATCTTTTTGTTGTTATCTTTTTGGTATTACATGTAAATTCAAGCCAAGGGCTTAATGTGCTTTGAGTTAGTACTCTCTTTTTGTAACCAAGTGTTGGCTTGGAAAGTTGTAAGCCCGTAGGGCATTTACTTTTGTTGTCAACATGTAATACTTTTGTACTAAATGCTCTGATAGATAGAAATATGCTTTATTCTCTTATCTCTATGAATGTCATGAATGTTGGACTATATGTATTATTTTGAGGGCGTTACAATTTGAACATTTGGTGCATGATTTAACATGTTTGAAAGAAAAGGTATGTTTGTCTCTTCGAGCCAATATGTTGTTTTGCTGCAGTCATATCCTATCCTAATTTCATTTGCTTGATGAATGGAGGTAGAGTTAAGTGAATTTGTGCACTTGCTTGGCTTTATCAAAGTCCCCCCTCCCTCTTCTATCACTACTTTGCTTTATAATTGCAAGGCTTCAATACAGTTCTCAAACTGTTGAGAATAAAAGTTGATTGTGGAGGTCCACATTGGTCTATTGGTGATGACATAAATGCCAATATGGATGTTGGGTATCTGTCTTCAAAGGTCATTTGTCTCGTTGAATCTCATAACAGTTCAGTGGATCCTGCATGATCAAAGTTTTCTTTATAAAATTTCTCTAGTTTGTCTTGTACTCTTGAAATCATGTTCATGCTCTGAATAAGATCTAAAAAGGATTTTCAAGTATGATAAAATGTTAAAAAAATGTTCTTAAATTCGTGGACATATTAGAAAAAATTTAGATGTTTGGAAAATTTTGATTTCTCTAACATAATGGAAATGCATCACTGTTTCTTGTTATATGCACACATATTTGAAGTACTAACTGTTTAGCAAGAAGGAAAATGCAACAAAATTAGCTGCTGATAGTTTCTAATAGTATATAGAAATGGTAAACTACTGTAGTGGGTTTGTCTTCACTTGGTACTAGTGCTCGGGGTATATTGACCAAGTGGAAGCCAAATTGAAAAGGTATGTTTGATAAATTACCTACAAGAGATGTTTCATCTTCAATGAATTGATTGCTTGATAATCTGCCTACGAGAGATGTTTCATTCTCAAGGCTAATGTATGGGGTAGATAGACAATATGGCTACAAATTTGAAGAAAAAGAAAAAATTAAGCATGACTTAGAACCAAGGCACGATGAAGATTGCTTTGTTTACTACTTATGGTTGGTCATGTAGTATTTGAATTCTCTCTCCCCACTCTTTGTTTTCCTTCCTTCCTTTTTTTTTTTTTTCTACACAATAATATTTTGTTAGGAAAGTTAGAAGGAATGAACCCATTCCTATGAATGACATACTAGTATTAAAATGGTTAATATTTGAGATATATGACTTGGCTATTTCTAGGATAAAAGTTAGGAAGAACATCCGTTTGACAAATTAGAATGCATATTTTTTTTAGCATAGCTATCTATTCTAACGTTGCCAGAAAAGAATAAACAAGAATCTGAAATGTTTGATTGGTTCTCTCTTCTGTTGATTCTCTTTAGGTGTCGTCTAGATCTTCTGTTCTCAAATATCATTAAATTTGGCTATGGTTTACTTTTTTTTCCTTGGTGACATTAGGAACATATTGGATGGTTAAATAAAAAAATTAAAAGTGAGACACATGATGTTTAATTGGTTGTTGAGTTTTTGAATATGGGTTAAATTTATCTAGCGAATATTGCTCCAATAGTGTACTAAGATGCCACCTAAACTTAATGTTTCTAGGATGATTTCTTACCAAGAATGTCAACCTCGTGGAACATATATTTAAATTGCTCTTCAGGTGAGTTGTGTTCCGTTTATACGATGACTTTGAGAAGCCTTTGTGTCACGTCCTCAAAATAAGCCCATTATATATTTATCATTGACATGCAATGTTTAAAGAAAACAATTCATTATCTCATTCATCAGAGTATTACTAAATAAAAGCATTACATGTAACATCAAATTAAATGCCCTACGGGCTTACATCTTTCTAAGCCAACACTTGGACACAAAAATTTGAGTTCTAACTCAAATACAAGTAAGGCCCTAGGCTCGAATGTTTACATGTACTATCAAATAAAAACAACTAACTGAATATAGTCTTCAAAATCCAAAAGTCAAATCCTTCCAAGCTAAGTCCTTTGAGGTAGCTTATCACCTGAACCTGAAAATGATGTTCCCATATAGGGTGAGCCACAGCCCAGTAGAAATATACTAAACCAAATATAAGCATTGAATAAAGCAATAGCATTCAATAGATGGTTAACCAAGATAATCAATTTTATCATTATACAGTCTCATGACACTAATGTCTAAGACACATTTCACTTTCCATTATTATCAACATGGCTCAGAACCTGGCCAAACTTACAACAGTGAACTATATATCATATTCACATTACTTTCAATATCAACAAAACAAATGAGACCCAGGCTCATATCAAAACACTTCATACTTCTCGTTTGATACACATTTTAGTGTTGTATCAATAACATGTAAAAACACTTCAATATCAATAAGCACACATAATAGTGATGCTAATGGAGTCCATCCCCTCCCAAACAAAATCCGGTTTAGAGGTCCATCCCCTGTCTCCTCCCAAACAAAATCCGGTTTAGAGGTCCATCCCCTGTCTCCTCCCAAACAAAAATGCATATACAATGTATTAAACACTTGTCATATACAATCACACAATCAATATATGTATTTTCTGTATTAATTCAACGGTCTAAATCAATGACTTAACCAATGCGATTAGTTTTAGTTTTCCCTAATCCACATGCAATGTCTACAACAATCACGACTATCCTCCACCGATAGCCCAAAACAGTTATTTCTAAATAGGAAATAAATGTATCAACTAACATAATTCCAACATTTTCATAGGTGAGTGATTAAACTACCAACTACACCACTTAATCAATAAATTCATTAATTCCATGAATTCAACTAAATTCCCCAATTTTCCCTAAATTAATTATATAAATTAATTTATTACAACAACTAGGGTTTTTCCCAAAATTACCAAACAACCCCCAACATATCAAAATACCAAAACTTAGAACAAAACCTATAATATGGAGTAGGAAATCCCTACCTCAAAGTGAGGAACTCAAATGGAGATGATGACCAGAGACCAACGTGCTCCAAATCTCAAGTTTCTCAGATTAAAACGAAGCCCTCAACCCACTCTAACTTTTTAATAAAGGACCAAGGTTAGATACTCACCCTAGGTAGATCAATTCTTAGAGAGAAGACAAGTTTAGCGAGAGAGAGAGAAAAACTCTCAAGGGGCGGTTTTTAAAAGTTAAGAAAGAAAAAGTAGGTCAAAAAGTGATCCAAAAAGTGAAATCTCGGACTGATGTAGTCGACTCCCCGCTCGAGCGTCCAAACTCCCGCTCGAGCGTCGAATACGCACTCCTAGTACTTTTGCAGAACCAGGTCCCCGTTCGAGCGTCTAACTCCCCGCTCGAGCGGCACTCACACACTTCCGCTCGAGCGTCCAATCCCACGCTCGAGCGTCCAACACTGCACAGGAAATACTGGATGGGTGATAATCCCGCTACCTCGAAGTGAGGAACTCAAATGGAGATGATGACCAGAGACCAACGTGCTCTAAATCCCAAGTTTCTCAGATTAAAACGAAGCCCTCAACCCACTCTAACTTTTTAATAAAGGACCAAGGTTAGATACTCACCCTAGGTAGATCAATTCTTAGAGAGAAGACAAGTTTAGAGAGAGAGAGAGAAAAACTCTCAAGGGGCGGTTTTTAAAAGTTAGGAAAGAAAAAGTAGGTCAAAAAGTGATCCAAAAAGTGAAATCTCGGATTGATGTAGTCGACTCCCTGCTTGAGCGTCCAAACTCCCGCTCGAGCGTCGAATATGCACTCCCAGTACTTTTGCAGAACCATGTCCCCTCTCGAGCGTCTAACTCCCCACTCGAGCGGCACTCACACACTTCCGCTCGAGCGTCCAATCCCACGCTCGAGCATCCAACACTGCACAGGAAATACTGGATGGGTGATAATCCCGCTCGAGCACCAAAACCCCCGCTCGAGCGGACAAGCAACAAAAGAATCCCCGCTCGAGTGCCAAACTCCCTGCTCGAGCGGACAGGTCAAAATCTGGGCAACTAGTTTTGGCATCTAAACTCAACCGACCTGTAACAGACCCGCCCAACACATCCTATAACTCAAAATACAAGGAGATTAAAGGACAACAACAACCAATATATAATGACAGGATCCACGGAACCTAAGTCCGAATACAATAATCTAAAGGGAAAAGACCGGGGCCGCTATAACCTCCCCTCCTTAAAAGAATTTCGTCCCCGAAATTAAGCATAAGGTTTCGAAAACAAGTTTTTCTCAAATTCCAACAATATGATAACTCAAAAATAAACAACTTGACCCAACACCAGCCATTTCATCTCTTATCAAGAGGCATTTCACAATATGTAAAATAACATATATTTCCACCTGTATTAACACTATGCAATTTTCTTTCAATTTCAACAATTTTCAATATATTCAACGTATGCAATGTTCCATTAAACTTCCATTTCGAGGCAAGTTCCAAAATATTTCCATTAACCAAAACATTCTCAATGTTTTACAGCTTAAGACATATATAAAGCTCTAAAGTTCAACAATATTACAAAATCTAAATACAATATTACAAATCGATAAACATGTCCGGATATTTCTCGCGGACTTCCAACTCACGTTCCCAAGTGGCTTCCTCCACCCCCTGATGTTTCCACAAAACTTTTACCAAAGGAATGGTCTTGCCTCGCAAGACTTGATCCCACCTATCTAAGACCCGAACCGGCCTCTCCTCATACGAGGTATCCTCATCTACCTCTAAGTCGGTCCAATCCAATACATGCGATGAATCCGGCTCATATTTCCGAAGTATACTCACATGAAATACGTCATGAACTTCAGACAACTGCGGCGGTAAAGCTAAACGATAAGCAACCTCGCCAATCCTCTCGAGGATCTCAAAAGGACCAATAAACCGAGGGGACAACTTCCCACTCTTCCCAAACCTCATCAACCCCCGCCTAGGTGATATTTTCAGAAAGACATGATCACCCACTTCAAACACCAAGGGTCTCCTTCTACGGTCGGCATAAGATCTCTGACGACTCTGGGCTGTAACAAGCCTCCTACGGATAAGCTCAACTTTCTCCGTCGTTTCCCTCACTAACTCTGGACCCAACAAAGGTGCATCACCCACCTCGGCCCAACAAACTGGAGACCTACACGGTCGGCCGTACAAGGCCTCAAATGGTGCCATACCGATACTAGACTGGAAACTATTATTGTGGGCAAGCTCCACCAAAGGCAAGTGCCTCTCCCACAACCCACTAAAGTCAAGAACACAACCTCGAAGCATATCCTCAAGGATCTGAATAGTACGCTCGGACTGCCCATCAGTCTGAGGATGATAAGCTGTGCTAAAGGTCAACTTAGTGCCTAAGGCACTCTGCAAGCTCTGCCACAATCTGGCAGTAAAACGAGGATCTTTATCGGAGACGATCGTCACTGGAACCCCGTGCAACCTCACTATATCCCGAATATACAAGTTGGCAAGATGATCTACTGAATCTCTAACGCGCATAGGAATGAAGTGCGTCGACTTGGTCAACCGGTCTACAACCACCCAAATAGCATCACTACCTCGCTGAGTCCTCGGAAGACCTACAACGAAGTCCATAGTGACATGCTCCCACTTCCACTCGACAATAGGCAAGGGTTGCAACAAACCCGTTGGCCTCTGATGCTCGGCCTTCACTTGCTGACAAGTATGGCACTTAGACACGAAAGCTGCCACATCTCTCTTCATACCCCGCCACCAAAACTGGCGACCTAAATCCCTATACATCTTAGTACCTCCCGGATGCACCGCAAGGCGTGAATGATGGAACTCGCGGAGTACCTCCTCTCGGCAAGGCTCCGGTACAAATAGACGGTCTCAGTATCTCACACTTAGGTCGGGATACACCGTCAAACCCTTCTCAACTTTCCCACTGGAAATCTTCTCTCGGAGAGATTCTACCTCAAGGTCACTTCTCTGAGCCTCTAACACTCGAGCCACCAGTGTAGGCTGCGCAACAACAGAAAACAAGGCCGCAGCCTCAACGGATTCGCTCAGAAGCAAATCAAACTCCCCAAGTGCACCTAACATCTTCCACTCTCGGATGGCTATACTAGCTATGTCACCAACAGATTTCCTGCTAAGGGCATCGGCTACTACATTGGCCTTCCCCAGATGATAATGCAATTCGAAGTCATAATCCTCAATGAACTCATCCACCTCCTCTGCCTCAAATTCAAGTCTTTCTGTGTAAATAGATATTTCAGACTCTTATGATCCGAGAATACCTCAAACCTCTCACCGTAAAGATAATGCCTCCAAATCTTCAAGGCAAAGATCACAGCTGCTAACTCCAGATCATGCGTAGGGTAATTCTTCTCGTGTATTTTCAACTGACGTGAGCCATAGGCAACCACTTTCCCCTCTTGCATCAACACACAACCCAGACCCTCTCGTGAGGCGTCACAATAGACTGCATAACCCAACCCTCTCTCCAGAATAATCAAGACTGGAGCGGTGGTCAGTCTAACTTTCAACTCCTGGAACGACGTTTCACAAGTCTCACTCCATACAAATTTGACTCCCTTCCGAGTCAATCTAGTCAAAGGGGAAGCTAACCTGGAGAAATCCTTCACAAACCGACGATAATACCCAGCTAATCCCAGAAAACTGCGGATCTCATACACACTCTTAGGCTGTGCCCAATCTTGCACTGCCTTCGTCTTGGATGTATCAACAGACACCCCTTCCCCAGAAACCACATGGCCTAAGAACTTCACATTTTCTAGCCAGAACTCACACTCCCCAAACTTAGCATAAAGCTTATGGGCTCTAAGTAACTCAAGCACCACTCTCAAGTGTTGCTTGTGCTCCTCCTCCGAAGGTGAATAAATGAGAATGTCGTCTACGAAAACGACCACAAAACGATCCAGGAATTCCCAGAAGATCCGGTTCATCAAGTCCATAAAGACTGCCGGTGCATTGGTGAGCCCAAAAGGCATCACCAGGAACTCATAATGGCCATACCGCGTACGGAATGCCGTCTTCGGAATGTCCTCCTCCCTGACTCTCAACTGGTGGTAACCCGATCTTAAGTCTATCTTAGAGAAACAACGGGAACCCTTCAACTGATCGAATAGATCATCTATACGAGGCATAGGGTACTTATTCTTAACCGTAGCCCGATTCAACTTCCGGTAATCTATACAGAGTCTCAAAGCACCACCTTTTTTTTTAGCAAAGAGGGCCGGTGCTTCCCACGGTGAAACACTAGGACGTATATAGCCCTTATCTAGTAACTCCTGAAGCTGAATCTTCAACTCAACTAACTCGGCTAGGGCAAAACGATAAGGTGCCATAGAAATCGGCGCCGTGCCGGGCACTAGATCAATAGAGAACTCAATCTCTCGATGCGGTGGCAAACTAACAAGATCCTCGGGAAAGACGTCCGAGTACTCACAAACCACCCTTGGCAACACTATCTGGGTCTCATCACACTCACCACTCTCAAAGCTGGCAAGTAGACCACTAAGCTCACCCCGCCCTCGCGGATTATAACCCGATGACAGAACACTACCAATCCGGTCCTCCAGAAAATGAAAACACTCCCCGCTCGAGGTACATCGTGTGACCCTCTGGCGGTAGCAATCGATAACTGCCCGGTATGACGATAACCAGTCCATACCCAAAATAACATCAAAGCCCTTCATGGGCATAACTACAAAAGGAAACGGAAGTCTATGATCGGCGACTTCTATATCACAATCTCTAACACCTTGTTTCAAGATCAATTCACCCCCAAGAGGTGACACTACACAAATAGGAGATGCTAACTGTGTTAACTCCAACTCCAAAACAGATGCAAATGCAGCAGACACAAAGGAATGAGATGCACCCGTATCAATCAAAACACTAGCAACCGAATTGAAAAACAAGAAGGTACCTCTCACAACTGATGGAGCCGGTACAAGATCCTGCGCGGTAACAGCGTACACGTGCCCAGATGGTCTCTGATCAACCTGCTCACCCCTAGGAGCATAAGACTGCTGCACAGACTGGGACGATGAAGCCCCCTGATTGGCCTTCAAGGCCTGAACCGACTGCTGATGACTCTAAGTCTGCCTCAAACTAGATGCACCAGATGTGCCACTCAACTGCGGGCAATACCTCTTCAAGTGCCCTAGCTGACCACACTGATAACACGAGAGTGGCTGGCCTCTACCCTGACTCTGGCTCTGGGATCGAGCCGAAGAAGATGCTGCTCTCTGTACTCCTCCCCTCTGCGGGCAAACCGGAGACTTGTGGCCCAGCTGACCACACTTGAAACAGGTAATGTCTCCCTGACTGCCTTTCCTCGAACCTGCACTCGGCACTGGAAAAGTTGATCTAGAAAAGCTACTCTAAGACTGTGGAGGAGTGAAACCTCTCTGTCTCCTGCCATCACTCTGGCCATCCTGACTCCTCTTGGAGCCTTTTTGCCCTTCCTCCTCCTCCTGCATCATGATCTCCATATGGGCTGCAGCATCAACCATACGCCCATAATCCCGAATCATAGTTCCTCCAACTCTCAGCTTGAGGCCACGCCTCAACTTCTTTTCAAACTCAATACAACGACGTTCCTCAGACGCCACCAACTCAGGTGCAAACCTGGATAAACTAGTAAATGCAGCCTCAAACTCGGCCACTGAAGAACTCGACTGCTTAAGTTGACAGAACTGGTCTCTCAGCTTTTCCCTGACAGCTGGAGATAAAAACCTCTCCTGGAAAGCATTTACAAAAGCCTCCCACGTACCTCCTATACGACCCTTAGTGAACTTCCACCACTGACCCGCATCCCCCTTCAGCTGGAACGATGCCAAGGTCACTTTCAACCCCTCGTCTTTGATGCGAAGCATCTCAAATGTCTTCGTTGTCTGTTCGAGCCATTCATCTGCCTTATGTGGCTCTTTGGGATCACCCACAAATTCGTTCGGGTTAGACCGGAAGAACTCCCTCTTCAGAAAAGAAGGTCCTACATCCGCAACAACAACCTGGGCTTGATTCTCAGCCCTAAGAATGCCTACTGACTCCCTGAATGTCCCTGCTATCTCTCGGGCTAAAGCGCCCATAGCCTGCTGGCCTACTGGCTCGGCCACGTTGGCCTGGCCAACACCCTCCTGTACTGTCGGAATCTCCTCTGGCACAGGCACCTCCTGCCTACCCGGCCTACCACGCCTACCGCGTCCTCGTCCTCGTCCTGACATCCTAATAAAGGAAACAAAGACGTTAGCACAATAAAAAATTTGCTGAAGCTAAACACTTGCGTCCTAATGTATTGGACAACAATAATTCATTCCACGTAAACACATAATCACATAAGCACTTACGAATTTCATTCCTGGATAATGACAGTCCCCGGGCGTCACTATAGTTCCGGTTGGAAGCAACATTGATCAAGTGCCTTTCTAACAAGACTATCAGAAACTCAAGGGTCCAACCAATATCCTAGAAACTACATTCCATACCCAAATAGTCACATAAACATGTTATCATATAAGCAAATAACAGTACATCTAAGTCTCTATCAAGCGAGACGAACCCATTGTGATACTAATCACTTCCCACGTACCCAAAGTATTCGAACCCGGTACGCTCTGATACCAAGTTGTCACGTCCTCAAAATAAGACCATTATATATTTATCATTGACATGCAATGTTTAAAGAAAACAATTCATTATTTCATTCATCAGAGTATTACTAAATAAAAGCATTACATGAAACATCAAATTAAATGCCCTACGGGCTTACATCTTTCCAAGCCAACACTTGGACACAAAAATATGAGTTCTAACTCAAATACAAGTAAGGCCCTAGGCTCGAATGTTTACATGTACTATCAAATAAAAACAACTAACTGAATATAGTCTTCAAAATCCAAAAGTCAAATCCTTCCAAGCTAAGTCCTTTGAGGTAGCTTATCACCTGAACCTGAAAATGATGTTCCCATATAGGGTGAGCCACAGCCCAGTAGAAATATACTAAACCAAATATAAGCATTGAATAAAGCAATAGCATTCAATAGATGGTTAACCAAGATAATCAATTTTATCATTATACAGTCTCATGACACTAATGTCTAAGACACATTTCACTTTCCATTATTATCAACATGGCTCAGAACCTGGCCAAACTTACAACAGTGAACTATATATCATATTCACATTACTTTCAATATCAACAAAACAAATGAGACCCAGGCTTATATCAAAACACTTCATACTTCTCGTTTGATACACATTTTAGTGTTGTATCAATAACATGTAAAAACACTTCAATATCAATAAGCACACATAATAGTGATGCTAATGGAGTCCATCCCCTCCCAAAAAAAATCCGGTTTAGAGGTCCATCCCCTATCTTCCCCTAAACCGTGGAGTACATCCCCTGTCTCCTCCCAAACAAAAATGCATATACAATGTATTAAACACTTGTCATATACAATCACACAATCAATACATGTATTTTCTGTATTAATTCAACGGTCTAAATCAATGACTTAACCAAAGCGATTAGTTTTAGTTTTCCCTAATCCACATGCAATGTCTACAACAATCACGACTATCCTCCACCGATAGCCCAAAACAATTATTTCTAAATAGGAAATAAATGTATCAACTAACATAATTCCAACATTTTCATAGGTGAGTGATTAAACTACCAACTACACCACTTAATCAATAAATTCATTAATTCCATGAATTCAACTAAATTCCCCAATTTTCCCTAAATTAATTATATAAATTAATTTATTACAACAACTAGGGTTTTTCCCAAAATTACCAAACAACCCCCAACATATCAAAATACCAAAACTTAGAACAAAACCTATAATATGGAGTAGGAAATCCCTACCTCGAAGTGAGGAACTCAAATGGAGATGATGACCAGAGACCAACGTGCTCCAAATCCCAAGTTTCTCAGATTAAAACGAAGCCCTCAACCCACTCTAACTTTTTAATAAAGGACCAAGGTTAGATACTCACCCTAGGTAGATCAATTCTTAGAGAGAAGACAAGTTTAGAGAGAGAGAGAGAAAAACTCTCAAGGGGCGGTTTTTAAAAGTTAAGAAAGAAAAAGTAGGTCAAAAAGTGATCCAAAAAGTGAAATCTCGGACTGATGTAGTCGACTCCCCGCTCGAACGTCCAAACTCCCGCTCGAGCGTCGAATACGCACTCCTAGTACTTTTGCAGAACCAGGTCCCCGTTCGAGCGTCTAACTCCCCGCTCGAGTGGCACTCACACACTTCCGCTCGAGCGTCCAATCCCACGCTCGAGCGTCCAACACTGCACAGGAAATACTGGATGGGTGATAATCCCGCTCGAGCACCAAAACCCCCGCTCGAGCGGACAAGCAACAAAAGAATCCCCGCTCGAGTGCCAAACTCCCCGCTCGAGCGGACAGGTCAAAATCTGGGCAACTAGTTTTGGCATCTAAACTCAACCGACCTGTAACAGACCCGCCCAACACATCCTATAACTCAAAATACAAGGAGATTAAAGGACAACAACAACCAATATATAATGACAGGATCCACGGAACCTAAGTCCGGATACAATAATCTAAAGGGAAAAGACCGGGGTCGCTATACTTTGAATCTTTGTTTTACTTTTACTATTGTCTCTTTAACTTCTCCTTAATTCTTTGGACACACGGTTAGAGATTTAGACAAAAACATGTGAGAAAAAAGGCGAAAATGGGCCGTTTGGAGGGCGAAAATTGGAAACAGCCCTAAGATCACCACGGTCACCTCTGCCTAGATTAAACAAACTTGTGAGAGCAAGTGGCGTGTCACTAGGAAGCACGGTTAGAGAATTAGAGACAAAAATGTGAGGAAAAAATATGAAAAGTATCATTTTAATTTTCACCTTTACTTTCTTGTTCATGTTACCTAGCTACTTTCCATAGATCTTTTTCTTTTTTTGTCCAATTTTACAATCATTTGATGTGCAAATATTTTCATAAAAACATGACCTGACTTTTTTTTTTTTTTTTTTTTGTACAGATAGATGAACTCGTGCAACAAGCTGAAATTGTATAGGACCAATTGGCATTTGTTTTATTTTTTGAAAGATTATATATTTTTGGATGTGTATGAAAAATATTTGGGTAGACCATTAGTTATATTTTTGAATAAATGCGTATGGATAAAAATTTAAAACATAATAACAAGTACTTGTTATGTTTTAAATTTTTAAGCTAGATGGATGTGAATTGGATGATTATATAGATTACATGACATTTTGGATTGGACGATTATGTGATTTTGAATTACTTCTAGATGAAAACTTAAAATAGCTAATGATTTTAATTAAAAAGGTTTAAGAATTGGATGATTTATGTATTTTGTTGGATGTTCATGATTCGATTGATTTTGTTGGTTTGAATTATTCTTGCAAATTAGAGGTTATATTGAATGGATTGAATGAATTATTATATTTTGATAAACAAAAACAATTGAATTGGCGACCAAAAATTGGTTTTGTTTTTTCTCTTTTGGTGATCAAGTGATTAGTCGGAAAAGATAAGTAATATTTTTGCCAACTAAAGTTAGTCAGTGTCACACCACTCACATTTAGTGATCAAAATGTTGGTAGGCAACAGGTACATTTGGCTATTAAATAAATAGTCGGTAAATGTAACAGCCCTCACTTAAACTTAGTCATACTTGCATACATTTATGTATGATCTTGTCTTGTTATGTGCATTTGCAAATCCTGTCTTGCTTTGCATGAGTGTTGCTTGCATGCTTTGTTCTTGCCTGGTGTGTTGCCGAGGTCATCTTAAACCTAGACACCTTGGAACCTTTCCACACTTAGAACTATCTTGGAACCACTTTGGTTGACCTCCACCTTCACCCTGGCATATTGGCCGAGATGTCATCATCTAGGCCGAGGTGTGCGTCACCTAGGCCGAGATGTGCGTCATCTGGGCCGAGATGTTATTATCTAGACGTTCTAGATCATTGATCCTTGCACTAGTGGTTTTGTTCCTGGGGTGGTATGACCTAGACCGAGGTGTGGCACATCTAGGCCAAGGTATGGCACAGCTTAGTCAAGTGTCGTCCTTCCAAGCCGATGTCGTTGTCACCCTACTTGCCGAGGCTTTGCCCTTAGCCGAGATCATCACTTGCCGAAGTGCTCTTGCCGTCTAGCTTGTTGAATACACTTTGTCATGGTCATGTCTTGTCAGTCAGTCGCCTTTTTGAGTAGAGCCAATCAACCGATGCCACGTGTCCCAGCAGAGGGTTAAGTTAGTGGCTGTCGAGAAAACATATCATTTTGTATCAAATCTTCTCTTTTAGAGAGAGAGAGGCTCTTGGAAGGAGAAGGAGAAGTTTTGAGTGAGAGGGTAGACTTCCAAGCTTGATCGTTGGAGTTTGAACCGTTAGATCCAAGTTTTGAGGTTAGAATCTTAATCTACTCTTATTGTTCTTATTGATCATTTAGCTACATTGCATAATCGAATCTGTTTTGCATGCCATGCATTGATTTAAAGTCGATTTTAGTAAGAGAAAATAGTGTTCTTGTGTTCTTGAAGAAAAGTCTTATTTTGATCCGAAAGTTTGCATCTAGAACCATGTTTTTGTGTTTGTTCTCGCAAGACCTTTGAATATGGGTGCCCAGGTCCATGTTTTCAAACTCATAGCACGAAATCTCAGATTTTGTAATAACAAGTTATGATTTTAGCATGCATGTTCTTCATCTTCTCCATCTTCATGTTCTTCATGTTCCTCAAAGGGAAACCTAGATTTTCCTGACTTCGCTTTTGAATGTGGCCGTCGGAACCACACCTCGGCGAGAAGGTGTGGGACCTCGGCCAAGACCTGGTTGATGCCCAGCATATTTTTCCCGAGATGGAAAATAGTGTTTTGTTTAATTTAACTTAGTTTTGATGAACACCGAGATCGTCCGTTTGCATGTGAATCTTGTTTGAAAGTACGTTCAATAGACTTTGGCATGTGTTTGTAGGACTCGGACTTTTTCCTTGACCCAAACGTTTGAAGAACTAAGTGAGTGGTATTTTAATAAAGCTATGTTATCAATGTTTTGATGAACTTTGTTTTGCTTTGTTTTGAAAAGTATTTGTTAAGCATGAATGATTGTCCCTATTTTGTATATCAAGCATTATCTTGTTTTGGAAGTCCTTAGTGCTAGGGGACCATAATGCAACAGCACATCTTGTTTTGAAAGTCCTTAGTGCTAGGGGACTGTAATGCAACTGCACATCTTGTTTTGGAAGTCCTTAGTGCCAGGGGACTATAATGCAACTGCACATCTTGTTTTGAAAGTCCCTTGTGCTGGAGGACTCTAAACTTTCGCAGTACTCTCGTGTTAGGAGGCTACGGGCCTTTGTAACATAGTTCCTTTGTGCTAGAGGACTCTAAACTTTTGTAGCACCCTTGTTTGAGATATCTCCCTTGCTTTGTCTTGTTTTGCCACTGATGGTTTACCGCATGGGTTTGTTTGTCTGAAATTCCATCATTTGTAATATGTTGATGCTAGTAAGCATCCCTTGAAGCTTTAAAGATTTGCTAGATGGACGAGGTCCATCCCTTGTTGTATAAAACTTTGATATGTATTGTTTTGAAAAGACTTCGGCTATTATTCATGCAAACCCTTTATTATTTATATCATTCACTGAGTATCCAAGCTCACCCTCTCTATATATATGTAGGTGATGAGCAAGAAGGCGGTGACGCCTAGATGTGATTCGTGAGCTTGTTTTGGATTTTTGCATATGTCGGGTTGACTTGTATTTATGTCGGCTTGACTTGTATTCATGTCGGCAGTCTTGAAAATTATGCTTCTCGACTTGTAATACTTGTATTTTGCATACGTCGGCTTGAGAAGCCTTTTGGTCAAGATGGAATATAGCGATCCCGGGTTTACCCTTGTTATACCGTGATCCGGACATGTGTCCGTGGATGTTGGTAGTTGTTTATTATTTTGTTTACATCCTTTTGCTTCGTATTTGAGTTATAGGATGTGTTGGGCGGATTTGTTTCAGGTTGGTTGAGTTTAGAAACCAAAACTAGTTGCCCAGATTTTTGGCCTGTACGCTCGAGCGGAGGTGTTGGCGCTCGAGCGGATAATACACCCATCCAGTATTTGTTGTGCAGTGTTGTACACTCGAGCGTGGAGTTGGCCGCTCGAGCGAATCTGTGTGAGTGGCCGCTCGAGCGTAGGGATTGGGAGCTCGAGCGGAGGCCTGGTTCTGCAAAAGTGCTGGGCGAGTGCATTCTGCGCTCGAGCGGGCGGTTGGCCGCTCGAGCGGAAGTGTGTGAGTGGCCGCTCGAGCGGGGTGTTTTACGCTCGAGCGGAGACCTGGGTTAAAGTCCCGAATTTGTGACTCTTCAAATCACTTTTTCACTTTCTCTTCTCTCTCTTACTTTTCCAAAATCACCATTGTTGAGCCTCTCACTCTAGACTCTACCTTCTCTCTAGGTTTTGATCTAGTAGGAGTGATTTACTCACCTTTGGCCTTTACAAAAAAGTTGTTGATCGTCGAGGGCTTCATTTTAATATGAAAATCTCGGGTTTTGGAGCACGTTGGGTTTTGTCGTCTTCTCCTTTGGGACTCCGAATTTGAGGTAGGGATAACCTACTCCTCTCTATGGGTTTTGTCTTTAAATTTTGGTATTTTGAGATGTTGGGCTTGGTTTGGTAATTTTGTGAAAGTTTGGGGCTTTTGTGTAATTTTACAAAAGTTGGGGTTTTATTCATAATAAACCTAGATGCATGTTTGGCATAGAAAAATGGAATGATTGTTGAATCATTGATGAAAATGGGACCTAAGGGTTGAAATGGTAATTATGGAAAATGGCCTAATTACATTGTTTAATTAATTGAGATAATTAATTGAGAAGAATGAAGAAATGAAATGTTGATTGAATATCCGTTGTGCATTTATTTTCTGTTTAGAGATAACTGCTTTGGGCTATCGGTGGAGGATAGTCGTGATTGTTGTAGACAATGCATGATGATTAGGTAAACTGAAACTAATCAATGAAATGTGTCATGGAACTTGACGGTTGATAGAATACATTATTTGTATGTATTGGGTGATTGTATATAGAACCATTGTGTTTATATACGTTATGTGTAGAGGAGGAGATAGGGGATGTACTCCGCGGTTTAGGGGAAGATAGGGGATGTACCTCTAAACCGGATAGGTATTGGGAGGAGATAGGGGATGAACTCCGTAGACACAGCTCATATGCTTGTCTAGAGAAGTGAAGATAGAGCTCATATGCTTATCTTTGTGAAGTGTGGATACAGCTTGTATGCTTATCTGTGGATATTGTTGATATACATATCTGTTGTAGAATGTGGATACAGCTTATATGCTTATCTGAGGATATTGTTGTTATACATATCTGTTGAGAATGTGGATATAGTTTTTATGCTTATCTGAATGTGAGATATAGTTTTTATACATATCTGTGGAAATGATGATAGAGCTAGTATGCTTATCTGTTGTTAAAGGGAAAATGAAAAGTAATTGGGACTTGTAAGTCGTTGACATAAATATGTTATTTATGTGATTGTATCAGTGTTGACCAACTATCAATTGCTAATGTTTTAGTCAATGTCCATGGTTGGTTTAGTGTATTTCTACTGGGCTGTGGCTCACCCTATATGGGAATATCATTTTCAGGTGCAGGAAGCATGCCACCTCCAAGGACATAGCTTGGGAGGCTAGAGGCGGACATAGTGTAGTTGTTTTACTTTTGATGTATTACATGTAACTTCAAGCCAAGGGCTTAATGTGTAAACGAGTTAGTACTCTTTTGTTGAAACCAAGTGTTAACTTGGAAAGCTGTAAGCCCGTAGGGCATTTTGTTTTGATGTTAACATGTAATACTTATGTAATGAAACTCAATGAAATAAAGGAATGTGGTTAGTTTATATGTAAATGCATGTCTTATCTGATGGGTTTAATGTTATTATTTTGAGGGCGTTACAACTTGGTATCAGAGCGTACCGGGTTCGAATACTTTGGGTACGTGGGAAGTGATTAGGATCACAATGGGTTTGTCTCGCTTGATAGAGACTTAGATGTAGTATCATATGCTATGTGCTTAATTGATAACATGCTTATGTGACTATGTGGGTATGGGATTTAATTTCTAGGATATTGATTGGATCCTTGAGTTTCTGGGAGTCTTGTTGGAAAAGCACTTGATCAATGCTGTTTCTAACCGGAACTCTAGTAACGCCTCGGGACTGTTATTATCTGGAAATGAAATTCGTAAGTGCTTATGTGTTTATGTGCTTATGTGGAGTGAATTACAGTTGTCCATGCATTAGGACGTGAGTGTTTAGTTTCGGCACATTTATGAATGTGCTAACGTTCTGTGTTGCCTTTATTAGGATGTCAGGACGAGGAAGAGGTGCTAGGCGTGGTAGACCTGCGAGGCAGGAAGTACTGTTACAGGGTGAGATTCCGGCAGTGCAGGAGGGAGTTGGGCAGGCCAATGTGGCTGAGCCAGTAGGTCAACAGGCTATGGGTGCCTTGGCCAGAGAGATAGCAGGAGCTTTGGGTATTCTTAGAGCTGGGAATCAGGCAGCTGAGACAGGGCCTTCCTTCTTGAAGAGAGAGTTCTTCCGGTGTAATCCAGACGAGTTTATCGGGGATCCTAAAGAGCCGCTTAAGGCAGATGAATGGCTCGAACAGACAACGAAGACGTTTGAGATGCTTGGCATCGAGGACGAAGCACTGAAAGTGACCTTGGCATCCTTCCAACTGAAGGGAGATGCGGGTCAATGGTGGAAGTACGAGAAAGCTGGTGTTGGTGGTACTTGGGAGGCGTTTGTGAATGCTTTTCAGGAGAGGTTTTTATCAGCAGCAGCTAGGGAGAAGCTGAGGGATCAGTTTAGCCGGCTTAATCAGAAGGGCTTGTCAGTGGCCGAGTTTGAGGCTACTTTTACCAGTCTGTCTAGGTTTGCACCTGAACTGGTGGCGTCTGAGGAACGCCGTTGCTATGAGTTTGAGCGGAAGTTGAGGCGGGGCCTCAAGTTGAGAATTGGTGGGTCTTATATTCGAGAGTATAGACACCTAGTGGATGCTGCAGCTCATATGGAGCTTATGATGCAGGAGGAGGATGAGGGTCAGAGAGGCTCCAAGAGGAGCCAGGATAGTCAGAGTGATGGCAGGAGACAGAAGGGTTATAACCCTCAGCAGTCGCAGGGTGGTGTTGCTAGATCGACCTTCCCAGTGCCGAGTGTAGGCTCGGGGAGAGGCAGTCAGGGGGAATTCACTTGTTACAAGTGTGGCCAGCTGGGTCACAAGGTTTCTGTTTGCCCGCAGAAGGGTGGGGGTCAGAAAGCTGCTTCTTCTTCAGCTAGACCGCAGAGTCAGAGTTTGGGCAGGGGGCAGCTCTTGACTTGTTATCAGTGTGGACAACCTGGGCACATGAAGAGGTTTTGCCCACAGTTGAGTGCCACTTCGGGAGCGTCTGGTTCTAGGCAGACGCAGGGTTTTCAGCCAGCTCAATCTGTGCAGGCCTCGAGGGCCAATCCGGGAGTTTCGTCATCCCAGTCTGTGCAGCAGTCTTTTGCTCCGAGAGGTGAGCAGGTAGACCAGGGGCCTACGGGGCGCGTGTATGCTGTTACCGCGCAGGATTTAGTACCACCCCCATCAGTAGTGAGAGGTACTTTTCTGTTTTGCAACTCGGTTGCTAATGTGTTGATAGACACGGGTGCATCTCATTCTTTTGTATCTGCTGCATTTGCATCTGTTTTGGAATTGGAGTTAGCACAGTTAGCATCTCCTATTTGTGTGGTATCGCCTTTGGGTGGTGAGTTGATCCTGAAACAGGGTGTCAGAGGATGTGATATAGAGGTCGCCGATTATAGGCTTCCTTTTCCGTTTGTTGTCATGCCCATGAAGGGTTTTGATGTTATTTTGGGTATGGACTGGTTATCGTCATACCGGGCTGTTATTGATTGCTACCGCCAGAGGGTCACGTTATGTACCTTGAGCGGGGAGTGGTTCCATTTCTTGGGAGACCGGGTTGGTAGTGTTTTGCCACCGGGGTATGATTCGCGAGGGCGAAGTGAGCTTAGTAGTCTACTTGCCAGCTTTGAGAGTGGTGAGAGTGGTGAGACCCAGGTTGTGTTACCGAGGGTGATTTGTGAGTATTCGGATGTCTTTCCCGAAGATCTTGTTAGTTTGCCACCTCACCGAGAGATAGAGTTCTCTATTGATTTAGTGCCTGGTACGGCGCCGATTTCTATGGCACCTTACCGTTTTGCTCCAGCAGAGTTGGTTGAGTTGAAAGTTCAGCTCCAGGAATTGCTCGATAAGGGCTTTGTTCGCCCTAGTGTTTCACCGTGGGGAGCACCGGCACTCTTTGTTAAAAAGAAAGATGGTGCCTTGAGATTGTGTATAGACTATCGGAAGTTGAATCGGGCTACGGTTAAAAATAAGTACCCTATGCCCCGTATAGATGATTTGTTTGACCAGTTGAAGGGTTCCCGTTGTTTCTCTAAGATAGACTTGAGATCGGGTTACCATCAGTTGAGGGTCAGGGAGGAAGATATTCCTAAGACGGCATTCCGTACGCGGTATGGCCATTATGAGTTTTTGGTGATGCCATTCGGACTTACCAATGCACCGGCAGTCTTTATGGACTTGATGAACCGGATTTTCCGGGAGTTCTTAGACCGATTTGTGGTTGTTTTCGTGGACGATATCCTTATCTATTCGTCTTCTGAGGAGGAGCACGAGGCACACTTGAGAGTGGTGCTTGAGTTACTTAGAGCCCATAGGCTGTATGCCAAGTTTGGGAAGTGTGAGTTCTGGCTGAGGGAAGTCAAATTCTTAGACCACGTGGTATCCGGGGAAGGGGTGTCTGTTGATACATCCAAGGTTGAGGCAGTGCAAGATTGGGCACAGCCTAAGAGTGTGTTTGAGATCCGCAGTTTTCTGGGATTAGCTGGGTATTACCGTCGGTTTGTGAAAGATTTCTCCAGGTTAGCGTCACCGTTGACTAGGCTGACTCGGAAGGGAGTCAAGTTTGTGTGGAGTGAGACTTGTGAAAAGTCGTTCCAAGAGCTGAAAGTTAGATTGACCACCGCTCCGGTGTTGATTATTCCGGAGAGAGGGTTGGGTTATGCGGTTTATTGTGATGCCTCACGAGAGGGTTTGGGTTGTGTGTTGATGCAAGAGGGGAAAGTGGTAGCTTATGGCTCACGTCAGTTGAAAATACACGAGAAGAATTACCCTACTCACGACCTAGAGTTAGCAGCAGTAATCTTTGCCTTGAAAGTCTGGAGGCACTACCTTTATGGTGAGAAGTTCGAGGTATTCTCGGATCATAAGAGTTTGAAGTATCTGTTTACACAGAGAGACTTGAATTTGAGGCAGAGGAGATGGATGGAGTTCATCGAGGATTATGATTTTGAGTTGCATTATCATCCGGGAAAGGCCAATGTTGTGGCCGATGCCCTTAGTAGGAAAACCATTAGTGATGTAGCTTGTATAGCCATCCGGGAATGGGAGATGTTGGGAGCACTGGGCGAGTTTGATTTGCTACTGGGCGAATCTGTCGAGGCTGTGGCCTTGTTTTCTGTTGTTGCGCAGCCTACACTTGTGATTAGAGTGTTAGAGGCACAGAGAGGTGACCTTGAGGTAGAATCCCTCCGAGAGAAGATCTCCAGTGGGAAAGTTGAGAAGGGTTTGACGGTGTATCCCGACCTGAGTGTGAGATACCGAGACCGTTTGTTTGTACCGGAGGCTTGCCGAGAGGAGGTACTCCGAGAGTTTCACCATTCGCGCCTTGCGGTGCATCCGGGAGGTACTAAGATGTATCAGGATTTGGGTCGCCAGTTTTGGTGGCGGGGTATGAAAAGAGATGTGGCTGTTTTCGTATCGAAGTGCCTTACTTGCCAGCAAGTGAAGGCCGAGCATCAGAGGCCAGCGGGTTTGTTGCAACCCTTGCCTATTGCCGAGTGGAAGTGGGAGCATGTCACTATGGACTTCGTTGTAGGTCTTCCGAGGACTCAGCGGGGTAGTGATGCTATTTGGGTGGTTGTAGACCGGTTGACTAAGTCGGCGCACTTTATTCCTATGCGCGTGAGAGATTCGGTAGATCATCTTGCCGATTTGTATATTCGGGACGTAGTGAGATTGCACGGGGTCCCAGTGACGATCGTCTCAGATAGAGATCCTCGTTTTACTGCTAGGTTGTGGCAGAGTTTGCAGAGTGCCTTGGGCACTAAGTTGACCTTTAGTACGGCTTATCATCCTCAGACTGACGGGCAGTCCGAGCGTACTATTCAGATCCTCGAGGATATGCTTCGGGGTTGTGTCCTGGATTTCAGTGGGACGTGGGAGAGGCACTTGCCATTGGTAGAGTTTGCCTACAACAACAGTTTTCAGTCTAGCATCGGTATGGCACCGTTTGAGGCCTTGTATGGCCGACCATGTAGGTCTCCAGTTTGTTGGGCCGAGGTGGGTGATGCACCTTTGTTGGGTCCGGAGTTGGTTAAGGAGACGACGGAGAAAGTTGAGCTTATCCGTAGGAGGCTTGTTACAACCCAGAGTCGACAAAAGAGTTATGCCGACCGTAGGAGGAGGCCTTTGGCGTTTGAGGTAGGTGATCATGTCTTTCTGAAGATATCACCTAGACGAGGCCTGATGAGGTTTGGGAAGAGTGGGAAGTTATCCCCTCGGTTTATTGGTCCTTTTGAGATCCTTGAGAGGATTGGTGAGGTTGCTTATCGATTAGCCTTACCACCGCAGTTGTCCGGAGTGCATGACGTGTTTCATGTGAGTATGCTTCGGAAGTATGAGCCAGATCCATCACATGTGCTGGATTGGAGCGATTTAGAGGTAGATGAGGATGCCTCGTATGAGGAGAGACCGGTTCGGGTCTTGGATAGGCGGGATCAGGTCCTGCGTGGCAAGACCATTCCTTTGGTGAAAGTCTTGTGGAAACATCACGGAGTGGAGGAAGCCACTTGGGAACGTGAATTGGAAGTCCGTGAGAAATATCCGGACTTGTTTGTTGATGTGTGATCTTGTATTTAAATTTTACATTATGTTGAACTTAAGAGCTTTTATATATGTCTTAAGTTGTAAAACATTGAGAATGTTTTGATTATTGGAAGCATGTCTTGGAACTTGCCTCATATGGTAGTTGGATGTAACACTATATATGTTGAATATATTGTTGACATTGGAAAGTTAGTGCATAATGTTGGTGCATGTTGAAAATACATATGTTGTTTACATATTGTGATATGTCTCTATTTAAAGGGATGGGATGACCGGTAATGGGTCGAATTGTTGAATGTTAAATTGTAACATTGTCTAAAATGAAAGAAAACTTGTTTTGAAAACTTGTGCTTAATTTCGGGGGCGAAATTCTTTAAGGGGGGGAGGTTATAGCGATCCCGGGTTTACCCTTGTTATACCGTGATCCGGACATGTGTCCGTGGATGTTGGTAGTTGTTTATTATTTTGTTTACATCCTTTTGCTTCGTATTTGAGTTATAGGATGTGTTGGGCGGATTTGTTTCAGGTTGGTTGAGTTTAGAAACCAAAACTAGTTGCCCAGATTTTTGGCTTGTACGCTCGAGCGGAGGTGTTGGCGCTCGAGCGGATAATACACCCATCCAGTATTTGTTGTGCAGTGTTGTACGCTCGAGCGTGGAGTTGGCCGCTCGAGCGAATCTGTGTGAGTGGCCGCTCGAGCGTAGGGATTGGGAGCTCGAGCGGAGGCCTGGTTCTGCAAAAGTGCTGGGCGAGTGCATTCTGCGCTCGAGCGGGCGGTTGGCCGCTCGAGCGGAAGTCTGTGAGTGGCCGCTCGAGCGGGGTGTTTTACGCTCGAGCGGAGACCTGGGTTAAAGTCCCGAATTTGTGACTCTTCAAATCACTTTTTCACTTTCTCTTCTCTCTCTTACTTTTCCAAAATCACCATTGTTGAGCCTCTCACTCTAGACTCTACCTTCTCTCTAGGTTTTGATCTAGTAGGAGTGATTTACTCACCTTTGGCCTTTACAAAAAAGTTGTTGATCGTCGAGGGCTTCATTTTAATATGAAAATCTCGGGTTTTGGAGCACGTTGGGTTTTGTCGTCTTCTCCTTTGGGACTCCGAATTTGAGGTAGGGATAACCTACTCCTCTCTATGGGTTTTGTCTTTAAATTTTGGTATTTTGAGATGTTGGGCTTGGTTTGGTAATTTTGTGAAAGTTTGGGGCTTTTGTGTAATTTTACAAAAGTTGGGGTTTTATTCATAATAAACCTAGATGCATGTTTGGCATAGAAAAATGGAATGATTGTTGAATCATTGATGAAAATGGGACCTAAGGGTTGAAATGGTAATTATGGAAAATGGCCTAATTACATTGTTTAATTAATTGAGATAATTAATTGAGAAGAATGAAGAAATGAAATGTTGATTGAATATCCATTGTGCATTTATTTTCTGTTTAGAGATAACTGCTTTGGGCTATCGGTGGAGGATAGTCGTGATTGTTGTAGACAATGCATGATGATTAGGTAAACTGAAACTAATCAATGAAATGTGTCATGGAACTTGACGGTTGATAGAATACATTATTTGTATGTATTGGGTGATTGTATATAGAACCATTGTGTTTATATACGTTATGTGTAGAGGAGGAGATAGGGGATGTACTCCGTGGTTTAGGGGAAGATAGGGGATGTACCTCTAAACCGGATAGGTATTGGGAGGAGATAGGGGATGAACTCCGTAGACACAGCTCATATGCTTGTCTAGAGAAGTGAAGATAGAGCTCATATGCTTATCTTTGTGAAGTGTGGATACAGCTTGTATGCTTATCTGTGGATATTGTTGATATACATATCTGTTGTAGAATGTGGATACAGCTTATATGCTTATCTGAGGATATTGTTGTTATACATATCTGTTGAGAATGTGGATATAGTTTTTATGCTTATCTGAATGTGAGATATAGTTTTTATACATATCTGTGGAAATGATGATAGAGCTAGTATGCTTATCTGTTGTTAAAGGGAAAATGAAAAGTAATTGGGACTTGTAAGTCGTTGACATAAATATGTTATTTATGTGATTGTATCAGTGTTGACCAACTATCAATTGCTAATGTTTTAGTCAATGTCCATGGTTGGTTTAGTGTATTTCTACTGGGCTGTGGCTCACCCTATATGGGAATATCAATTTCAGGTGCAGGAAGCATGCCACCTCCAAGGACATAGCTTGGGAGGCTAGAGGCGGACATAGTGTAGTTGTTTTACTTTTGATGTATTACATGTAACTTCAAGCCAAGGGCTTAATGTGTAAACGAGTTAGTACTCTTTTGTTGAAACCAAGTGTTAACTTGGAAAGCTGTAAGCCCGTAGGGCATTTTGTTTTGATGTTAACATGTAATACTTATGTAATGAAACTCAATGAAATAAAGGAATGTGGTTAGTTTATATGTAAATGCATGTCTTATCTGATGGGTTTAATGTTATTATTTTGAGGGCGTTACATGGAATTTGTACTTTACTTCATTTGTAACTAAGTTGTAACCCATGTAAAGATGTTTGCCATTTCATTTGACTTACGCACAGCTCTCATGGACTATTCTGATTTGAATGTATTTCTTCCGTACTTGTGAGCCCCATATATTTATACTCTGTTGTGTGTGGATTTTGAAGTTTGGCCTTCGGTAATCTCGGATTACTGGCCATCACGGCACCATCCTACTAGGGGTGGTTTGGGGTCGTGACAGTAAAATTATTAATTTTGGCAACCATCGTGTTGGCATTCTTGCCATAGCCTAATGCAATCTCAACCAACCAATTTTCAAAGAGATTAATTGACATCAAAACAGAATCTGACACTTGATTGGTAAGAACATTAGATTAGCATAACACAAAATACATTATCAAACACAAACAAGATTATCAAAACCCATGTAGCCATTACAATACCCAAAAAAAGAAGTTTAAACTCATTTGATCCGATCATACATATTGTCAATACAATTCAATTGTTATATGGAAACCATTGCCAAGAATCACAACCCAATCCAAAAAGATAAACTCGATCTATGAAGAGATGGCACTTGTGCATATTTACATGTGTGCAAATCTAAGAAATGGCATGCAGTTCTGCGTATTTAATGCCCAATTTGATGTTGGCGAGCCTCTTTTAGTGCTCCTTCAACAAGCTCTTTGATTCATACTCTTTATCTTCTTGCATATCATTTCTCTTCAACCTGCTTTCACAAAACATACAATGACCAAATATTTTTTTGATCACTTGTCTTTTGAAAATCTAATTCGAAGACATGCATTTAATAAGAAAAAAAATAACAAAAGAAAGGTCTAGTCACTCATCACCATTACTCCTTTTTTTTACTAAATAAAAGTGCCAAGAAAAAAATTCAAATAAGAAAAAGCAAACCAAAGAAGAAATGAAATAAGATTCAATGAATAAAATTCAACAAATGCTTCTCCAAATTAAACTCAGGAGTCAAAACTCCATTCTACATCACTTGTGAGTCAAGATTTACACTTGAACTTAAACCCTTATTCAATTGCAGGGAGAAGGTTTGTGAATGACAAATCTGATATAATTAATTTATATATAAAAAATCAAATATAATTAAAATAGCAAATGGAATAAAAAAATCTACCTCAATATCTTACCATATTGTGACCAGAAGTAACTGGATGAATTTCCTACAAGAGACTGTCTTTAATTTTAAAAGCATTTGGTTTAGTGTTCAGTTTTAGAGTAAACCACAACAAAATTTTAGAATCCAAAACCTGTATACAAAAAAATAAAAAAATAAAAAAATAGAAGCCAAATATCAAGGAGAAGATTAAGATTAGGTATAGGAAAACACACCACCAACCTTGGCCAACTATTATGTTTTCTCTATAATCCCTCTTTAAAATCAATAACTCTCCTTGGTAGCTTCCTTTGATATTCTAAAGCAAGAGTTCAAAACTCAAATCTAAAGGTATGTGATAAAACAAAGTAGACAAACACATTTGAGCAAAAGAAAGTACTATTTAAGTACTATATATATTTTCTGTTAGGCTTATTGTTTCTAGGGTAATTCTTTTAGTGAATAACCATAATGCCCGAGTCAAGTTTCCTCATTGAATCTTAAGAGGACATTTTTTTTTTCCATTCATAGTCGTATAAGTTGGCAAAAGCCAGGAGTACTTTGGCAAGAGAGAAGTCAAGGGGTACTACGACATTCTTATCTCTATCATCAACATGGAGACATGGGACAATGGAAAACTTAAAGCACCCATACAAATTTTAAAGCAAATATAAGCTTAGAAAAGCCATCCATTTAAAAAGAAAGTTTTAAATTAAAATTAGCTCCCATGGAACACTTTCATATGGCAAGCCATGATGAACAACCTTCAATTGCGAGAGAGAGAAAACTATACCAAAGTGAATAAGATTATGACAAACATAGCAGCTAAGAAAAAAATTATATGTTCACTGTTAAAAAGTAAACAGAAACAATAGTACCTATCAATTTGTTTTCTTCTTAAAAAGTAACTAGCACAACAATGTATGTGTTTTTTTCTCTAGAAAGATAGTTATTAAGTAACAAAATATATAAATAAAGCACGATTAGAATGTACCATACAACATTGATTGCTTGGAGATTTTGGGAAATCCATAAGGCACATTTCAAAAAAAGGCCATATGCTTTCAACATTCAATGCGTACAAAATACTATTTTAAAATGGAATCCAAAAGGCTTTGACTAAAAATTAAAATAAAACATTTCTGCAACTTACACTAGAATGTTGAATTGGAGCACAAATTCCCATTAGTCCACATCCAAGATGCTCTATACCATCTTCAAATAATTGGACTATGTTATAAGTCAATTTTTACCTTGTTCTTTCAATAATCAAACAATAGCAACATGTTTTCTGTAAGAAAAAAGTACAAAATCTGCAATAGCACAAATGAATAGAACATACAAGTGATGCAGACATATTTTCCAAAACCATAATTAAATTTTTTTTTTCTTGCCATACCCATTGAAAGGTTTTAATTTGCAATTGCAATTACTGCCAAACTTCCAAAGCATGGGTAAGTTCTGTCAATGGCCTATTGGCATAATTGATGAGTCATAGGTACTAACATTTCAATAAGAATAGTTGAAAACAAAAGGAATACAAAAGATAAGTATGCAATTGCTTGTATATTTGCAAGAGTATCATACACATAAGAATACATAATAAACAATAAATGCCATATCATAATTCAAATGTATCCGTTTTTTAAATGTATGACTCTACTTTTCTAATCTATCAAATAAATCTACAATTCCTAGGCTTCAATTTACTTTGACTACGTTTCTAAGACATCATTAATTTGTTGAAGTATTCGAGCTCAAGTGTTAGAAAATTACAAATTTTGACCTAATATTCTGTTGTTCCTTCTCTTTTAGTATTATTATTAATATTTATTTCTATTGTTTTTTTCTTGAAGTGTGTTAAGGATCACTTTTAAAGTCATTCTGCATAACACTAGGAAAACAGATAACACATAAGACCCAGGGAACGTACAAACTTATAATTAAAAGTCAGAAGGTTGAAACAACCTTAAGCAATTATGTTAAACAAAATCCATACTTACAATTATGTCAAGAACTCACCTAGTATCATTATTAAAGAATTTGCAACCTACAAGTGATAGTAATGTAATAAGTATTTGAAACCACAAATACATTTTCTATGTTACTTAAGAAAATTTACATAACATCAGTTTATGCAACCCATTTATTTATGGCCAGAAAGTTAAACAATAAAGGGGGGAAAAAAAGAAGATAACAGAAGGAAGTTATTCACCACCAGGATGTGAACAAGATATAAATCTTCTTAGACTGACTAAAGCAATGAATCAAAGACACGATCATAAAATAAGGTCTAATGCAAAATTACAATGAATCTAGAGACATCATTGTTTTGTCCCTCATTGCTCTAATAATACACCAATAAAAAAGAAAATACCACAAGATCAAAATCCACAATAATAACCAAAATTGAAATTAGACTAGAACAAGACATTCTAATTTGTGACCTTACAACTGTCAGGAAAAAAAAAAAAAAAAAGAACGCAAAAATGTTTATACAAAGTATCAAAGCAATAAAATATAAGCGTGTGTTTAATGAAGTTCAACCCCAGTTTGATGTGCTGTGAGAGTTGATCAAGGTGCAAACAGTGTGTTTCTTTCACTAAGACATTATAAACTCAAACCCTTGGTTATTGTAGGAAATATGAAGTTAAATACAAACACATGCAAGAAAATCAAAGCCATTACATTGTAGTTCAAAGAAGTAAATAAATAAACATTTAAAGTGCAAAACTACAAAGAAGAAGACCATGTTTGAATGAGCATTCAGTACGAACACATGAATTTCATAGATATTATAAATGGCATTAATAATATAAAAAAAATGGGGAAAAGAAAAACTTAAAATTTATTTAGATGATAGTATAAATCTCTAGAGGCTAGAGAACACTTGCATATTTTAAACCCATTTCAAAATTTAAAACCCATTTAGACTATAGAAACTCATATAGTAAAGATAGTAACAACTTTAAAGTTTTTGGGTTTACATCCATAAGACTTGTGGAAACATGGTGTTTGTTAAGAATAGGAACATATTTATATTTTTTTAAAAAAATGAAAAAGAAAATAGAAGAAATAGGGGAAAAAGCTCACTACCTATACAAACAACCACAATAATTGTTTTTCCATTATACACTAAAAAAAGGGAAAAGAAAAAAGAGAAGAAGCATTAATTACATGTTACCTTCCTCTTTGATAGTTGACAATTGCTATGGCAATGTCCATGAAATTGATGGCCAAAACTTAATAACAAAAAACAGAGAAATGGTTATAAATTAGTGATAGAGTTTGTGAATATAACAAATACTGAACCTAATAACAATAATAATAATAATGTTTTCTTAAAGATGAGCTAATAGTTTCTCAAATCCTCAAACATCAAAACTCTTAACTAAAACCTAATAACAATAATAACAACTATAATAATAATCTGTAAAATCAAATTTACAAAAGGTAAAAACAACAATCAGATTAAAAGCAAAGCCTGCACATGAATATGTTATATATAAATCTCTAAATGTTCCTTCAAATCAGATAAAGAATGGGTCCTATTCTCATATGAAAATAGAGTTTCTCAACAAGTTGACATACCTAAACGACAACATGCTACATTTTTTTTAGGACAATCCACCTCAACTACCAAGTTAACACCAATAAATATAGTTTTGGTTCAAACTTTGCATTAAATTTCATAGCAATTCAAGTTGTTTGACTTGAAGTTAAAACTACAGTCAAAATTCAAAGTTTTGACCTATGACAAGAACAGTACTTCATGCAGTCACTACTGCTCTAAATGCACACATATAACTTGCCATTTCAAGCCTATGAAGAAAAAAAAATGAAGGCAAAAAAAGAATAAATTATGGCTATGTTTCAGCATATAGAAATCATCATCAAGCAAATAAACTTAGCCTATATCATTAGGATTAGGTAAATTTGCAACATCACTCTACAAAAATCCTTTCCAGATGTTGACTAAAACATAACTATTTAACAACCAAAAAAAAAAAAAAAAAAACGAACGACTACACTCAATAAGATAAAGAAAATCACAGGAATAAATAGAAGAGTACATCAGAGATGTGTCTCAGAACAATGATAAACTAAGAGAATTCTTCAAAACAAAAATTTTGAAAAAAGTAATTGTCACTAAAAATAATTTGCTTACACAAGACTTAGAAGAAATGAAAGAACTAATATAATGCTTTCAACTCAATCAAACATAAAATCAATTTGTAAATATACCATAGAGGAATCAAATATTTTCATATTTCAATTTGATTTTCGAATACTACACAATTTAAGAATGGTCAGGGCTTTAAAAAAAATAAATAAATAAATATTCTAGCTGCAAAACCTTACTAAATCTTCAGTTCTTCCCCCAGTCAATGAGTTCGACGATCGTGAGGAATAAGGAAAGGGGAAGGGTTGCAGAACCGGTGGTGAAGATGGAGAGAGAGAAGAAACGGAAAGAGGGAGGAAAGTGATGCGGGTGTGATTTATTATATAGATAGATTTAAAAACAAAATTAAAAATACGTATACAACCATCATTATATAGAAATTGCGAGAAAGAAGAAGAAGAAGAAGAAAAAGAAGAAAAAAAAAAGAAAGTATATAAAAGTTTGGCAAAGATATCCGTTGCCACATTAGTTACAAATATACATCAGGAAAAAAAGAAGCAAACAAGGAGGTTAAGATATCCATACTCAACACAAAGAATATCTACAATCTAATACAGGATATATAGCCTAGGCAATAAAGGTTAAAATGAAACTGTCATTTACAAATTTCTAAGTTCAATCAACAACAAAAAGCAATAGCCAATTGTAACTTGCAAAACATAATGGAAATACCTAAAAATAAAAAAATAAAAAAACAATGATGAACAAAGTTAAAAAATGAGCAATATACGTTTGCTTTCATGCCCATAATGTCAAACCTACTGTCCATGTAAATATATTATTCACTCTATCAAAATTTCAGTTGCTTTTAGATGGGCTTCAAGCCATGGCCTTTTTTCTGTTCAATTGAAGGGGCTGGATTTTGTTGTAGCTGATGACAATAGGTATGGAATTAAGTTTGTGTTGAGTTTAGTGAGTAACAATGACAAGTTTGGAGTAAAGAAACAGTATGTGAACTGCTAAGAAATCAAGGTTAGTACCTAACATGTGATAGCATGTGCCTACAAGTTTGCAAATCTTCATTCTCTTTTGACACTTTTGATCTGCCAGTTGGAACCATCAAATTGTAAGTTATATTGTTTTTATATTCATGCTAAATAAAGATTTTTTTTTAAACTGAACATATTTTTTTTTAGAAAAAACATTTAAATTGTTATTAAAATATTAAATATATATATTCACTGAAAAATAAAAATGATATATAAAGGTTAAGTGTTTCTAAACTTGAGTGTACATGGATAAATGGGGGGTGTAAAGAATTGTTTTTCGGGTAGGTAGACGCCCCCAAACGCCCCGAGAGGGAAATCTCATTCTGTTCATTTGGGCTCACTACAGTTCAGGACTCAAATTGTCACGGTTCTAAATCTGAACCAAAGAGTCCAAATTCGGCAAATCGTTTTTTAAAACAAATTTTTTGTAAAGAAGTGCCAAACATGGACTGTTTTGCCAGATACAGAGTCGCTATCTAAATATTTTTTATGGGAGAATTTAGGAAACCCTGACTCGTTTGCCTAAGGCCACGTGTCCGTCATCACAAAAATTGCCTCGGCTCGGGAACTTGGGTACGATTGGGGAAGGTCAGCTATGAGCACCCCCGCTCGCCCGATCAAAGATCGGCCTCTACTAACCATGATATCTAGTTTTGAAAACATTATGCGTTCTTATTCCGATTAATTAGCTAATCTTACTATGTGATGTGCACAACACAAAAGTATAGACTAGATCGCCTAATTTGGAACAAAGCATTGCATATCCATTTGTTCGGAAAATGGTTTGAAATTTGCTACTCGCAAGTAGGCTAAAATACGGATTTCAACGAGTTGTTTCAACTCAAGCAATCCAACCTTCACCCACAGGCATTCAAGCAGTAATATCACATAAGCACATAGCTACATGGTAAGCATGCTGTCATGTTAACATTCACACTCATGCGAGATGCTAAAGCATAAATACTTACAGCGTACTCCGAGCCAAAACAAAGAACATGTTAGCAATCAAATGTATGATCCAAGTCCATGTTAAATGGCTAATGCATCGCATACAAAATGCAATCTAGAATAGGATCGGCTAATCTAAGAGTGGCATGTGGAATGCAACAAGTAACACGTATTCAAGTTAGATTTGAAATACTATGCAGTTAGCATGATGCGCCGAGCCCGGTGCATGCAATACTGATGAATGAATGCACACATGCATAGCATAAGGTATGCTAAATTAAATATGCCCTAGTACTAACCATCAAAAGCAGGTAAGTAAAAGGGAGAAAGAAATGGGGGTTGGAAGACATGCACACGCACACCCACACTTATTACACATTCGCCCTCGCTCGGAGGGAGCAAAAAAATAATACAAATTAATTAACCTACAAGCTAACTAATTATTACAGACCACTTAACTAGTTAAGCAAATTAACTAAGCTAAGAAAGCAACAAAATAGCCTCGGGAAGAGGGTCCAATGCATGCATGTTGGGGTTGCTCGGAAATCCGTTACCAAGCACAAGCTGCTTTTGTTTACCCTGCTCTGCTCTTTTGAAAATTGCACAAGTCCCAAAGAACACTCTCTGAACACTGTGGAGCATCACCGACCAAGGGGGAACACCACCGGCCATGCAGAAGTGGTCATCGACCATCTATTGAGCTCTCGGCCACCAATGAATGGCCGATCGGCACTGAGTGTGGTTGGTCGACCATTTATGCCTGCAGAATCCTATTTTGACAGCAGCAGAGGGCAAACATGGCATTGCAATGCATTTCGAGCAAATGTTTGCACAAACACCCTCATTATCATGTTCATGACTCAAAGGAGGATGGTCCTCGACCCTTGGGCCACCAATCGCGCATTTCAATGTGTGATGGCCAAAGAGGCCAAGTTGTGCATTTTAATGTCAAATGTAATGCACACAAACACATAAGGAAACCAACCTCAATCATGGTGATTCAAGAGGCAAGGCATGCATGCCAAATGCAACCTAAGCATGTGAGCTAAGCATAAAATATGAGCATGAGTGTAAATAATGTGTACTAAGCACACAACCTAAACAAACAAACATGCAAGGCATGTAACAACATGTGCAATCTAACAAGCATGCAATATGCAATGCGAGCATGCAAACATGCAAGACATGTAACATGTTAAGCACCCAAGACAAAAGGAAGAAAACATGCTAAATGCAATGTGATTCAAGCATGCAACACGTGCGATAGGCCAAGTATGCAACAACACACAAGGTGAGCATGCAACATGTAAAGGAGGGACTTACACCAAGATGGACAGCTCTCTACTAGGTCCAAAACAGTGGCCACATGCTAAGGAAATGAAGGTCAAAACACATACAAACATGCATGCACACATGGCCCAACTCTTAAGCATAAAGAAGCAACTTTTAAGCACACTTAAAAGAGGATAAACATGGGCATATGGCAAGTGTACTAAGCTCTAAAAATCATGTTAAGGATGGTGCCAAACCAACTAAACACGACAAACAAGGCATGCAACTATGTCCAAAACTCAAGGCAAGCCAAGGGGCCTAAACCATGGCTATATGAAGCAAGTCCCAAAGAGCCATGGGGACTCAAAACCACCCCAAGGCTGACCAAAACAAGGTCAAAGGCACACCTAGATGGCATCTAAATGGCCTAAGTCTAAAGGCATGCAAAAGGGTCCAAACATAGAGCATGAAACACCAACCTTTTAAAGCATTAAAGGAGCATTAAATGCAAGCATACAAGCATGCCACAAGGACTGAAATGATGCTATAAATGGTGCCAAACCACTAAAACAAGCCAAGTAATGCATGCTCAATACTCACACACCCAATGCTAACAAGCCAAAATTAAAGGTGGCTATACAAAGGATGTCATGGATGGCCAAAACGACCAAAATTAGACCTCAAGCACATCAAAACATGCATAAAAGCTTCACAAAGCTAAGGCAAAACAAGTAAGCATAGGTTCTAGATGCTAAATACATGTTAAGGAAAATAATGGCATTACAAGACAAGTATGCAAGGCAAGCATGGCGTGTCTAAACCAACTTAAAACAGTGCTATATCATGGAAAAATAAGCACAAATACTAGCTAAGACATGGCCAACATGAACTCAACAATGGTGCTCACACATGAGGCTAAAATGACAACTTTTGAAGACAACAAGGAGAGGGGATGGCCCTCTCCTTCTTAGGACCTCAAAGCACTAAACAAGGTGGTCCCGGAGTTCATCCAAAATAGCACAAAATGGGGGCCAAACAAGGCCTAAGAGGGGTTAAACAACCCCAAACACCGAAACAAGCTTAAACAACTATTTTAAGCACTTAAAATCAGAACTTTTATATGTTATAAGTTAAGCTCAAAAATAGATGCAAGGATGGCTAAAAGCCTATGCAAAAATAGGGAATAAAGAGCAAAGTTCTTACCCTTGAAGACCCCTTTCAAGAACTGAGCTCCAGCTGCTTCCTCAAGCTTGAATCCACTCAAGAACTCTAAAAATCACTCCTTAGTACCTCAATAGCTAAAGAAAAGTGTAACTCTAGGTGTTTGTGTGCAAAATTATGAACAAAACACCTTAATACACACACAATATGGAAGAGAGGGAGATATAGAGATAGAATAGATACAACTATGCTAACCCTAATCTAGAGCTCTGGAACTCAACCTTCTAACCCTTAAGGAGGGAGGAGAAGGCCTCCCTTTATAGAGGATCACTCTTGCAAAGCATACAAAACAAGCTAAGCAAGAGTGAAATCCCTCCATACACGTGTATGGAAGGGGTGCAAAGTGTGTGCCAGCTAACACAGCTGGCACAAAATATCTACTAAAAGCAGATGCACAGTGGTCGGCCAGCCAAAAATGCCAAATTGATCAAATAAATGGTCGACCGACCAAACATTTGGCCGATGGCAACAAAACAATGGCCGGTGGCCTCAAGCCATGGCCGGTGAGATATGGGGATGGCCAACAAGCCATTCCCTGCTCCTCAAAAGCAAAACACAAGTGTTTGGTGCAAAACCAAACACAAAACAGGCAAGTCGGGAGGTCTTGAGGCAAGGCGCGTGGCCGAGACCTCCGAGAACTCAAGATGAACACGAACATGGATGATCACCGAGTGTTCAAATGGTGACGTCCAAGTCTTGAGGACGGTCAAAAATGGGGTGTCTACAATTGACCCTTTTTGACAGAACTCGAAAGTCATAACAATGACGGGAGTGCATGTCAAAGCCCAGAGACGACCCATTTTTGACAAGGCCAAAGACTTAGACAAAGCATACAAGCTACAGATAAAGATATGTGCCCGAAGGCAGGGGCAAAATGCAAGAACAATGGACAAAGCCGGGCATAACTTATGATCATGCAAAGAAAGATGTACCGAAGCATATACATACGATAAATGCAACAGTTTAAGCAATCTAACACAAATCCAACTACATTACAATGCAGAAAGGATGTAAGAGAATTATGTAATTCTCGCTACGTTTCACGCAGAGAATACAATACTTGTGCGGTTCGTCTGGTTGCGCCAGCTTCAAATGAACTGTACATACAATATCGTGCCTGAAAGAGAAAGAAAACTTAACAGGTACGATATCGTCAGCAACATGCATAACAATGCAATCTAAGCTGCATAACAATGCAATCTAAGCTGCGTAACAACGCAAGTAAAGGAGTGCATGACAATGCAACTCGTGTGACAACGCATAACAATGCAGAATGGATGCAAAATGATAATGCAATATATACAAAACTATGTATAAACAATGCAAATGATATGCAATGCAATTGAAACATGATCAAACCATAAGCAGTTCAAAACCACACAGATATCATAAAGATGATGGAGATGCAAAGTCTGTCTACCATAGAAAATGTGCCGACACCCTCAAACCACAATACCAGCAGTGGAATAGACGCGTACACATGCAGAAGTATGAGTGTGTAGACAGAACACAAGATACAAGTAATTGGGGGGATGATATAAGTGGGGAATGACCCGCTGAGGAAAGATCGTGATCCTAAATGCTGGATGCAAAACACTACACTAAAATGCAATGAATGAAATGGATATGGCGCGACCAAAACATATCTTGGCTAGGAAAGGCATAGACACAAACAAACCACGTTTAACATAGAAACGGTGTCGTCACCCTCAACACTAGGTGCGTACACATAATATCATAACTGTGCTTCAACGCGAAAAGTATGGGCACATACCAGACCAAGCTCAACATGGAAAGGCGCAAGCCGTAGATGGAGGTGATGCAATGAATGCATGCAACTACAATGCAACATATACAATATGCAATGGAATATTTACGATGGATAAGGCATGCGGCCAAACCGTATCTTGCCTAGGAAAGGCATGGACACATACAAACCACGTTTAACACAGAAACGGTGCCGTCACCCTCAACACTAGGTGCGTACACATAATATCATAACCGTGCTTCAACGCAAAGAGTACAGGCACATACCAGACCAAGCTCAACATAGGAAGGCACAAGCCATAGATGGAGGCGATGCAATGAATGCATGCAAGCTACAATGCAACATATACAATATGCAATGGAATATTTACGATGGATAAGGCCTGCGGCCGAACCGTATCTTGCCTAGGAAAGGCATGGACACATACAAACCACGTTTAACACAGAAACGGTGCTGTCACCCTCAACACTAGGTGCATACACATAATATCATAACCATGCTTCAACGCGAAGAGTACGGGCACATACCAGACCAAGCTCAACATGGAAAGGCGCAAGCCGTAGATGGTGATGCAGTGAATGCATGCAAGCTACAATGCAATATATACAATATGCAATGGAATGTATGTAAATGCAATATTTACAGTGAGATGCATGACATATGCACTATATACAGTGTAATGCATGACATATGCACTATTTACAATGTAATGCATGACATATGCACTATTTACAGTGTAATGCATGACATATGCATGTTTGTTTTTTTGTTTTGTTGTTTTTTTTTTTTTTTTGAAAATGCATGATAATGCAGATGAAATTGAACGCGCGACAACGCATGTTTTTTGAAATGCATGACAATGCACATGAGTAGCGCATAACAATACGAGTGAGGGATGCATGACAATGCAACCTAGGACAAAACCCGCCAAGAGTCATTCGGGCACGACAAACACCAAAGGACTTGCACCTTTAGAGGATTTAAGGTCTCCTAGACTGATATTAAAAATGCATAACAATGCAAGCAAGATAAGCATGACAATGCAACCTACCCAAAGCCGTTCGAGCACGACAAACACCAAAGGTCTTGCACCTTCAGAGGATTTAAGGTCTCCTAGACCAATATTAAAATGCATAACAATGCAAGTAAGATAAGCATGACAATGCATGATAGAGAAAATGCACGACAACGCAACTGGAATGTGCATGACGATGCAAGGGGACTCAAATGCGCGACAACGCATGTTCTCTTTGAAATGCATGACAAATGCATGTGAGGTACGCATGATGATGTGTGACAAGGACCATGCATGACAATGCATGTAAGGTGCGCATGACGATGCGGCCTAAGATGAAACCTACCAAAAGTCGTTCGGGCACGACAAACACCAAAGGACTTGCACCTTCAGAGAATTTAAGGTCTCCTCGACTGAAGCTAAAATGCATAACAATGCAAGTATGATAAGCATGACAATGCAACCTACCAAAAGTCGTTCGAGCACGACAAACACCAAAGGACTTGCACCTTCAGAGGATTTAAAGTCTCCTAGACCGATATTAAAATGCATAACAATGCAAGTCGTGCGCGTTACAACGCGTGTATGCATGCATAACGATGCAACCTATGTATGCTAACCGTTAACAAGGTAAAACATTGTAATGCGACGCATTCAAAGCAGTTACTGAATCTCGTAAGATATCAAAGAATATGAAAAGGATACACCTCTCACGTATTCGAGTGCTACGCACAGAAGGCACGGCACAGAGACCGGTTAAGCTTCAGAAATGCACTTTCTTGCACTGTGTTGAGCAATGGAGGCCCCAAACCGCATCAAAGACCCAAAAAAAGGTGTAAGAAGTTCACCGGGCATCGGGGGAGGTCACCGGCCATACACCGGCCACAAAACAAGGCCATCGGCCAAATATTTGGCCGACCGGCCAACAACGTGGCCGACCGGCCAAATATGCCTGAATCGGGGCAGTTTGGTCAATTCGGCACGGGTCTTTAAATATAGGGCTTCTAGCCCTATATTTCTCACTTCCTCTTGCTCAAAAAATCCTTCCCTCTCTCTCTAGGTTATTTCCCAACCTTCATTTCCCCATTTTCCTCGGTTTTAGGGCCCATTTTGACGTTCGATTCGCGAGCTCCTTCGCGTTTCGAACATTTTGAACCGAACAAATCTTTGTTTCGGTGTCCCTTTCTCGATTTCCACCACTCGGGGTTTGTTTCCCTCTAGTTTTCCTTGATCTCTGTGCCTTTTCCGCACCCCGACCTTTCCGGCCATTTTTCACCCTCCCGGGGTTGACTTTTCAATTGACTTTTCGCATTCTTGCCCTGGTTTTCACTCTTCCGGCCATTTTCACAGCCTTCTCAGCATGGCGGATGATATTCCACGAGGCGGGACTCCTCCGAAACAGGAGATGGACCCCGAGGCCGAGCTCTTGCCTCTGAGTGTCCGACCGTTCGACCCGGTGACCTATAGGCCGGCGATTCACGTGCTACCTCCTGATGGTCTTCACCAGTTCAGGACTATTGATAGGGGCGTGCCACGAGAGCTTCTTCTGCGTGAGCCAAAGTCACATCTGTCTTACGGCGCTTCTGAGGTACAGTCTTCCCTCTATTTTATTTTCCGCAATATAGAATATAACTGTAATAGTTGATTCTGTTCTTTAACTGCTTAGCCCGGATACACTGATATATCACATGTTGTAGTTTACTGTGAACACACTTGCACCTGATATCTATTTGAATCTGAACACGTGCACATGTTGCATTTTCCACTGAAGCACTCAGACACACTGATACATCACATGTTGTAGTTCACTGCGAGCACACCTACACTTGATATCTGTTTGAATCTGAACACGCGCACACATGTTGTATTTTCATCAATTATGAGTGCTTTCAATGCTGTATTTGTAACACTACTTCGCAAATGTTTGTTTTGCCCACAGGGGGATTCCCATGCCTTCCGAGGGTATGGAAATGTCATGGCCCGTGGATGGTACTTGGAGCTTCCTGACACGGTCCGCCGTATCGTCGACCAGGCCGGCTTCGGCACTTTCTGCAGGGGACTATCGCGCCTTACTGCGAGCAGGCCTCTTCTTCCCGCTCTAGTGGAGACGTGGTGGGACACTACCGATTCCTTCCACTTCTCCGCCACGGGAGACATGACGATGACTCCCTTCGACTTCTCGATGCTCACCGGCATCGGGGTAGGGGTTGATCTGATCCCCTTTGACACAGATATGGATGAGTGGGAGGCCGCTCAGATGTACCTGCTAGGCGACCTACCGCCTCTTGCTCGTCCAAGATTCGTCAGATATTCGTGTTTCGAGGACCACTTCAGGATTCAGCCAGCCTTGGCTGAGAAGGCACCGATGGCTCAGGAGGAGGCGGAGCAGTATGCACGCGGCTTCCTGATGTTCTTGCTGGGGACGACTCTCTTCGCCGACCAGGCAAATACCGTTCCCCTCTATCTGCTGAGCTCTTTAGTGGATGTCACACGGATCCGCCTTTACGACTGGGGTGGTACCGGCTTGGCCACCCTGTACGGCTACATGAGTTTATCCTCTCGCCTCAGCGGACAGTTGCTCGGAGGCTACTGGCGGGCTTGGGAGGTACATCCACTTTCTCCGTTTTACATTTCTGCTCTACATTATTTGTATTTTGTACACTGCACACACTGCGGTCTGCCTCATGCTGACTGTATACTGCACACGCGGCACACATATAATCTGCTTTACACACTGCACACATTGCACAATACGCTTCATATACTGCACAATCTGCTGCCAACTGACTGTACACTGCACACACTGCAAACATGCAGTCAGCTTTACACTGACTGTATACTGCACACACTGTACACTCTGCACAATACACTGCACAATACACGGTTCTGTAATTTCTGCTTTATTCTGCATTCTGCTTTATCTGATAAACATACTGATATTTGCTCTGCAGTTGTGGGTCTATGCCTACTTCCTGAGGCTTGCCCCAGTGCCGGACGAGGAGACCCCTCTCGGTGTTCCATTCTCATGTCGCTTTGACGTGAGATGCATGCGGAGACCCCGGGAGTCTTTCATATTCTTCCGTCGCTATTTCGACACCATCATCGCCGCAGAGGTATGTTCAAGTTTAGAGTTTGTTTCAAGCTTCGCTTTGCATTGTTCTTTCGATAACAATAGATAACAAACTGCATATCATTTACAGATCACCTGGCAGCCTTGGGCTCTATTGCCAGCCGCGGTTCGGGAGTGGTATGCTGGTGCTGAGAAGACCGCCCGATTTAGGATCTTGCTAAAGGGCCCGGTCTGTCGGGCTTGGTACCTGGGTGAGCGCTTCCTGCTCCAGACCTTAGGTTTACCGAAGCAGACAGTCCCACGTCTCCCTCCCATCGACATGAGGCAGACGGAAAGATACCCCCACATGAGATGGCCGATTACACGATCAGATGAGAGGCGGAGGACTTTAGAGGCGAGGGTGACTATGTAGAGTACGTCCGGACCTACATCATGCAGCCTCTAAGTAGTGGTCGCCGAGCTGAGAGAGAGAGGCCTGCGGTGCCAGCGGCTGGAGCGGGAGTGAGAGCAGGGGCAAGAGCACCTAGGATGGCTCGGGCCCGTGGTAGGAGTGGGCCTCGGAGAGGGTGGGGAGTTGGATGGCCAGCGTTGCCCACGATGATGACATACAGAGGGTAGAGTGGGGAGATTTATCAGATCCCCTTCGCTCCCCCTCCGGCTGATCACGAGCTAGTTGATTTCTACGACTTGCCTCCGGTATGTACTACTGCATTTTATACAGTCATTTCATTTCATTTTTCTTTGATATTTCGCGGAACACTGATACTTCTAACATTTTTGCAGGCTTCCTCCGAGTACACTCGCCAGTCTCTAGAGTTGAATGCCTCCATGATGGGGATGCTCCAGCGGAGCTTAGACCTGTTGGCCCTTTACAGTATCTCGGTAAGTCTTTCTGACCACCGACTCAAACTTTTACACAATCTGATGTATCGCACTATCAACACAGCACTTGATACATGGCCCTCACGGCATTCATACACTGCACTTAGTCTCCGCATTCCGTACTGATATACTGCTCACAATATTCATACTCTGTATTCATACACTGCATTCTGCACTGATACACTGCTCACAGCATTCATACACTATACTCATACACTGTACTTGATATTCATACTCTGCTTTTGCGTAGCATACTGATGCGTTTGCCATTTGTACTTTTTCAGCCTCTATTCCAGATTCTGGCTGCAGGAGGTGCTCTAGCTGGGCCTTCTGTTCCCACTCGAGGAGGAGGACGAGGTGGCACAGTATTCCCCCGCACCAAAGTGGGGCGCACTCATGTTGGGAGTAGCTCTCGGGCACCGGTTCCTGATGATGATGAGTCCGAGGCAGAGGCAGAGTCATTTGAGGATGAGGCTGGAGACGACTCGGACTCGAGATGATGGTGCTAACAATGATGCTCCTGGACCTTCGTCCAGGAAAAGGACGAGGACAGACTCTCAGGCCTGAGACCACTTGACATTGATCTAGACTTTTGTTGCTTTTCTTCTTTTTGTTTTTTCTTTTTCTTTTTTGCTGGTAGCTTGAGTACCATGTATTGCCGCAGGCAGGTTTTATTTTCTTCAGAACTTTGTACTTGAAAAGATAATGAAATGAAACAAACTTTTTGTCTGAAAAAGTCTTACATTTGTGTATTTCATATATCGCATCGCATTGCATCACATCATATTACACAACAATGTAAACGAGATTGATCTTTTGTCTAAAAATCAAACACTTGTATTGTAATAACCAGGTAGTGAACCAACTAATGACAAAACAACTCATACAACCTACTGCTTATTTCAAACACACAGCCCATAACACAGTGCTTGGTTTGCTCTGCATATAGCCTATACACACAGTTCATACAACACACTGCTTATTATGAACGCACAGCCCATTCTGAACACTGATCATTCTGAACTCATAGCCCACAGCAACATATTACCCATTATGGATACACAGTTCATTCTGAACTCTGCAAAAGTTAAAACACACTCAGATGCTCCAAAATTTCTCGCTTCCCAATCCGAAACCCAAAAGCTTCAGATAGGTCCTGGTTCTACTGTTTTGACATGTCCTGGGTTAAACCCTGCGGTTGTTGAAAGAACCAATCTTACTTTGCACAAATGTGGAGAATGGCACAGCACTTTGAGTACAAATGATTTGAGGAGAGGGTTTTCAACCGGGTATTGAGCCTACGACTGAATCACAGCATACTACGACTCAACCAAAGGTATACAACCTAAACACAATGAGACACGCTCGAAACAAACCCAAAACAAGAGTTAAGGTAAACAAAACAAAAGACACGACACACAGACGCGTTATAAAAACGAGAGACTTCTCAAACCACGAGGAGCCAGTTTCTCCGGGTATTATTTCTCACCCTCTTCCATTTGTGATTCTCGCATCACTCGGCCCTCAAGCTCGATTTTTCTCTCAAAACCCTTTTGCTCACTTTTTTTCCCAGCGCACATTTCTCTATTCTTTACTCTCTCATTTTTTTCATCCCTCCCCAGATATGGTCGGTGAATAAACAAGAGGTTGTGGGTTCGTGCCCAACACTGTTAGCTCGCAGCTATTTCCTCCGGTGACGTTTAGTCGATGTTCCTGATAAGGGAGTGGAGTATCTTGATCCATTCCGGTTCGTGCTTCGCACTTGGCTCAATACCTCGTTGCTCGGAGGTTGAGATAGTTTTCGGCCCTTTAATGACACCTTTAGCTGTGCCCTTTCTGGCAAGTATGTTGGCGATGGGGAAAAGACAGGAAGCCTGACTCAACCGTGCCCCTAGTTCATCATTTTGACCATTTTTTGTTTTGGTTTTCTACTAAAACAATTTTAACCAAAATGAGAGTTAGATTAACATACTTGTTCGATTTTCTGATTTAAAATCATGCAAGAAAAATTTCCTTTTTTGGGTCCAAGAAAATGGTCCAGTTTTGGAAAAGATGAAATAATTTTTGAGAAAATAATCAACCTTAGTAAAAAATTCTCAAAAACTATTTTTGCAAATGGTCACTGCTCAACGAGCACGGAACTTACTCTCGAGATGCACAACCTCGGATCGAAGGCAATGGAAAATTGCCCCTTGTTCCAAAGGGCACAGCATAGCAACGAAAAGTTGCCCCTGGTTTGGATGATGACTCATGGCAACGGAAAGTTGCCCCTTGTCTGGATAACACCGCAGCATACTGTTGTCAGTCCTTATTAGTGATGATCGCAACCGAACTCTCAGATACAGAGAATACGAAGATGGTCAAAACCAATATATGGACACAGTCACTTTGAAAGTGTTGGTGGCTGGACTTCAAGATGAAGTTGCCTACGTATCCCAAACATGGGAATCAAGCCTTACGTAGTTCCGGTTGTGTCACAACGGAACTATCGGATTCAAAAAAAGGCAAGGATGATCAAAACCATTACATGGACACACTTGGTTTGGAAGTGTTTGTGGCTGGACTTCAAGATGAAATTGCCTACGTATCCCAAACATGGGAATCAAGCCTTACGTAGTTCCGATTAAGGTACACTCATCTATTAACCCTCACTTTTTAGGCTCTAACTTTTGCCAAGGCCGCCCTCTGCGGGTTTTCAACCTTGCGAGCTTTATTCTTCTTTTCTTTTCAATTCCCTTCTCTTTTTTTATTATATATATATATATATATATATTTTTTTGTCTTTTTTTTTTTTTTTGCATTTTTTGTATTCTCTTCTTTTCTTTTTTTCTTGCTCTAAGTTTTGCCTGGGTCGCCCTTCCGGGTTTTCGGCCCAGCGAGCCTCTCAAAGGGTAAAAGTGTAACAAGTCCATGCCAAATGGTTTTAGGATCTCGAAGCCATCCGTATCCAGGAGGGTGGCTGTTTTATTGACTCGCAGAAGGATCCATCTTCTGCTCTTCGAGCACATCGGACATTTTTGCCCCTAGTTCGAGGGGTGCTTCTGTTCTAGCTTCGCAAACTTCTTCTGATGAGGTCTGATCTTCTTGATCTGACTTTCTTGGCCTCTTGTTCAAGGGCTGCTTCAAACTTGGCCACGCAGGCCTCATGTTGTAGTTGACCGTTGAACGTTCTGAACTAAGGTCCAAGGTTTGAAAGCAAGGGCTCAAGTCTTGAAGCTGAGAGCGATCCTAAGCTGCACAATCTCAAGAGTGATTCTACACAGGTCTTCACAGGACTGCGCAAAACATTTTGTTTTTGAAATTTTTTTAAGAAAACGACAAATCGCTCGCGCTGAAGATAGTGCGGAACCAATCTGGATCAAGCCAGGGTCCTTCTCAATACTCATGTTAACAAACATGATTTCAATCATTAAGGGCTTAGCATGCCTCTCTTTCTCTCAATTTGATCAAAGTTTTACAAATCCCGAGGAATTCCTTCCTCTTCATTTTCATCACCACAATGTTAAAAAAGTTTTGAAAAACTTAGGTCAATGTAATGAATTCGAGGTGCAGAAGAGTAAGTGAGATGCTCCGCCGTTTCATTCAAATTTGCTGGCACAACTAGCTTGAAGTAGCAATAGGCACGGAAAACATGATAGCCGCAGCTGTTTCATTCAGATTTCCTGGTTGCAACTGGCTCCGCAGCAGAGACAGACTCAAAAGAAAACAAAAGGGTAATTACAAAACAAAACGGTGTTCGAGGCAACAACCCCAGAATCACCTGACATTCTATACAATGGGACTAACTCGACACAACAAGACAGACCCTTAAGCAAAAAGACTGACTCAGGTCAAAGAGACAGACTCAAAACAAAAACAAAGAACTGACTCGACACCCAAGCCAGAAGTTACAAAACCGCATTCGCAAATGCTCCCAACAGTGCGTGCCAAACGGCACATCTGAAATACACCGAGTGCTGCCCACAGGTGGTCCAACCCCTGATCACATACTTGCAGTATCCTCAAAATCCACCAATTCAGCGGTGACAGACTTTGCTGAGGTAGGTGGGAGGATGACCTCATTGTCGATCAAATCTTGCACTTCGTGGCGAAGGCGAAAACAACCGTCGGTGTTGTGACCGGTTTGCTGGTAGTACGCGCAGTACAAGGTAGCATCATGTGTGAGAGGAAGATTCTTCGGGAGAGGTTAAGGCTCGAGGGGTTTAAGATGCCCTTTTTTAGCCAAAATTTGAAATGCCCTAGACAAAGGCATGTAGAGGGCATGAAAGACTCTGCACCCTCGAGGCAGATACTTCGAGGTCTGAGGGTTCTTGCTAGACACACTAACGAAAGGGTCGGCAGGCACTGCCTTGGCTTTCTGATCTTTTCCTGGTGCAGGGTTGGGAGCGGAAGGAACTGTTCTGGCATGACGGGGCCTATCCCGATTTTTCGCCTGTCTTGAACTGCCTTCGGTTGGAGTGGGGAAAACATCATCCACAGTCTTAGCCATGACTATGAGTACTTGTTGCTTATTCATCCCCCCGGCTTTCAAAGCCTCGACTGCCCACAGCAGTTGTTCAACGGGATCAGCATCTGTTCCCACTTTGTTCTTACCTCTAGCCTTAGCCTGATCGAGGGTTTGGGTTGCTATATCAGAGCAAACCCGGTTGTTGTTGGCACGTCACGGTCATAGCTTGGGACAGCCTCAGGTTAGCTGAGCTCGATCACAATTCGCCCCAATAGCAGGGGCTCCTGCAGTACAAAATTCCTGACATATGGTTCAGCTGGTGGCAAAGCTAACATTCCGTAAGCGAGATCCACCACAGACCTTTGGAGGTCACCAATCATTCCCATTAACTCAAACGTGGTGGGCTCACGAGCTTGAAACAACTGGGGCTCCCAGATCGAGCACGCGGCAGGCGACCTGGGCGGATGTGGCATTTCAACATTGGCCTCATCCCGCAAGATGGTTCCTCGGTCTAATGCGGCTGCCATAACCACGATTTCCTCTGAACTTTGGGTCATCATAAGTCTGCTGAACTTGAACGGAGATTATGTAACCGGAGATTGACGGATCAGACGTCTGTCTTGCCTCAGCGAAGGAGAACACCAAATCTCTGAACCTTGAAAGGGAAAACAAGCAGCATTTCAGCCCAAATGGAACAGACACAGGCGTAGCTGAATAACTGTACTCTACTACTGATCACTGTTCCCCAAAATCACTGCCCCAAAAAAACTGAATCTGATACCTACAGATATAACTGATTCCCCAAAACACTGATACTGATACTCTCAGGCCTGGTACTAAACTTGCAAACTGATATGTGCGTTCCTGTAGAGATACACTCTAAAAGCACATATCAAGTAAATGAGAACCAAAACACCCCTATGTTGGGGTAGGGTTTTCCTATCCTATTTTGTCAGGAACTAGGGTTTCACTACGCACGCAATGGTTTCAAACAACCTATAATCGGGTAGCAACGTGTCTTAGCTTGGAATGGTCACTATAGATTCCGAATATGCACTAGGTCGAATGGTCAAAAGGGTGCCCCGGTAAAATCGAGGTTTGTGTTCCCATACTGGCAGAGCCCGTAACCGGTCAACCTTATGGCATGCAGCCTTAGGCAAACTGCTCAGGAATAGCAGATGGCAAACACGGTGTCCTAGGCGCACCAATGCAAATGCAATGCAAAGAAACACATAAGTGTAGTTAAAACAAGATATCACGAGTTCGAGTCAAGCTCTCTAAACTCCACAGTAGAATCGCCAGAAACTGTAGACGTCCCCAAACACCCCGAGAGGGAAATCCCGTTCTGTTCATTTGGGCTCACTACAGTTCAGGACTCAAATTGTCACGGTTCTAAATCTGAATCAAAGAGTCCAAATCCGGAAAATCATTTTTTAAAACAGATTTTTTGTAAAGAAGTGTCAAACATGGACTGCTTTGCCAGATATAGAGTCGCCACCTAAATATTTTTTATAGGGGAATTTAGGAAACCCTGACTCGTTTGCCCACGTGTCCATCATCACCAAAGTTGCCTCGGCTCGGGAACTTGGGTACGATTGGGGAAGGTCAGCTATGAGCACCCTTACTCGCCCGATCAAAGATCGGCCGCTACTAACCATGATATCTAGTTTTGAAAACAGTATGCATTCTTATTCTGATTAATTAGCTAATCTTACTATGTGATGCGCATAACACAAAAGTATAGACTAGATCGCCTAATTTGGAACAAAGCATTGCATATCCGTTTGTTCGGAAAATGGTTTGAATTTGCTACTCGTAAGTAGGCTAAAATATGGATTTCAATGAGTTGTTTCAACTCAAGCAATCCAACCTTCACCCACAGGCATTCAGGCAGTAATATCACATAAGCACATAAGCACATAGCCACATGGTAAGCATGTTGTCATGTTAACATTCACACTCATGCGAGATGCTAAAGCATAAATACTTACAGCGTACTCCAAGCCAAAACAAAGAACATGTTAGCAATCAAATGTATGATCCAAGTCCATGTTAAATGGCCAATGCATCGCATACAAAATGCAATCTAGAATAGGCTCGGCTAATCTACAAGTGGCATGTGGAATGCAACAAGTAACACGTATTCAAGTTAGATTTGAAATACTATGCAGTTAGCATGATGCGCCGAGCCCGGTGCATGCAATACTGATGAATGAATGCACACTTGCATAGCATAAGATATGCTAAATTAAATGTCCTAGTACTAACCATCAAAAGTAGGTAAGTAAAAGGGAGAAAGAAATAGGAGTTGGAAGACATGCACACGCACACCCACACTTATTACACATTCGCCCTCGCTCGGAGGGACCAAAAGAATAATACAAATTAATTAACCTACAAGCTAACTAATTATTACAGACCACTTAACTAGTTAAGCAAATTAACTAAGCTAAGAAAGAAATAAAATAGCCTCGGGAAGAGGGTCCAATGCATGCATGCTCGAGTTTGCTCAAAAATCTGTCACCATGCACAAGCTGCCTCTGTTTACCCTGCTCTGCTCTTCTGAAAATTGCACAAGTCCCAAGGAACACTCTCTGAACACTGTGGAGCATCACCGACCAAGGGGGAACACCACCGACCATGCAAAAATGGTCATCGACCATCTATTGAGCTCTCGGCCACCAATGAATGGCCGGTCGGCACTGAGTGTGGTCAGTCAGCCATTTATGCCTGCAGAATCCTGTTTTGACAGCAGCAGAGGGCAAGCATGGCATGGCAATGCATTTCAAGCAAATGTTTGCACAAACACCCTCTTTATCATGTTCATGACTCAAAGGAGGATGGTCCTCGACCCTCGGGCCACCAATCGTGCATTTCAATGCATGATGGCCAAAGAGGCCAAGTTGTGCATTTTAATGTCAAATGTAATGCACACAAACACATAAGGAAACCAACCTCAATCATGGTGATTCAAGAGGCAAGGCATGCATGCCAAATGCAACCTAAGCATGTGAGCTAAGCATACAATATGAGCATGAGGGTAAGTAATGTGTACTTAGCACACAACCTAAAAAAACAAACATGCAAAGCATGTAACAACATGTGCAAGCTAACAAGCATGCAATATGCAATGCGAGCATGCAAACATGCAAGACATGTAACATGTTAAGCACCCAAGACAAAAGGAAGAAAACATGTTAAATGCAATGTGATTCAAGCATGCAACACGTGCGATAAGCCAACTATGCAACAACACACAAGGTGAGCATGCAACAACATGCAAAGGAAGGACTTACACCAAGATGGACAGCTCTTTACTTGGTCCAAAATAGTGGCCACATGCTAAGGAAATGAAGGTCAAAACACATACAAACATGCATGCACACGTGGCCCAACTCTTGAGCATAAAGAAGCAACTTCTAAGCACACTTAAAAGAGGATAAACATGGGCATATGGCAAGCGTACTAAGCTCTGAAAATCATGTTAAGGATGGTGCCAAACCAACTAAACAAGACAAACAAGGCATGCAACTATGTCCAAAACTCAAGGCAAGCCAAGGGGCCTAAACCATGGCTATATGAAGCAAGTCCCAAAGAGCCATGGGGACTCAAAACCACCCCAAGGCTGACCAAAACAAGGTCAAAGGCACACCTAGATGGCATCTAAATGGCCTAAGTCTAAAGGCATGCAAAAGGGTCCAAACATGGAGCATGAAACACCAGCCTTTTAAGGAATTAAAGGAGCATCAAATGCAAGCATACAAGCATGCCACAAGGACTGAAATGATGCTATAAGTGGTGCCAAACCACTAAAACAAGCCAAGTAATGCATGCTCAATACTCACACACCCAAGGCTAACAAGCCAAAATGCAAGGTGGCTATACAAAGGATGTCATGGATGGCCAAAACGACCAAAATCAGACCTCAAGCACATCAAAACATGCATAAAAGCTTCACAAAGCTAATCCAAAACAAGTAAGCATAGTGGTCTAGATGCTAAATACATGTTAAGGCAAATAATGGCATTATAAGACAAGTATGCAAAGCAAGCATGGTGTGTCTAAACCAACTTAAAATAGTGCTATATCATGGAAGAATAAGCACAAATACTAGCTAAGACATGGCCAACATGAACTCAACAATGGTGCTCACACATGAGGCTAAAATGACAACTTTTGAAGACAACAAGGAAAGGGGATGGCCCTCTCCTTCATAGGACCTCAAAGCACCATCCCCACCACTGAAATCCCTGTGGATTTCAATGGTGAGGAGGCCCAAACAAGGTGGTCCCGGAACTCACCCAAAATAGCATAAAATGGGGGCCAAACAAGGCCTAAGAGGGGTCAAACAACCACAAACACCGAAACAAGCTTAAACAACTATTTTAAGCACTTAAAATAAGAACTTTTATATGTTATAAGTTAAGCTCAAAAACAGATGCAAGGATGGCTAAAAGCCTATGCGAAAATGGGGAATAAAGAGCAAAGTTCTTACCCTTGAAGACCCCTTTCAAGAACTGAACTCCAGCTGCTTCCTCAAGCTTGAATCCACTCAAGAACTCTGAAAATCACTCCTCAGTACCTCAGTAGCTAAAGGAAAGTGTAACTCTAGGTGTTTGTGTGCAAAATTATGAACAAAACACCTTAATACACATACAATATGGAAGAGAGGGAGATATAGAGATAGAATAGATACAACTATGCTAACCCTAATCTAGAGCTCTGGAACTCAACCTTCTAACCCTTGAGGAGGGAGGAGAAGGCCTCCCTTTATAGAGGATCACTCTTGCAAAGCTTACAAAACAAGCTAAGCAAAAGTGAAATCCCTCCATACACGTGTATGGAGGGGGTGCAAAGTGTGTGCCAGCTAGCACAGCTGGCACAAAATATCTACTAAAAGCAGATGTACAGTGGTCGACCAGCCAAAAATGTCAAATTGACCAAATAAGTGGTTAACCGACCAAACAGAGTGCCGACCGACCAAACATTTGGCCGATGGCAACAAAACAATGGCCGGTGAGATATGGGGATGGCCAACAAGCCATTCCCTGCTCCTCAAAAGCAAAGCACAAGTGTTTGGTGCCAAACCAAACACAAAACAGGCAAGTCGGGAGGTCTTGAGGCAAGGCGCGTGGCCGAGACCTCCGAGAACTCAAGACGAACACGAACATGGATGATCACCGAGTGTTCAAACGGTGACGTCCAAGTCTTGAGGACGGTCAAAAATAGGGTGTCTACAGGGTATAAATAGAAGCACCCCATACATAATAAAAATAGAGAAGATAATACAAACTCCAAAGAGAGGAGAACAGTGAGGTCCGGTCTCAGAGTACCTGCACAATTTTGTCAGACTTCGCCAAGGCATTTAAAGCAGGCCCATCTCTACAAGAAACACTAAACGTGGTCATTGTATAGATTAGATTAAGTAATTAATAAAGGTTTATTTTGAACCAAAAGGGAAAATCCAATGAAATCATATTGTTGATTAAGAGTGGTACGAAATATTGCAGGCAAGGAATACAAACTAATAAAAAATAAGTTGTTTTTCCTAATCAATAACAGTAAGTGATCAATGAAAGTATGTTATTATTGGTTTGGGCATATTATCAAACACATGGTGAGCAAAAGATAAAATCGTAGCAAAACAACAAAACAAAGACAATACATAGGCTAAGCCAAATATTAAATAGAATTTGGGCAATAACAAGCATCAATCTAATATAGAAGCATAGAAATCAAGTAATGACATCTCCATAGAAGACAAAGAAACAGCAAACCAAACAATTACATACCAGATTGTTTGGATTTGCAGCTGGTTTGTGAAAGAAAAATGCATACAGAGTTTAGCCCAATGCAAACTGCAGAAAAAAGGAAGATACAACACTCAAACGAACATTCATTGTAAGAAATTGAACAATTTCTTTGATAAACTATAGAGTATTTTGCAACAAAGAAATTGAACTATTTACACCTCTTAATATCTCACGACTTGAGGAACAAGCTTGGGTGAAAAGCAAACAGCCTAATCTGTAGCGGCACATTGCCTAATCTGTTGTTTAAGCTCATTTAAAGTTCAATCAAACCAGACCCTCCAAAACCAATAAACAAAACCCATCTGGTCAATGATGACTGACGCATTAACAGTTCCCAATTTAGCAAAGCAAATGCACAAAGATCACAATTTTCACATCTTAAATTTATCCCTCTTAAGCACCATCTTCTTAATCTTTAAGAGCACAACAACAACTTAAGAAACTAAATACATACTTTGGCATAGGCCTTATATGCTAGATACACATTTCTATTTCCTTACAATTACCAGACCTTAAACTCAAAGCGCCTGAAACATAGAGGAATGATTTTTTTACCTAAAATATACCAACACAAGAACATGGCATAAACTCGGCTAGTGGCCAACAATCAACCATCTCATTATTATGAAGTCACACAAGGCATCAAGCATATCATCTCACATCAATCATTCTTTTCAATAATGTTAGGTTTTTATTCTTGGCAATCCCGTTTGACAAAACTCCTTTCAGTTGTACTGGTTTTCGTACTTTTATTTTAATGAGGCTATGAGTTTGTTAGATGCGAATCCAACCCGAATCGTGCTTTGCAGAGTAGTTTGTGGTGTTTAATTCTTTCAAGATTGCCACTTCGCTGATTATGATGGGGATCGAGCTGCCCGGTCAGCTCGCGGGGGTCCAAGGTTCAGCGCCCCTTGGCGGGTCCGGGGCAACGCCACGGCGAGGTCGAAGGGCAGCGCCCCCGAAGAAAAATACAAAAATGCATTCAAAGTTGCATGTTCGCTCGAGCGGACATTCCCCTGCTCGAGCGGAGAATGTTGAGTTCCAGAAGTTTGGTGAGTCTGTAAAAATACTGTGATCCGTGTTTTCACACTCGAGCGTACATCCTGGTTTGGAACACGTCATATAGTGTCCCCACTCGAGCATCAATTCCCACGCTCGATCAGACCTCGCGATTTCAGATTGTATAAATTCGCAAGTTGCTCCAAATCTAGGATGACTTCTCCAGATCTTCTTCTTGGGTTCTAGGGTTTATATCTGGGGATATTTTACTAGTTTTCTTTGATGTTTTATTTGAGTATTCAACTCCTGGTTTAAAGAGTACACATCAAATGATTATTTGTTTGTTCTACACAAAAGAGACAGTTGTTCTTTGGTGGATTCTGAAGAATTCGAGCCTGAAGCTTTAGTGGATTCTGGAGTGTCTCATCGTCAAGACAATTCCGAGGTGAAGACGGGGTTGGAAGAGATACATAGGGGTTGGTTCAATACGGGAGTGGATTCGCTAGGTAATTGAGAGTATACCTGTGTAATTCCTTTATGTCTTTTTAGTGGATTGTTTTGTGGCTTTTGCCCGTGGTTTTTTTATCACAATTGGAGGTGTCCAATTGTGGTTTTTTCACGTAAAATCGTTGTGTCGATTTGTCTTGATTGTTTGATTGGGATTGTTATATACTGCTTAAAATTGATACATAATCACAAATTAACATCTAGGGGATTTCTAGATTTTTCAATTGGTATCAGAGCGGGTCGCTCTATTTTTTTTGTTTTACAAATCTGTTAGGGCGAGATCTTGTTTGATTTGTGATAATGGATACAATTCGTGAGGGAAATTCTATGGTTCGACCACCCCTACTTGACGGATCCAATTATTCTTTTTGGAAAGCTCAGATGAGATCGTTTTTAAAATCTATTAATGAAAAAGTTTGGCAATCTGTCATGTATGGGTGGACTGAACCAACTATTACCGTTGATGGAGTAACTTTCCCCAAACCAATTGATAAGTAGGACACAATTGATTACCAAAATAGTAGTTGGAATAGTAAAGCTATCAATTCTCTCTTTTGCGCTGTCACACCTGAAGAGTTTAGTCAAATTTGCAATTGTGAAGTCGCAAAAGAGGCTTGGGATATCTTACAAACTATTCATGAGGGCACTCATTCTGTTAAACGCTCAAAACTTGAAAGGCTCACGTCTAGTTTCAAAAACCTTTCAATGAAAGATAGTGAGACCTTTGATGAATTTTATGCGAAGTTGAATGACATTGTAAATTCCAGCTTCAATTTTGGCGAAAAAATACCAGAATCCAAAGTTGTGGGAAAAATTTTGAGATCCTTGCCCGATCAGTTCCAACCAAAAGTTACGGCTATTGAGGAGGCTCAAGATGTTGACAACCTCAAGCTAGATCACTTGGTTGGAAATCTCCAAACTTATGAGGCACATAGGAATTTCAAAAAGAAACAAAAAGATGCTATTGCTTTCAGTAGTACTCATAGAGTTGGAGAGGATTCTAATGAGGATTGTCAGATAGATTCCAAGATTACGGGTGCTTTTGTTAAACAATTTAAAAAATCTTTTCTGAAAAAGAATCCTAATCTTTTGGAATCTACTCACACTCATAAATCCAAAGGCAAAGATAAACTCAAAATTAATTCTATAGCCAAGAAGGAGAAAGGAAAGATGCAAAAGAACTCTGAAAGAGTCCAATGCTATGAATGCCACAGATCTGGCCACTTTGCTTCAGAATGCCCTACTCGTTTGAAGAAGAAGAAAGCCCTCGCTATCGCTTGGGATGATGAATCAGAATCTGATGAAGATGAAAGTGACAACGAAGATCAAGGCGAAGAGGGACATAAACAATTCCTTGCCTTCATGGCAGCTTTTGAAACTGATGGACGAATAGAGTATCCGAAGAGCTCGATTGAGAATGCCACTGATGATGAATCCTCTGGGAGTGAAGATGAAGAACTTCAGCAAGCATATCAAAAGTTGTATAAAGAATCTCTTAACTTATCCAAATTGAATGACAAATTCACTACAAAACTTAAAGCATGTGAAAGTGAGAATGTCAAATTAAAGAAAGAGATTTCCGAGGCTAGGAATGACGCCCTTAAGATTTCTAATGATCGACAAGCTCTTTGTACAAAACTCTTGACTTGTGAGATAGGGAGGAATGAGCTACAACAAATCTATGCAACATATAAAGAAAAAATTGAAACTCTCGAGATGTCTCAAGTTGCTTTGGAAGAACTAATGATCAAGAAAGAGGAAGAGCTCAAGTGTGCTATGGCTACCATTGGTCTTTGGAACAAAGGATCAAAGACTTTGGAAGATATCATTGGGTCTCAACAAATGTGTTGTGACAAGAGTGGCATTGGCTTTGGTGATAACAAAGAGCAAAAATAGAGTGCATCTACATCTCATGATACAAGAACTCAAGGAAAAGGAGAACAAAAAATTCAACATAAGGATAGACTTCTCAAACTTCCTAGAGTTGGTAAGGTAAAAGAAAAGAAGGTACACCCTGTACACCCTGTTTTTATTTGTCATCATTGTGGTATGTATGGTCATATTCGCCCTTATTGTTATAAGTTGCATGGGAGAGTGTCTCATAGAGATGGAAGAAATTCTAACATCTCATGGGGTAGGAGACACTTCTTTGGTCGTGAGGAGGTTAAGGATCATATTAGACCTCGCTATTTTGATCAGCTTGAGACCAAACATGAACATAGGCTGTGGTTGCCTAGACCTTGGAATATGAAGTTGGTAACCAGGTCGAGACGGGTTCCCATTGAAAGGGAAGGGAACCACAATGTCAAGACACCACCCAAGAACCGTCATTCTCATAACTTTGTTCATACTAAAGCGGTTTAGGTGAGAAAACTTGACTTGTGTTAATTTGTTTATTAGTTTTTGGATTTCTGTATGTTTTTTTTTTCTTTTTGAGTCTTTTAATGTGTGCATGTTTGTTTTCTGTCTTCCTTTGTTTAGAAAAAAAAAATGTGTGCTTGTTCATTTGTTGTCTTGCTTCATTGTTGAAAAAAAAAAACAAAACAAAACAAAAAGATTTTCTTAGTATGGTTTTGCAAGCTTGAATTTTTTGAGATGTTCTTGGTACATATTGGAATTGATGAGAATAACCATTACATGTTAATATGTGTGTGATTTCTGTGGTCATTACTCATTTTGGAGTGTGTGTTCTTTGATTAGTATGTCTCATTCTGTACACACTCTTGGATTAGCAAATTTTGGAGTCTTCCGCCTTAGTAATTATTTTTTCTCTATGGACTTCTGTCATTGATCTTTTGCCTTTCTAGAGGAATTGACCTATACTAGTATATCATAGGTGATGTTGAGTTTCTTAACCATCTTCCATTGTTTTACATCTCCATGGCTTTCCCCTTTGTTCTTTGGAGTCCAGCCATGAGGAAAAGGCTACCTCAGAGTCACCAACCAGGCTATCCTTATTATCTCCATGCTTCTCTGGTTCGGTTTCCATACTCTTGAGCGTGTCAGCCGCCAATGAGTGTGAAAAAAAAAATGTGAAAAAGAAAGAAAAAATGTGCAAAAGAAAGAAAAGAAAAAATGTGAAAAAGAAAGAAAAAAAAAAAAGGGATTCATTGATTGAGGGGGAGCCTCCGCTTTTACTCACCAAATACCCCTTGATTCCTAGTGGTTTGACTTTCCTTAGTTGTGCTTAGATTCTCTTGTCAGAGGTCCAGCTTTTATATCACTACTAGGATTTGAATCTAGTGTTTGTCAAACTCCAAGAGTCACACACACACTTTTTTCATGGGATCTATGCTTTTCACATAATGCATCACTTTCTTTTATGAGGAATTTTCTAGAGGCTATGCACATTGTGTTTTCAAGTAATTGTGCTTCTTAGATACTCTTGTGTGTTTTAAGGTATAAATCTGAAATTCCCTACTTGCTCCACCATATTATTTTTTGTCGTTTTCTTCTTGTTCATTGTTTGGTAAGGGAGATTGGCTATAGTTGTTTTGCATGTTGCTATGCACTTTTTGTTCATTATTTCCTTCTTGCATGCTCCTGATACTTACATCATCATATCATTGCTTGTGTGGTTTATGATCTTGCTTTTGTTGTTTGAGCATCCTTTGTCAATTCGTGACAAAAAAGGGGAGAAAGTTGGTTTTCATGTGTCTTAGGATTTCATGTATTCACATCATGTGTTGGGTGCATATGTCTTAGTTTTCATCTATCCATGCTACATGTTCTTAAAATCTCCAAGTCCCATCTATTCATGTTTTCCATCTCATACTTCAAGATAATCTTGTCATATGTTTATTGCCTTTTCATATACTCTTGTGAGACTAATAGTTGTTTTAGAGATTGTGGCACTAATAGTTGTTTTGCAGATCATGACCTTGAGAAAGAAGTTTGCTTTTGTTGGTTGTAATGGGTTGGGGTGTTTAGGATTTTATTTGTTAGGTGTGTTTTGTCACGGCATTGCCAAATGGGGAGATTGTTAGGTTTTTATTCTTGGCAATCCCGTTTGACAAAACTCCTTTCAGTTGTACTGGTTTTCGTACTTTTATTTTAATGAGGCTATGAGTTTGTTAGATGCGAATCCAACCCGAATCGTGCTTTGCAGAGAAGTTTGTGGTGTTTAATTCTTTCAAGATTGCCACTTCGCTGATTATGATGGGGATCGAGCTGCCCGGTCAGCTCGCGGGGGTCCAAGGTTCAGCGCCCCTTGGCGGGTCCGGGGCAACGCCACGGCGAGGTCGAAGGGCAGCGCCCCCGAAGCAAAATGCAAAAATGCATTCAAAGTTTCCTGTCCGCTCGAGCGGACATTCCCCCGCTCGAGCGAAGAATGTTGAGTTCCAGAAGTTTGGTGAGTCTGCAAAAATACTGTGATCCGTGTTTTCACGCTCGAGCGTACATCCTAATTTGGAACACGTCATATAGTGTCCCCGCTTGAGCGTCAATTCCCACGCTCGAGCGGACCTCGCGATTTCAGATTGTATAAATTCGCAAGTTGCTCCAAATCTAGGATTACTTCTCCAGATCTTCTTCTTGGGTTCTAGGGTTTATATCTGGGGATATTTTGCTAGTTTTCTTTGATGTTTTATTTGAGTATTCAACTCCTAGTTTAAAGAGTATACATCAAATGATTATTTGTTTGTTCTACACAAAAGAGACAGTTGTTTTTCGGTGGATTCTAAAGAATTCGAGCCTAAAGCTTTGGTGGATTCTGGAGTGGCTCATTGTCAAGACAATTCCGAGGTGAAGACGGGGTTGGAAGAGACACATAGGGGTTGGAAGAGACACATAGGAGTTGGTTCAATTCGGACGTGGATTCGCTAGGTATGAGAGTATACCTGTGTAATTCCTTTATGTCTTTTTAGTGGATTGTTTTGTGGCTTTTGCCCATGGTTTTTTTTTATCACAATTGAAGGTGTCCAGTTGTGGTTTTTCCACGTAAAATTGTTGTGTCGATTTGTCTTGATTGTTTGATTGGGATTGTTATATACTGCTTAAAATTGATACATAATCACAAATTAACATCTAGGGGATTTCTAGATTTTTCAAATAATAAATTGCAAATGGTTGCTAATCAGGGTCCATCAAACTCCCATCCAAGCCATCAATGCCATACTTGATAGGAAAATGGCTCTGAGAATTAGTTCTATCAAGTATAATGAGTAGAATGCCCACAAAATTAAGATCCTATCAATCAGTTATTCGACTTGATGGTGTATACTCAAAAAATTAAGATAAACTCACAAATGTAATGAAGAAACAATATTTCTAACTTCTGATGCATTCCTGAGTTAGTCCTAAGAATTCTTGCTACTGCTATTTTCATATTCTTCGAAATATAATTCCTAATCCCTAAACATTTCAATCCCAATTAATTTATGGGTCACAAAAGAATAAAGAATGACACAAAGATGAAGGTGAATATGGTCTCACCAATGAAAATAATGAACTCTTCAAATGTACTGAAGAAAATAAGAGAAAATTATTTCACATCTTAACCATCTGAAACAATATAGGAGAAGAAAACCAAGAACAAAAACACAAAAGAGACAAAATAATAACAATTTACATCATATGAAAAGTAAAGCAATTAAAAAAGAACAATGTTTATCAAGCTGTTACTTTGACGTTGAAAATAAGAAACAAAAAAAAACTTCCCTGTAACTAACAGAGTTTCCAAAAAAGCAAGTTAAGCGGGAAGAGCCATTTCCTTTATTCAAATAACTACCCAATGAAAACTTGACATATACATGCTTCACCAAATTCTCCTACACTCCAATTCAACATACTTTTGCTGTATTCCTAAATCTTAAAATTTATAATTAATCAAAATTTTAAAACAGAATTAATATATTAAAATTAAAATCAAAGTATAAAGAATAAATCATTTACGAACACATCCATAAATACATAGACATCAAGCATGGGGACAAAGGCTTGGATTTTTCGAAGAAGTGAATGAACCTTACTGGGGATTTGACTGACTGAATCTGCAGCAACCTTACCATCTTCAACCAATTTGGTCTCTGAACTACTCGTCTTAGTATGCCCTCGGCTCTTGAAATTTTGTTAATTTGGTCCCAGTTTCATTTTGTTAATTGGCATGAAATTCTGTTTGAAAAAGCTTTGATTGATGGGGATTTATCTATGTTTTGCAGGCGGTCTATCTGCCATATTAATTTGTCAAAATAAGGCCCTACACTACACAAGGTATTGGAATCTACCAGTAGAATGAATGTTTTACATTTTTTCTAATTAAATCCACTTGAGGAAGTGAAATATCTTATGGTAGATGTGGTATTACTTCCAGCTATGTAATTAAATAATCCTTTCTTCAATGAACCACATCATGGAATAATACAAAATTTGTTTTCACTTATCTGTTTTGAACATAAAAATCATTGTGTTATATGCAAATGTACCATAGCATCAGATCTGTGGCATATGCAAAGCAAAAGGATTGTCAATCCATCTGGCTCTAAAGAGCTAGAATAAGATTTGTGATGGGTTATGGAGAGGGGGAAAAAAAAAAGAGTAAGGGAAAAGAAGAGGAAGATGAAGCGATGGGCACCAGCAGGTATCATTTAATTGGCCCCATAAAAAATGAATTAATGCTGTGACAAACAATTTTTGTGTCAATTATAGCTTTCAAATGTAGTTTATTTAGGGGAGTTAATTGCTTCTTTAGTTTTTTTTTTTATAGAATCTACAAAAGCTGATGCATTTGGTAATAGTTAAGAAATTTATCTTTTTATTAGTAGAAAAGTGTATTTTTTTTAGCTCAAGATAAATATATTTTTGTTTTTTAATATATTTCACTTAAAAATAGTTATTTTTAGCTCATGCCAAAAAGGTAAAGTAGTCTTTTTACCTTCAATTCCATGAGATGTAATTCACAATCGCAGCATCTATGCATGTGAATGCTGATCTCACCCTTTGATGGATTCATAGGCCCCTGAAACCTCTCATGTCACTTTTTCCCAGTCAAACATGACTTTTATCCAATTTGCGGTTCAACCCGGCAAACATACATGGAACACAACCACTCAGGTGTGAAATCCACACTTTTGGGTATATATATATATATATATATATCCCACTTTATGTGTAGTTTCTGCGAAGATTCGTTTATTTTTGGGTTGACTGACTTAACTCTTATGGTCTTGATGGAGAGGAAATCTTGAAGACACAGTTCGTTTATTTTTGGGTTGACTGACTTAACTCTTATGGTCTTGATGGAGAGGAAATCTTGAAGACACAGTTAGAATAAGATTTAAAATACAAGGATTAGGAATGAATGATTTGGTTATTCGTTGGAAAACAATTCACGAATTAACTAAATTTCTTAAAACAAAAACAATATCAAACCATAATAAAATCGTTGAAATTTTTGAACCAAGACCATTTCACACGGTAATACAACCTCGTCTAATGAATTGGAGCGATTTAAAAGTCCCTCGACAATGGTTAATCCATGACCTAGTGGGACAAGGAGAATCTTCTAAAACAAAAAATCCTGCACAATTACAAATGCAAACATCAGAAAAAAAATTATATATTGAAATACAATTTCAAAAATTAAAAGATCAACTTCTGTATTTGAAAATGATTTTCCTAATAACAAAACATTTTCAAAAATAAGCATTGGAGAATCGAGTAATAATTCTAATCAAGAATCTATTGCTTTAACAAATGTTCAGATTCTTATTTTTTTAAGAACAAGAAGACAATCTGAACATATTAAGTCTGCATATATGTCTCATTTTCAAACAAAAAATTATGATATTATTTTTTCTCCTAGCCAAGGAAAAATAAGATATACATATGTATTGGGAATATTTAATTTTGCAGGTTATAAACCCTATAGCTTCAGTGTTCTCATAGATACAGGAGCTATAGTCAGCTCATGTAAATGGAATGCCATACCAAAAGAAAAATGGACATTAATGAAACATCCAATTTTGGTTACTGGAATTGATGGCAACCATACTTTCATACAATTCAAGGCTAAAAATATAGCTATTTGGTTAAATGATAGCAAGTTCATTATACCAAAAATTCTATGTTTTCCTTATATGCATAGAGATTTCCTTCTTGAAAACAATTTTATATATAAATACCTTCCAATGCAAATACAGGAAAAAGCTATTTCATTAAGCATAAACAATGTCTTAATTCATATTCCCTTGTTACAACAACATAAATATATTTGTGATAAAGTGTTTGCGCCCGTTCCGCGTGGTGATTTAACTCCCATCACCAAAACCATTAATGAATCACATTGGATTTATAAAATTCTGGAAGAAAATTTTAGTGAAAATCCATTAAAACTATGGCAACGTAGTTCGCGTTATTGTAGTTTGAAATTAAAAAACCCTAATGTTATCATTAGAGTGAGACCAATGATCTATTCTAGACAAGATATAGATGAATTTGATATTCAACTCTAGGAACTTTTTGACAAAAAGTTAATCGAAGAAACTAGAAGCCCTCACTCTAGTCCAGCTTTTATGGTAAGAAACCATACTGAAATTAAAAGAGGAAAAGCCCGAATGGTAGTCAACTATAAACGGCTAAATGAAAATTTAGAATTTGATGATATTTTATTCTAAGAAAAGATGTTTTGATTAACTTAACCAAAGGATCAAAAATCTTTAGCAAATTTGATTGTAAGAGTGGATTTTGGCAAATTCAATTGACTGAAGAGTCAAAAAAAAATTGACAACTTTCAGTACACCTAGAGGACATTACCACTGGAATGTTATGCCTTTTAGGTTAAAATATAGCGCCACAGGTATTTCAACGGTAGATGGATACAATTTTTAAAGATCTTAAAAATTGTTGTGCAATTTACATTGATGATTTACTTATCTTCTCTAAAACAAAGGAGGAGCATAAGAAATATTTAAAATTACTTTGTGAAAAATTCCAAAAATATGGAATTATTTTGTCTCCAAAAAAGATTAAACTAGAAAAATAATCAATTGAATTTTTGGGAATAATTTTAGACCAAAAAAGTTTAAAATTACAAGAACATATTTTGTCCAAAATACTAGATTTTCCTGATACTCTTAAAAATATAACACAATTACAAAGTTTATTAGATATTTTAAATTATGGACAAAATTTTATCTAAAATCTTTCAAAAATAGAAATTCCTTGGTTAACCAAATTAAGGAAAAATGTTATTTTTGAATGGATAACAAAAGATGTTGCTTTAATTAAACAAATTAAAGAAAATGTTAAAATTTTACCAGATGTTTAACTTCCTAAAACAGGTAATAAATTAATTTTAGAAACAGATGTCTTAGAAGCATGTTGGGAATGTGTTCTTAAAGCAATACTAAGTAATTTATGGCGTGATAAAGAGATACCTTTATCAAAAAATGGAATAAGACAAAGAAAAAATCCAAGACCCATAAAATTACAAAAAGAAGAATTAATTTGTAGATATAATTCTGGAACATTTAAACCAAATGAACAGAAATATATTATTTTTGAAAAAGAATTACTTGCAATAAAATTGGCAATAAAAAGTTTTTATATTTATTTAGCCCCAGAAAATTTTATTGTACGCACTGATAATAAAACAGTAAGAGATTTCTTGATCAATAAAAAACCTATTGAGCAAGGAAGACGATTAGCCCGATATAATAAAATTTCGGAATGTGCTTTTGAGGTAGAACATTTTAAAGGTACTAACAATTTTCTTGTAGATTTTCTTAGTAGAAATTGTTTCAAAAAATTAAATTACTGAACAAGTAATTTTAATTTTTGCAGAAGACCTCTAGACCAAAAGGAAACAATAGACAAGGGTAAACAACCCGCTCAAGGAGATTGGGTGACAATTGCCAAAAATGCAATCCCCAGACAAGAAAGGATTTATGTTGTATTCGCAGGAAAACAACCTGGAATCTACACAGACTATAATGAATGCAATAAGCAAGTTAGCGGTTTTTCATGAGCCAATCATAAATCATTTGATAGCATGATCAAAGCTAAAAAAGCTTTTTACAATACACCAGCTATGCCTGTTTATCAAAAGAATTTTTGTCAAATGAGAACTAACCCAGTTCCAACTAATATTCAGACATTTAGACCAGATGAATCTGAAAGAAAAGATTTTTTCAACCCTGGTATATCTAGAGAAATTTATACAGAACTCAATGGAGTTTGGAAATGAAATTTTAAATCTAAAATAATACCCAGTTTAATAATTTGATAAGTGCTAATTTTAATAAGTTTTAGTTTGCCTAGCATACCCATTTCAAAAAATTAACTATTAACATGAGTGTGTCCTCATACTTTTTTATATACTTCACGTTGCTCTGGTAATCATACGACGTGTGATTTCATTTCACAAAATCAAGATACTTAACATGACAATACATTTGTATGAAACTCTTCATGAGAAATGCCTTATTCCCCATTTTATCACCCTCAATTGCACCTTTAACGAGATGACAAATAATAATAACCAATCAATTTTCTTTAAAGTGTGGGACATCTTCACAGGGAAGTGAACCACGTCATTAGGGGTGCAAAATTAGAAGATGTCGCACCACTCAACTTCTAATCTTGTCAGACACAATGAAACCATAGATAGTTACTAAAATCAAGACTTCTATTCCAGGCATACGCAACAAAACCTTAAATAATTGAGAGAAAAATCAAATCTTGGAATATAATTGAATGTTGTAATGTGGGGAGATTTTTTCTCCATTACTGACCAAGTTGATAGTCTTAATTCTTGATACAGACAATCCACCAGTTGTCATGACATTTGAGTTAGTTCATAAAATAATCTCTGTTGGATTGGTAAACCTTAGTCCGCGTTACAGATGAAGAACTAGTGATGTTAGGCATGCTCAATTATTATGTATAGTGAATAAAAAATGTAAGTAAATTTATATTTTCTTAAGCTATACTTCATATTATAAAGACTCCATTGCTTCTGTTCTCATGATATTCTCATCTACTGACATAGTAATTGTTAGTAATGGGCGCCCATGTGGCATGACCATTTAAATTTAACATTTGATCCTTATCCAAATAGGTTTTGATTTTGAAATCAAACCTATTTAGGATAACCACTCTTGAAACAGACGTTATCAGTTTGAACTGATATAGATAGATATAATATATATTAGATATTATCTGTATCTTAACTGATATGGATAGATATTATAATATATTAAATATCTGATATGGTTATGGGTAATCTGAGAAAAAAAGGAAAAACAACGTAGTCTGTTTTTCTACCCACATTCTAACTCTCTTCCAAAAAACACAACGATCAAGTCTTTGACACTGTGGTTAGTGTGGGTGATATTCAATCTGTGATATCACTCCACTGCTGGGTTGGTTCATCAAGAAGTTTCCTGGAAGCACGTGATTTATCCAAGAAGGTTCTATCATCAAGAAGGTATGATCTGATCATTTTAATCCGCTGCATATTCTGTGTTTTTTTTAGTTTACATTGGTATCAGAGCCATTTTAATGGATATTTTCGTGTTTTCCTCATGTGTATACTTTTATATGTATATGTATATATTATACACATGAATATTTGTAGAAAAATTTTTTTTTTCAGATTAGGAGCATAAAAATATTTTTTTTTATGTTCTTTAATGTCTTTTTTCATATCATAAATAGTTTTATTTTGAAAAAAGGAGTCCGGCAGTACAAAAATCGGACCAGGAAACACCCTAGAAGGCGGCGCGTGGCCTGCACGCGCCACCTAACGCCGTGGGCCGTTTCCACGCGCCTCCACGCGCAGCCACGCGCCTCCACGCGCCAGCTGCTCACCCGACGCGCTTGCACGCGCTCTCACGCGCGCGTCAGCGGCGCAGTCACGCGCGCGCCCTCCGCGCCACGCACGCGCGCCGTGCGCTGAGCCGCGAGCCGAGCCGCGAGCCGAGCCGCGCGCTGAGCCGCTAGCCGAGCCGCGTGCTGAGCCGCGCCGTTTTCCTCGGCTGGCTTGGCTGCTGGCGATTAGGCACTGTTTGTTTTGTTTTTAATTCTAAACTGCGTTAAATGATCATAATTAATTCATTACATATTTGTTTTATGCGTGGCTTATACTGTTAGACTCAGAATTAATTTTTCTACATTCTGTAAAATTTTGAAAATTTTCAGAAAATATAAATTATTTTTCCTGTGTTAATAATTCATTTTTTATGCTTTAAAATGATTCTGGTATTGCATAAATAATTTTCTGGGGCTGAAATATTTATTGTAGACTTCTGAAAGGTTTTATTATTTACTGGTAATATTGTCTCATTTTATCAGTTTCTGGATTTTTTATTTCTAATTTTATGTGTATTTATTAGTCATTTAAAATTCCAGAATATTTCAGAAAAATTTCAGAATATTTCAGAACAATGTACATTTTAATTATGGCATAATCTGAATATTGTTTCTGTTTACTAGTTTCTGGATTTTTTATTTCTAATTTTATGTGTGTTTAATTAGTTATTTAAAATTCCAGAAAATTTCAGAAAATTCCAGAAAATTTCAAAAAAATGATGTACACTTTAATTATGGCATAATCTGCATATTAAATACAATTTTTTTTGGTTTTTTAATATGTTGCAATTAAAGCATGATTATTTATTTATTTATTTATTTGAATTCCATCATTAAATAAATATAGCATGAGTTGTTTGCAAATTTATATTGAGAAGCTATTGTATGGAATTTATCATGCTTTGTATATGCCATAGATAGTGGGAGATTGTTTGATTATTTTTTGCGCATGGAATGAAATTAAATTTTGATAATTATCACTAGAGGCGCAAGAGATGATTACGAGCATAGCAAATTTTCGATCTTGAGACATGTGTAAAATTATCATTATTTAATTTAGATTCTTTTTGCTGCAAAATATTTTGTTTTGTGTTGCTATCATTAATATCCCCTGCGCATTTTATTTACTCTGTATGTAGAAATGGCTGCTAAGTCAGTGGTGGCAGACTTAACTAAGGGAGAGAAATTGGATGGCGACAATTATGACATATGGCGCCGTAAGATCCAATACCTCCTCAATGAGCAAGAGGTGTTGACCACACTTGAACAAGTGATGGTTGAGCCAGAGCAGGGCAATACAGCTCAACATCGTCGTGATCTTGAAGCCTTTCAGACTTGGCGTAACAAAGATCGGTGTGCGCGCTTTACTATGTTAAGCAGCATGCACAACGACTTGATTAGTGAGTTTGAGCATTGCCCGACTGCATTTGAGATGTGGGAAGCTCTCAAGCAAAAGTTTGGTATTACCTCTTTGGCAAAGCTACGTGGGCTGACTATGAAGTTTGACTCATATCAGAAAAGGGCGCATCACTCGATGAAGCAGCATTTGAGAGTCATGTCAGCCATGATACGTGAGCTTGCGGCTGCTGGGCATAATTTGACTCAAGAGCAGCAAGTACAGGCTGTGATACGCTCTCTGCCAAATTCTTGGGAGCAGATGAAGAAGAACATGATGCATAATGAGAGTGTGAAAACATTCGAAGACATATCGCGTCATTTGGAGCTAGAGGCTGAGCGCCTTGAGGCGGCTAAGTCTGATGGTTCTGCTATGGTGGTTGAGTCAAGCTCACGTAGGACTTCTCAGTTCAAACGTGGAAAAGCAAAAGGTGCCCCCAAGAAGCAAGCAGCGGCTGCGCTTAAGCCCAATGGCGCTAGAAATTTCAAGCGTAGGGGCAAGAGAGGTGGTAAGAAGGCAAAGGCTAAATTGACATGCTTTAACTGTAACAAAGAAGGACACTTCGCTCGGGATTGCCCTGAGCAGAAGAAGGTACTCCCTTACTTAATTTCTCGCATTCAATGCTTTGTGTCTAGTCAAGCATTAATTGCTCATTCTCCTCATTTTTGGGTTGTAGACTCCGGAGCAACAGACCACATCGCGAGGGACAGAGTAGGGTTCGTTGAGTATCGTCGAGTACCTGCTGGGAGCAGAAAAGTTTACATGGGGAACGAGTCCAGTGTGGAGGTGCTTGGCATTGGCACATTCAAGCTGGAAATGCGACGAGGGCGCACCTTGTATCTTCATGATGTTCTTTATGCTCCGGATATTCGGCGAAACTTAGTTTCAGTTATTAGCATGATGAGCCTTGGTTTTAGCTTTTGTTTTGAGAATAATGGTGTTAGCATTTATTTGGGAACAATTTTTTATGGTTTTGGTTATCTTTCAGATGGTTTTTTAGTTTTGGATGTGGATGATTCTAGTATCAATAAAAATGCCAATGGCTCTATTTCTAATATTGCATCTTTTTGTGATAATGATTCTATGAGATGGCATGCTAGATTAGGCCACATAGGGCAAGACAGGATGACTAGATTGGCTAGAGAAGGTCTTTTAGGCCCACTCGCTAGAGTCACTTTGCCTACTTGTGAGCACTGTCTTGCTGGAAAGGCAACAAGAAAACCATTTGGGAAAGCCATAAGGGCATCTATCCCATTGCAACTTATTCATTCTGATATATGTGGACCAATGAATGTGAGGGCAAGGCATGGAGCCCCTTATTTCATCACATTTATAGATGATTGCACACGTTTTGGTCATGTCTATCTGATTTCTCACAAGTCAGAAGCATTGGATTGCTTTAGACGGTATGTTAATGAGGTTGAGAATCAATTAGACAAGAGCATTAAAGCTCTAAGGACTGACCGAGGACGTGAGTATCTATCTGAGCAATTTAAAGTGCTCTGTGAGGAAAAAGGAGTTATCAGGCAATTGACAATTCCTAGGACTCCGCAACAAAATGGTGTAGCGGAGAGAAGGAATCGCACATTGCTTGACATGGTTAGATCAATGATGGCGCAAGCTAATCTTCCAATTTCTTATTGGGGAGATGCTTTGTTGACTGCTGCCTACGTCCTTAACCGTGTGCCCTCCAAATCAGTTCCTTCCACCCCATATGAGATGTGGACTGGCAAAAAGCCTGATTTGGGCAATTTGCGGCCTTGGGGTTCGGCAGCTTACATACACAACGCTTCTCATAAGTTTGGGAAGTTGGGCCCTAGAGGAAAGAAGTGTATCTTCATTCGCTATAGTGAGCATTCTAAGGGCTATGTGTTTGTTGGGGAGCATCCGGATGGAAGTGTGACTGAAATTGAGTCGCGAGATGTGGATTTCCTAGAGGAGGATTTCCCTAGCAGAGGAGAGGTAACTAGAGAAGTGGAATTCTACGAGATGGAGGATCTACTTGAAGGCGCACCTAGTAGCTTAGTAGAGAATGAGGAAATAATTCCTCAAGCTCCTAGGGACAGTGGGAGCGATCTACCTACCCATGGATTAGATCCAATGGATGAGGATTCTCAACTACGTAGAAGCAAACGTGGAGATATACCCCGTCGTCGTTTTGAGATTGAAGGGGAAGCATTCATGATTGCTCCGAGTGATGAGATGGAGCCTAAGAATCTCAAAGAGGCTCTCTCATCCCCTGCTAGTAAAGAATGGAGTACTGCAATGGAAGAAGAAATAGAGTCTATGAAGAAAAATCATGTCTGGGACTTGGTTGATTTGCCGCTAGGGCGCAAGACTATTGGGAACAAATGGGTTCTCAAAATCAAGCGCAAGGCGGATGGTTCCATAGAAAGGTATAAGGCTCGCCTAGTGGCGAAAGGTTACACCCAACGAGAGGGTGTGGACTATGAGGAAACTTTTTCACCAGTTGTAAGGTTTGCCTCTATTCGCCTAATCCTGGCCATAGTAGCTCAGTTGGACTTAGAGCTATATCAGATGGACGTTAAAACTGCATTTCTCAATGGAGAATTGGATGAAGAGATCTATATGGATCAACCAGAAGGCTTTGTGGCAGTAGGTCAGGAGCGCAAAGTTTGCAAGCTTCAACGATCTATTTATGGCTTAAAGCAATCATCCAGACAGTGGAATCTGAGATTTCATCGAGCCATTGTTTCAAATGGGTTTACGATGATTGATGAAGATCACTGTGTGTACGTTAAGCGGTCCAAGGACATTTTTCTGATATTGTCATTATATGTAGATGACATATTATTGGCTGGAAATGACAAGGAGATGATTGTCGCCACTAAAATGTGGTTGTTCTCTACATTTGAAATGAAGGACATGGGTGAGGCGAGTTATGTGCTCGGTGTTAAGATCCTTAGGGATCGCTCTAGGAGACTTCTTGGTTTGTCTCAAGAGACTTACATTAAGACTATTCTAGAGCGGTTCCAGATGCAGAGCTGCAAACCCATTGACACTCCTGTTGCAAAAGGCGAGAGCCTAAGCCTTGATATGGGTCCTAAGACTCAAGAAGAAAATGAAAAGATGGCCCGTGTTCCCTATGCAAATGCTGTTGGAAGCTTGATGTATGCTATGATGTGTACACGTCCTGACATTTGTTATGCAGTCGGATTGGTGAGTCGTTACCAATCCAACCCAGGACCAGCTCATTGGAAAGCAGTTAAGAGGATATTACGATATCTTAGAGGAACTGCAGATTACACACTTTGCTACCAGAGTTCAGATCTACATCTAGTTGGCTATTGTGATGCTGACTGGGGAGGAGACCTAGATGAGCGTAAGTCTACTTCAGGATATGCTTTCATGCTTAGCGATGGTGCTATTTCTTGGAGCAGTAAGAAGCAATCCTGCATCGCCTTATCGACCATGGAGGCTGAGTTTGTGGCTTGTTCATCTGCCGTTCAGGAAGCCGTGTGGTTGAGGAGATTCCTTCAGCATTTGGATGTTGTCACACACACTTCAGATCCTGTGACTATCCATTGTGACAGCATGGCTGCACTCGCTTACGCTAAGGATCCTAAATACCATGGCAGAACCAAACACATTGATGTGAGGTTTAATTTTATCAGAGATATTTTGGCGCAGAAAGAAGTGATCCTGGAGCACATCCCTACAAGTCGCATGGTTGCGGACCCTTTGACTAAGCCCATTGCTAGAGATGCTTATCTTACTCATGTTAGGGCTTTAGGACTACGTAGGTGGTGATTTTTTATGTGTATTCAGTTGAACTCTTTTTTTGGGGATATTAATGCCATTAGTATTCATACTTGTTTCTATCACACATTTATGTTTACTACTTTTAGTAATGGTTTGTGAATTAGCATACACAAAACAATTAAATTGATGTTAGCAGGCAAGATTGGCTCACTCACACGAGCAATCGCCCTTAGCGCTGGGTAGCGAGTAAGGATGAGACTAGAAGCTAAAATTATCCACTAGCTATGTCGCCTTGGTTGGAGCCAAGATGAGGTCTTGTTAGAGACCGGCCATGGATATGAGAGTACCCACTTTTCCATGATATGTCTGTTATGGATAGCCAGATGCGAGATCTCATTTGATGCCTGAGAGGCGAGCAAATAGAGAATTCGAGTTAGACGCTAGGAAGCGACTCGTGCGCTTAAGAGCGACTAGACTAAGATCTGTATGGTGTGTGAGTTTAACATCACTCTTTAGAAGAGTAACTCCACTATAACATGCATTCATACTGCATGTGCTTATCGACCCGTTAGCGAGGTGAAAGAATGGATCCCTGCTTCTTCACCGTGTGAGTCCTAAAAGTCATTTTTTCCTAAATGACTTCACTTTGTGCCTTTTTGTGACCTTTGACTATGTCATAAGATGAGGAGTTGATGTTCAGCTACTTTGGTATGTTGCCTGCGGTCATGTATGATTCGGCTTTAAGGGACATTACTGGGAAAGCGGTCAATTTCAAATTGAATGATATGAGGGTGAAGGGAAGATCATCTAGTTCTACATCTCTGCTCTATATTCACTGTCGACAACTCACATCGCTCTTTATAGGATGCTGATTGGGTGTGAATATAATGCGGGACCTAGGAGAGTCAAACATGCTCTTTGAGGGATTAGAGATGTTTTTGGACTGATGTAGCTAGATGGGTCTGGGTACATGAGACACTATTTCTGTTCTTTTTGGGTTGATGTCTCTATGCTGACTCATGTTGAGTTTCTAGTATAGAGCTCCCACTTGCAGGTGTTCTCAGCGGTCGCACGGTGCATTGGCTAGTATGAGATTGTTCGTTTTTGGGGAGATTGAGATAGAGATGTGGCAGTGTCATGCCAACTCATGTGCGAGTGGGAGATGTTAGTAATGGGCGCCCATGTGGCATGACCATTTAAATTTAACATTTGATCCTTATCCAAATAGGTTTTGATTTTGAAATCAAACCTATTTAGGATAACCACTCTTGAAACAGACGTTATCAGTTTGAACTGATATAGATAGATATAATATATATTAGATATTATCTGTATCTTAACTGATATGGATAGATATTATAATATATTAAATATCTGATATGGTTATGGGTAATCTGAGAAAAAAAGGAAAAACAACGTAGTCTGTTTTTCTACCCACATTCTGACTCTCTTCCAAAAAACACAACGATCAAGTCTTTGACACTGTGGTTAGTGTGGGTGATATTCAATCTGTGATATCACTCCACTGCTGGGTTGGTTCATCAAGAAGTTTCCTGGAAGCACGTGATTTATCCAAGAAGGTTCTATCATCAAGAATCATGTGCGAGTGAGAGATGTTAGTAATGGGCGCCCATGTGGCATGAGTAATTCATTCTCTTCACTCCGACATTTTCATTCTATTCTCCGTCATATAGGCCTACAAAGATTGTAAACATGTCGGCTTTAGAATGTGAGAATACAACTGCAAATGTTGCTTTGAATCGGAGGATTTGTGCCGTCGCTTTTTGCTTTTTGAGATACAACAGGGGACCAACAACTTTGATGATGCTTTGGTCACTCTCATTAGCTACTTTGGTGATTATGAGGAGATGGTACTTGTCTACAAATATATGGTCAATGGAACACTCGGCCGAGCAACTCTACACGAATAGTGAAAGAGGAAATTGTAATTGTTAGGTTTTATTTCTTGGCAATCCCGTTTGACAAAACTCCTTTGAGTTGTATTTTTTTTCGCAATTTTTTATTTCAGTAAGACTATGAGTGTTTAGATGCGAATCCAACCCGAATTGTGCTTTTCAGAGAAGTTTGTGATGATAAAGCGTTCAAGATTGCCACTTCGCTGATTATGACGGGGATCGAGCTGCCCGGTCAGCTCGCGGGGGTCCAGGGGGCAGCGCCCCTTGGCTGGTCCGGGGCAGCGCCACGGCGGGGTTGAGGGGCAGTGCCCCCGAAGCAAAATGCAAAAATGCATTAAAAGTTGCCTGTCCGATCATGTTATATTTTTCCAGTTTTTCCAGTTTTGGCCTTCCCGCTCGAGCGGGGAAAGGGACGCTCGAGCGGGGATTGGAAGCTCTCAGCATCTCTGCAGTCGCCTGCAAAAGTACTGGATAGTGTGATTTGCCGCTCGAGCGGCCAAACTGACGCTCGAGCGTGGAGCCTGTATGAAATCACAGAATTTGAAGTCTCCGCTCGAGCGGGGAAAAGGGCGCTCGAGCGGACCGCGCGATCCCAGATTTCCAGATTTGATTAATGAGTTGGTTTTCTTCTGAAATTAGGATTGCTTTGGTTTTCTATAAATAATTGGTTTTCTCCCAACACTAGGGAAACTTCTCCAGATCTTATTTTTTGGATCTTAAGGTTTATATCTGGAGAGATTTTGCTAGTTTACTTTGATGTTTTTTGAGTTTTCAACTCATGATTTAAAGAGAGTACATCAAAGGTTTGTTTGTTATACACAAAAGAGAGAGTTGTTCTTCAGTTGTGAATTCTGAAGAGTTCGAGCCTGAAGCTTTGGTGGAATCCGGAGTGGCTCATCAGAAAGACAATTTCGTGGTGAAGATGGGGTTAGAAGAGGCACATAAAGGTTGGTTCAATTAGGCGTTGTGGATTCGCTAGGTAATTGAGAGTATACCTGTGTAATTCCTTTAATTCTTCTTAGTGGATTGTCTTGTGGCTGTTGCCCGTGGTTTTTTGATCACAGTTGGAGGTGTCCAATTGTGGTTTTTTCTACGTTAAATCGTTGTGTCTCTTTGTCTTGATTGTTTGATTGTTTGATTGGGATTGTTATATTCTGCTTAAAATTGATACATAATCACAAATCAACATCTAGGGGATTACTAGATTTTTCAGTAATGATTTTTCTCTCCTCGCTTGGGAGCAGAGGCTAAACATTTGTATTGGTACTGCTCATGGATTGGACTACCTTCATACAAATACGAAGCAAAGTGTCGTACACAGGGATAGGGATGTGAAGACCACAAACATTCTATTGGATGAGAATTTGATTGTTAAGATTTCAGATTTCAGGTTGTCCAAAATTAGTACTACAAACCACACCCACATTAGTACTAATATTAAAGGCAAGATCGGTTATTTGGATCTAGAGTATTTCTTGACTCATAAACTAATTAAAAAATCAGATGTGTATGCCTTTGGCGTGGTGTTGTTTGAGGTGCTATGTGAAAAGCCACCAGTAGATACTGGAGTTGAGGAGGAGCAATGTAGTTTAATCTTATGGATTAAAAACTGTGTAAAAAACAAAATACTTGATCATATCAGGATATATAGAGTTAATGGTCGCGGTATAATGTTATTAGGAATATCAAGTAACATGTATCAAAATCAAATATTGTGATTGTAAATTTTTCAAGAACACTAGTAATCTCTTTTTCAAAACTTAGTGATACGTGCTCTTGGATTATTTTAATCAATGTTGTGACATGTAAAAATATGTTTTGCTTAGTGTATGAATAAAGAAAAATTAATGTCAATAAAGAAAAAATTAGCCCTTTTGAGGTTTGTAGAAAGTTTAACATTCATCTTTTTGACGAAAATTATAAATGCATCAATGTCTTGAGTGGTCCAAATGTACATTTGTTTTAATCACAATGTGAAGACAAACGACATACAATTTGATGATAAATGGGTGGCTTAGGTTTCAGATTTTGAATTGTCAAAAAAATCCGAATAACATGTCTAATGCCCACATCTGTACCATGGTGTAGGACAATATACGGTATTTGAATCCAGATTATTATGACGTCAAAAGTTGATAGAGAAATTTCAGATGTACTCGTTTGGAGTGGCGTTTTTTTGTTTTTGTTTTTGATGGGATGGCTTGTTTGAAATGTTGTGTGCTAGGCCTCTACTAAATAAGATGCTAGATAAAGATGGAAATGATGTGGGGGGGGGGGGGGGGGGGGGGGGAATTATTGGATAGGTACACCGTCATGTGTTCTTTGTAATTCATAAGATAATTTTTTACTACACAGGGATCAAGTTAGCTTAGCTGCGTGGGCTCGACCATGTCATCAGACGGGTTCATCGTTTGATCAGATCGTTGATTCATTTTTTAATGGTAAGATTGCTCTTAACTGTTTGAAGAAATTTTGGGAGATTGCACTAAGTTGCTCGTTTGCGTGATGTGATGTGAACCCCTGAATTTGCGTTGGAGTTACACGAGAGTGCGGAGGAGGGAATCCAACCTGATGGGTCTCACAAAAAATTTGAGGACGAAAATGCCCTTTTGTTCAACGATGGAATTGAGATGATTGAGAATAGTGGTGGACAGGTGTCAAACAGTGGGATGACAATGACAAACAATAGTGGCACGAGAAGCGTTTAGACGGTGTTTGGCATATAGCTAGAAAAGGTTACAATATTTTATTAGGATTGGCTTCTCTCTAGTTACGAGAGAAGTTCGGCATTGCTGGGCTTTAATCTGGCCTCATATTGGTAATTTAAATTATTCAATATATAAAATTTATTGAAAATATTATTTGTGTAAAAAATTATATTGATTAGATATCGATAATTACTTGATCAGATCGTATTTTCAAAATAATTTTAAAATATAATTTGTGAAGTAAATTGCGATAAAAATACGATCTGATCAAGTGGTTATCAATATCCAATTAACATAATTTTTTGTAAGAACGTACTTAATGGGTTTTACACATTGAAAATTTTGAATTTTCAACTTGAGTCTGGGTTAGAACTCACTAATACCGAACTCTCCTCTTCAGTAATTAGAGAGGGGCCAGGTCTATTTTATTATTATTATTAATTGATTATGTCACATGCATATGGGTGATGACTTATGCCTAGTTTGGGGATAAATTTTTTTGACTAAAATAATTAAAAAGTTATAATGTCACATTATATATTAATTAATCATTTTTTTCTTATAATTATCTATTTAATTAAAAAAAATTATCTCAAGTACATCAATTTTTTTCATCTCATGTTAAAGGCACGTTGAGTTTTTTAGACCTAGAATATTTCTTGCTAACCAAAAAGTCGGATGTATATGCCTTTCACGTGGTGTTGTTGGAGGTGTTATGTGCAAGGCCACTGATGGAAACAGGAGTTGAGGAGGAGCAATGCAGTCTAGCCTTATGGGCTAAAAACTCTGAAAAATGAAACACTTGATCAGATTATTGATCCCTTTTTAAGAGGGAAAATATTGTCCTATTGTATGAAAAAATTTGCAAAAATTGCTAACAAGTGTTTGCATACTCAACCAAAAGAAAGGCCTATGATGGCTGAAGTGGTCGAGAGTCTCGAGCACGTGTTCGCATTACACAGCAATGTACGTTGGTAAAAGGAAACCACCAAGGCGATTTTATCTGTAGCAAGTGTAGTAGTTAAAGATTTTGATCTTAGACAAAGGTCGAGGAAGGATCATGGTTCCAAGAATGGACAGTCATGGCGGTCTTGGAGGGATCATGTCTAAATCGCGACATCAGGATATGTAACGTTAATGGTCACGATGTAATGTTACTAAGAATATCGAGTGATATGTATCAAAATCAAATAATGTAATTGTGAATTTTTTAAAAATATTACTAACCTCTTTTATAAAACTCAATGAGACATGTTTTTGGATTATTTGTCAATGTTATGACATGTAAAAATATGTTTTGCCTATTGAATGAATAAACCTTTGAGGTTTGTAGAAGTTCAACCTTCATCTTTTTGAGGAAAATTATAAATGCATCAATATCTTGGGTGGTCCAAATGTACATTTTTTTTAATTGCAATGTGTAGACAAACAACATAGTATTGGATGATAAATGGGTGGCTAAGTTTCAGATTTCGGATTATGAAAACTAAATCTGAATATGTCCAATGCCCACATCCGCAGCATGGTGAAGGGTAGTATGGGATATTTGGATTCAGAATATTATGACTTCAAAAGTTGACAGAGAAATTTGATGGGTACTTCTTTGGAGTGGTGTTTTTTATTTTTTATTTTATTTTTTTAATTTTTTGATGGAATGGTTTGGAGCAGTGTGTTGTTTGAAATGGTGTGTGCTAAGCCTCCACTAAATAAGATGCTAGACGATGATGAAAAAAAAATATTATTGAAAGAATTCGTGGTCACATAATTTTCTTAATTTATATGATAATTTCTGATCCGACAGAAATCAAGTTAACTTGGCTGTGTGGGCTGGACTGTGTCATCAGAAGGGATTATCGCTTGATCAGATCCATTTTTGAACGGTAAGATTGCTCCTGCGTGTTTGAAGATATTTTGGGAGATTGCAATGAGTTGTTGTTTCCATGATAAGGGGATCGAACGGCTCTCGATGAATAATGTGGTACGAACCCTAGATTTGCATTGGAGTTACAGGAGAGCGCGGATGAGGGAATCAAACCTGATTGTGCTCACAAAGAATTTGAGGACGAAAATGCCCTTTTGTTCAATGATGAATTGAGATGATTGAGAATAATGGTGGACAGGTGTCGAACAGTGAGATGACAATGACGAGCAATAATGGCACGAGGAGTATTTTAGACAGTGTTTGGCGTATAGGTATAGCTAGAAAGGTTACAATATTTTATTATGAGTAATAATATAGAGGAGGAGTTTACTATAAGTCTCATTTTTATAATTTACATAATTTATTTTATTAAGTATTTTGTATATTTTATTTAATTTTTTTTTAAATCGATTCGATAATTATAATTAGTTTATTTTATTGCGTTTATCATTAAAAAAATGTATGGTTTATTTTTTTGTCATTCATTTTTTTTTTAAAAAAAATGCAGTAAATTGAATTAGTTATAATTATCGAATTGACCTAATTTTTGTGTGTAGACAAAATACACAAAGTATGCGACAAAATGAACTGTTTGTATTATCGAAATGAGACCCGTGATATATCTCATTAGCCTGAACAGCATCCTCTAGTCTAAAGTTTGGATTGGAGGGGATCGTCCTTCTACCACAAGCTTATCCTTATCAACTTAGAAATTAATCTCTACCACATCTTACATGAATCTTACACTACATAAATTAATCTCCAAACTTTCTATTTATTATTGTTGTTAATTGATTATGTCACATGCATGTTAGTGATGACTTACGCCTTGTTTGAGGAGAAATTTTTGTAACTAAAATAGTTAAAAAAGTTATAATGTCACATTTTACATATTAGTTAATCATTTTTTTCTTACAATTATCTATTTAATTAAAAATTATTTTAGATATACTAATTTTTTTTATCTCATACAAAAATTAAAAAATGACTAAACAAAGTTTCCAGAAATTTCAATGCCTACCCAAAGAGTAATCAATAACCATGCATTCATGCTGTTTCGCAAGAAAGCAAAATAAAATAAACAAGTTATAATTATCAGATTTTTTTTTTTATAAATAATATACATAAATAATTTTACAAAATAAATAATTTAAATTATTGAAACAGAATCTATGATAAGTCCAATGAGCCCGAATAACACTATCTAGTTCAGATCATGGATTAGAAGCAATCCCAATAATCTTATAACATTTCCCGAATGATTAAAAAAGATTTAGATCATAATCTATTAATTTACAACCGTGCTGGGACCCCCAGTGGGGTGACCCCCAGCACCCCCCCAGTCCACATGGGGCATTGTGATTGGCAGATAGGAAAAAAAAAAAAAAAAATTTCCAGCCAATAAGAAAACACTGGGGTCATGGGGGTTTGAAAAATTGGGGGTCCAAATCATTTTTGATTAATTTATATGAAACACCCGTGAGACCCACATAAAAAATCACAATAACTTGTTTATGCCTTTGCCACACATGTCACAAGAACTAATCTTGCATCCAAAATTATTTCCCCTTTCCGTTTTCTTTTACCTTGGTGATATCTAGTGTCCTTGGGTTGTTCATGTAACTTGTACAACACTAGTTCATTTCTTCTTGTTTTCTGGCTACAACAAATGAAGATGCTTCCTCATTATTGCAAGAAGGAGCCACAATGCAGATGCCCAGTTGTGATCAGCTTTTTTCTTATGTTTAGGTTTTGAAAATGTGGTAATGTTTGTTGTTTCATAAAAAAAAATATATTTCAAATAAATTTCCTACAATATGCAATACTTTTTTAAAAGAACTATCACGTTAAGTTTATATATATTAAAAAAATAAAAATATTATTTGTTTTTATAGCACTACACTCTAGGAAATTACACTTTTGCCGACCAAAAATTTAGTCGGTAAATGTTTTCCGCGACTAAATTTTTTGGTCGCCATTTTGGTAACTAATGGAGGGTCGGGAAAAGTAATTAGCGACTAAAAGTTTTTTTAGTCGGGAAAATATTCTATGTGCCAACTAAATTTTTAGTCACTAAATATATATTTACTGCGACTAAATCATTTTGTAGCTAAAACACTTTAGTCACCAAAATGATATTTTCCCGACTAAATATGTTAGTCGCTAATTGTATCATTCCCCAACCAAACATGTTAGTTGCCAAAAATAACATTCCCTGACCAAATCTATTAGTCGCCAAAAGTAATGTTTGCGCCACTAAAACTTTAATCAACAATGGACCTATTCGCGATCAAACTCTTTGGTTGCCAAAATTAATAATTTTACCAACTAATTATTTAGTCGCCAGATGTACCATTTTGCCTACCAACATTTTGGTCCACCAAATATCAGGTGGTCATACACCGACTAACAAGTTTAGTCAGCAAAAGTATTACTTATCTTTCCCGACTAATCATTTGGTCGCCAAAAGAGGAAAAATAAAACCAATTTTTGATCGCCAATTCAATTCTTTTTGCTTATCAAAATATAATAATCCATCAAATCCATTCAATATAACCTGTAATTTACAAGAATTATTCAAACCAACAAAATCAACTGAATCATGAACATCCAATAATTTACATAAATCATCAAATCCTTAATCTGTTTAATTAAAATCATCAACTATTATAAGTTTTCATCCACAAGTAATTCCAAACTACATAATCGTCCAATTAAAAGTCATATAATCTATATAATCATCCAATTCACATCCATTTAGCATAAAAATTTAAAACATAACAAGTATTTATTATTATGTTTTAAATTTTTATCCATGAGCATCTATCCAAAAATATAACTAGTCTATCCAAATATTTTTCATACACATCTATCCAAAAATGTATAATCCTTGAAAAAATGTAACAAGTGCCAGCTAGTCCAGTACAATTTAGTTTCGTGCACGAGTTCATCCATCTGTACCAAAGAAAAAGAGAAATATTGTCAGGTAATTTTCTTATGAAAATATTTGCACATCAAATGATTATAAAATTGCACAAAAAATGAAAAATGAAAAATGTTAGTGAAAAGTAAAGATAACATGAACAAATTAAATAATTATTAATACCATTTTGTAAATAAAACAACAGCATTCATATGTATATATCCAATCAACATTACAATTCTATCAATATCATCATTTCCAATGTTGTTTATCATTTAGTTTTAATACCCAACCGCATTGGCCTCACCTCCGAAAGTTTTCATTTGTGGTCTTTTACTCAAATAAGGCTTCTTTTTATTATTCTTTACTGAAATGTCTATTTTTGTTACTATTTCAGGAACTAAGTGGAAAAGGTGGTGTTTTGTTGCTCTCACCAGTTTGTTTAATCTAGGCCAATGTGACTATGATGATCTCAGGGCTGTTTGGGAGCTGTTTCCAATTTTCGCCCCTATACGGCTCGTTTTTACCTTTTTTCTCTCACATTTTTTTGGTCTAAATCTCTAACCGTGTGTAATATCAATGCGCCGCTTGCTCTCACAAGTTTGTTTAATTGAGGCCGAAGTGACCGTTATGATCTTGGGGCGGTTTGGGGGCTATTTCCAATTTTCGCCCCCAAACAGCCCATTTTCACCTTTTTCTCACTTTTTTTTTTGGTCTAAATCTCTAACCGTATGGCCTATCAAGGCGCCGCTTTCTCTCACAAGTTTGTTTAATTGAGGCGGAGGTGACCATTGTGATCTCGGGACGGTTTGGGGGTTGTTTCCAATTTTTGCTCCCGAACGGTCCCGTTTTTGCCTTTTTCTCTAACATTTTTTTGTCTAAATCTCTAACCGTGTATCCAATTGATGTGCCGCTTGCTCTTACAAGTTTTTTAATCTAGGCTGAGATGACCGTTATGATCTCGGGGCGGTTTGGGGGCTGCTTCCAATTTTCGCCCCCAAACTGTTTTCACCTTTTTCTCTTCACATTTTTGTCTAAATCTCTAACCGTGTGTTCTATCGATGCGGCGCTTGCTCTCACAAGTTTTTTTAATCTAGGCCGAGGTGACCGTTATGATCTCGGGGCTGTTTCCAATGTTCGCCCCCAAACGGCCTGTTTTTGCCTTTTTCTGTCACATTTTTTTGTCTAAATCTCTAACCATGCGTCCTATCGACATGTCACTTGCTCTTACAAGTTTGTTTAATCTATTCCGAGGTGACTGATAGTCTCGGGGCTGTTTCCAATTTTTCCCCCAAACGGCCTGTGTTCGCCTTTTTCTCACATTTTTTTGATTACCAATATAACAGTGCTCAACTGAAAGTACGCACAAACATGTTCTAGAAACTCTTACAGTGATCCTATCCTAAAATGATTTGGGTGCCCATTCAGCCAACCTCTAAAAGAGTAGATATGTTTTCCCAAGCACTCAAGAAGAGAATTACAGGAATAAGACTGTGGATTCAGTTTCAGGAATGCTATACCTAGCGGTCACAAAGAACAGTCTGTTTGGATTTTCACTGGAACCAAATAAAGATAACATATACACTCCTAAGCTCAGTACAAAAACCCAACATGGTATGGACCCATTTCAAGAACTTAGAAAATTGACTGATAGTTTACGGCTTACACAGTCATCATGTTTATAGTTTTCTAGCCTGGTAAGTATTAAGAATTTAGTCAGAAGGTTAGCTCTGTTTCAAAAACATAACTACAAGAGGCCCAACTCATAACCAACTTCATGGTGGTTTCTGCTGAAACACAACACCCAATTCATAAAAAACATCATGTCGGTTTGTAAGGAAACAAAGATTGCATTATAAAGTGGACCAAACCTGGCCACTTTGGAAAATTCTCAAATAGTTCCCAAAGCAAGGAAAACAAACAGCATATGCACCATGTTCATAATGTGGTGATCGAGATAAACGGTGAAACCACAGTTCGTGAAAATAAGCAACAACACCTTTAGTTGATCCAGAAGAAAGGACAAGTATCTCTCCCTCAACTCTCTGGCATCACTTTTCAAAATACCTGTACCTGGAAAAGATAGCAGGAAAATAATTTACTACAGGGAAAAAAAAAATAAAAAATAAAAAATAAATAAATAAAGACGTAAACAAGAAAGGTTCTGCAAATACACAAAAACAACCATGCTGATAACCCATTACCAAAAACCAGAAAAACAAATGTAGACTACTTGTTTATATAAGCAAATCATCCAAGAAGAGAATTACACCATATTAATTTAAGCATCTATCAGTCGTTCAATAATCAGTTACCAATGTCAAAAGGAAGGAATTGCTAGAACCTTTTTCAAAATAATAACTTGAAATTGTTATAAGAGTGGGTGCTCGTAGCATTTTTTGGAATGTATTCAGTTCAATAAATAAGTAAATACCATCTCAATAACACCCAGGTAGCTGCCACGTGTATGCTTGGATTTTGCCCACTGGAGTCATCAGCCGTAAAAGCACGAACGTTCATTTCATATATGTAAGAGAAATTGATAGAGAGAAAAATACAGAGAGAATAATTGTATCTATTGATTGATTTATTGATTGTATTATATGTACATTATATAGGAGATGTGAAGTGGAGGTGGAGTGGTGGAGTAGGTGGTAGTGGTGTAGTGGGTTAGGTTTAGTGGAGTAGGTGAGGTGGTAGTGGTGTAGTGGGTTAGGTTTAGTGGAGTAGGTTTAACAGCCCCCCTCAAACTCAAGGAGGTTAGACACAAACCAACTTGAGTTTGGAGAGAGTAACAAAACAGGAAAGTAAACTAATAAATAAAATAAAACAGGATAGGAGACACGGTATGGTCGTGTCAGACCGTTGTAAGAGACACGGTATGGTCGTGTCGGACCGTTGTAGCAGACAGTTTACGGGGTCATGTCGGACCGTTGTAGCAGAACAGTTTACGAGGTCATGCCGGACCGATGTAGCAGGACAGTTTACGGGGTCATGTCGGACCGTTGTAGCAGATACTGTGTGGTCGTGTCAGACCGATGTAGAAGACAGTTTATGGGGTCATGTCGGACCGGTGTAGAAGACAGTTTACGGGGTCATGTCGGACCGTTGTAGAAAATTGTGGGATGTAGAAGACAGTTTATAGGGTCATGTCGGACCGGTGTAGAAGACAGTTTACGGGGTCATGTCGGACCGTTGTAAAAGCTGACCGGAATCAATGTCGGGACAGTTTACGGGGTCATGTCGGACCAATGTAGCAGACACTGTGTGGTCGTGTCAGACCGTTGTAGAAGACAGTTTATGGGGTCATGTCGGACCGTTGTAGAAGGTTGTGGTGGTGCACCAAGGGGGCGACTTAGGGAGTGCGCCATGAGCGACTTATACATGATACTGTGTATAACCCCCCCTCAAACTCAAATAGGTGTGAAGATAGAAACCTATTGGAGGTTGAAACAAAGGGATTGATAAAGCTGACCGGTGTAAAAGACACTGTATGAGTGTGTATATAGGCTGCCCAAAAGATATACATGGATATAGATATCGAGCCCTCAAAAGTCGTGCCTTCAAAAAGTGTGCCCAATCTTTCAAAAAGGCGTGCCATCAAAAGGCGTGCCCAATCCATAAAAAGGTGTGCCATCAAAAGGCGTGTCATCAAAAGGCGCGCCCAATTTGTCGTCGAGCGCCGAGCGGCGCATGATGCGCGTGTCTGCCTTGGCTTGCGCGCCCGTTTTGTCGTCTGGCGTCAAGTGGCGCGCGATGCGCGTGTCTGCCTCGGCTATTTAACCAAGACGGAGCCTGAGGCCGAGGCAGAGGCTGAGACAAAAAATCCTGCGAAAATCCTCTGAAAAACTCTTCCGTTTCTGAGAGAGAGACTCGGTAACACTCTGTGGCCCAGAAAATGGCTTCGTCGTCCCGTGGTCTGCTCACTCTCTTTCCCGACCTCAACGAGGCAACAAGAGAGATAACTGGTGCGGTGGCCAGTGAACCTCAACCAAACACCTCTGGTTTTGCTCCGTTGAACTTTCCGATGCGGTCTGTGGAGCAAAAAATGGCAGTGCAAACTGATATTGAGGCCAATCAGTATACTTTGAAGTCATGTGTGGAAACCATGACGGCGGTCACAAACTTGTCGCACCGGCTGCAGAGTAGGACAAATGAGGTGCAGCAATTAAACGCTCAACTGGCTCTGCTCCAGCGCATGTATAAGGATGCGCAAGCAGAGATAAGTGTGCTAAAGGCGGAAAACAAGGAGCTGAAGCGGAAGGCCACCGTGATGTTCCGATTTGGAGGGCCGCCATATGCTGCAGTGGAGGAGCATGGAGTAGTGATCGTGCCCAGTGGAGTGGAAAACACGGAGGCATCACCGTCAAGGGCCGCCCAGGACGGAGGCAAGAAGAAAAGACCGGCGGCAGAGTAGAGAAGGGATAAGGAAAAAAAAGTCCCGCCTGTGGGTGGGTGCGTGAGTGATTTTTTTTTTTTTTTTTTGTGTAAAATTGTGACTGGGGTTGATCCCTGAGATGAATAAAATATGGGTTGTTGTGCAAACTCGAATGGGAGGTGTGGTTCAAGGGTGTTGGAGCAGAAAAAGCAATGGGTTCGGAGTGTTAAAATAATGCAATCTTGAAATCTTGAAATTTGAAAATTTTGATTTTGAAATTTTGAAGCCACACTCGCACTGATGTAGCAGATGTGTATTGCCAGTGGTGTGCCGTGTTGTATTAGAATATTTTTCTTTATCAATCTTCCCGCCTATGCAAGACAAGTTGATTGAAAGTGGTGGGAAGAAAAAGTGAAAAGAAATGATGGGTGATAAAATAAAATATAAAATCAGTGGGATGGTGAGTTGGTGGAAGAAAAGTTTAAAAATAAATGGGTGGAAATATTAAAATAAAGGTGGATGTTTGGTGTTTGGAGCTTTAACAGCCTGTGGAGCATGGTTTAGAGAAGAGAAACCCACCCAACTTCTCTCTCTCGGGTTGGTTCTCCACACACAACACACAGCAGTTCATACACACACACACCACCAACTTCATCTTCTCACAGCACACACGGCTATCACACACCAGATACACAGCAGACACACATGCAAGAGATATTGCAGCAGAGGGCTTAGATTTGTTGCCAGATTTTGATGTGCAGATCCAGAATGGTCCGGAGATCTATCATGTAAGATAGGGTTTTTGAGGGTTTGATCATCGAATGAGATTTGGGTTACGGTCAGTTCGAGGGAGCTGGTGTGAGTGAAGCCGAACTCGTCCAAGGGGATGGTGGAGCGACTGTCCGACCGGATCTCGGAGAATCAGATTTCGGCAACGGTGGTTGTGATGAGGAAGAAGAGGACACAGATGAGGGATCCAAGGGAAGCCATTGTTGCAAGCAGACAGATGATTCAACTCTCTCTCTCTCGCTCTTCGCTCTTAATTTGATTGAATGAGATGAGAGCCTAGCTAGGCTACCAACGACTGGAATTAACACAGCATTTGGGTGTGATCACCTTTGAGACTGTATATACAGAAGAGAGGGGTTGAGGTCCGGCGGGCGGGTAAGACGAGGCTGCCGCCCGCCGGTGAAACAAAATTATTAGATTCTTAACCTTGCTCTGATACCATGTAAGAGAAATTGATAGAGAGAAAAATACAGAGAGAATAATTGTATCTATTGATTGATTTATTGATTGTATTATATGTACATTATATAGGAGATGTGAAGTGGAGGTGGAGTGGTGGAGTAGGTGGAGTGGTGGAGTAGGTGAAGTGGAGGTGGTAGTGGTGTAGTGGGTTAGGTTTAGTGGAGTAGGTGAGGTGGTAGTGGTGTAGTGGGTTAGGTTTAGTGGAGTAGGTTTATATAACAAGATCTTTCTGCAAAGAGAATAGCAAAAAAGGCAAAGATTACAAAGAAGCACTTAGGTAATTTGTTAAAATAATTAAGACACCCAGCACAAAAATGTTCTATCATGCAACTCAGAACTCATCATTATAAATTTACCTACAATCTGTAATACATCTACTCCTCCATTAGCTAGTAAGCAAGCTATCATGATTTGAGGACCATCATATGCAGAATAAACGGTAAACCAAACATGTGAGTAAAATTTCTATTTTCCTATGCTAACAGTCCAAAACCTGAAAAATGAATAAGAATTCAGCAATCCAACCTTCAACACAAGTTCAGTAATACATGGATAGACATGTTAGGCAGAGAGCCATCAGGGGAAGGGGGTGGAGGGGAAGCATACTAGTATTTTCCTAATAGACATATGAGTGAAATTAATTTCCTTTACATTTAACAAAAGAAATGGGTGGCTCAGACTACAAACATCAATGAGACCATTTGAACGATATTCCCATCATCAAGATATTTGAAGGATCAACAAAAACACTTCAGTAGCACTTAACATGCGGGACTATTTTCATACTTTGTATTGTAAGTCTTCCATTGTTTGATACTTTATTTTTTTATTGTTAAAAAGAAAAATTATAGAGGCAAGATTGAACTTAGTGTTTATCAGTAACAACAATATATAGGGAGTGGGTGACAGGGGAGGTGAGGAGGAGGAGGGAGGGAGTTGGCAGATGGTGACAGGAGAAGTGCGTGGTTTAGGGTTAGGATTTTTTCCCTCTCATTTTGTCTTTCTGGATAAAAATGGAAGGTGGACGACTAACAGACCTAGTGAGAGGGGCAATCTTTGATTTCTGCAGAAGTAGACTACTAGGAGAGCTGACCAAGAAGGACATCAATCTAAAAGTAGCAAATAAGAGGTGCTAAATTTTGTTATATAACTTTCTAAACACAATGAAGTGTCATTTATTCCCTTAAATACTAATGAACAAATCTAAATCGTTGAGTAATATCTACCTGTTACGGCAAGAACAACCCCAACATTGTCACTTGAATAGCTTACGCCCCCATTCTTTCTGGGGCTCTCAGCCCATAATGAGAATATCTGCAGGAGAAAATTGGTTGCCAATGATACCTAATGAGAAAATTAGAGGCAAAAAGAAGAAATCACTCTGGTCAATGTATAGGTAGTAAAAAAACACTAGCACAAATAATTACTTTGAAGATGACGCTAATATAGCCTCTACTTGGCATTATTAAGATTTAGAGAAAGGTAATAACTCTTGACAATTATTGATTTTGACGTGCATGACATAAGGTCCAATTAACAGTTCACTAATTTTTTTTTTTAAAAAAAATGAAAGCAAGCAAGAAAGAAAACATTACATACTATATTAATCAACCTCATATTATTCATTATCTTTCTTCCATGCAACGTGACTTTTCATAGTTTTAAAAAATTAAGTTATCAATCATCATGCATAGGAAGTCCACTATAAAAATAGTCTTTACTAGAAATTTGAAGAAGTTCAGAACCAAGATAGAAGATACCAATATGATATCTGTTTAGATTTTAGTAAGCACTAAAACTATTGTCCCCTAAGTTCTAAGTTGAAGCAAGGTGCTAAATATGAAATGGCATCAAAATGGAAATGAGAAAAATGAAAATAGGTGACGGGGTAAAGAAAAACAAGGTCAAAATAACCATTACTGAAGGGCAAAGAAAAGAAACGATGAACAATAATTTGCCTTACATTTTCGAATGCTGAGTCAAGTAAGCCATGGATGACATTCTATTATTATACGTAAGCTTCAATCCTATATTAGTAGAAATGTTGACCTTTGCGGTATGCAAAACAAGAAAGAGAACACGTAACACAATCAACTCCAAGACTATTTAAGACAGGGGCATGCTCATATAAATCAAATAGTTACGAGAAAAATTCTAATTAAGATATTGTTCACAACACGGGTCATCCACTTGAGTTTTAGCTCATAATATGAATTGGCTTCATAGTCCCCACTTATACCCCTACATACTTTCAATTGAGACTCAACATGTAAGCACGTGCCAGTGTCACAGTGATAGGGTCATTACAAACTTCCCCCATTCATTCCCTAGCATCCTCGCATTTAACCTCAGCAGATGTGCAACAAATATTTGCGATCATATGCGATGATCCACTATTTACATCATGACATAAACTTTGAGGCAATGTGATATTGATGGCATGAAGTTAATTGTCGAGGCAACAGATATTTTGAATATCTTGTTAATTTTAGAGGCAATGTGATATTGATTGCATGAACTTAATTGTAGTTGTGATGGTGCAAAATTAAAGACCATGATTCTGTAATACATTTTCAAATATTTTAGTTGAATAGATGCGATGTGAGAGAAAAAATGATTGATTAATGTGTAGAAGAAAGAAAAATGATTTTAGATTTTTTTTTTTTTTAAATTTTTCAACCAAAGAAATTTTTGAAATTTTTTCTCGAAAATTATCTCTCAAAAGACAAACCAAACAAGGCTAAAATCTTTTAGAGTGATTTTTCCTAAATGATTTTTTGTATGACTGAAAGTTAATTTTATAAAAATTGAAAGCACAATAATTAAAAATTGATAATACAACAGCCATACCAAAAAACCCTCTAAGATCTCGACTCAAAAATTAGACTCCTCTTATCAATTTAATTCAGTGGTGGTTTTTATTTATTTTTTTATTTTAACAATATTACAAACCTATATTTTACACCCACAAATATATCTATAATGATGTGATAAGGGTGGCGAGTCCCATATTATTAAGCCTGTAACCAATCAAAAATGAACACATATCAAATTAAATCATTGTAAGTGAAATCAATATCCATTTGTAGTTGCAGTGAAAAAATTCTAACCAGAAAACATATGTATGAAGTAAACTAATAAGAAATGCATTGTGTAATCCCTAGGGTGTACAACATTCCAAGATCCATACTGTAAAACACATCCTTCGAATATTTAGTGCAGAAAAAATAGAACTTCGTGAAATTTCTACTGGAAAAGGAGACATCATTTCAGTCTAAAAGGTACATTCATACAGGTGTAGAGGCAAAAACATTTTCCCTCCACAAGTTAAGCAAATTCTGAGCCTCTTAAGTAACTGGCAGTCAATGAAGTACACTGGTGAAGGCTCAAGCAGTAAGAACCACCAAACAAAAACAATCACAGTTAAATAGGTAATACAAGGGACACCATCACACTTAAATAGGTAATACATGATGAACCTCACACCTTCCCCTAGTGGCCAATCTACAAAATTTTCATCACGGGGATGGGAAGGGGTATATACATGCTTGCTAGCATCTAAAATCTCACAAACTATCATCTCCCTCAACAAATGCTTGCAATTTCAGTCCTATTTTAATTTCCTTAAACTATTGTCCCCTAAAACAAATGCCTGTAATTCGCCCAAGAAGAAGAGACCATATTTAGATAAACAAAATTTGAAACAACAAGTCATTTAATTCAATTCTTGTGCTAACAACCAATATTTCAATAAATTTGATGAGAATGTTGAAATAAACAAGGACAAATTGATTCAAGTAAAAGAAATAATAAACATTAAATTTAATGATTGCATTTCATAGTCAAGTATTACCAAAAAGATGATGCCGAAAAAGCTACTCATCTGCATGTACTCATAAACCAAAAGTTTTTGAGAAATCAACACAAAATTTGGATGGCATGTTTTGAGCTTGAATTTGGGATTTATGTGTAGAAATCAAACCCTAGAAGTTTCGAAATCAAACTACAACAACCAAACCAATTTCATAAATCAACATGAAATTAAACCGAATCAAGCATATAAAACCCTAAAGCAACAATCAGAAAGGGGGAAATAGGGGAAAGGAGAGAGAGAGAGAGAGAGAGAGAGACTCGGAGCGAGAGAGCTCGAACGAGAGAGAGAGACACACAGAGATAGACCGAGAGCGAGAGAGTGAGCGCGCGCGAGAGAGAGAGAGATAGACACACACAGACAGACCGAGAGCGTGAGAGCGAGCGCGAGAGAGAGAGAGAGAGACACACAGAGAGACAGACCGACACCGCGCTCGAGAGAGAGAGAGAGAGAACCTGTGATCTGCAGCTGTGGCGGTGGTGATTTGCGGCAGTGGCCGTGGCGATGTGCTCCATACGGTGGGCTGCGGACAGGTGCTTTCTGTGAGGTTTGGCGGTGAAGGACAGTCTGTGTGAGAGGTTTGAACTTCTGGTCTGGCAATTTGAAACCGATGGGGACCCGACCCTCAATTGAGCGGGTTTCTTTTACAAAATATCCCGACAAAATGGGGATGGTGTTTAAAAATCAATTCCAAATAAGATTCAGGCCGGGGACGGGAATAAGTGTCCCAGCCCTGTACCTAGCCCGTCCCCGTCCCCGATCCCCGGCCCGATTTATTCCGATGTTAAATTACCATTTTACCCCTATATATATATAAACAGAAGATAGCCTGCTCTCTCACTCCATTTCACTGATACAAGCCCCTCTTCCTCTTTTTCTCTCTCTCTCGGCCCTACAACTCTCTCTCTCTTCTCCCTTACAAACCCACTTCTCTATCTCTCTCTTTTCCCTCTACTCTCTCTTCCGATGCCGTTGTCCGACGTCGACTCGATCCTCCGACGTCGTTGCCTCTTCCGACGCCCCTACCTCCTTCGACGCCACTATCACCGTGTTACCCCTGGCCAGCGGAACTCGTCCCTCACTAGATCTTCGCCGTTGCAGATTAACTTCAGGGATTACAGATCGATTGAGCATGGTGCAGATTTACGCAAGATCTTCACTGCTGCATGATCGATCGATTACAGATCTAGTTTCTCTCTCTCTCTCTCTCTCTCTCTCTCTCTCTCTCTCTCTCTCCCCTCCGTCGTCCCCTCAGATCTGTGCGTCTTATGTTATCATTTTTTTTTTTTGTGTAGTTGATCTGTTAATGATTTGTTGTTGTTGATGCTGAAAATGTTAATGATTTGTTGTTGATCTGTTAAAGAGATCTGTGTTAATGATCTATGTTGTTGTTGATCTATTTGATGATATTGATGGTTTTGTGCGTGTTTCAGTCTCAGATCTGTGTTTTTGTTGTTGAAAATGTATGTGTAATGTTGTTATTGATGATGTTGAAACAAATTTAGACCGGGAAATTTTCGGGGTCGGGGAAACCTGATCCCCGATCGGGGGCGAGGACAGAGAGAGTAATAGGTTCCCCATCGGGGATCGGGGCCGGGGACGGGGCAATGTTCACCATCGGGGATCGGGGACGGGGAGTGTCATCCCCGGCCCCGCCCTACTCCGTTGCCATTCTTACTTGTCTAACAGAGAAAGGGGCGGGAGCCAATAAATGAATTCCTGCTTCTTTTCTTTTTCTTTTTTTTTTGTTTTTTTACCTTCAGCAACTAAATTTAGTTTTGGTCGGAAAATATACATCTATGACAACTATTAAGTTTTGTAGCCAAATCTAAATCAACGGCGACCAAAATTTTTGTCGCCAAAAGTTTTAATTTGGTGACTAATAAATATTTTGTTCAAAAAAGGTAATATAAGCACGACTAATTTTATTTTGTCACCAAAACTTAATATTTGCCGACTAATTTGTTTGGTCGCCAAAGAGAAATCATAATAATATGTCTGTTTTTGGCAACTAATTTTTTTTGGTCGGCAAAAAATGTTATATGGCGACCAAAAAATATTGTATGGCGATCAAAAATAGATTTCATAGCCTAAAATGTACACTAACGGTGACTAATACATTTTTTAGTGGTTAAAAGTTAAATTTTTTGCGACTAAATTTTTTTAGTCAACATAAATTTTAGTAGTTATACCCTAAACCAACACCGACAAAAAATTTTTTAGTCGCTAATAAGCAATTATGATATATTATGGCAAAATTTATTCTGTGTGTGAAAGAAAGAAAGAAAGAGACTGCCTGCTTGTGAAAAACTAAAGAACCTGCTTGCGGCGGTGGTGATATATTCTATGTGTGAAAGAAAGAGAGCAAGAGAGAGAGAACTTACTTGCTTGTGAAGGACTAAAGAGACTGATATAAGAAGAAAAAAAATTATGGCAAAATTTGAGCGACAATCTTAAAATTTTTCCACTAAATTTGTATAGGCAATTTGCCGACCAAAAAAATATTTTGTAGCCTAAACCCTAAACTAATGCCGACTAAAAGTTTTTTGTCGCCTATTGTGGAACTTTTGGCAACTGAATGTTTTTTAGTCTGCAAAAAGTAATATTCCCCGACTAAAAATATTTAGTAGCCTAAAACTTAAATTAATGCTGACCAAACTTTAGTCAGCATTTGCCAAAATTTAGTTCAATACCACCAAAATGGTGTAGTTTTATTATCTGCGACCAAAATATTTTAGTCGCTAAAAGTATTTTCATTCCCAATTTTTTTTGTCTTCCCTCTTTGACTTTTGCCTACCAAATTTCAATTTTGGTCGCAGAAAATTTTATTTTGGCAACTAAAAAATATTAGTCGGCAAAACTCCAAACCTTTGCCGGCAAAACTCCTGTAGTGCTACTAAGTGAGATCTTAATTAATGACAAGAGAGACGTTAGGGTTGTTTTTAGTGTTGCCAAAGTATATAAAATATATTAAAATATGTAAAAATATTTTAAAATATATAAATAATATATCAAATTATAAATTTTTTATTATTTACACTACAAGAAAATAGGGATACAACAACATTTATTTAGTAGCGTTTTTTAAAACGCTATAAAATATGGAAAATTTGGGACACGATTTTGTTTTTTACACGCCGGTCATCAGAAAATGTTAGGACAACGTTTTTGAAACGTTGGGTTATGGTTAAAACGGTGTAGTTTAGTTTAGAAAAAAGTATTTATTTTTCTTTTAAATTTCTTTTTTGCTTTTAAGAGTCGTGGGAATCTAAGTCAATCAGAGAGAGAGAGAGAGAGAGATCGACACTTGGTGCTTCGATTTGGATCGATTCTTCGTTATTTTGATCTTGAAAAGCTGGTTCTATATTTGATTTGAGCATTTATCTTAGTTATTGTTCGAATCTCTGTAATCTAAATCGATCTAGGGCTCGTTCTTCTTTGTGTTTGGGTGCGGCACAGCTCAAGGTAAGGGATTTGTTGAATTCATTGAAGATCTGTGTAGTTTCATGGCTAAAAAGTAAGGATCTAGAATGTATTTACGTTGATGTTTGAAAATTCAGTTTCTTCTTCACTCGATTTGGTTGATATCTAGTATTTTTTACTTTTGCTTGTTCTGTTTTGCTTCTTTCTTCTAATTTTCGTTCTCTTCCTCTTTATGGTCCATGCATTGGGATGGAGTTCTTGATCACCAGCAAATGGAAAGAATGGAGTGGTGATAGAGAGATGTTGTTGTCGATCGAGAGTTGCATCCAACAACCTCGGTATCACAAAACACTAGTTCAGGGGCTTGAAGCGTGGTGCTGTGTCCTTCGTCAACAACTCAGCCTTATCAATCTCTGCTTCAAGTAGACCAATTTCAAGATCATTCGATCTCTGCTTCAGTCTATACACTGCCATTGAAGAGCTCAATCGAGTTTGGCCAGGTCAAAAATGAATGTTTTCAGTGTCACCGTGATCCAAAAGGTAAGTTAAGATATGTCGAGCACATTTATGCAAACTTAATAAAAATCACATATTTTTTCATCAACTAAAAATTTGATTTCCGTTTTCGGATTAACTTCTTCACAAAAAGCAAAACTGGTCCTTCATTAGCATTTGATTTTATACTTTGTTTTTGGAGATTTTGATCGAAAATCAAGATTTTAAAGCTCCAAGTTGTGGTCTGTGCTCTGTTTTACAAGAATTTTTTTTTTTCTTGGCTTCAATGTTGCATTCGTTTCTTCATTTTGCCAATCAGAGCACAAGACATTGCTTTTTACTAGTGTTTTAAATTTGTTCATTTAACTTTTAAGATATGTCTCTCAAGTGTATTGTATGTATATATATGAAGCTTATTGCTTGTTTTGGTCGCAGAGTTCGCAGAGGGGTTGCCATTAGAGGTAGTTTCATTTTTGCACTATTTTCATGCTCGTTGCATAACATAGGGAAATCAATACTAGGAATCTGTAAGAGATGAGAAGACATGAGATATTTGGAACCTGGGAAAATTAAGAAATGTTGAGTTTGAGCAAGCCTAGTAGTGTCATTTGGTCTTGCATTTTACCATATCATTGTGAAGTTTTTGGGATTCTCTAATATGTTCTGTGTTCTTTGCCTGTTGCTAAATAAAGGTTATTTTAGGTTGTTTTCCAGCTAGATTATGGAAACCCTGTCAATATATTTTCAAATGTTGTTAAAGCATTAAAATGTGGCCTCTGTTTTGGAATGTTTTTTCCTTCTTCATGTTTTGGTTTAAATGTGCTCAATAGGTCCATTAATTGCTAAAGCAATGGTTGGTTATCTGTTTGTACTAGTCTTTTCTTTTTGAAGAGATACTTGAGACCAATTAGAGAGGAATCCATGAATATTTTCTATTTGCATCATAAACTAATAAGATTGTTGGTGCTACTATGTTGCTAGAAATTTCACACATGCGCACGCACATGCACACGCACGCATATATATATATATATATGTGTGTGTGTGTGTGTGTGTGTGTATTTGTGTAATATAACTGTCTCCTTCATTTATTTTTTATTTATTTATATGTTGATCTAAAGCCCTGCCTAAACAGCTAAGAAATAGTTTTATATCTGTTCACATTCAGTTTGGTCAAATGAAGACTAGAATTTTTGCTCTTTGATATGTCTCCTTTAATCTCCAGTACTTCTCATTTGATTTTCATTTTGGTAATCTTATTTTTGCGCACTTGATTTGTAATTTTCTTTGGGATTTTTCAATCTCCTTTGATCTTCTTTCATGTAGGGTTTTGTTCTACATTGGGTTATGGCTTTGGATTGCTCTGAATGGCTTTTATGAACTTGATTAGTTGTAATCTATATGTTGGCATCTATATATATAATCAAGTTCTAAAATTTACATAGGGTTTAGCTACATAGGGTAAAACATGCAGAAAAATGTATAGAACTCGTGACTCAAAAATATAGAGTAGTTTTTAATTTATTTGTGTAATTTCTTTTAAAAACTTATGGATTAAATCATATGTTGCAGTTTGGTTGGACAAGGTGATTTGATTGTGACTCATCTCTAATATTTTTCACATTTCAGTTGTGTGAAATGTTGTCTTCTTTTTTCTTTTTTTTCTTTTTTGGCAGGAATGCAACTTATATGAACTCAGGAAAAATTGGGAAACTTTTCTCCAAAGTTGAAGAAGTTCGAAATTGATGCTTCGAAGTGTTGTGTATCAATCATATTTGTACTTTTTTTTTGATACATTTATTCTTTTCTTAGTATTTTAAGTTTTGAGATGATGATGGAGTATATGAATTTGATTGTGATTTTTGTAATTTCAATTTTGATGTGTTTGGTTGAATATATATATTTTTTGAAATAGGATTTGAATATATTTTGCAGAATTTTAACTAGTAGCAAATAAAATACAGCAATGATAGAGGGCCCGAATTTTCCAGGCTCGAATGGCTCGAATTGACCAAAACGACGTCGTTTTGGACACAAAACATCACAAAACGACGTTGTTTTGGTCAATTCGAGCCATTTGAGCCGCGAATATTGTGGCCACCAAACATTTTTCAATAAAATATTATTGCTGAATGGTTAAAATTTCATTAGGTTGCATTCCTGCCACAAAAGAAAAAGGTGCTTTTAGTGGCGTTTTTGTAAAAAACGCCGCAATAGGGTCTGTATGACGCCATCTCGCCGGAAGGAATCACTAACGGTGACTGTATCATGATGTTTCTAAAATGTCGCAATAAGGTCTACAACGGCGTTTTTTGAACGTCGCAAACATATAACGACGACCGTATCCACGACGTATAATAAAACGTCACCACAGGCTTTAGCGGCGTTTTTCAAACGCCACTAAAAACTGTATTTCCTGTAGTGTTAACATGTACCTTTAAAATTAGTAAGACCCTTATTAATATATGAACCCTGCTAAATACCCCCAGTGGGGGTCGCACCCCCAGTGAGGTGGCGCGCCCCCACTGGAAAAAAAAGAAATAGTTTTTTTTCGTCCAATCACGGGACTCCACCTCACTGGGGTCGACCCCTAGTGAGGGTATAAAGCATTTTTGTTAATATGTTATGTTGAAAAATCCCTTTCGTAGTAATTCATGCATTTCTCTATGGCAGACCACGTGCACATTGGGCCGACTTAGGCAATAATGAAATGATTTCGGAGTATCATGGGCTAATATCTATTCACATGGTGCAAATAATTAATAATAAAAAATTTATAGATGAAATAATATATTATCCTTAAAATATTATTATTTAGATTTAAAAGTGAAATTCATTTTTTATATTTATATCAAAAAAATAATGAATTAATAATAAAATAGTTTTTATTCTCAATTAATATCTTTTTCACAAATCACTTAATCTAAAAACGAATGTCTAAAAAAAGCTTTGATTTAAAAACCCCTATCCCATCCTAGAGGGCTAGGCCCAGATTTTGACTTGGACGGACTACTTACATTAACTAAAACAGTAATGGAGCACTAATGATATGATAATGAACAAAAAAAAATAAAATAAAAACAACACATCACTATAGATGGAGTTTACTGTCAACTCATTAGAGCTATCTTTAGAGCTCAAAAATTAGAGTTCGAAAACATTTTTCTAACTGAAGTAAACGTGTAATGTTATGGTATATATTTATTTTTTTAATGTATATTATATATGTTTTTACTAAATATTATATATTGCTTTTTGGTAAAGTTATCACAGTTTATGTTTTAGAAATGAAATTATGTATTTTTATAGTAATGTTACATATTTTTTGTTAACAAATATTTGGATCAAAAAAAAAATATAACATTATCACAAAATAAATAACTTTATTTCTCACAAATTATCATAATTCTATCAAAAAAATATTTATTACAAAAATACATAATAGGTACATATAGAATTTGCCAAAGAAAATACATGCAAACCAAAACAAAAACAAAAACAAAAAATGCACAGCCATGCATGATCATTGATTTCTTATCCAAGGCTTTTTTTCCTGCCACAGATGTCTGTTTTGCCCTAATAAAGATCAAGAAATTGATATCTAAATTTAAGAGAAGAGAAAAGCCAAAGAGAGATATGAAAACTAAAATGAAGATCAAATCATACCACCTCCATTTCTCTCTTGTCATACTTTTAATAATTTTTGTCTATTTCTATATATGTGGAGCTGCTTCGGCTAAGAAGAGCAACTCAATGATCTCTGGTGAGTGCAGTGCCACCATTGCTGAATGCTTAGTAGATGAGGGAGAAGGAGAAGAAGAGTTCTTGATGGAATCAGAGACGACTAGAAGGTTTCTTATTCCTAACTCACCGCCACATTTGACGTATCAAGCTTTACACGCAGATCATATGGCATGTATTAAGGATTGCACGGGGCTCTACAATAATAATAAGGGGACTTGTACCGCATACAATAGATGCAGGCAAGGTACCTGCTGAATTGAATTGATGAAGCCGCAACCGTCTTTTCATGTGATGCCCTGAGTACTATGGAACATATGGGAGAATTTTGAAGCCTCTTGCTTCTTCTTTATTGATTTTTCTTGTTTTGTGATCGTAATAATGTTTGTATGTCTTTAAATAACAGTGTGATTAAATGTCATAAGCATCCTTCTTATTATCCCCTGTTGTATCTTTTATTCGATTAAGAATATATTATATTATATATGTATGAGCACGAAATAATCTTCTCGTATAATCCTGTTGATCAAGTTTGTACTCCTCCAAATGTCGTCGCTTTATTACCTGAAAACACAAATGTGAGTTAGCCGGCGGGTGTGTGCTGGAAACCTCTCCAATGCCTAAGTCAGCAATTAGACAATAGACAATAAGCTATGTGTATTTGAGAATAAGAATTGTGATACCTCTACATAGGTCTTGTTATGAGTTTTTATAGATTCTACCTGGCACAATCCTAGTAGGACTCTTAACTCTCCCTAGCAGAGCCCTCCTAGGAATCACACTCCTAGGAATAATGTTGATCCTGATAACACCTTACTTACTGCCATTCAAGTAAAATGGTGGTAACCCTTACCTCGGTTAGAAGCTCACTTAATCGAGCTTACACAGCTCGAAGTCGCTTCAAGCACCACTAGTAGCCCTTATTATAAGCTGGCACCTGCCAAGCTAAATTAGCTCGGCTTGTTCCTTGTTAATACCACGGCATGCTACCAAACCTAGTTTTTAGATAGCCAGGTCAGACGCTTACTGATGCCTCTGTCCAACCTGGTTCCCAAATGACCTAGGACTAAGTTGTCTATAACTTTCACCGTGACCCGTCGCTCAGCCTAATGCGTTAAAGATAGATGGATTTAGCTTAGACCAATTTATTCACATAAATTACCCTTTCAATGGCCCCTTAATTCCATCTGCGCAGCATGATTGGGATTACTGTTTCAAAGCCGAGCTAAATGCATGAAATTCAACCGAACTAAAATAATTAGTCCGACCGTGGTAAAATATTCAAACCAATAAGTAGCTCAGTCGTTTAGAATCGTGCCAGTCATACAGCTCGTCGTCCCATGTTTCTGACATCGTGTCCTTACTGGGACACGTGGTATGCACCTATTGCCCCTCCGTACTACGACAACCGTCTCATATTTACTAAGAAATTTTGAAAAGGCCCGTTATTTTGCCTCCATTATAAATGCAGCCTTCTTTTCTCGAACAGTCACTGTTTACTGTTCATCTTCAAGCCAAAAAATCCTTGCGACCAGCACTCTAACCCTATATTTTTTGAGTTCTTCGAGCCCTGGCATCATCATCATCATTTAAATCGTGCCCCAAGCACCGTTGCTGGAACTCTTTTTACCCATCACCATTGTTTTCTTCATTCAAAAACTGGTTAGTCACCTGTTCTCCTATGCGCTCTATATGACTCTCCATGTTCTTGGACTGTAAATTCATTGATAACACTTCAAAAGTATCTGTAACGTTTGGCATTTGTTAAGTACAAAAAAGAACTCAAAACTGTATTTAACTCCCACAAGTTTACTCCTTAGGGAAAAATGGCCCCCACCTGGAACTAAAATCCCACAAAAATTTTGGTTTTGATTCAAAATCATACTGAAACCAAGCTACAAACTTGTTTGTGCTCATTTAGATGTGTATCACCGAACTAAGGGAACATCTAACCACGATCGTGCTAAAATCTCATCTTTTCCCACGATGAGACTAGAGCCTTGCCTTACTTTTTAGCCGAACAAACTAATTTACACTGATGCCTTAGCCTAGTCACTAGCTGGCCATAACACATTCTATGTTTCTTCACTGTGCAAACTTTGACTAGGTTTTATCCAGGCAAACCATTCACCACAATGTCGGGCTAAGGTGCCGAGCAAATTTTTATAAACAACCTAAAGACACCCCTATGGGCAAATACCGGTTCCTTATGAGTTCGGCCGGTGCCATAGCCGAGTTCCGAAGGGAATACAACATACAATTCGAGCTAGCCGAACTAAACACCACGCCCTGGGGAAAATCGGCCTTCGTCCCATTTACACTTATATCCATCGTAGGGGCCGGGCTCAGATTCCATGTCTAGCCCCTTATTTGCGAGTTTCTTAGGCAAACCAGATTATGTCCCACCCAATTATCCATAAACATGTACAGGATAATTAATGGAGTCGCCAAGCTAAATCGTTGGCTCGGCCTCAACCTTGGATTGGTTGAGCTATTTCATCAATACTCACTTGGTCAAAATAACTATGGTTGGGTCCATTACTTACGTATCAGAAAGGGCCAAGAGAAAATCATTAAGCGTATGCCAGACAAGGACCTGAACGACGACGATTTTCTCTGAGTCTCTGGTAATTTTGAGGATCAGGAGGCCCAAATACTGGGCTATAACATCAGCTGGAATAAAGGAAGCCCTAGTGAGCGTAGTTCGGTTGTAGTAATAATTAATACCATTCTGCAGCCATGCTAATACTTGCGTTTTCTTTTTTTCCTTTACAGATCTGAACCAGTTGAAAACAAACTACGCCTACGCTAACCAAGCCACGCTACGAGCTGCATTATGGTATCACCATCGTGACTGGACCGAGCTTTTAGGTGTAGTACCGACGTACTGCTATAGTGGCAATAGAAAAAGCAAAGTCACAGACTTCCTGCTTGAGTCTTCACCTGAATCGGATCCCAGCTTGCCTCAGATCAACCTCATTGCCCTCACCGAAGAGCAAGAAATGGCTAAAAAGAGGGCCGTGCGAGCTCTTATCATCGAACAAACTTCCACCAAAATCCAAACCGAACAAGCTTCCTCCAGTCAACCGCGCAAGACTGTGGTCGCCCTTCAACCACTAGGGGAACCACGTCTCCACCAAATAAGTGCACGCGCACCTTGTCAACCAAACCGTAACATTTGGTGGATGAGGAAGACACTATGCTTCCTGATCTTGTGGTACCGAACCCAAACCCTGCCCGATCTGACAGAGCGAGCCCTTCGAAATGGGCTCCAGCAATGTCCTACAAGAACCGTGCTATGTCCACCAAGGACTCGATGGTTGCTGAGAAAGACCATATGCTCGCGTTCAACCTTTCCAAAAGGCTCTGCCTACCAGCTGACATAGAGCACCACGATCACGTGACCGAACTAAAGGCCATTCGGTCAGCTTCGAAGCCCATGGTGCTAGTAAGTCCTCTACTAGCTATCTTAAGTCTATTTATTTGCTCGGTTTGCAGCCTCACACCCCATCATGTAAACCGCAAGCACTGCAAAAAAACCATGTAGCGCACAAACGTGTGCTTGAACTGCGAAAGACAGCACGGTCGGCCGTGGCTGATTCAAACGCCAAGGCAGTCAAGTTGAAAGAGCTAAAGGCAAAACTGGCCACGGTAGTTGCGGAGAATGAGTGACTAGCCGAGCTAGTCAACACGGCTGAAGCTAAAAAGCAAAAATCCTTGGCCAAGAAAAAAGACCGTTATTTGTGCGAGCTGGCCAAACTAGAAAAGAAAAAGAACGCTAAGATCTAGGAGTAGAAAAAAAAAATGGAGGACGCTGAAGACCGAGGTTACAAGGAGGGGGAAGATGCCTACGTCTAGCAGTGCGAAGCAGCAAAAGATATTTTCTTCAAATGCGGGTGGAAGGCTGAGGCAGCTAAGCTCGGTCAGGGGTATGACTCCGAATTTTTTTTGAACCCTTCCCCTCACTTCATATGAGCTACATGACTGACTACATTAACGCGGTCCAACAGAAGTTTCTTCAAGAAGGGGAGGAGGAAGAGGAGACCCCTAATTCAGTTAATGCCCATCCTACCAACACCGACCTCGGTCTTCAGCCTTCCTTGCCTACTCGGGTGGATCTGCTTAGCCAAACTGTGCCCAGCATGATTGACGGGGTGCCTGTGATCGATCTAACCCAGGAACCTGTTGCCGAAACCGTCCTGTCCAACGGTGAAGTCCGAAGTGACATGGACACTGACCTCGATGACTTGTTTGCTTGACCAGGAAAATTGTTTTTCTTGTTGTTTTTTTTTTCTTTTTATGAAATGTAACCAAGCTATATACCCTATCTATTGTAATTGCTTTCCAATGAATGGAACCTTTTTTGCTCTTCTTGCTCGATTTATTGCCATTTTCCTATGTTGTAGTGTCCCATCCTTTCTGTATGACTAGCCGAACTAGTTAGCTCGATTTTATCTTATCCTGCCCACCTTTTCTTAGCCGAGAAAATTATCTCGGCTGACGAACGCCATGGGAAAAACTGTAGACTTCTTTAACCGAGTTTATTACAGAGAATATTGCTTTGGTTAAAAAAAGAAAAATTCTCAGACGTACCAATCTTTTTTAGTATAAATCTATAGCTCGACTAAAGAGTGCAAAAGTGTTGGTCAATTCTGCCAACCTTTCCTGAGCCTAGATCTTTATCTCTGCTAAAGGAAGTAAAAGAGTATTGGTCAAACCTGTCAACCTTCTTTAAGCCTAGATCCTTATCCCTACTAAAGGCAAAAAAAAAAAAAAAAAAAAAATCCTGTTGGTCAAACCTGCCAACCTTCTTGAGTCGAAATCCTTATCTTGGCCGAAAAAAGTGTTGGTCAAACATGCCAACCTTCTTGAGCCTAGATCCTTATCTCGGCTGAAGAAAAGAAAGTGTTGGTCAAACTTGCCAACCTTCTTTAAGCCTAGATCTTTATCTCGGCTAAAGAAAAAAACTGTTGGTCAAACCTGCCAACCTTCTTTAACCTAAATCCTTATCTCGGTTGAAGAAAAGAAAATGTTGGTCAAACCTGCCAACTTCTTTAAGCCTAGATCCTTATCTCGGCTAAAGGAAAAGAAAATGTTGGTCAAACCTGCTAACCTTCTTTAAGCTTAGATCCTTATCTTGGCTAAAGGAAAAAACTGTTGGTCAAACCTGTCAACCTTCTTGAGCCGAAATTCTTATCTCGGCTAAAGGAAAAAACTGTTGTCAAAACCTGCCAACCTTCCTGATTACCCCCCAGTCAATGAGTACAAACAATTTTTACAAAGGAAAGATTTTTCATCGAAAAGTTGTCTACTTGTTTTATTGAAAAAGAAAAATTACAAGTGAAAAAACTAAATATAAAATACTTTGAGATTGGTCGTGTTCTATGGCCATGGAATAGCTCTACCGTCCATGTCTTCTCAGTGATATGCCTCTTTGCCTGCCAAACCAACCACTCTATACGGTCCTTCCCAATTAGGTCCTAATTTGCTATCACCAGGCACCAAAGTGCAGCCCATTAATTTGCGTAGTACCCAATCTCCAATCTTGAATTGCTTCGAGAGCACTGTTTTATTATATTTCCTGGACAACTCCTATTGATATGATGCAATGTGCACTAGTGCCCTTTCTTTTCTCTCTTCTGCCAGGTCTAATTCTAGGGCTAGGGCCTCTCCATTCAAGCTCAGACCAAAATTTTCGCTTCTAATGGTAGGGAGGCCAACTTCTAGAGGTATTACAACCTCCATGCCATAGGCCAAAGAAAAAGGTGTTTCACCAGTCGACCGTCAAGGTGTGGTTTGGTAGGCCTATAAGACATGGGAAAACTCTTCAGCCCATTTGCCTTTTGCTTTTTCAAGCCCCTTTTTCAGTTTGTCCAAGACTACTTTATTGGAAGCTTCAGCCTGGCCATTGGCTTGGAGGTACGTCGGCATAAAGTTATAAAATTCAATCTTGTATTCTTCACAAAAACCTCTAAAAAATTTTCCATTCAACTGAGTGCCGTTGTCAGATATCAAGGCCTTGGGGATGCCAAACTGGGTTATGATGTTCTACTAGACAAACTTCTTGACGTCATTTTCTTTTATGGATACGAGTGCTTCCGCTTCCACCCACTTTGTGAAATAGTCCGTTGCCGCGAGAAAGAACTTTTTGTTGCCTGGTGCAATTGGGGGTGGTCCCACTATATCCAGGCCCTACATTGCAAAAGGCCAAGGGCTGGTCAAAGGTAGGAGTTCTCTGGCCGGTTGATGTATTTGATGTGTGAACTTCTAACATTTCTCACACTTCTTGACATATTTCTCTGCGTCTGCTTACATGTACGACCACAAATACCCTTTGGAGATAGCTCGGTAGGCCAAGGATCGCCCTCCTTGATGACTCCTACACACGCCTTCGTGAATTTCAAACAAAAATGCCTCGACCTTACTGGGATGGACACACATAAGGTATGGTCCTGTGAAGGATTTCTTGCACAATGCCCAGGACGGGAAAAGCCAAAACCGCTGTGATTTGGCGCGAATCTTGTTGGCTTCCTTCTTTTCTTCAGGTAAAATGTTATCTTTTAAAAACACTATGATGGGGTCCATTCAGGAAGGACCTAGATCAGCGCAGTATGCTTCGGCTGCTTTCGGTTCTTCAATACTTGGTCTTGACAGAAAATCTATTAACAATGGGTGTGGGATAGACGTATCTGCCATTGACGCGAATTTGGCCAGCTCATTTGCTTTACTATTTTCCTCCCAGCCGATTTGTTCTATCCTCACCACTTCAAATTTCATGATCTCCTTTCTGACCAATTCTTGGTACTTAGCCATTTTTTCATCCTTTGCCTCGTAGTCACCCAAAATTTGGCTAACTACAAGTTAGGAGTCACTGTATACCATTAGCTCTATGGCCTCTATGTGAAATGCTGACTTCAAACCTGTTAATAATACTTCGTACTCCACTTCATTGTTGGATTGTGGAAAGTCAAGGTTGATTGCCTATTCAATGGTCAAGCCATCTGCTGAGATGAGAACTATGCTGAGTCCTGCACCGTGTCTGTTGGATGCTCCATCTACGAAGAGCTTCCACAACTCTCCTGCAAATAACTTCAAGCAAGTGAAGGGATCTGATGACGCCTTAGGATTAGAGGCGTCGCTGCTGATGCTATCTTCTTCTAAGTTGTTGGTCACTGTTATGATCTGGTCTTCACTGTCTGGTTGCCTTAGGACTAGATTTTCAATCGGGTCTTTGCTTGTCATACTGCAAGTTGTTCCTTCTTCCCTTTCTGTAAAGCTAAATGGTTTGTCATGTAGTTGAGTGTCCTGCTGTAGGGGTCGTGCTATTCCTGCGGCACCTTCCCCCCTTTCTCCAGTTAAGTCAACTGGGAAAATCTGATGACTTCCTGGGGCAAATTCAACCACGAAGTCCGCCAAAGCTTGCGCTTTATTGCGGTTCTTGGCTGAAACTTAATGTCGAACTGCCCTAACTCCACTGCCCATTTCAAAATTCGTCCAGAAAAATCCGCCCTCTCAAACAAGGATTTTAATAAGAAAGCTGTTAAAATAATTACCGTGTGGGTGTGGAAGTAGTGTGGCAATTTTTTGGAAGCCATCATCAAAGCTAAGGCCAACTTCTCCAATGGCAGGTATCTTGTTTCGGCACCCAGCAGTGTCTTGCTAACATAAAAGATAGATAGGTGTTGTATTCCCTTGGCTCGTACCAACACTGTGCTAACTGTATGTTGGGAAACTACTAAGTATAAAAAGAGTTCCTCTCCTGGTACTAGGGTTACCAACAACAGAGGAGAGGTCATGTACTCTTTCAAGCTTTGCAGAGTGTGGTCGCACTCGGCATCCCACTTAAACTTGGCCTTTAGTGCCTGGAAGAACGGTTGACACCTATCTAATGACCGACTTATGAATCGGTTTAGTGCGGCTGCTAGGCCAGTGAGATGCTGCACCCCCTTGACTCTGTTGGGCCTCTCGAAATCTTGAATGGCTTTGATCTGAGATGGATCAGCTTCTATACCTCGGTTGGTCACTAGAAAGCCAAGGAATTTTCCGGACCCTACACCAAATGCACACTTCGATGCATTCAGTCGCAGTATTCAAAATTTGAAACATCTCAGCTAGGTTCTTGAGATGGTCCCCCTCATTCTTACTTTTGACCACCATATCGTCTATGTAAGCTTCCATTGTTCTACCTAGCAATGGCTCAAACATTTTGGCGATCATCCATTGGGATGTTGCCCTCACATTTTTTAGGCCAAAGGGCATAACCTTGTAACAATATAATCCCCTGGGTGTTGTAAATGACGTGACCTCCTAGTCCGGCTCATACATAGCGATCTGATGGTAACTGTGATACACGTCAAGAAAGCTAAGTTGATTGTATCCTATAGTTAGGTCCACAAGTTGGTTTATTCATGGTAGATGAAAGCTATCTTTCGGACATGCTTTGTTGACTGTCTTGTAGTCTACGCAAACGCGCCATTTGCTGTTCTTTTTTTCTATCACTACCGTGTTGGATAGTGTACTTCTTTGATTGCCCCTGCTTTCAGCAGGTTTCCTACTTCTTCTGCCACTATCTCTGCGTGGTGGAGTAATGATCGGCGAGCTCGCTGTATAATTGGTTTGGCGGTTAGGTGAACATTGAGTTGATGGCAGATGAAGTTGGGGTCAATGCCAGGCATGTCATACGGCGTCCAAGAAAACACTTCGATGTTAGAGGTCAAAAATTCCATGATCTCTATTCTCTCGGTGTTGGACAGAGACGAGCTGTGATAACCCTGCCCCGTATTATGCTAATTGATCCTTATTACGAATGTGATTATGTGTTTGATATGATTTTGAGTGCCATTTATATGAATATATGTGGTTTTGAATTTCTATCTGTTCACCGTAGGAAAATCTGTTTGATTATATGCTTTAGAATTTAAATTGAAGGCCTTATCGGCCACAGAAACCGAAATTGACTACGCCATTGTGATTAGCGTAATTTTTAGAGCCTACGGTGAAATTTAATTGAAAATTGATTCGGATCAAATTAAATAGATTAAATTGATGATATAATGCTCAATTAATTAGTATTAATAAATGTGATTAAGGGAGCTTGTATAGAAAGGGCCAATATACACTTATATTCATTTGTTGGAGGCTCAAATCAGATTTTGCTCTCTAGGGAGAGAGAGAACCGAACTTAGAGTGAGAGAGGGAGCTCAAATTGAAGGTTTAATCAAGAGGCTTGAGAATCTTGAGGATTAACTCAAGAATTGGCTAGAATTTGGGTGTTTGAAGCTCCTAGATGAGTAAATTCATGGATTTTAGTTTGTGACTTGGTGAATTCAAAGTTGAATAGTGATCAAGAACATGAATTGAATTGATTATGATGAAAATGAGTTGGTTTTGATAAATTGGAAGTCAATATACACATGCATGTAGGAAATTGCCATGAATTTGTATGTTTGAGCTTGAAATGCATGATCCATGTTGAATCTTTGATTGAAGTTCATGCTTTTGATCACCTCTTCATCATCTAAGTTGAGAATGAGAGCTATATCTCACATGCATGTACAATTCATAAGAGTATGAGTTTTGAATACATGAAATTGCTTTGTGGGAAATAAATTTGGTGTAATTTGGGGCATGCATGTGATTAATTCATGAAATTGAGCTTCATAATGTGATGAATTTGGTGTTGTATCATGTTAGTAAATGTATGTGCGAAGTTTGAGTCATAATATGCAAGATATGTTGATTTGAAGGCAAGGTTGAAGCTCAAAATGGTTGCTGGAAAACCCAGAATTTGGCATGTCCGCTCGAGCGGGGAATGCGCCTCTCGAGCGTGAAATGCGAGCTCCTAGAACTTTTTGCAGACATTAATGTTCGCTTGAGCAGGGAAGTTCACCCTCGAGCGGGGAGCTATGTAGAATGACTTTCAACTCGAGCATTCGAGTTTACGCTTGAGCGTAAAAATGAGGCAACCAGTACTTTTGTAGACCATGAGGGTCCGCTCTAGCAGCGGAACCCACGCTCGAGCGGGGACCCCTGTTTCAGAAATTTTGTAAAGGTGTTCTGTGTTCCGTTTTCCGTTCTCTTTCATTTCTAAGCACTCTTAGGCATGCATTGAGCATCATAAATGAGTTAAAAGGATAAGAAAGAAGCCTAAGAGGGATGTATGAATTAAGAACGAATTGAATCGTTTGTAACCCATATGTGTTATGTAATGTGTAGGGTCGAGCTCAAGGGTGAATCCACCGGCAGAACACTGTGAGTAATATCTTAAAGATATCTGAAGTATGTTATTTGTCCAATTGCTTACTTCTATATAAGTCTTATAAGTTTGTTACATTAAATTGGGGACAAATATTTTTATGACATGAATGAATGGGCTAGACGCCGTATGATACGAATGAATGGGCCAGAGGCCGTATGACACGAATGAATGGGCCAAAGGCTGTATGACATGAATGAATGATAGTTTGACATGAATGATAGTTTAATGTGAAGGATTGAGCCGAAGGCCGTCTGACACGAATGATAGTCTAACACGAATGATAGTCAAACATATGAATGATTGGGCCAAAGGCCGTCTGACATGAATGATAGTTTGATATGAATGATTGGGCCAAAGGCCGTCGGATCTGAACGATTGCGCCAAAGGTCGTCGGATACGAACGATTGGGCCAAAAGGCCATTAGACACGAATGGATGGGCCAAAGGCCGTCGGGTATGAGTTAATTGGGCCCGAGGCCGTTTGATACGTCTAGAACCTTTGTTGATCGATACATTAAATAGAAATATGAATTGGGCCGAAGGCCGTCTGATGTAACTATTTCAAGGATTGTTCATATATCTTTCTTATCTGATATTATTCATTGGGCTCTCTCTCACGCTCATTCATGTCTATGTAGGTGAGCCAAGGGACATCCAAACCCAGTGTGACACCCCTGTTCTGTATTTTGCTAATTGGTCCCAAATGCCAATGTGATTATATGTTTTGATATGATTTTGTGTGCCATTATGCGAATATATATATATGATTTTGAAGTTTTATCTGTTCATCGTAGGAATATCTGTTTGAATAACCTGCTTTGGAAATTAAATTGAGGGCCTTATCGGCCACGGAACCCGAAATTGATTACGCCATTGTGATTGGCATAATTTTTAGAGCCTACGGTGAAATTTAATTGAAAAATTGATTCGGACCAGATTAAGTTGATTAAATTGGTAAATTGGTGCCCAATTATTTACTATTATTATCATGAGTTAGTGGGAATTGTTGGGTAAGGTCACTACACTTCTCATTCTCTCCTATGTATTCATTTTGGCTGATCAAACCTTGAGAAAAGGAGGAGAGTCGGCTGTAGAGAGGAAGAGAGGAGAGAATTGTGCAAATTGTAGCTTAAAGCTTGGGAACCTTGAAGATAATCCAAGAATTGTTATAGATTGTGTGAATCAAAGCTTCCAGGTGAGTAATTCTTGGATTATAGTTTGTAATTTTATGTGTTCAAGCTAATTGGGTGATCAAAAGTAAGATTGAAATGAAATTGGGTTGGTTTTGTTGGATTAAAGCTTGATATATGCGTGCATGTGAGGAAATGTTTTGAAATAGCATGTATAAACTTAAAATACATGATTCATGTAGAGTTTTGGTTGAAACTCATGTCTTGATCACCATTTGTGTTGTCTAAGTTGAGAATGTGGCAATTCATCACATGCATGTACAGTTTATGAAGATATGAACTTGAATGTATGAATTTGTTATGTTAGAATGAGTTTGATGGGAGATTGGGGCATGCATGTGAATTATTTGTGAATTGAGCTCCATTGGGTTGTGATTTGGGGTTTACATCATGTTAGTATAATTATATTTGAGATTTAAGTCATTGCATGCAAGTTATGTTGGTTGGAAACCGAATTTGAGCTCAAGAACACATTCTGGGTTTTCCAGAATTCTGAGGCCCGCTCGAGCGGGAGAAACTACGCTCGAGCGTAAATTTCGTGCTTCCAGCACTTTTTGCAGAGTTGACTGTTCGCTCGAGCGGGACATTTCACGCTCGAGTGGGGAGCTTTTGTAGACGAGCCTTCCGCTCGAGCTCCCCATTCGCGCTCGAGCGTAATTTTGAGGTAACTAGTACTTTTGCAGGCCTCTTGGGTCCGCTCGAGCGGGGAAGTCCACCCTCGAGCGGGGACCCTGTTTTCTGAAATTTCGTTCATGCGTTCTATGTTTCGTTTTCCGTTCCCTTTCACTTGTAAACACTCTTAGGCATGTGTTAAACATCGTAAATGAGTTAATGAGATAGGAATAAAGCCTAAAGAGGAATATGTGAATTAAAGAACGGATTGAACTGTTAGTGACCCTCTTGTGTTCATGCAATGTGTAGGGTCAAGCTCCAGGGCAAATCCGCAAGCCGATCACTGTGAGTAATATAAATAATTGAAAGCTTGTCAATGTCCAATTGTTTATTCCCTTATAAACTTTATGAGTTGTTAATTGGGATTGTGGACAAAAGTCTGACAGGAATGAATGAATGGACCAAAGGTCGTTTTGATAGGAATGAATGGGCCAAAGGTTGTTTTGATAGGAATGAATGGACCGAAGGTCGCTTTGATGTAAATGAATGGACCAAAGGTCGTTTTGATATAAATGAATGGACCAAAGGTCGTTTTGACCTATATGAATGGACCGAAGGTCATTCTGACATGAATGAGTGGGCCGAAGGCCGTTTTGACGTAAATGAATGGGCTAAAGGCCATTTTGACAAAAATGAATGGGCCGAAGGCTGTTTTGACATAAATGGATGGGCCGAAGGCCGTTTTGACATAAATGAATGGGCCGAAGGCCGTTTTGACAGGAATGGAAACCTGAATGGGCCAAAGGCCAGTATGTTGGAACTACAGGCACTTGATCTAATTTTGTATAAGTATATATATATATGTTAAGTAGAAATGTGAATTGGGCCAAAGGCCGTTTGTAACATGTTGTTCTACATTGTCATGTAATTTCTGTATTCGATATTATTCACTGGGCTATTGCTCACGCTCATTCATATGTTTGTAGGTGAGCCAAGAGAAGTCCAAACCCAGCCCCAGTGAAGTCTGCCAGGAACAACATGAGTTTGGAGAGTCAGCCTTGTGTCTCACGCACGAGACCCATCCTTGCCATTTTGTTATGCATTCATAGTTTGTCTTGTTAGCAAGGACTTTATGTATATCTGTATATAGTTTGATATGGGTTGACTCAGTTTGGATGATCCTGTCTGTAAAGGATTTTATGGTACTGTATTTTGTTGTGGGTTATTAACATATACGTGTATGGTTTCTTGGATGTGCATATAAGCACGGCTCTATGGACAAATTTTTTAATTATTGCTTCCGTTTGGCCCCTTTACTCTGACGAGTTATGTCTGTTTGGTCTGAGGCCGTAGGTAATCTCAGGATTACTGGCCGGTTATGTCCTTAACCCATAGGGGTGGGTTCGGGTCATGACACCCAGCCACAATGAAATATGGGAGAAACAGTCAAGGTTTTTGGAGAGTCAGCCCAAACGTCTCATGCACGAGACTTGTCTTTGCCTCTTTTGTTCTTTTGATATAGTTTTGTTATGTTGGCAAAAACATTGGATTACTTTTATATATAAACTTTGGGTTTGACCAACTTAGACTCGATGATCCTGTATGTACAGAACTTTGTGTTATCACTTATTTTGACGTGAGTTATTAACATGTAGTATATGGATTGTTATGATGTGCCATGTAAGCACAGCTCTATGGACAATTTGTAAGTTTGTTTCCGTTTGGCCCTTTTACTCTGATGAGTTACATGTCTGGTTTGATTTGAGGTCGTAGGTAATCCCTTGATTACTGGCCAGTTATGTCCTTAACCCATAGGGACGGGTTCGGGTCATGACACGAGCCGAGCAAAAAAAACCTCTTTGGGTTATTCTCATCTATCCTTATTTCTACCAAGTCCTCTACTGCCTTCTATTTGGCTGCCTTGCTGACGTCTGCGAACAGCTTGTTGTTTTCTGGCTCCTCTACTATTTGCACAAACCCTTTTGCAGCTCGACTGTTATTTATTGTTACAAAGCACTGCTTGGACATGATTTGGTCTCCCAAGACTTCTTCAATAATTCCTGCTTCGTTGGGGAACCGTAACACCTGGTGGTAGGTCGATGCTACTGCTCGTATGGCATGTAACCATGCTCTTCCCAAGATTATGTTGTAAGTGGATGGGACTTTCAATACCCAAAATTCTACTTGTTTTGTTATCATTCCTACTTTGACTAGCAGAATTATCTTGCCCACTGGCCATTCTGGCATCGATTTGAAGCCGACCAGAGGGGATGTTGCAGGTGCCAGATCTTTGTCCTCTAACTTGAGTTGCTTAAAGGTCTTATGGTATATTATCTTGCATGAGCTGCCTTAGTCAATCAAGATCTGTTTGATGTCGAAATTCTTGATGCGCAGAGTCACCACTAGTGTGTCATTGTGAGGGCCTTGTAACCTTGCTAAATCCTTGTCATAAAAGGTAATGACGTTTGTAGCCTCCGTTTTTTCCTTTTTTATGGTAGGTTGTGCACTCAATACCTCTCTCATGTGCTCAGCCTTTGTGATCATCCCTCTAAGTTCACATACTCGTTCAGGCTCGATGATTCCATGTATCACATTGATTACGCCATGGGGTGGACCGTAAACTGGCATCCCATCTAGCTTGTTGTGATCTTGGGGGGCTGGTTGTGCTCCCCTCTCAATATATTGGACCAGGTGGCCTGCAACCACTAATTCTTCCAGATGTTGCCTTAATAGCGTACAGTTTTCAGTTCGATGCCCCTTTTCATCATGGAAGGTGCAACGGTACCTATCGTCATAGCCCTTCTGCGCTTCTCCCAACTTGGCTGGCCACCAAATGAAGGGTTCGTCGCGTATCTCGCTAAGAATCCGATAGATAGGTTTATTGAACACTGTGGTGATGGCGGTTTGGACTCTCAACTGTTTTGCTTGGGAGTTCTCTCGCCTACCCCTACTTTTGTTTGGTTGTTCTTCCCAATCGACCGTGTTGACTTTTGCCGTAGGTTTTCTGTCTAACATCACTGTTGTGCTAGTTTTTGTTTTGGCGCGAGCGCCATCTTCTTCTACCCGGATGTGCTGATGCACTCTTTCCATTAGGACCTCCATTGTGAGGGTGGCGTCATCGTCATTAAATCTCTCAACTTATTGTCTGCTGACAAACCCCGTTTGTACTATGCGATAACGAGGTTTGTGGGGTAATCACCAATCTGATTAAAAGTCTCCCAATACCGGTTGTTGTAAGACTTCAATGTTTCTTTCTCGCCCATGTCTATGGAGAGCAGCTGGTTAATCTCCACCGGTGTCTTCGTGTTTGTTCTGAATCTGGTTACAAATGCCTCCGCAAGTTGAGCCCACGAAGCTATGCTACCTTCTGGAAACCTCTCAAACCATGCCAAACCCAAGTCACCTAGGCTAAAAGGAAATATGGTACATATTAGTGCCTTGTTTTATCGATATACGGCCATAACCTGGCGAAAGTGCATATAGGGGTTCAACTTCTCCTCATAACTTGTAAATTTAGGCTGATGGAAGCCTAAAGGTAATGGTGCGTTCTTAATCGCCGAAATGAACAGTGAGCTCTGCAATCTTGCTAACACTTTATCTGCTGGTTCGTAAGCAAAGTGTGGTACTGGCATCTCGACCTCGACACTCTTTTGCCTTTTATCTTCTGCCACCCCTTTGCTTTTTATCTGATCGTCTCCATGTCTGCCGCCATCCTTCTTATCAATTCGTCTTGCTCTCTTACGCGATCCTCCAGAACCTGAGGATCCATTCTCTGCCTCTACTTGTCAGGGCTCTGAGAGCGACGAAGACTCGAGCCCCGTCTTTCTCGTGTGTCTCTCCATAGGTTCTGTTGCTTGGGATCCAATTCTTCCATAGGCGGGATAAAAGGTAAACCTTCGCGCCTCCCACCCCCTTCCGGGGTTTGCCCATCAATAGCAAAATGTGGCAAGTCTTCATTGTGCGCCATTGAATTTAATTGAAAAGGAAACTCAATCAAAAGGTTTGTTCTCTCTGTTTTTCCATAGACGACGCCAATTGTACGAGCACAAAATAATCTTCTCGTATAATCCTGTTAGTCAAGTTTACACTCCTCCAAACGTCGTCGCTTTACTACTTGAAAACATAAACGTGAGCTAGCCAACGGGTATGTGTCGGAAACCTCTCTGATGCCTAAGTCAGTAATTAAACAATAGACAATAAGCTCTGCGTATTTGAGAATAAGAATTGTGATGCCTCTGCATAGGTCTTGCTATAAGCTTTTATAGATTCTGCCTGGCACAATCCTGGTAGGACTCTTAACTCTCCTTAGCAGAGTCCTCCTAGGAATCACACTCCCAAGGATAATGTGGATCCTGATAACACCTTACTTATTGCCATCCAAGTAAAATGGTGGTAACCCTTACCTCGGCAAGAAGCTCACTCAACCAAGCTGACCCAACTCGATGTCGCTTCAAGCACCACTAGTAGCCCCTATTATAAGATGGCACCTGCCAAGCTAAATTAGCTCGGCCTGTTCCTTGTTAATACCATGGCACGCTACCAAGCCTAGTTTTTAGATAGCCAGGTCAGACACCTGCTGACGCCTCTGTCCAACCTGGTTCCCAGATGACCCAGGACCGAGCTATCTATAACTTTCACCGCGACCCGTAGCTCGGCCCAATGCGCTAAAGATAGATGGATTTAGCTCGGCCCAATTTATTTACATAAATTATCCTCTCAATATATATGAATGTTCTACTTCTTTCTTTCTTTGTTGTATATGAGATAATCAAACCAATCCAACTTTTCTTCATTGATCTTGGAAATTCATATGCATCTATTACTAATGTGTTTTGGTTGTGCTCTCCAAGTTTAACAGGGTTATAATTTTAAGAGTTATTTACGCAAAGACTTTCTAAATTATTGAGAAATATAATTTTAATCCCTTAATGTATAAAGATATACAAATTAAACATGCCCCTTAAACTATAAAAATCATAGAAAGGAACTCTCTAAACTATTGACGTATTTTACTTTGACTGCTTTCATTAGGAGGCCCTTATCATTATATTGTAGGTGGTACATTGCTATTATAATCTAAAAATTAGATCCACTTTTCAAATACAATAATGTGACAATCAATAAAAATGTTTAAGACAACTCTTTCTATCATATATTCTATAATCATTAGTCAAGCATGTCTTTTACACATAATTAGATTTAGAAAGTAAGTTGATATATCATTTTTTTTAAAAGATCATATTTTTTTCAAATAAATATAATAAAATTATAAAGATATGATTATTGGATCAATTTGATTTTTTTTAATAATCTACACATAATGAGCTCCGCGAGAGCCAACCATACCACCAACTAGAGACAAACTTGTCCCTTAGTATATGAGTTAGGTTAGCGACCTATAAATTAGATCTTTAAATTTATTCACAATAATATGATAAAAGAAATAGATTCTACACAAATAACTATGTAACGAATCAAAAATTAACATGTATCATATTATTGTGGAACAAATTATAAGAAGTGTTTCGTAAGCCTTAAACATTTTCCATAGTATATTATTTTGAGAAATAATTCCTTTCGATATTAGTTTCTTCATTTTTCTATGGCAAACCATGTGAGCATTGCGTCCGGCTTAGGCAATAATGAAATTCTTGCGTGATTTCGGAATGTTATGGACAATGTTCACACGGTGATTTTAATTAGTGTTGCTAGTGGTCCTATATGTGTTAATTGATATATTAATTAGTGTATTAACTTATGTTATAATATTGTCATTTTAAAATTATAGACCCAACTCATTATACAAATTACAAAGACTCAAAACCTCTATAATTATGTCAAATCATTCGTTAATATACTAATTAGTATATCAATTGGTGTGTATAACTTTATTCTTTTAATTAATGATATAATAATAAAATATTAATGAAATAATATATTATCCTATTTTAGCTAAGAGACACAAAACTATTCTAATTTTTTAGAAAAAAAATGGCAACCAAAAAAAGCTTAAAAGTTTTAGTTTTATAATAAAATAAATTTTTAATTTTTTCAACTTAAATCTTAATTTTTTGATTTATTTTCAATATAAATCATTCATCTATTTCAGTTAAGTAAAATTGACGGGAAAAAAAAAATTAGCTATTAAAATCAATTTATGTGTACAAAAAGTGTTAAAATACCTGATTCAATTGAGTTTTTTTTTTATTGTTGATAATCGGATGTTTGGGTCAGTTTATATATATCGATAATTTTACTTGACAAAAATAGTCGAATAGTTTAAATTGAAAAAATTAAAATATTAGAGTTTAAATTAACAAAATTAAAAATTTATTTTATTATAAGACTTAAATCTTGAAATTTGTCTTATAATTTCCCTAATTTTTTATTTATTAATAAAAAATACAACATAAATAATAGCAAGATACTCTCTGTGGCTCAATAATATTCCGCAACTTTTTTAGACTAAGGGATTGTTTGGGGTGTCTTAAATAAGTGCACTTTTTGTCTTTTTGGGCTAAAAAATTGAGGTTGAAAATATGGATGTTTGGGTTAACTTTTTGACTTTTTATGGAAAAATGTGTAATAAAAAATTGTAAAAATTGATTTGTAGGAAAAAATTCGAATTGGGAGTTGTGCAGCCGTAATTGTTGACTTTTGGTGAATAGTGTTAACTTTTTAACTTTTTGAGTAACTTTTTAGCTTTTTGACTTTTTTACAAGTTCTCAAACTTAGCCTAAAAAACTCCTACCCCATCATCGTAGTAGGTAGAAAGCGAGCTCAAATCTTAGACTTAGACAAAACGACTCACGTCAACTAAAGCAATCGAAAACCTTTTCATTTCTTATACAAAAATATAACGTTTTTATTATACAAAGTCAATTTTGTCCAAACAACGATCAAGAAATTGATATTCAAATTCAAGAGAAGAAGCTCCAATAGAGAGAGAGAGAGAGAGAGAGATGAAAATTGAAATGAAGATCAAACCTTACCACCTCTATTTTCTCTTTTGTCCTGCTTTTGATGGTTTTCCTCGATTTCTCTTTGGCTAAAAAAAGCAACTCAATGATCTCTTGGGGGTGCAATGCCACCATTGCCGAATGCTTAACAAATGGAGAGCAGAATAGGAGTTGTTGATGGAATTAGAGACGACTAGAAGGTTTCTTACTTCTAGCCAACCAAAAATTTCGTATAGCACTCAATAGAGGCCTCTAGTATGTAACACAACTCTACATGCCAATTGCATCGTGCCCACCAATAACTACAGTCAGCCTTGTACCACCTTTAATCGATGTAGTTGCAGTTCCCAACCCAGTTGAATTGTTGAAGCCACAATCACAATCACAATCACAATCACAATCACAATCACAATCACGTGATTCATGGGACATCGTGAGCAATTTGGAACATGTGGAATGGAAAATTTGAGGCCTCTTGGTTCTTTGTGACACCCCAAATTTTAAATTAATATAATAATAAGAACAAAAGTAAAATAAAATATTTAATTTTATAAATGTATATGATAAAATGTATTTTAATTTAAAATTAGGGGTTATTGTGCAATTATTATATTAATTAGGGTCAATATAGAATTAAGCAAATAATTTTTTTTGTAGATAAGATCCAAAAAAAAAAAAAAAAAAAGAAAAAGAAAAAGGAGATAAGCTGATAAGCTTGGGAATGAAGAGACTGCCAGGTGGTATCACCACGTGGTCATTTTGTCCAAGGAAGATGCACCAATCGACTAATAAATAGGGTGTGGGCAAGGAGGAGGGACCAAAACAAAGGGTCGTCAGTCAGTAAAGGAGGGTGTTTCGGTGAACGAAAAAGTAAAAGTAAGGGATTAATATAAATGTGAGTAATATTATATTTTGAGTTATTATAAAATATTTTGCGTATATCTTAAGTTATCACAAATTATTTTATGTAATTTATGTTTATAAATTATATTCACTACAACAAAAAGCACATTTCGCGACCATTTTTAGCGACCAAATTGGTTTTAGTCACCAATGACAGCCATTTGGTGACCAAATTACAACTTGTCCCCAAAGGATGAAGAATTGGCGACCAATTATAATATTTGGTCACGGAAGCTTTTTGGTGCGGGGCGAAATTAAGCGCGGGAAGAGGAAAAATTTATGGTGACTATTTTTTATCTTTGGCGACCAATATATTTGTCGCTATAAATTTATCTTTGGCAACAAGCCAAAATTGTTTGCCAAATCTTTTTCTTACCTCAAAACACTGTTGTTTTGTAGGCTAAAGAAATTTCTTTGTGTTAGGTCCAGTCAATTCTGCGAACAAACTTGTGTGATTGAGTTGTAAATTTCCTTGCTGTTTTGTCTTCCTCGCTGAAAGAGATGAATGTGCGCTCGAGCGAAGCTTGCGTGGCTCGAGCGAAGAAGTGCGTCTGCATAAAAACCTGAAAGAGTTAATTGTTCGCTCAAGCGCAGGATGCGTGGCTCGAGCTTAGCCACTTATGGAAATCACGCGAGTTAAGTTCCTCGCTCGAATGAGAGAAGCTTCGCTCGAGCAAGCTTCACAGTCCAGGATTTCTATAAGTAGTTGTTTTACTCCTAAACTAGGATTAGGTTTTTCAGATCTACTTTGAGGTTTTCTAAGGTTTTCTTTTGGAGTATTTTTGTGAGTTTTTCCTTGATAAATTGATTGAGTATTAAACTCATGAATTGACAAGCACATATCAAGGAGGTTGATTGAATACATACAAGAGTGTTATTCTTCAGTGGATTTCGAAGATTCAAACGTGGAGTTTCAAAGCAGTTTGATTCTGTACGTAGTCGTTGATTCGACAAGTGAAGTTGTGGATTCAACTTCAGATTAGTCAGTTCCGAGACGAAGGCTTAGTGAAAGAGTTACAGAAGGTTTGAAGACAAATTGATTGAGTTGGGTAATTTGTGTGTTATCTTTGTAATCTTTCTTTCCTCAGTAGTGGATTGATTAGTGGTGTTTCACCCGCGGTTTTTTATTACAATTGAAGGTTCTTCAATTGTGATTTTTCCACGTAAAAATCATTTGTGTCGATTTATTGTTTATTCCGAAAACAACAATCTAAATCACTTTCGTAAGTGCTTGATGATTTAGATTGTGTGTTTTGAATAATTGGGAATTGAAATATTTTAATCTTGATCTAATCACGAAGCACTTAGGATTTTCAATTGGTATCAGAGTAGGTCACTCTTTGTTTTTATCAAAACTATAGGAGTGTGATTTTGTGTGATTGGTGATATGGATTCAATTCGTGAAGGTAACTCGACCCATAGACCTCCTTTTCTTGACGGTACAAACTATTCTTATTAGAAAGCTCGTATGAGAGCTTTTTTAAAATCCATCGATGAGAAAGTTTGGCACTGCGTGATCTATGGGTGGAGTGAACCTATTGTCACCATTGATGGTGTTGATATTCCTAAACCCCTTGATAAATGGGACATAACCGATTACCAAAACTCGAGTTGGAAGAGTAAGGCTCTCAATTCCCTTTTTTGCTCCGTCACACCTAAAGAATTTCGTCGTATTTGCACGTGTGAGATAGCAAAAGAGGCTTGGGACATTCTTGAAATGATTCACGAAGGTACTACTTCTGTCAAAAGGTCAAAACTTCAACGTCTCACCTTCGCCTTTGAAACTCTTTTTATACGTGATGATGAGACGTTTGATGATTTCTATGCAAAACTTAGTGATATCGTGAATTCCTGTTTCACACTCGGTGAAAAAATCCCTGAAGCTAAAGTTGTTGGTAAAATTTTGAGGTCATTACCCGAGAGGTTCCAATCAAAAGTGACAGCCATTAAGGAGGCTCAGAATGTTGATACCCTCAAGCTTGATCAGTTGGTTAGAAACTTGCAGACTTATGAAGCCCACCAGATTTCGAAGAAAAAACAAAAAGATAGGGTGGCTTTCACTAGTGCTCATGAGACTACAAAAACTCCAAAGACTGAGTTTGATTTAGAGTCTGAGATGACGGCTATGTTTACTAAACAGGTTAAAAAAAATTTGAAGAAGAAGAAGCCTAATTTCAGAGACCCTATTTCAAAAGACAAGAGTAATGAAAAACTCAAAACTTTTCCACCAAAACTTGCTCCAAAAACTGAAAAGAAGATTGTAAAGGGGCAAGGGGTCAAGTGCTATGAATGTCAAGGGTTTGGCCATATTGCCCTTGAATGTCCTTCGAAAAAGAGTCAAAAGAAAGTCTACACAGTGACTTGGGATGATGAAAACGGGCTGGAGCAAGAACCCGATGAACCTGAATCCGGTGAAGGCGGGGATAGTGCTTTCATGGCATTTTGGTCCACTTTCACTCAACCTCTTTCAAAGCCAGCGAAATTAGCTTGTGGTCAGAACCTACATCATGCTCCCACCTTTGATGGGAGTAACTACTTGTATTGGAAGATTAGAATGAGGGCATTTCTGAGAGCTTTCGATCCAGAAGGCTGGCAAGCCATTGAAGAGGATGTTGAAAGTGTTGACAATCCAAGCAATCAGAGAGTTCTGACTACTATTTGTGGAGCTATTTCTGATGAAGAACAGCAACGGGTTGCTCACTGCACAAAGGCTAAAGAAGCATGGGAAATTCTGAGCCAATTCCATGAAAGAGGAGATTCATCTTCACCACTATCTATCACATTTTCTGCCTTAGTTGCTAGACTGGATGAGGTCAATGAGAATGAGGAACAAAAAGAAGATGATGAAACATCAGAAGACAATGATGAGATTAATGGTGATGAACTACAACAAGCTTACGAAAAACTTTATGAGGAATCTCTGAATTTGTCCAAAATCAATGACAAAATCACTCTCAAGTTCAAAGCATGTGAAATCGAGAATGTCAAGCTAAAAGGAGAACTTCTAATAGCAAAGCAGAATGTCATCAAGATCTCAAGTGACAAGCAAGACCTATGTCAGAAACTTCTGTCCTGTGAAACTAAAATGAATGAACTTTTGAAAGTATATTCCACATATGAAGAGAAGCTTGAAAGCCTTGAGATGTCACAAGCTACATTGGAAGAGGTAGTTTGTCAGAAAGATAAAGAACTTCGAATTGCTAGAGCCACAATTGCCATGTAGAACAAAGGTTCCAAATCATTAGAAGACATCCTCGGGTCTCAACAAATGGGTTGTGACAAAAGTGGGCTAGGCTATGGTGTAATAGCTTACAAAGGATAAGCCTCTACATCACATGACCTGAAGACTCAAGCAAAGGGAAAGTTGAAGGTAGACCAGGGTGATCTCTCTCTTCATCTACCTAAAGGGGGTAAGATCAACAAAAGGGAGATAAAACCTGTTTTTATTTGTCATCACTGTGGTAGGTATGGCCATATTCGTCCTTATTGCTTTGAATTGTTTGGTAAGGTGTCTCAAAAGGGTAGAAATTCGAATACTTTTTGAGTTAGGAGACAACCTTACATGTCTAGGCGGAATACCAAGATTCATGAGGGTGTTCACAACGCCAAGACATTTACCAAGACCGCTAGACCTGATTTTGGTAAGACCAAAAAGATTTGGGTGAGAAAAGATGATTTGACTTGTTTAGTTGTTCACACTGCTCTAAAAGTATGTGACTCACACATGTGGTATCCTGATAGTGGGTGCTCTCGTCACATGTCCGGTAACAAATCCTACTTCACCTCTCTTGAAAAATATGAAGGAGGAATTGTTACCTTTGGAGATAGCAGCACTTCTAGAGTCATTGGTAAGGGCTTTATAAGTGTTGCTGGTCTTCCCAAGCTGGAAAATGCTCTACTTGTTGATGGTCTTAAAGCAAATCTTTTGAGCATTAGTCAAATGTGTGATTCCCACTATGAAGTATTGTTTTCAAAAAATAAATGTGAAATTTTGGATAAAAAGAGAAATACTGTCTTGCATGGGGTTCGCACATCTGATAACTGTTATGGGATTGTTACTACTAATGATCTCACTTGTCACTCTGCCATCATAAGTAACATTGATTTGTGGCATCAAAGATTAGGTCACATGAATTTCAAAGACCTAACTAAGATAGCCAACAAAGAGCTTGTGAGAGGAGTACCTAAATTGGGTAAGAATCTGAATCATGTGTGTGGACCTTGTCAACTTGGGAAACAAAACCGTGCCCCTCATAAAAAGGTGAACAACTTTACAACCAAACGTCCTCTTGAATTGGTTCACATAGACTTAATGGAACTTACTCGCACTGAAAGCATCGGAGGTAAAAGATACAATTTTTTAACTGTTGATGATTTTACTCGTTTTTCGTGGGTAAGTTTTTTAAGGGAAAAATGTGATACGTTTGATGCTTTCTAGGCCTTAGTCCTTAAAATCCAAAATGAACAGGGTGTTTCCATTGGGTGTATCATAAGAATCTGAACTGATCATGGTCGTGAATTTGAAAACAATTCGTTTTTGGATTTTTGTGATATGCATCGTATTAAGCATGAATTTTCTACACCTATTACTCCACAACAAAATGGAGTGGTTGAGAGGAAGAACAGAGTTGTTCAAGAAATGGCTAGAGTCATGCTCCTTAATAAGAAACTTCCTCCAAAATTTTGGGCTGAAGCCCTAAATACTGCTGTTTATGTCATAAATCGCGTGTATTTAAGGCTCGACACTTTATAACCTCCATATGAATTGTGGAAGGGTTTGAAACCTAATGTAAAATACTTCAAAAAATTTGGGAGTAAATGTTACATTTTCAAAGATAGAGAGCCTTTAGGCAAATTTGACTCTCGAAGTGATTAAGGTATTTTTCTAGGGTATTCAACCACTAGTAGGGCTTTTCGAGTCTATAACCTATGAACTTCTTCTTTAATGGAATCTATCAATGTGGTTATAGATGACACAGGTTCACCTACTCTAGCAATACATGAGGATGACAATGGTAAGTCTCCAATCTTAGATACTGAACCACAAAGTCAAAGAGAAGTTGAGGACCAAGCACAAGAAGTTGAGACAACACTATCCTCACAGGTAAGTCAAAGTCCAAAGAGTGCACAAAGAGACATCACTCCTGATGCTTCTGTCACCGTAAGTCCTGAGTTCAAACCATCAGCAAGGGTGAAACTGAATCATTCAGCTCAACAAGTGATTGGAAGTGTATCGGATCGAATGAAAACCCGAAGACAGATTTGGGATGAGGTATCACATATGTGTTATGTTTCATTAATTGAACCTAAAAATTTTAAAGAGGCCTTGCTAGATGATAGTTGGTTCAATGCTATGCATGAAGAATTAGGTCAATTTGAACGTAACAATGTTTGGACTCTAGTTCCCAGACCTAGAGACATGAATGTGATAGGTACCATGTGGATCTTTAAAAATAAAACTGATGAAAATGGTACAGTGGTTAGAAATAAAGCCAGGTTGGTTGCTCAAGGCTACACACAAGTAGAGGGTGTTGACTATGATGAGACGTTTGCCCCAGTTGCACGTCTCGAATCTATTCGCATTTTACTTGGTGTTGCATGTTTTCTTGGTTTTAAATTATTTCAAATAGATGTGAAGAGTGCCTTTCTAAATGGGTACTGGAAAGAAGAGGCATATGTTGAGCAACGAAAAGGGTTTAAGGACCCTAAATGTCCAAATCATGTCTACAAGCTAGACAAGGCTTTGTATGGGTTGAAACAAGCCCCTCGGGCTTGGTATGATAGACTTACTACATTTCTTCTTGATAATGATTTTCAAAAGGGTAGTGTGGATAAGACTTTATTTGTGAAACATACTAAGTCTCATATTCTTGTTGCTCAAATTTATGTTGATGATATTGTGTTTGGATCCACTGTTGATCATCTTGTGAAATATTTTTCGAATTGCATGACACATGAGTTTGAGATGAGCATGATGGGTGAGTTGTCTTACTTTTTGGGCCTACAAATTACATAGTCTCCTTCTGGAATGTTTTTCTCTCAGACTAAGTATGCCAAAAATCTTGTGTCAAAGTTTGGTCTTGAGTCTGCCAAACATGCACGTACTCCCATGAGCACCAGTCTTTACCTTTTCAAAGATTTCTCTAGTATTGATGTTGATCCTACCCTTTATAGGAGTATGATAGGGAGTCTTCTTTACCTCACAGCCAGTCGTTCTGATATTGCCTTCAGTGTAGGTGTTTGTTCCCGTTACCAAGCCAGTCCTAAAGAGTCTTATCTACATGCAGTCAAACGCATCATCAAATATGTTAATGGGACATTAGGGTATGGGGTTTGGTTTTCTACTAACGCTACAGCTGAAATTACTGGTTTTTCTGATGCTGACTGGGCAGGTTATGCTGATGATAGGAAGAGTACATCCGGGGGGTGTTTTTACCTTGGGAATAATTTAGTTTCCTGGCATAGTAAAAAGCAAAATGCCATCTCTCTTTCGACTGCTGAGGTTGAGTACATAGCTGCAGGGAGTTGTTGTGCAAAAATGCTATGGATGAAGCAAATGATTCTTGATTATGGGATAGAACAGAACACTCTCACATTTTTCTATGATAACACAAGTGCCATAAACATTTTCAAAAATCCTGTCCAACACTCTCACACCAAACACATTGACATTCGTCATGATTTCATTCGAGAGTTAGTGGAAGAGGGCCTTGTTGTTCTTGAACATGTTCCCACTGAGCATCAAAAAGATGATATTTTTACAAAACCCCTTGATCTTCTTCGGTTTGAGTTCCTTAGAAAGACCTTGGGTGTCATGCTCGATCACTAGAGTGTTACTTGTTCCTTGAGTAGGTGTGAGTGTTTGGCTTTATGTGTGCTTGGATGCTATAATCTCTGTCATTGATCCTTGTTTATCTTGTATCCAACTTTATATGTACACTACTCATGCTGCTTACAAGATCACATTGTTCTTTGTTCATAGCTTATTTTGAATGCCCATGCTCATTAACCTCATGATCTCATTCTATACACATCCTTGAGATAAATTGTTGCAGGGGTTTCCGCACAAGTGATCAAAGTTCTCTATGGACCACTAACAATGTTTCTTGTACTTTTACAGTGGAATTGACCGATACTAGTATATCATGGGTGATGTTGAGTCTCTTAACCATCTACCATCATTTTTCATTTCCACGGTTTCTTCCTCAGTTCCTTGAAGTCCGGGCATTAGGAAAAGGCTACCTTAGAGGCACCAACCAGGCCATCCTTTTTGATTTCATTCTCCTCTGGTTTGGTTTCCATACTCTTGAGCGTGAATGCCACCAGTGAGTGCCCACAAGAAAAAAAAGTTTGAAAAAAATTGAAAAATAACAGACTCATTGATTGAGGGGGGAGCCTCCGTTTTTACTCAACAAATACCCCGTGATTCCTAGTGGTTTGACTTTTCTCTGTAATGTTTAGTTACTCTTAGCGGAGGTCCAGCCATCCGATCACTACGAGGATTAACTCTAGCTCAGTGGCGTCTCAAGGGCTGCATACACACACCTTTATTTTGTGAGCTCTCATGTTGATTTTTGAGTTATACATTCTCATGAAGCTTATGATCATTGATTATATTTTATCTACTTTGCTCATGATTACAAGTGTCATATTGTCAATTGCAAGTCTGCAGGTTTCATAGTTTGTAGATTATTTCATCTTAGTATCATTTTTGGCTAAATTTGATCATTTACTTGTGTTTCAGGTCTCGCTTCATGATATTAAGTATCTTGTTTTTTTGTTTTTAAATTAAAAAAAAAATTGGGTTTTGTTTTTTCTCTTATTCGCTCGAGTGACGGAGTCCTCGCTCGAGTGTGCTTGTGCTACTGAGTTAGACCTGAGAGCGTGCGTTCTTGGCTCGAGCGACAAGTTCTTGGCTCTAGCGACCTCTTGTGCATTATTGTCCTCGCTCGATCGAGAAAGTCTTCGCTCGAGCAACCTGTCAAGGTTTAAATACTACCACTGTGTCTCTTTGTTTCATTTTTTTTCCCTCTTTGCTTCAAAGTGTTGTTTGTTTCACTTCTGTGGGCGATTTCTCTTCCCTTCGTGTTCCTCCCTTAGATTTTTGTTCGTGTTTGGGGCATCTTCCTTTCCTACATTTGCATTCTCAATGGTTGGTGAGTTTTTTTATTTTTCTCTTTGTTTTTACTTCTCATTTCGTTGTGTCCGTGAGTTTGCTCTGGTTTAATCTAGGGTTCTTCATTGTTGATTTTGCTTATTTCATAATGTTTAGTGTCTCGCTCTTGCATCTAGGGTTAGTGTTCTTGAACCATTTTATGCTAGGTTTGGATGCTATGATTTAATTTGGGGTTTTATTTCGTGTTTACTATCCTCATCTCTGTGGGTGGTTTAATTTGTTTATTTTGTGTTTAACATTTTCATGTTTAATTTGTGGTCTTAGTACATTGATTAGTCTATGTCTGTCATTTTCTGATTAGTCTCTTATTCATAACATTCATATTCTGCTAACTTTTTCTACTACAGTTTTCTGTTTGTTTTTACTAATGGACTACTAATGTTTTTGTTTGTGCTCTGTTGTTGGGATTTGGGGTTTTCTATTTTTTTTCCCTTGGGTGTCTTGTGTTGTGAATTGTGGGTTGTTTAGTCATGGTTGAAACCTCCAAGCATCGTAAAACCACTGTTTCCCGTCCCTCATTCAACACTGATAAGTTCGAGTCCAAAGAAAAGGCTAAGTTGTTTAGGGAGTTTTATGCCACTCGGAAAGTTCATCTTGAGCGCAATGTCCTCCCTAGTGCCTTTGAGGTCCTAACCATTCGCTCCTTGTTCGATTCATTAGGCGGTGATCAAGTGTTGCATTTTTCGGGGCCACAAAATCTGAGTCTTATCCGTGAATTTTATTGCAATATCCACTCCATTCACAAAGAAATTTCGGCATCTTTTACCACTTGGGTTAGGAAGAAGTCTCTCATTATCACTGGGGATGTTTTTCGGATGTTTCTTGATCTTCCCGAAGTCCCAGATTTTCGTTTTTCTCTGCTTACTCATACTGGAATTAATTTTGATCAAGTTGCTTCTACACTTTGTGGGTGTTCCCGGTCTTGGTTTGCCAGGGAACTCATTCAGCAAAATGAGTTGCTTCCTAGGTTCCGTCTTTTGAATATCATTGTTTGTGCTAATCTTCATATGACTTCTCATTCTTCGTACATTACCCAAGATCAGGGTTATGTGTTGTATTGCATTGATCAGAGGCTTCCCATTGACTTACCTGAGATGATAGTTTCCAAAATGATTGCAGTCTTTAAGGGTAGAAAGTCTTTAGGGCTTCCCTATGGGTGTTTGCTCACTCGTTTTCTCACTTCACTTAATGTACCTGTTTATGATGATGATGAGTTTGCTTCCCTTATCAAACCTGTTACTAAATTAATAGTCTCCCAGAGTCAAGCTCATGTACCCGGGGGGGGAGGTGTCGGGGGTTGGGAGTTCTGGTGCAGGTGATGATCCACTTGCTGAGGAGGAGGAGGAGTTTGATGCAGCCACTGCCGGTGCCCCGGGTCTACCTGAGATGCGTCCTAGATCATTTCGTGGCCAGCTACAGCAGTTTGAGCAGTCCGTCACACATCGGCTTGACCAGTTGGATGCTAGGATGGATACCCTTGACAGTCGCCTTGATGAACAGAGCACTATGCTTGCCCAGATTCTCTCCTTACTTCAAATGCAGCAGCCACCTCCACCTGATTCTTAGTTCTTGACAGTCCTTGGTTCCTTCCTTATGGACAGTTTTTCTGGTTTCTATTTTCTGGACAGTTTTGGTTTCTTTATTTGGATAGTTTTTTATGATGGTGTATATGACTGTTTTTTTTTTGGGTCACTCCCGGACAAAAAAAGGAGAGTATGGTATACTCATATGTTTTGTTTTTGGGGGGTATATATGTTTGGGATAATTATATGTTTTTGTAGGCAGCACTTAGGGGTTGTTTGGGATGACCTAAATAAGTGCACTTTTTGTCTTTTTACGAAAAGATGTGCAGAAAAGTAGAGAGATAATGTGATGGAAAAAAGATAAAAAGTGTGTACTTATTTTGGGTTGCCAAACTTGGCCTTAGACTTATGGGCAACAAGTTTGTTTTGTTTATATTGGAATTTAAGTTCTAATGATGTTGATATTGGTTTATGTTTTTTTTTAGTCTTGATGGTTTCTTATGATGAATAACAATTCTCTCCAAGTTTATGTTATGCAGGTTGTTTATTTTGTGCAGATTATTCGTTCATCAAGATTAGTTTTATAGTTGGTTCTTTTTCTAGTTCTATAGTTGGTTTGTTTAGTTTGTTCATTTGTTTAGGAAATTTTGTTAGAAAGTTTTGTCCGGGTATTGACAAAGGGGGAGATTGTTAGGTCCCTTAGTGTAGTCAATCCCGCGAACAAACTTGTGTGATTGAGTTGTAAATTTCCTTGTTGTTTTGTCTTCCTCACTGAAAGAGATGAATGTGCGCTCGAGCAAAGCTTGCGTGGCTCGAGCGAAGAAGTGCGTCTGCATAAAAACCTGAAAGAGTTAATTGTTCGCTCGAGCGCAGGATGCGTGGCTCGAGCTTAGCCACTTATGGAAATCACGCGAGTTAAGTTCCTCGCTCGAGCGAGAGAAGCTTCGCTCGAGCGAGCTTCACAGTCCAGGATTTCTATAAGTAGTTGTTTTACTCCTAAACTAGGATTAGGTTTTTCAGATCTACTTTGAGGTTTTCTAAGGTTTTCTTTTGGAGTATTTTTGTGAGTTTTTCCTTGATAAATTGATTGAGTATTAAACTCATGAATTGACAAGCACATATCAAGGAGGTTGATTGAATACATACAAGAGTGTTATTCTTCGGTGGATTTCGAAGATTCAAACGTGGAGTTTCAAAGCAGTTTGATTCTGTACGTAGTCGTTGATTCGACAAGTGAAGTTGTGGATTCAACTTCAGATTAGTCAGTTCCGAGACGAAGGCTTAGTGAAAGAGTTACAGAAGGTTTGAAGACAAATTGACTGAGTTGGGTAATTTGTGTGTTATCTTTGTAATCTTTCTTTCCTCAGTAGTGGATTGATTAGTGGTGTTTCGCCCGTGATTTTTTATTACAATTGAAGGTTCTTTAATTGTGATTTTTCCACGTAAAAATCATTTGTGTCGATTTATTGTTTATTTCGAAAACAACAATCTAAATCACTTTCGTAAGTGCTTAATGATTTAGATTGTGTGTTTTGAATAATTGGGAATTGAAATATTTTAATCTTGATCTAATCACGAATCACTTAGGATTTTCAGTTTGTTTGTTTGTTTGTTTTAGCAGAAGCTAAAGAAATTCACCAACCCTTTTCATTCGACTATGAGAAAATCATACCTAAAGGCCCATTTTCTCCCATTTTCTCTAAGCTTTATCGCTTATCGTCGCTCATCTCGGTTGCACGCCGTCGCTCTGTCGCACGTCGGTCCAACTTCCAACAACATCCACACCAACACCAGGTATGTCTTTTCTCTTCTCTCACTCGCTATCTCACTCTTTTACTGCTTTTCATCTCTCTCTCTCTCTCTCTCTCTATCGGTGGAGCGTAAGAGCTCTTCCCCCTCTCTCCTTTCACTCAATCTCTGCTTTTTCCCAAATTATTAAACCTTAATAACCATATTTTATTTTCATGATTTCTTTAGATTCATTATGATTTGAACCTCTGTTCCATATTCAAAATCTGTTTGCTATCAGATTAGGGAAAACTTTAAATTGGTATTTTGGTTGAAGAATGTTGGTTGTTTTGTGGACATCAAACTCTGTATAATTTTTTTTTGAATGAATAGCATTTTTTGTATGTCTGAACTACTATAATGTTTGTGTCTCAGGGTTTGGGTTTATTTGATGCTTGGGCTCGGGGCATCTTATGGTTGATGAATGACCTTCACTTGCTTGACAAAATGCCGATTTTTTTTTTTTAATTTTCTAAAGATGGACATACAAAGAAAAAAGAAAAAAGGAAAAAAAAAAAAAGAAGAAGCCTAATTCCTGGATTTGTATCTGTTCATGTAGTGATTTATGTTTCTGCAATAAAAAATGTGTTTTACCTTGTTATCCAGTGAAGGACTTTGCTTGTGCTGATTGTACTTGTTATCCTATAAAGGACTTAGCTTGTGCTGATTGTATTGTGTGTCAGTCATGTGACAGGTGAAGATAAGTACTATATCTTCCGTAAAGGGGCATACAAAGTAGGTCGAAAAGGCATGCTTGATCAGGTGTAAGTCCTTGTGCTGAACTCACATATCTAGTGCATATTTATTTGATGTCAAAACCTGGAGAGAATATTTGAATCTGCTTTTTTTCTGGTTCAAATCAATAAACAATGAGCTTAATCAAATGAACATCACTTAAAGAAAAGATGAAGAGTGATCAATAAAAGAAGTGAGGAGATTCAAGAAATTAGTTTCCACAAAACCCCAGGGAACCTCTTCAATGTTAAAACGCGGCAAAAGCTGTTTTTTGTTAAAGAGACTTAATTGCAATATCTACTTGGAACAATTTAGAATGCTAAGCTCGAGCAAGCATATTTGTAAATATTGCCTTTTGACTAAAAGACTTAAAACACAAAGTCTATGTGTATGACAGGCCCTCAAGCCCTTTGATTTATTTGTGTTGATTGAGAGTTCTTTGGATGTTTCTTTCCTTCTTTCTTCACATCATTGTTCTACTTTTTGGGTAATACTTTGTGTAGTTAAAAATTTTATTCTTTCTTTCAGATTGCCCAAATATTATGTCAATGTGAGTTTTCTTACTCCTACACCACTACACATATGAACCTCCATTGCATAGGCTGAGCTTATATCAAATCTGAACGTAATGAAAGCATATGCTGGAAGAAAACAAAGCACAGCCGCATGTGTTCCAAAATTATAATCATCATTATACAAATAAACTAATGAATTTGATTGACTTTGAATGCAAGCTAAACTCTTGTTAGATGCAGGTGAAGGGAAATGGGAACCTTTGAATAAAATAACGAGGTATTGTAGGCTTTAAGAACAAATTTATTTTTTTTTTGAACTAGTGCAGGCTTTAAGAACATACAAATGACTTTACATGAAGTTCCTAATAAAGTCATGCCATTTTAGAATAAGGAAAAGATTTGAGACCGACCAGCTTATGAGTCATTCCTAGATCAAGTAAACTGCAATTTATTTTAATGTGTAAGATTTGATCATTTGCCAACCACAATTTAGCTTTGATTTGATGAGATGTGCATCTGCTTTATTATTATTTTAAATTCTTAGAAATGTTTCGCCACACTTAAAATTCTATGAAATTTAATGGGAATCATAATGTGACTAGGTAGGAAGCGGAAATGCAATTACTTAGAGCAGACAAATTAGGAGTAATATGGTGAGAAGAAACTGTACGGTGAAGAAATAATCTTCTCGTATAATCCTGTTGATCAAGTCTGCGCTCCTTCGTACGTCGTCGCTTTACTCCCTGAAAACTCAAACGTGAGCTAGATGGCGGGTGTGTGTCGGATACCTCTCCAATGCCTAAGTCAGCAAAAATAGGCAAATAGGCAAAAGCTCTGTGTATTCGAGAATCAAAGTTGTGTTACCTCTCCATAGGTGATATTGTGAGCTTTTATAGATTTCGTGTGGCACAATCTTAGTAGGATTCTTATTCCTCCACGTAGAGTCCTCATAGGAATCACACTCTTGAAAGACAATGCTTATCCTTCAACACCCCCTTCGTTGCATAAACCAAGTGAGATGGTTCTAGCTCGGTGGTCTGACCAAACGACCGAGCTAGTATTGCTATGATTGGATGACAATGTAACCGAGCTAACAATACCTTTTTGTCATGCCCAAACCAGTACCTTCACGTGCAACTCATAGCTCGGCTCTTTGTTCACTTGTCCCTCGGTTTGTGCCTATTGAAACCGAGCTAACCACATCAAGCTACTACCGCGCTAACCAGAGTGAGGTCCACCACATGAAGCCATCATACCTCGGCTCCAAGTACTATGACCAAGCTAACTATTTTTACTCCGTCTGGTGACTATAATCACACTTGGACCGAGCTAACACTTGGACCGTGGTCCACTTGCCAAGCCTTTTTCACCATAGCCCATAGAATGGCCCACTACCCAGTTCAGCGTAATTTACTTATAAATTACCCTCTCAATTACCCCTTAATTCCATTTGTGCAGCATGATTGGGTTACCCGTTACCGGCCGAGCTAAAAACTTTAGCCCTTAAACCGAAATAAGTTCACACTGGTTTACTAATCTATCCGGCCAAAATGTCTCTTCAGTCACTATAACTGAATCGCTCTCTATTCCATGGACACGTGGCAAGCCTTTATTTGTCAAATACAGCTGCCACGCCATCTTCTTACTTCATGTAATTTGAACAGTCCCGCCCAATTTCACGCATCTTTATACAAAACAAAACCCTATTTTTCAAACCAACTCATCACTATTCATCTTCTTCTCTCTCTACTTTCTGAGCTTTCATTCTTCCTCATCACTGCATCTGCAAAGCTTTGCATCCTTGGCCAACTCCTTTGCTGTTCCAATCTCAGATCTTCCACTTCACAGTAGTAAGTAACTGAATCTCTGCCCCTTGTTTTACTTTTTGGTAGCATGTAGCATTATATCCATATGTTTTTTCAAAACACACTACTTTGGTTTCCATTTTTCTGGAAAAAACCACGTACTAGAACCACTATATTCATGAATAATCTGAAGAACAACGCGTTTGATCCAAAATAGAATACCAACCGAGCTAGGAACCTGTTTGGGCAACTCAAGGCTTAGGTTTCACCGAACTAGAACTTCATGTCAAACCTTTAGTTCCATTTAACCGTTCTAAGGAACTGTATTAGGCGTGTACACTATCGAACTAGAAAAACCTTAACCAAAGACCGAGCTATAACTTGGGGCTAAACAAGCTCCCTTACTTAGTCAAAACCGAACTAAGAATGATGCACCATAAGCTTCAATCGGGCTACGAATTTCTCACTAAACTGAACCGAGCTAACGTCCTTCGCTCCAACCGAGCTAAAGATAGATAGCATCTCTCATAACTGAGCTAGGACTTCATTTATTTTGCCCTTGTTTCTTATAGCACGGTCCAATGATATGTGCTTAACACCTTTCTTTTGCCCTTTGTAGACTCTGACTAGGTTGCCCAGGCACTCACTTGAGCGCTTCAACCGAGATACTCCATATCATCTCAGTACCGAGCTAACACTTGAGGATAATTTATACCTAATTTAAGACCACATAGGGAAATATAGGTTTTTAGTTAACTCTCCAGGGGCCATGGCCGAGTTCCGAAGGGACTACCATATCCCTGATGACGTCCACCTCAGCCTAGCCGAACTAGACACCACACCCTGGGGCAATCCTGGCTTTGTTCCCTTCACCCTCCTTTCCATCGTAGAAATCGGACTCTGATTCCCTGTATAGCCTCTTCTTTGTGAATTCCTCAGACAAACAAATATTTTCCCAACCCAGCTTTCCACAAATTCGTACAGAATAATAAACGGCATCGCCGAGCTAAACCGTTGGCTTGGCATTAATCTCGGTTTAGCCGAGCTATTTCACCAGTAGTCCCTTGGCCAGAACAAAGATGGTTGGGTCTATTATTTAAGAATAAGAAAACGCCGAGATAAGATAATAAAGAAAACCCCAGACAAAGATGTAAATGATGATGACTTCTTCTGGGTCTCTGGTAACTTCGAGGATCACGAAGCCTAAATACCAGGAGACCGGATTAACTGGAACAAAGGAGTAGCCAGTATACATACCTCAGCTCACTCTTTGCAATCTTTACTATTTGTAAGTTTTGAACCGTACTAACCGTTGTAATCTTTCTTTGTGCAGATTTAAACTTTCTAAAGTCGCAGTACGGTTACCCCAACCTTAACGCCATCCGCACCGCACTAAGATATCCCGATAGAAATTGGACCGATCTTCTCAATTTCAAACCGACCTACAAGTACAGCAGTAGGAGAAAGACCAGGGTGACAAACTTCTTGTTGGAACCCTCACCTGAGCCTGATCCTTCCCTTCCACAAATCAACCTCATTTCATTAACAACGGAGCAAGAGATGGCAAAAAAGAGAGCTGTAAGGACCCTTATTACCGAAATAAACCCAACTGAGGTTCAACAAGCCGGCCAGACTCAAGAGACCGTGGTGGCGCTTCCAACCCATCAGCCTTCATCATCACGGCCTTACAAGCGTACTCGGTCTTCTACAACCGAGCCACGCCTTGTTGATGAGGTCAAAACTGTGCTTTCCCCAACTGCACCACCTAGCCCGCAACCTGAGAGCTCAGACCGAGCTAACTCTTCTGATTGGGCACCAAGATTAACATACCAGAACCGAGCTATCAGAGAAACAGATTCAGTGGTGGCAGACAAAGACCACATGCTTGCCTTCACCCTGGCGAAGAGCGTGTGTCTGCCTCTTGACATGGATCACCATGCCCACCTTATCGAGTTAAAGGCTATCCGCTCGGCCACCAAATCAATGGTGCTGGTGAGTACTCTTTCCTTTGTTTTTCCATTTTGTGCATTTGTTAGCTCGGTTCTTACTCAATAATTGCTTATCACCCTTATGCAGGCCATGCAAAAAAACCAGATTGCACACAAGCGTGTGCTAGAGCTGCGAAAGACAACAAGGCAGGCTGTGGCTGAAGCTGATAAGAAGACGACAGAGCTAAATGAGGCCAAACAAAAAGTGGCCGAGCTTTAATCAGAGCTCGCTAGGCTCACCAGGCTAGTAGACTCGGCGGAGGCGGATAAATAAAAAGCTTTGACCGAGCTGAAAGATCGTTATCTGCGTGAGCTTGCCACAGTTGAGTAAGAGAAGAAGGCTGAGATAATCGCGCTTGAAAAGAAGATGGAGGATGCGAAAGACTGCGGTTATAAAGAATGTGAAGCAACCTACATCTTGCAGTGCGAAGCTGTCAAGGTTATCTTTTTTAAGTGTGGATGAAAAGTGGCAGTGGCACAGCTCGGTCACGGTCCAGAGACCGAGGTTTTCCTAAACCCTCCACCACACTTTATATCGAGCTATATGGCGGAGTATGCAACCACCATTCAACAAAAATTTCTTCAAGTGGAGGATGATGAAGAAGAAACTGAGCCCAACAATGCCCCAGCCGTCGTCAATGATCCTGTTGCTCAGTCAGCTCGGGTGGAACCACCGGTGAAAGACTTGATGACCGAGCATCCAGTTGAAACAGGGCTCCGAGTTGAACTGGATGCGGATCTTGACGACCTCTTTGCTTGACTTTCTTTTTCTTTTCTAAAAAGTTTGTAACCAGGTGTAGACACCCCATTTTTGACCGTCCTCAAGACGTGGACGTCATCGTTTGAACACTCGGTGATCATCCTTGTTCGTGTTCGTCTTAAGTTCCCGGAGGTCTCGATTACGCGCCCTGCCTCAGTATCTCTCGACTCGACTGTTTTGTGTCTGGTTTTGCACCAAACACTTGTTGTTTTGCTTCTGAGGATGGGAAGTAGCTTGTAGGCCATACCCATACCTCACCGGCCATGGCTTGAGGCCACCGGCCTTGTTTCCTTGCCACCGGCCATTGGTGATGGCCGGTCGGCACTATTAATGGTCGGTCGGCATTATGTTTGGTCGGCCGGCCACTGTTTTTGATCAATCGGCCACGTCTCCTGGCCGAGACCTTTTCTTGAGGGAGCTTGACCCTTTTGAACCTTTTTTTTAGCTTCTTGAAGAAGCTTGCCCATTTTTTAGCTTCTCCAAGAAGCTTGACCCTTTTTTTAGCTTCTCCAAGAAGCTTGAACCTTTTGACCCTTTTTAGCTTCTCCAAGAAGCTTGACCCTTTTTAGCTTCTCCAAGAAGCTTGATCCTTTTTTAGCTTCTTGAAGAAGCTTGAACCTCTTGACCCCTTTGCCTAGCTTCTCCAAGAAGCTTGGCCCTTTTGATCCAAGCTTCTAAGAGAAGCTTGGCCTTTTTGCTTAAACCTTCCAAGAGAAGCTTTGCCCCCTTGGTTTCTCTATAAAAAGAGGGCCTCTCCTCCCCTTTAGAGGGTTAGAAAAATCAGATATATATGATATATATATCACTCCCTCTCTATATCTCCCTCTCTCTCTCTACATTTGTGTGGATTAGAGGGTCCAAAAGGGTCTTGTTCTTGGCCTATTGCACACCACTTCATAGCCACACACTTCCATCATCACTTGGAGGTTCTTGGAGCTTGTTTTCAGAGGTTGAGGGTTGCATTTTTGGGTCTAAAGGCTGCTGGTTCTTGCTGGTCTTCAAAGGTAACCCCTTTCCCCTCTTTATTTCCCGTTTTTGTACACCCTTTTAGCCTGTCTTTATTGCGGATTTGGGCTTTGTGTATAACATAAAAGGGTTCTGTTTTTTTGTATTTAAGATACTTCATTAAGGTCACTTTTGTGTTTTGGGTCGTTTACCCCCTCTTAGGCCTTGTTTGGCCCCATTTTTGTGTGATTTTGGTGAGCTCCGGGACCACCTTGTTTGGGCCTCCTCACCACTGAAATATTTAGGGATTTCAGTGGTGAGGATGGTGGTTTGAGGTCCTAAGAAGGAGAGGGGTGACCCTCTCCCTTGTTGCCTTGTTTGTTGCCCTTTTTGGCGTTCCAAAGGGGCTCCTATTTGCATGCTTCCAAGCCTTGTTTCAAGCATTTTTCAGTGGGTTTTAGGACCCCCATAAGCCATTTCCAGAGTTGGTTTGGTCTTGTTGAATGTCCTTATTGCATGTGTAGAGTAACCCTCTTGTTGGCCTTTCAAAGGAACACCCCATTCTAGCATGTGTGGACCTTGTTTCCGTGGGTTTTGGGGGCTTATTTGACATACCATGTTACTGTTTTGGGCTGGTTTGGTGACCTCTCTTGTGCTTCATATACATGTAGTGTAAACCATGTTTACTAGCCTATGTTGCATGTTGTTTTGGCCCTTCATGTTAGCACTTTTTGGCCATGCCTTGAACTGATTTCATGCATGTTTTGGACTGCCTTAGCACTGTTTTCATGCCTCATGGTCGAATAACGCTTGTTATGCATGCTTGTAGTGCAATGCCCATGCCTAGCTTTGAGTTTTGAAGCTTCTTGCATGCTTAAATGGCAGTGTTTTCATGTTTTGGGGTCATTTTGGAGTCATTTGGTATGCCATTTCAGATCTGGAACATGCACCATTGTATGCCATATTTCTTCCTTGCCATGCTTTGGTAGAGTTGCATTTTTGTGCCTTAAGCTTGGTTAATGCATTGTGCATGCATTCCATGTATTTTGTTGCCTCACTTGCATCATTGTGGCCACTGTTTTGGACCTAGTAGAGAGCTATCCAAATTAGTTTAAGACCATCCCTTTGGAATGTTGTTACATGCTATACATGTTTGTATGTTTAGGTACTTAGTCTATTAACATGTTGTATGTTTAAGTGCCATTGCATTTGGCATGCTTCTTGTGTTGAGTTGCTTTGCATATTTACATGTGTTATGCCTTTCATGCTGTTACATGTGTGTCATTAACATTGATGTTATATGCCTTGCATGCTTACTTGTTTAGTTTGCACATGGTTTTGTTGTTTGCATGATCATGTTGCATACTTAGCTCACATGCCTAGGTTGCATTACATTGGCATGCATACTTTGCCTCTTGAATTGAGTATGATAGAGGTTGAGTTCATTGTTTGTTTATGTGCATTTCATTCCACATTGAAATTGCACACTTTGGTTCTTTGGGCCATCACGCATTGAAATACGCGATTGGTGGTCTGAGAATCAAGTACCATGCTCCTTTGAGCCATAAACATGATAAGGAGTGTGGTTGGTGCAAACATTGCTTGAAATGCATTGCCATGCCATGTTTTGCCCTCTGCTGCTATCAAAACAGATTTTGCAGGAAGATTTGGCCGACCGGCCATATGCAGTGCCGACCGGTCATCTATCCGTGGCCGATATCTCAATCAGAGGCCGGTGGTCATTCTCCATGGCCGGTGGCAAATCCCCTTAGCCGGTGATGTTCCGAAGCATTCAGAGAAGCAACCCTGGGACTTGTGCAGTCTTCAGAGGAGGATAACAGTCAAAGTGGAGGCAACTTGTGCATGGCTGTGACTTTCCGAGCGGAACCGCGCATACGTTGAATGGGGCCCTCTTCCCAAGGCTGTTTACTGTTTTCCTAGATTAGTTAATTTGCTTAACTAGTTAACGGACTGTAATAATTAGTTAGCTCGTAGTTAATTAATTGTATTATTCTTTTGGTCCCTCCAAACGAGGGCGAATTTGTAACAAGTGTGGGTGCGTGTGTGCATGTCTTCCAATCCCCACTTCTTTCTCCCTTTTACTTACCTGCTTTCGATGGTTAGTACTAGGGCATATTTAAAATTAGCATAACAGCATGACAGCATGTTTGCATTCATTCATCTGTTTCGCATGCACCGGGCTCGGCGCATCATACTAACTGCATCGTATTTTCAATCCCAAATTGAGTACATGTTACTTGCAGCATTTCACATGCCATGTTTAGGATAGCCGAGCCTGTTTGGATTGCATCTTCGCATGTGTTGCATTAGCCATTTCAAAACATGAACTAGGATCATACATGTGATTACTAACTGGTTTTTGTTTTAGCTTGGAGTACTAGGTGAGCTTTTATGCTTTAGCATACCGCATGCGTGTGAGTGTTGCCATAATTGCATGTTTACCATGAGGCTAGCTGCTTATGTGATATAACTGCTTGAATGCCTGTGGATGAAGGTCAAATTGCTTAAATTGGGATAATGCATTAAAAACCGTGAGTTTAAAGCCCACTAGAAAGTGGCAAAATCATCTTTTCCAAAGCCCACTTGAGGGTGGCAAAACCTGCATTTTAGCCTATTTACGAGTAGCAAACCATTTTCAGAACAAAACATTCCAATTTAGGCGATTTGGTCTATACTTGTTTGTTGTGCGCATAACATAGTAATTCTAGGCTAATAACCGGAATAAGAACGCATAACATTTTCAAAATTGGATATCATGGTTAGTAGAGGCCGATCTTCAGATCGGGCGAGAGGGGGTGCTCATAGCTGACCTTCCCCAATCGTACCCAAGTTCCCGAGCCGAGGCAACTTTGGTGATGACGGACACGTGGCCTTTGGCACCGAGTCAGGGTTTCCTAAATTCCCCCAAAATAAAATATTTAGGTGGCGACTCTGTATTTGGCAAAGCAGTCCATGTTTGGCACTTCTTTTCTAAAAATCTGTTTTCTCAAAACGATTTGCCAGATTTGGACTCTTTGGTTCAGATTAAGAACCGTGACAATTTGAGAGTCCGAACTGTAGTGAGGCCCACGGGCGCGTCTACACCGGGCTGAGCCCCTTCTCTTGTACTTGTTTGATGATTTTGAATGAAAATCTTCTTTTGTTTCAACTGTTTGTTCGGTTTACTTCCATGCTTGTATTTACTTTCCAAATGTAATCTGAATGTAGTGTAACACTTTCTGGCCAAGATAACTATCTCAGTCTTAACCTTGAAATCTCTGGTCATCCCTGCCAACCTCTTCAGCCTAGGTTTTTACCTCGGCTGAAGATCACTGGAAGTTATTCCAGCCGACCACTCTTTAGCCTGGATCCTTATCTCGGCTGAAGAGTACTAAGTGTTGGTTTTTCCAGCCAACCTCTTCAGCCTAGATCTTTATCTCGACTGAAGAGTACTAAGTGTTGGTTTTTCCAGCCAACCTCTTCAGCCTAGATTCTTATCTCGGCTGAAGAGTACAAAGTGTTGGTTTTTCCAGCCAACCACTCTTCAGCCTAGATCCTTATCTCGGCTGACGAGTACTAAGTGTTGGTTTTTTCAGCCAACCTCTTCAGCCTAGATCCTTATCTCGGCTGAAGAGCACTAAGTGTTGGTTTTTCCAGCCAACCTCTTCAGCCTAGATCCTTATCTCGGCTGAAGAGAGCTCAAAGTTAGTTATTCCTGCCAACCTAGAGCGAAGTGTTTGGTTATTCCTGCTAAACGTCCTGCAGCTTGGATCCTTATCCTCGGCTTTAGGAGAAGTGTTGGTTTTTCTAGCCAACCTCTTCAGCTCAGATCCTTATCTTGGCTGAAGAGAGCGCAAAGTTGGTTATTCCGGCCAACTCTACTTTCAATGCCCCTAGTTCACTAAAACAATTTTTACATCAGAAAACTTTTATACCGAAAAGAAACTACTTGTTTTATTGAAAAAGGAAAAATTACAAGTACTCTAAAGAAAAGCTAAAAATAAAATAGTTTGAGATTGGCAGTGTTCCATGGCCTGGGAATGGCCTTATCGTCTCCATCTTCTAAGTGGTATGCCCATTTTCCTACTAATCCAACCACTTTGTATGATCCTTCCCAATTAGGTCCTAATTTTCCATCTCCGGGTACCAAGGTATTTCCCATCACTTTGCGTAGCACCCAATCTCCAATCTTGAATTGCCTCAGATGTACTGTCTTGTTGTATTTTTTAGATAATTCTTGCTGGTATGAGGTGATGTGAATCAGTGCTCTTTCTCTTCGTTCTTCCGCGAGGTCGAGTTCCAAGGCTATGGCTTCTCCATTTAGGTTTGGGTCAAAATTTTCACTTCTAATTATGGGGAGGCTGACTTCCAGTGGGATTAATGCCACCATGCCATAGGCTAAAGAGAATGGTGTTTCTCCAGTTGACCGCTGAGGTGTAGTATGATAGGCCCATAAAACATGAGGAAGTTCCTTAGCCCACTTGCCTTTTGCCTTCTCTAACTTTTTCTTCAATCCGTCCATAACGACTTTATTTGATGCTTCCGCCTAGCCATTTGCTTGGGGGTATGCCAGTGTAGAGTTGTAGAATTCTATCTTGTACTCTTCACAAAAGCCTCAAAACATTTTACCGTTGAACTGTGTGCCGTTGTCTGAAATTAGAGCCTTGGGTATGCCAAACCGAGTGATGATATTCTGCCAGACGAACTTCTTCACATCTTTCTCTTTTATTGAGGCAAGTGCTTCTGCCTCCACCCACTTTGTGAAGTAGTCTTTTGCTGCAAGAAAGAACTTTCTGTTATCGGGTGCCGTTGGAAGTGGTCCTACTATGTCCAAGCCCCACATTGCGAAGGGCCATGGGCTAGTTAATGGTAGAAGCTCTCTGGCTGGTTGATGTATTTAGTGTGTGAACTTTTGACACTTCTCGCACCTCTTGACATACTTCTCTGAATCTACTTGCATGTAAGGCCACCAATATCCCTGCGAAATTGCTCTGTAAGCCAATGATCTTCCCTCTTGGTGGCTTTCTCATACGCCTTTGTGTATCTCGAACAAGAATGCTTCGACCTTGCTGGGATGAACACACTTCAGGTGAGGCCCTGTGAACGATTTTTTGTACAAGGCCATAGATGGGGAGAGCCAAAATCGCTGCGACTTTGCTCTTATTCTGTTGGCCTCTTTCTTTTCTTTAGGTAAGACGCCATCTTTTAAGAACATTATAATGGGATCCATCCATGAAGGGCCTAGATCGGCGCAACATACCTCAGTTACTTCAGGTTCTTCAATGCTTGGTCTTGGTAAGAAGTCAATCAGTAATGGATGTGGGATGGATGTATCTGCCATTGAAGCAAAGCCTGCTAGTTCGTCTGCTCTGTTATTTTCCTCCCTGCCGATATGTTCTATCCGCACTACTTCAAACTTCATAATCTCTTTTCTAACTAACTTTTGGTATTTTGCCATCCTCTCATCTTTTGCCTCATAGTCACCTGAAATCTAATTCACTACCAACTGGGAGTCGCTGTAAACCATTAGCTTGATTGCCTTCATGTAGAGTGCTGATTTCAGTCCTACTAAAAGTGTTTCATACTCCGTCTTGTTGTTTGATACTGGGAAGCCAAGGTTGACTGCTTGTTCTACCACTAGGCTATCTGGTGAGATAAGAACTATGCCAAGTCCTGCACCATGCCTGTTCGATGCTCCATCCACAAAGAGTTTCCATATCTCTCCAACGAATAGCTTCCAGCAGGTGGAGGGGTCAGATGATGTCTTGGGGTCATGAGTATTGCTGGGGTCTTTGTCCAAGTCCACGCCTACTGTTTGCCCCTCAATGTCTGTTCGAACCGAGTTTTTACTTGTTGATGAATCTTCGCCAGGCATAGCGCGGTCTGCCTCTTCCTCCATTTCTTCAATTCGGTGTGTCTGGGCATCTTGTTTTGGGGGTTGCGTAGTTCCTGCGACACTTTCCATCCCCTTTTCTGTTACGCCAGTCAAGTCAACTGGGCAGATATGATGGCTTCCCAGAGTGAACTCTGCCACAAAGTCTGCCAAAGCTTGAGCTTTTATTGCGGTTCTGGGTTGAAACTTGATATCATACTGTCCTAATTCCACCGCCCCTTTCAAGATTTGCCTAGAAAGTTCGCCATTTTAAACAAAGCTTTTAGGGAAAAAGCTGTTAGGACGATTATAGTGTGGCCGTGGAAGTAATGCGACAGTTTCCTAGAGGCCATCATCAGGGCTACGACCAATTTCTCCAATGGTAAGTACCCGGTTTCTGCGCCCAGCAAGGTCTTGCTGACATAAAAGATGGGCAGGTGTTGGATTCCTTCTGTTCTGACCAACATCACGCTGACTGCGTGCTGTGAGACTGCCAGGTACAAAAAAAGCTCTTCTCCAGGTATTGGGGTTACTAGCAATGGTGGAGAAGACATGTATTCTTTCAGGCTTTCTAGGGCGCGGTCGCATTCTTCATCCCACTCGAACTTGGCTTTTAACGCTTGGAAGAATGGTCGACATCTGTCTGATGACTGACTTATGAACCGATTCAGCGCAGCTGCCATACCAGTGAGATGTTGCACTTCTTTTATTAAGTTGGGCCTCTCTAGATCCTGAATTGCTTTGATCTAAGAGGGGTCTACCTCTATACCTCGGTTGGTCACCAAGAAGCCTAGGAATTTGCCAGATCCTACGCCGAACGTACACTTGGATGCATTAAGGCGTAACTTGTTCTTTTTCAGGATCTGAAACATCTCACCTAGGTCTTTGAGATGGTCATTTTCATCCTTACTTTTGACCACCATATCGTCTATGTATGCTTCCATTGTTCTATCTAACAATGGTTCGAACATCTTGGAGACCATCCGCTGGAATGTTGCCCCTGCGTTTTTTAGGCCAAAGGGCATGACCTTGTAGCAATATAGTCCTCTTGGCGTTGTAAAGGATGTGACCTCCTGGTCTGGTTCATACATAGCGATCTGATGGTAACCTCTGTACACATCAAGAAAGCTAAGTCGATTGTGTCCTTCTGTTAGATCTACCAGTTGGTCTATTCGCGGTAAGAGAAAGCTATCCTTTGGGCATGTCTTGTTGACTATTTTGTAGTCGACGCAGACACGCCATTTTCCATTCTTCTTTGGCACCACCACAGTATTGGATATCCACTTGGGATAGTACACTCTTTGATAGCTCCAACCTCTAGAAGGTTTCCCACTTCTTCCGCCACTATCTCAGCGTGGTGGAGTGCTGATCTGCGAGTGCGTTGTATAATTGGTCTGGCAGTTGGGTGGACATTTAATTGGTGACAGATGAAGTTTGGGTCAATGCCAAGCATGTCATACGGCGTCCAGGCGAACACTTCGATGTTAGAGGTTAAGAATTTTATGACCTCTATTCTTTTAGTGCTGGACAATGACGAGCCGAGCAAAAAGAACTTTTTTGGGTCTTTGTCATCTATCCTTACCTGTACCAAGTCTTCCACCGCCTTCTGTTCGGCTGCTTTGCCAACATCCGCAAACAACTCATTGCTCTAAGGTTTTTCCACCATCTGTACATATCCCTTGGCAACGCGGCTGCCATTTACTGTGATGAAGCATTATTTGGACATAATTTGGTCTCCAAAGACCTCTTCAATTACTCCAGCTTCGTTAGGGAACCACAATACTTGATGGTAGGTTGACGCTACCGATCGCATGGCATGTAGCCATGTCCTTCCCAAGATTATGTTGTAAGTGGAAGGGACGTTCAATACGCAGAATTTCACTTGTTTCGTCATGCTTCCTGCTCTGACCGGGAGGATTATCTTGCCCACTGGCCATTCTGGCATTGAATTGAATCCGAATAGGGGAGATGTTGCTGGCACCAAGTCTCTGTCCTCCAGTTTCAATTGTTTAAAGGTTTCATAATACATTATCTCACACGAGCTTCCTTGGTCGATCAAAATCCTTTTGACGTCGTAATCATTGACGCGGAGTGTAATGACTAGTGCATCATTGTGAGGGCAATATATCCTTGCCAAGTCTCTGTCTGAAAAAGATATGACATTCGTGGCCTCTGTTTTTCCCTTTTTTATGGCAGGCTGGGCACATTGTGCCTCCCTTAAATTCTCAGCCTTTTTGATCATTCCCCTGAGTTCACAAACTTGCTCAGGTTCGAATACCCCATGTATTACATTTATCACGCCTTGAGGTGGGGTGTCGATCGGCATGCCGTTTGGGTGATTGTGGTTCTGGGGGGCTGGCTATGTCCCTCCTTCTATGTACTGGTCTAGGTGCCCAACTGCCACTAACTCCTCCAAGTGCTGTCTCAACGGCGTGCAATTCTCTATGCGGTGCCCCTTTTCATTATGGAAGGTACACCGGGATCCTTCGTCATAGTGTTTTTGTGCTTCTCCCAACTTAACTGGCCATTGGACGAAAGGTTCATTGCGTATTTCACTGAGAATTTGGTAGATTGGTTTTTTGAACACCGTGGTAATGGCAGTGCGAACTCTGAGCCACCTTTTGTCTGGATCCTTTTTGTTGGCCAGTTTGCCTCACCCATTCCTGCTTGGTCGTTCTACCGTGTTGACTTTTGCCGATGTCTTTTTATCTAGTGTTGCTGTCATGTCAGATTTTGCCTTAGCCCCCGGGCACCATCTTCTTCCATACGAATATGCTAGTGCACTCTCTCCATTAAGGCCTCCATTGTGAGAGGTGGCGTCATAATAATCGAATCCCTCAATTTGTTGCCGACTGGCAGGCCCCGTTTGTATTGTGCGATGGCGAGGTTTGTAGGACAATCTCCTATCTGGTTGAAAGGTTCCCAGTAGCGACTATTGTAGGACCTCAATGTCTCTTTGTCGCCCATGTCAATGGAGAGTAGCTGATCGATCTCTATTGGTGTCTTGGTGTTCATTCTAAACCTTATCACGAACGCCTCTTCCAATTGTGCCCAAGAGGCGATGCTTCCTTCTGGTAGCCTTTCGTACCAGGTTAGACCCAGGTCGCCTAGGCTGGATGGAAACAAGATGCACATTAAAGCCTCGTTTCACCGGTATACTGCCATAACCTGGCGAAAGTGGCTCAAGTGCATGTAGGGGTCCGTCTTCCCCTCATAAATGGTGAATTTGGGTTGGTGAAAGGTGGAAGGTAGTGGTGTGTTCTCAATTGTCGGAACAAACGGCGAGGTCTGCAGCCTTGCTAACGCTTTGTCTGTTGGCTTGTAAGCAAGGCACGGTATTCGCATTCCTACCTCGATGCGCCCGTGCGTCCGAGGAGCCAACCGCCGAAGGGTTGAAACTCTGCGCAGATTGCGTGCCTTGGTATCTTCCTTCCATCGTGCCCTTTCTTCTAGCACAGTGCACAAATCGGATGATCTAGGCAACTTCGTCTGCCTGGATGATGTCTAGTGCGTGTACGAGGGCCAATAGGTGCTTCCCTCAGTATATGACCTCTTAGTTCTCGTTCTCTCAGACCTGGAGTAATGAGTCATGGGAGTTCTTGACTGAGTGTCGCCTGTTCTCAGGCTTCTACTCTCTGCTTGCGATGGTGTGGTATGCCTACCACAATCTTCTGAGTGGCGAGGGGGCGTGTTGCTTTTGTGCCCCTCTCCTGTCGCCACCCCTTTTCCTTTGATCTGGAATTTCATATACTTCATGTCTGCCGCCATCTTCCATATTAACTCGTCTTGTTCCTTTACACAATCCTCCAGAACTTGAGGATCGATCCTCTGCCTCTGTCTTTCAAGACTTTGAGAGCGACGGGGGCTGTTAGTCCGCCTCCCCCTTGCATCCCTCTGGGGGTTCTGTCGCTGGGGCTCTAAATCCACCATGGGAGGGATAGAAGGCAAGCCTTCGCACCTCTCGCCCCCCTCTGGGGTTTGTCCATCGATAGCGGATTGCGGCAAATCTTCATTGTGCGCCATTACTTCCAATTACAGAGGAAAAGCTTGATCAAGAGGTTCTGTTCTTTCTAGTTTTCCCACAGACGGCGCCAATTGTATGGGGAAGAAATAATCTTCTCGTATAATCCTGTTGATCAAGTCTGCGCTCCTCCGTACGTTGTCGCTTTACTCCATAAAAACTCAAACGTAAGCTAGCCAGCGGGTGTGTACTGGATACTTCTCCGATGCCTTAGTCAGCAAAAATAGACAAATAGGCAAAAGCTCTGTGTATTCGAGAATCAAAGTTGTGTTACCTCTCTATAGGTGATGTTGTGAGCTTTTATAGGTTTCGTGTGGCACAATCCTAATAGGACTCTTGTTCCTCCACGTAGAGTCCTCATAGGAATCACACTCTTGAAAGACAATGCTTATCCTTCAACACCCCCCTCACTGCATAAACCAAGTGAGATGGTTCTAGCTCGGTGGTCTGACCAAACGATCGAGCTAGTATTGCTATGGTTGGATGGCAATGTAACCGAGCTAACAATACCTCTTTGTCATGCCCAAACCAGTACCTTCATGTGCAACTCATAGCTCGGCTCATTGTTCACTTGTCCCTCGGTTTGTGCCTATTGAAACCGAGCTAACCACAGCAAGCTACTACTGCGCTAACCAGAGCGAGGTCCACCGCGTGAAGCCATCATACCTTGGCTCCAAGTACTATGACCGAGCTAACTATTTTTACTCCATTTGGTGACTATAATCACACTTGGACCGAGCTAACACTTGGACCGTGGTCCACTTGCCAAGCCTTTTTCACCATAGCCCATAGAACGGCCCACTACCCAGCTTCGCCCAATTTACTTATAAATTATTTAGTAGTCAAAACAAAAAATATTATAGCTTAGGTAACTAAAATTTTAGTAGCTAAACAATTTAAGTTTTTGGCAACACAAAATGTTAGTCGCTGAAAATGTCATGTTAAATTTAGTTGAAAGCTTTTGGCCACTAAAAATTAGTCGCCAATTGTGGACTTTAAGTGACTAAATCTTTTTTAGTCGCCAATTACCTTTCCCGACAATCATTTCACAACAAAACTGGCGACGAAAAAATTTAGTCGGCAAAAGGTTTGGGCGGCTAAAATGTGACTTTTGACGACTAAAAATTTAGTCACCAAAAATGTCATTGGTTGTAGTGGATGTATATGTCTTTGGGGTGATGTTATTTGAAGTGTTATGTGCAAGGCCACCGGTAGATACTGGACTACATTGCTCCTCCCTAATCTTATGGACTAAAAATTGCGTAAAAACCTTAATACTTGATCATATCAGGATACGTAATATGCATCGAAATCGAATACTGTGATTGTAAATTTTTTAAAACATTAGCAACCTCTTTTTTAAAACTCAGCGATACCTGCTCTTGGATTATTTCAATCATTGTGTGACACGTACAAATATGTTCTGCTTATTGTATGAATAAAGAAGAATTAATGTTAATAAACGAAAAATTACCCTTTTGAGGTTTGTAGAAAGTTCGACATTCATCTTTTTGAGGAAAATTATAAATGCATCAATGTCTTGAGTGGTCCAAATGTACATTTGTTTCAATCACGGTGTGAAGACAAACAACATACAATTGGATGATAAATGGGTAGCCAAGGTTTCAGATTTCGAATTGTCAAAAAAATCCAAATAACATGTCCAAGCACATCCGTATCGTGGTGACAGATAGTATAGGGTATTTGAATCCAGAATATTATGGCGTCAAAAGGTGGTAGAGAAATTTCATATGTACTCGTTTGGAGTGGTGTTTGTTTTTTGTTTTTATTTATTTATTTTGGGCAAGTTATCAACACCTCCTCAATATTTGACTAAAATATGAATTTTTTCTAAGATTTAAAAAATTATATCTTGCCCCTGAGATTTATAATTGTATAATAAATTACTCCCTTATTTATTATGCAAATATAAACCAAATGAAACAATTTATAATTTTTCAAACCTCAAGAGAAATCTATATTTTAACCAAATATTGAAGAAGTTTTGGTTTTTTTTTTTTATGGGATGGCTTGGATTATTTGAAATGTTGTGTGCTAGGCCTCTACTAAATAAGATGCTAGATAAAGATGGAAATGATGGGAAAAAAAATATATTATTGGATGGGTACACCGTCATGTATTCTTTGTAATTCATAAGATAATTTTTTACTACACAGAGATCAAGTTAGCTTAGCTGCGCGGGCTCAACTGTGTCATCAGGAGGGTTCATCGCTTGATCAAATCGTTGATCCATTTTTGAATGGTAAGATTGCTCCTGACTGTTTGAAAAAAATTTGGGAGATTGTAGTGAGTTGTTCGTTTGCATGATGAGGGAATCGAACGGCTTTCTATGAATGATGTGGTGTGAACCCTTGAATTTGCGTTGGCGTTACATGAGAGTGCGGAGGAGAGAATCAAACCTGATGGGTCTTACAAAAGTTTGAGGACGAAAGTGCCCTTTTGTTCAACGATGGAATTGAGATGATTGAGAATAATGGTGGACAGGTGTCGAACAGTGGGATGACAATGACAAGCAATAGTGGCACGAGGAGCATTCAGATGGTGTTTGTCGTATAGTTAGAAAAGTTACAATATTTTATTAAGACTTGGCCACTCTCCAGTTTCGGTATAACAGAGTTCAGTATTGGGGGCCTTAATCTAAGCGTATGTCCATAATTTAAATCGTTAAATATGTCAAATTTATTGAGTATATTATTTTTATAAAAAATTATATTGATTGAATATCGATAACTATTTAATCATATCACATTTTAAAAATAATTTTTAAATATAATTTGTAAAGTAAATTGTGATAGAAATATGATCTAATCAAGCGATTATCAATATCCAATCAACATAATTTTTTACAAGAACAATATACTTAACGGATTTTACACATTCAATAATTTAAATTATCAACTTGAGTCCAGATTAGGGCCCACCAATGTCGAACTCTCCTATACAGTAATTAGAGAGGAGTCGGGTCTATTTTGTTATTATTATTAATTGATTATATGTCACATACATGTGAGTGATGACTTACTCTTGTTTGGGGAGAAATTTTTTTTGATTAAAATAATTAAAAAGTTATAATGTATATCACATATATTAATTAATTATTATTTTCACAATTATCTATTTAATTAAAAAAAATCTTAAATACTCTAATTTTTTTTTCACCTCATGTTAAAGGCACGTTCAATTATTTGAATTTAGAGTATTTCTTAACTCATAAACTAACCAAAAAATCAAATGTATATGCCTTTCGCGTGGTGTTGTTTGAAGTGTTATATGCGAGGCCACTAATAGACACAGGAGTTAAGGAGGAGCAATGCAGTCTAGCCCTATGGGCTAAAAACTGCGTAAAAAATGAAACAGTTGATCAGATCATTGATCCCTTTTTAAGAGGGCAAATATCGTCCTATTGTATGAAAAAATTTGCAAAAATTGCTAACAAATGTTTACATACTTAACCAAAAGAAAGGCCTATGATGGCTGAAGTGGTCGAGAGTCTCAAGTGCGTGTTGGCATCACACAACAATATACGTTGGTGGAAGGAAATCGCCATGGCGATTTTCTCTGTTGCAAGAGTAGTAAAAGATTTTGATCGTAGGCAAACGTCGTGGAAGGATCATGGTTCTAAAAATGGACAGTCATAGAAGTCTTGGAGGGATCATGTCTAAATCACGACATTATGTAACACTAATGGCCACGATGTAATGTTATTAGAAATATTGACAGGCGTTTTGAGAAGTTGGTAAAAAATTGATTTTTTGACTTTTTTAGTTTATTTGATGTAATGTTATTAGAAATATCGAGGGATGCTTTGGGAAGTTGGTAAAAAAATTGATTTTTTGACTTTTTTTAGTTTATTTTGTCTTTTTGTGGATAAGTTATGTGAGAGGTGATGTGACCCAAAATGGATAAAAAGCTGAAAGTTCGTTTTTTACCAGCTTCCCAAAAGACTCCCGAGTAATATGTATTAAAATCAAATAATGTGATTGTGAATTTTTTTAAAATATTACTAAATCTCTTTTTCAAAACTCAATGAGACGTGTTCTTGGATTATTTGTCAATGTTATGACATGTAAAAATATGTTTTGCTTATTGTATGAATAAAGAAAAATTAATGTTAATAAAAGAAAAAAAATAGCCCTTTAACCTTCATCATTTTGAGGAAAATTATAAATGCATCAATATCTTGGGTGGTCCAAATGTACATCTATACTATATATTAAGTAAAAAGGGGTTTTTAACCCCCAATGCCAGTGGGAGTTTCAATATCCCAATTTGAATTTTCAAAATTTTTTATTTAAAAAAAAAAACTCAGCATTTATTGATTTGGTCAAAATCCCTTGATCAGCATTTATTAACTTTTTTCAATTCACATGTCTTTCCACATGCCTGCATTTATTGATTTGGTCAAAATCCCCTGATCAGCATTTAAAATCCCCTCATACAAATAATTATAGATACAATCTGTGTATAGTTCATACACTATGGTTAGTGATAAGATTGTTAAATTATTTTTATAAAAAAATCTTAAAAACATAATTTATTGTGCGTACCGGATTCCGTATTAGATGAAAGTGGATCGGGGCTCCGTTCTCGGCTGGACTATCCAGGGAATGAGGTCCCTGTAGCAAGAAGCACCAAAAGAGCTGCCCGGCCGGGGTTGGCCGGATAACCCCTCCGGTGTGGAAATCAATGATCGGAGAAAAAGTGTAGAGAGTTGAGTTTGTAAGTAAGTGAGGTTCAGCTTGGATCAGTTCAGTTACCTTCAATGTGAAGTTAGTGTAGTTTATATAGAATTCCTTGCTTGTTGCTCAAGATGGTTTCATGGAGCTCAGGTGCTGCCAAGTTTCCTTTTAGCATTGCCCAAGGTGGGAGACCACCTGGTAGTTGTCATAGAATGCATATACTCATTGTAGTCATACTGATAACAAACCACATTCCTCTGGTTTAACTGCTTCCGTGATTCTAGGTGTTGGGGACTAGCTAAGGTGGCAACTTGCACATGCATATCCTCATGGCTTCCACGTTTCTCTGTGAGGTTCTCTCAGCTCGGTGCCTTCGTGCCCCAGCTCGGTACCGTTGTGCCTCGGCTCAGCCTTTTACAAGATCGTTTATAAAGATGGGCTGGTCCATTCAGATATCTTTGTATGGGCTTGGCCCATTTTAGTTCGGCCCATTGATTAGGTCTTGCAGCTCGGCCTAGCCCAACATCGCGGCTGGACTAGCCTTTCCACTGCAAGTTGGGCCCAAGTGCTTGAGGACTTGGGTAGACTATTGATCATGGAGTTGGGTTCAATTGGCTAGTCCATAAATTCATCTAACCTACTTGGATTTGGGCTTTAGTGGATTGGGCCGGCCCAAGGCTTGAATCCGACCCATTTCATATTCAGCCCTTTCATTTGCCCCCTAGCTCGCGCTAAGGTTCCCCTTGGGGGAGCTATTGTTCTGCTCTCTAAGCGTAGCGTCGCTTCGGTTCTGCTTCAGTTCGGCCTTAGTGACGGTTCAATCCTGACACACAACCCCTGTATGCGTCCTTTCATTGTGACACATGGCGACGTGGAATAAGCGTGCAGAGATAGTGCGTCGATTCCATACCGAAGGTCGTGCTTCGTGTACCTTCATGTCGGCTGGTGCAATAAATGCTCTGGGCTATCAATCCAAATCCCTTTATCTACTTTTTCATTCTTTTAGAGAGTTTCAAAGAAAAAGAAGAACCCTTCCCGTTCCTCTGAACCAATCTCGTTGGTGCTCTGCTCAGACTTTCCACTGCCGGTCTTGCTTCAGCGCCGCTCATTCGCTCTCGCTGCTCTGATCTCTGTAAGTTCTCTTGTGATCCTTCTTCTCTTGTTTTTTTCTGTTCCAATCATCTTGTTTGGCCCTTGCGCCGTTGTGTTTCCCATCTTGGTATCTGAGTTCTTTCTCTGTACCACTAGGTTCGCTTTGATGGGAAAGTTTTGCTCATTACTTGATACTCCCGAGGCCATGGCCATGTTTCGTCGTGATTACAATATCCCTAATGACGTGACCCTTTCACTAGCAAAGGTCGATGCCAAGCGTATGGGCACTAGGAATACCACCACTTTTTCGGTTGCATCCATCGTCGAGAGAGGGGTTCATTTTCCTCTCGACCTTTTGGTGCGCCGATTTCTGCACCAGGTTCAACTCACCCCAATGCAAGTATCTGTTAACCTGTTTCGTGTCATTTGTGGTGTGTCCACTCTCAACAAACGGTTGGGCTTGAATCTCGATATTTGGGACATTTTGGGCTGCTACACTCTTTCTCATAACAAGGATCATAGCACGTACTACCTTCGTGTTCGTTCGATCGACTGTCATCTGGTGACTGGTTTGCCTGATTCAGACAAGCACAATGATGATTTTCTGTAAGTTGGTGGCAACTGGGAGTTCCCCGCCGGGACTGAGTTCCAATCCGAACGGATGCCTCTGAAGGATGGCTACCTAGGTTCAAATCCTTCCTCCAGTGTCTTTTGTATTTCTTGCCTTTGTTTTGGATGTTGTTTTAATGTGGTACTTTTTTTTTTGCTGACGCCTCTCGTTTTTAGCTAAGGTCGAACCGGGAGAACACTGAGGCCATCAAAGCTGTTCTGAGGTACAAGAAGAGGTCCGCGCCAGAGTTGTTGCATTACCAAGCGACTTGCCTCTCTGTCATTCTGAAGAAAGCGAGGCTCGCTGCATCCCTTCTAGATTCTGATACTGAGACTGACACATCCCTCACTCCTCTGGTTACGAATCGCCGTCGGAGCTAGGGTGCATTGCCTGAAAGGACGCCCTCTCCTACCCCCAATTTCGCAAGGGGTGGGTCCATGTCGAAGAGGAGAGTGCTAGTGGATTTGGAGGCTGAGGCTTTCGATGCCTCTGATACTTTGGAGACCCTTTTGTTGAAGGCCGAGGCGAAGAGCCTCGTGGATGTAAAATTGGAGGTGGAAGCTTCTGGAACTCACGTTGCTACGAGGGTAAAAAAGAGAAGAAGAGAGACTGGCAAGGCAGTGGTGGGGGAAGCTTCTGAAGATCCTATCGAGGACAAAGCACTTGAGAAATGGGAACCGTCGATGCTGCATCAAAGCAGGTCCATTTCTATCTCTGATTCGGTTATTGCTTCCTAAGATTTTGCTTTTGATTTGACCAAAACTCTGTTGATACCGGTTGACATGGCTGACCATAATGGGCCCCGCGATATTCCTATTCTGAAGGGGACCCTTCATATGATGACTGCTGTAAGTGCTTTCTTGCTTTGCTTGCTTTTAGTGTTATGCTACTGCTTTCTTTCTTTTAATACTTTGTAATCTATTGCAATGTATTCAGAGGATGCATTTGTCCATCACCCGCGCTGAAGAACTAGAAAAGGCCGTGTTGGAGGCTACTATGAACGCTGAGAGATTGACGGTGAGCCTGGAGGCGGAGAAAGAATGACGCCGAACTGCCGAAAGGGAGGCATTCCGTTTGAACAAGATTGTTGCTTCAGCTGAAAAATCAAAGGAGGCTGCTGTTGGGGCGCAGGCTCAACTTGAAGGAAAAGTGGCCGAGCTGGAGGTTGTTATCACGGTGATGGCTGCTGAGCGTTCTGTATTGGAGGCCAAGTACTGGCAACAAGGTTGGGATGAGGCTGGGGTTGCTTATAAGGAGGAGGTGCTGGTGCTGCGAGACAAGCACTTCTTGAAGGGTTGGTCGAGCGCTCTAGCTGCTGCCTTGGTTCCTAAAGGCTCTCCCCTGTTTCAGGATGTCCCAGCTCCCTCAAGATCCTTAGGTTCAAAGGTTGTCTCCACCCCTGCTGTTCTTCCGGCTGAAGTTTCCCCAGAAGTTGATTCTGCAAACAAGACTCTGGACAGTGATGTTGCCATTGAAACGGTGAACGTTGAAGGGGGGAAGAACCCTGGAGTCTAAAGTCGCGGGAGACGTGGTTAAGGAAGCTTCCACTTCTCAGGGAGTTAGAGTTGTCTCTACTTTTCCTCCCCAAGACGGCCTGGACAAGATCGTGGATGCTGCTCCTGAGGTTTCCTCTGTTAATGAAAGCTGAAGCTTTCTCTGAAAGGAATTGAAGTTTTTGCTTTTCTGTTGTTGATGTACCGTGGCTCGGTCCCCTTAACGAGCTTTCTTTCTATACTTGCTAAGATAATTTTTCTTTTTTTCTTTTCTTTTCTTTGTTGCTGGTTATGGGGCCATCTGCGCCTTTTGTTGGATGATGGGATTTTCCTTTTGAATTTGCAATCTGATGTTGTTTGGCTTCTATGTCTGAATGTTTTCTGTACTGTTTGCCTCCGGCCGAGCACTGTTGGGATCTCGGGATCAAACAGATGCTCAGTCTGGTTCTGTACTACTTGGAATAGATGCTTCGTCTAGTTCTGTACTGTCAGCCCCCGGTCGAGCACTGTTGGGACCTTGGGGCCGAACAGATGCTCGATCTGGCTAACGAATATGTTACATGGTTGTGCTTGATTTTGTAAGAGGGTCTTACTTAGGTCCAGGTTGGTTCTAAAAAACAATTGTTTGACCCCACCTGGAGCTAAGTAAGATTGGTACTGAAGATTGTGCTCTTAGGTACAACTGCTTAAGTCTGTTGCAACTTTGATAGCACAGGTGCATTTGAATGGGATAAAGGCATGAAGAGGTGTCTTACTCAGGTCCAGGTTGGTTTGAAAAAACAATTGTTTGCCCCCGCCTGGAGTTGAGTAAGACTAATGCTAGAAGTTTGCTCCTGACAGAGCTTAACCAAGTTTGTTCCAACTCTGTTTGTTCGCATCAGTACTGAAGTGTTGATGTGATGATACTTAAAAAATTCTGTGGATTCAGAGATGTGTACTTAAGATATGTTAGTGTGGTTTCCACCAAGCAATTCCACTTGGCTAAAATCCAATTTAGTTGCCAAACATAATTCCACCAAGCAATACCACTTGGCATGTTTGAGTGCTGACCAAATTTAAATTCCGTTCAGTCGTTCTGAAACTAAGTCCATTTGGGTTAAGACCAAAGCTAATTCCATTTGATAAACATCAAAGCTATTCCCATTTGGTATGTACCAAAACTAATTTCGTTTGATAAACATCAATGCTATTTTCGTTTGGTATGTACCAAAGCTAATTCCGTTTGGTGAGTACCAAAGCCAATTCCGTTTGGTGAGTACCAAAGCTAATTACAAAGATTTGATAAATTTGAGAGAAGTGGGGAAGCATTTGCATTGGTCAAAAGATAAATGCCTTTACATTATGATAGAGAAGTTGGGGGATAATTCTATTGATAGTATTTCTTGAGATTTGCTACATTCCAGGGCTGAGGTATGGCTCTGCCTTTGAGATCCTCTAGGTAGTAAGCTCCATTTCCAGCAGCAATTGTGACCTGTACGGACCTCCCAGTTAGGCCCAAGTTTGCCCTCGCCAGGCACTCTTTTGTGATCCATAACTTTCCTCAAAACCAGTTCTCTAGGTGTAAATTGCCTTGGGAAAACTTTTTGGTTGAAACTCTTGATGAGCTGCTGCTGATACGCTACAAGTCTAATCAGTGCGTCTTCTTTTCGGCCTTCTGCCATATCTTGTGCTTGTGCAATAGCTTCCTCATTACTGGTGCTTTCAAACAATTCAGACCAAAGGGTTGGGAGACCTACTTCAAGTGGGATGATGGCCTCCATTCCATAAGTTAGGGAGTAAGGTGTTTCCCCCGTTGAGCGCCGTGCTGTGGTTCGATAGGCCCATAGTACGTGGGGTAACTCTTCAATCCATTTTCCTTTTGCATGCTTAAGCCATTTCTTTACTCCATTGATGATGGTCTTGTTTGACGCTTTTGTCTGTCCGTTACTTTGTGGGTACCCTGGAGAAGAGTTCCTATATTCGATCCTGAGGTCGGCACAGAACTTTCTAAAGATCTTTCCATCGAACTGTGTTCCGTTATCCGCAATCAATATCCGCAGGATGTCGAAACACACCACTATGTTTCTCATGACAAATCGCTTTGTGTCTGCTTCTTTGATACTTGTCAGCGCTTCGACTTCAACCCACTTAGCGAAATAGTCGGTTACAGCAATGAAGAATCGTCTATTTCCAGTGCCTCGTGCCAATGGTCCGACAATATCCAGACCCCATTAGGCAAAGGGCCATGGGCTAGTGAGTGGAGTGAGAGTTTTGGCTAGTTGATGAATGAGTAGAGCAAACCTCTGACATTTATCACACTTCTGTACATACTGCTGCGCATCTTGTTGCATCTGTGGCCACCAGTACCCGTGAATGAGGGCTCGGTGCGCCAGTGACCTTCCACCAACGTGGTATCCACAAATCCCATCGTGAATTTCATAGAGAACATTCTCGACCAGATTTGAATGCATGCATAGGAGATAAGGGCCAAGATAGGAGCGTCTGTATAGCTTCCCAGATGGTGAGATCCAAAACCGAGCTGACCTATGTCTGACTTTGTTGGCTTCCTTTTTATCTTTGGGGAGAGTGCCAGATTTTAGAAAAACAAGTATCGGATCCATCCAGCTTGGCTCTAGGTTGCTACAGAGGACTGGAGATGCAATGCTTGGTTCTGGCACGAACTTAACCCAAACTTTTCTAGCATCTTTAGTAGCTGCTGATGAGCCAAGGCAAGCCAGAGCATCAGTACGGCTGTTTTTGTCCTGACTAATTCGTTTCACTCATATGGATTGAATCTTTTTTAGTAGATCTTTGGCCTTACGTACGTACATAGCCATTCTTTCATTTCGTGTTTCATAGACCCCAGAAAGCTGGTTTACCACCAGTTGTGAATCGCTGAAAACAAAAAGTTGTTCTGCACTGAAGTGTTCGGCACTATGTAAGCCAGCCAATAATGCTTCGTACTCTGCCTCGTTGTTTGAAGCCTTCCAACCGAGCCTGAGAGCCTGTTCCCAGATAAATCTTTCTGGTGAGATAAGTACTACTCCTGCCCCCGAGCCTCAGTTATTGGATGACCCATCAACATAAAGTTGCCAGATGTTTCTAATAAAGAGTTTCCATGCTTCCGAAGCACAGTGCTTTCCCTGTTCGGTGGTGCGTGACACCTATGCCGAACTGAGATTCCCTTGCTCGGTACTCTAGGTTGGAGCAAATTCTGCGACGAAATCTACTAAGACCTGGGCCTTGATTGCCGTCATGGGTTGATACCGAATGTCAAACTCATCGAGTTTTACCGCCCATTTTGCTGTTCGGCCAGAGAAATCAGCTCGGCTGAATACAGCTCTGAAGGGGAATTCAGTGAGGACATTGATGGTATACCCCTGGAAGTAGTGTTGTAACTTTCTCGAGGCGATAAGCAGCGCGTAAGCTAAGTTTTCCAAGGGTAGATACCGTGTCTCGGCATCTAGTAAAGTCTTGCTAACATAGTATACTGGCCTCTGTTCCTTGTTAACTTCTCGAATTAATACTGCGCTTACGGCATGATCTGAGACTGCTAGATATAGGTACAGCTCCTCTTCTAGTTCTGGAGTGGACAGAAGAGGTGGTGTGCTGAGATATCTTTTGAGACTTTGCAGTGCTTCGGTACACTCGGAACTCCATTCAAACGCTGCCCTTTTCCTCAATAGCTGGAAGAAGGGCTTCATCCGATCTGAAGATTTGCTGATGAATTGATTTAGGGCGGCCGCCATTCCGGCCAGTTTCTGCAGTTCTTTAGCCTTTGTCGGTACTTCAAGATCTTGTATTGCTTTGATCTTATCCGGATTCACCTCGATTCCTCTGTGAGTGACCATGTATCCCAAGAACTTTCTTGTTCCTACCCTAATAGCGCATTTCGAGGCATTGAGGCAAAGTTGATGGTTTTTCAGGATGCCAAAAACTTCTCTCAAGTCTACAAGGTGGTTTGCAGCGAGCTTGCTTTTTACTACCATATCATCTATATAAGCTTCTATGGTTTTCCCAAGTTAGTCCTTGAACATCCGAGTGATCATTCGCTGGTAGGTTGCCCCGGCGTTCTTGAGGCCGAACGGCATTACTTTGTAGCAGAAAGTTCCCCTCAGGGTGATAAATGCTGTCTTTTCTTGATCCGAACCGAACAGTGGTATCTGTTGATAACCGCTATAAGCATCTAGAAAGCTCATGCACTCATGCCCTGCTGTTGAGTCTACCAGTTGATCAATGCGAGGCAGCGGAAAGCTATCTTTGGGGCAGGCTTTGTTTAAGCAAGTGAAGTTAACGCAAACTCTCCATTTTCCGTTCTTCTTTATTACTATGACTGTGTTGGACAGCCATTGTGGGTACTGAACTTCTCTGATCGCTCCCGATGCCAGGAGTTTTTCGACTTCGACAATTACTGCTTCAGTGTGCTCAACTGAGGATCTCCGACTTTTCTATACAACGGGCCGAGCGAAAGGTTTGATGTTGAGCTTGTGGCAAGCAAATTCTGGGTTCAACCTTGGAGTATCATATACTGACCATGCGAATACCTCTATATTTTCCCTCAACAGTTCCAGCAACTGAAGTTTCTCATCAGCGCCTAGCAAGGTACCGATAAGGAAGCACTTTTCTGGATCATCCTCTTTTACCAGGACTTTCTCTAAATCCTCTACTATCTTTTCCTCTGGGGCTACCCTCACATCTTCCAAGACTAGCTGTTCGGCCACTCCCACTGTCTGTACCCCGTTGCAGAGTTGCTTTGCCTTTAGTGCCGCCATGAAGCAATGTTTGGACACAACTTGATCCCCTGAGATCTGATCTACTCTATATTCCATTGGGAAACGGATGAGCTGATGGTAGGTTAAAGGGACTGCCTCCATTTGATGAATACATGGACGGCCAAGTATGGCGTTGTAAGGGGATTGTGTATTAATAACTAGAAACTCTATCTGGAGGGTTTTTGTTCCTGCCACAACTGGCAACACTATTCTGCCAAGCGGCCACTCTGGCTATGATTTGAAGCCAACTAACGGAGCTACCGCTGGGGTGAGGTGCTGCTCGGAGAGACCAAGCTTTCTGAACAAGTCATAATACAATATGTCTGTGGCACTGCCTTGATCTACCAAGACTCGTTTTACATCAAACCGTTTCCCAATTCCCATAGTTATAATCAGTGCATCAGTATGTGGGTGCTGTATGCCTTCTAAATTCTTTCTAGTAAATGAAACAGTGCACAAGGGGGATTTGGGTATCGTGCGTACCTTTTTCGATGCAGGCTCTACTGACATGACTTGCTGAATTTGCATAGCCTTAGCAATCTCTTCTTTCAATGCCTCTTCAGGTTCTTGAGTCGCCGTTCCATGGATCACATTTATTATCAACCGAGGTGGGTGCTCAATATTCGGTTCTGGTGGTGGGTTCCCCGGTTCGGTCACTTCCTTATCCTAATCAATGTAATCCTGGAGGTGCCCAGCTACTACTAGGTCCTCCAAGTGTTGCTTCAGTGACCTGCAGTTCTGAGTCATGTGCTCCATGTCTTGATGGTAGGTGCATTTGAACTTCTGATTGCACCAAGCCGAATCTCCCAACATTTTCGGAGGCCAAACAAAGAAGGGCTCTCTCTTGATCTTTTCCAAGATTCGATAGATCGATTTCTTAAATACAGTCACGACGGCTTCGTGAGATTTGGACTTATCCACCTCATTCACCGTGAGCCCTCGGTGTTCTCTTCGATCTGTTCTCTTCTTGTGCCAAGCTATTTGTTCTGCTGATGCTACCTCGATGGGGATTTAATCATCTTCAAAGCGAGCGTACTGTTCAATCCTAGTACGTAAATCTTTCAATGTTGTGGCCGGGCGCTTGGTAAGTGATTGTCTCAACTTATTTTTCGGGCGCAGACCATGTTTAAAAGACATAACGGCCATCTGCTCACTGCATACGTTTTCCTCTAGGTCATTGTACTCTTCCCAGTACCTCCTAGCATAACTGTGCAGCGTTCCTTCCTACTCCTTTTGGAGGCCGAACAGTGTATCCGGTTATTTCGGGATCTTAGTGTTGGAGACGAACCTGGCCAGGAATTCTTCAGAGAGTTGCTTCCAGCCATGAATTGATCCAGCGGGAAGTCGATCGAACCATCGAAGTTCGGTTTTTCCCAAGCTGGATGGGAAGACTTTGCACATCAATGCCTCATCTCGGCTCCATAGAGACATCATCTGTCTGTAATGGCTAATATGCATCAGTGGGTCCAACTTTCCATCGTACGAAGTGAACTTTGATGGGGTGAATTTCTTTGGACGTCTCATGGCCTCAATTTTCGGGGAGAATGGCGAGGAGACGAGCCTATCCAGCGCTCGGTGTTCTCTCTGGTGAATGGTACGGTCCAGATGATCCTGATGTTGCTCGTTCTGCTTGTTGTCGATCAACCAAGTATGAAGGTCTTGAGGAGGGTATTTAGTCTGTTGGCTAACCGTCTTCTGCCTCTTAGCCCTTTTCTGGCGTGATCCACAGGTGTGGCTGCTTTCTGCCTCACTCTGTACCGAGATAGGCTAGCTTTGTTGCCCAAACTCATTTCTGGGGAACTTCTTCACTGGTGGCTCTTTGGATAAACTCCTCCGTCGCAAGCGAGAGTGCTCTGCTTCTGTCTTCTTTTCCGTTGGATCACCCAGCACCCTTTTAAGTTGCGCTTTCAGCTCCTGTATCTCCATCCCCATGGAGTCTATGATTTGATCTCTGTAATCCTTTTCCAGGAGAAAGTGATGAGAAAAACCTCCAGCGAAGGGTAATCGATGCTCGACGGATTCAGGGATCCGGTTATTGTTTCCAGTTTGTTCTTCTAGGACTGTTGGGAGTGCCAAGCCTTTGTCCTTTGTCTTCTCCGTCTGTGGAGTATGTGTTGAAGGTGGGATGTCCTCAATCCCCATCGCCGGAACTGAGTGCAGAGCTTAGAGACAAAGTGATCTACGCTCACTGCACTAATTGTGCGTACCAAATTCCGCACTAGATGAAAGTGGATCGGGCCTCCACACTTGGCTGGACTATCCAGGGAATGAGGTCCCTGCAGCAAGAAGCATCGTAAGAGCTGCCCAGCCGGGGTTGGTCGGATAACCCCTCCGGTGTGGGAATCAGTGATCGGAAAAGAAGTGTAGAGAGTTGAGTTTATAAGTAAGTGGGGTTCAGCTTGGATCAGTTCAGCTACCTTCAATGTGAAGTTAGTGTAGTTTATATAGAATTCTTTGCTTGTTGCTCAAGATAGTTTCATGGAGCTCAGGTGCTACCAAGTTTCCTTTTAGCATTGCCCAAGGTGGGGGACCACCTGGTCGTTGTCATAGAATGCATATACTCATTGTAGTCATGCTGATAACAAACCACATTTCTCTGGTTTAACTGCTTCTGTGATTCTAGGTGTTGGGGACCAGCTGAGGTGGCAACTTGCACATGCATATCCTCAGGGCTTCTACGTTTCTCTGTGAGGTTCCCTTAGCTCGGTGCCTTCGTGCCCCAGCTCGGTATCGTTGTGCCTTGGCTCGGCCTTTTACAAGATCATTCATAGAGATGGGCTGGTCCATTCAGATATCTTTGTATGGGCTCGGCCCATTTTAGTTCAGCCCATTGATTAGGTCTTGCAACTCGACCCTGCCCAGTATCGCGGCTGGACTAGCCTTTCCACTGCGAGTTGCGCCCAAGTGCTTGAGGATTTGGGTAGACTATTGATCATGGAGTTGGGCTTAATTGGCTTGCTCATAAATTCATCTAACCCACTTGGATTTGAGCTTTAGTGGATTGGGCTGGCCCAAGGCTTGGATCCGACCCATTTCATATTCATCCCCTTCATTTATATATTAAAAAAAATCTAAAATAAATATAAATATCTATAATTATTCCGTGCATAGCACGGGTGATAAGCTAGTTTTTTTAAATTGCAATGTGTAGTGTTGGATGATAAATGGGTGGCCAAGTTTTAGATTTCAGATTATGAAAACTAAATTCGAACATGTCCAATGCCCACATCCGCATCATGGTAAATGGTGGTATAGGATATTTGAATTCAGAATATTATGACGTCAAAAGTTGACAAAGAAATTCGCTATGTATTCCTTTGGAGTGGTGTTTTTTTTTTAGTTTTTTTTTTTTTGATGGGATAGTTTGCAGCGTATTGTTTGAAATGTTGTGTGCTAAGCCTTGTTTGGGAAGTATTTTAGTAAATTTTTAAATTTTTGACTAAAAAATGAGATAAAAAAATTAATATGTTTAGAATAATTTTTTGATTTTTTACGAAAATATGTGCAAAAAGTAGAGAGAAAAAGAAATTTTTGACGTTTTAGTATAGGTTATAGGTTTTTTTGGTTTTTTTAGTAACTTTTTAACTTTTAGGTTAAAATACTTACATGCCAAACGATGCCTAAATAAGATGCTAGACAATGATGCAAAAAAAATAGGGAGGAGTTTGTCTCAAATCTGAGATTGGATTGGACGGTGCTGTTGAACTAGTAGGGGCCCACCACGAGTCTCATTTCGATAATCTGAACCGTTTAATGTGTAGAACTCGTCGGGTATGATATGTTTATAAAAAATAGACTTTGAACAAATTAACGGCTGACAGGCAACTAATCTGATGACATAACTATTGATATCCAATCACCGTGATTTTTTACAGGCATATAGCACTCGACGAGTTCTACACATTGAACAGTTCGAATTATCGAAGCAGGATCCATGGTGGGCCCCCATGGGTCCAACAACACCGTCCAGTTCAAGGCAAGTTGCTCCCAAAAAAATATTAGGTTGCATTTAATTTAGTTTTAGAATTGTGATTTTCTTTTTGGAATTGTGATTTAAGTGAAACATTATGAGTTTTTGATAAGAGAAAATTTGTTTGGTTATTGTGGAGAAGTAGTTTGGAAATACTCTTTTGATCCTAGGGAACGCTCGTGATCCTCTTCTAGTCACTTGAAAAAGAATAAACACTCCAGTCGGGGTGCCGGAATTAGCACTCCGACGGGCAAGTCAGTAACCACACTCAGGGATGCTTGTATTCTAAGTTAAGCACTACAATTCTCACATACCTTTCTCAGTCTGTTGTTCCTTTATTTATACTTGTTTCCTGGGCCTAATGACCAGGCCCATTTGTCACTCACTGTCCGCTTATTTACTCGGCTCCATAGTTCAGTATCTATTCGGCCCATCTATTATATTCGGCGTCCTCATTGTCAGGATAAAGCCGTATAATATGTGTTTTCTAGAGCACGCTCCTGATTATTCCAATTATCCGACTCCCACAATTGCCCCCAAACACATCGCTAGTGTCAGTTAGTCGGCGTGTTTGGCTAGAAGTCAAAACTTCGGCGGTTAATCCTCTTCCCGATGCGTGTCAGAACGCGTGGGTGCTTTTTGGTCATTGTAACGCTTTCCCGCCCCATTCGTGCTCCTCTCGTATTTATTATGATTTGAAACTCAAGTCCCTTCGAAAACATGTTTTTTTTTTAATATTCGAACCTCCTAGACATGCCAGTCGGTATCTCTTCTTCGACGAGTTTTCTGCAACTCTCATCCGTTCTCTCATTGTCTCCTTTGCCTTTCGTAAGTTTCTTCTTCTTCTTCTTGCAATCCTATTTTCCGTATTTATTTTTGATTTGGAATATCCTTGAGTCCTTGCTAGAATGGCTAAGCATTTGAAAGACCTCATTTCCGAGGGTCGAATTTCTGGGTTCCGAAAACATTTTTCTATTCCTGAGGATGTCCATCTTGCTCTGGTAACAGACAATTCCCCTGATATGGAGAGGGATGACCAAAATGCAATCGTCTTCCCTCTTCTATCTATTGCGAAGGGCGGAGTTTGCTTTCCCCTACACCCATTTCTCAGGGCCGTCCTCCGCTATTGGAGTCTGATTCCTTCGCAACCCAATGTAAACTTTTTTCGAATCATAATGGGAATCGTAGAGTTGAACCGGCGTCTCGGGATCAACCTTGGCATTCCTGCGATTCGACACTACTATGCTTTAGCCAAATCTTCCGGTCGGCTCGGGCGCTACTTTCTAAGGGCTAAGGACACCGACCATCACTTGGTGACGATGCTTGCTAGTTCTGGCAAACGAGTCGACGATGTAATGGTCGATGTCCGAGGTAACTGGGAATTCGGCGAAGGCGAGGATCGCCTAGACCCTATTCCCAGACGGAGGGGTGAACCAGGTTGCCGTATAACTCATTGTTTGTTGATCTTTCTTTTATGCGGCGTTGTCTCCAAGCCTTACCATTTGTTCTTGCAGGCAATAAGTTAAAGAGGATTTTGACCTCGGCTGACGACGCAGTCCTTGCGGAAATTAAAACAGCACTAAAGTACTTTGGCCGTCTGAACGTACAGAAGCAAGGGAAGGCCACCCATATTGTCCTGCGGTACGAGCCTACTTATACCACATTCTCGGCCGCGGATGATATTCTGATCCCAACCGGTGAACAGCACCTTACGGCTCTTCTCTTCCCCAGGCTTCAAGACCCTCAGGCAAATTGGTCTTGAGGCTTCTGATTCGGAGCAAAGCTCAAAGTCGGTGGTCGAAGTAGTTGCCGAATCAACGAAGGTGTTCGCTACGGAGGCTGAAGAAGTCGAAGAAGCCCTCAAATCAGCGTTTGCGGCAGCCGATCTTAACGAGCCTAACTCTCCGTCCACTTCGGGTCGGGTGGAGTTTTCCTTCGGAGACATTTTTACAAACTAGGGAGATCTACCTGGCGCTTTTTCTGAAGGCATGGCTAGGGAAAATCTCATGCAGATGGCGAAAAAGAAAAATGCCGAGCGAATGACCGCCCGAAAGAAAGCCGAGGCCGCTCGTTTTGAGCCTATGCTGGTTGAATCTTTCCAACCGCTTACTGAGAGTGAAACGGCTCAAGTTATTGTGGCCGAGATGGAGGGAGCTAGACAGCAGGTTACAGAAGAGCGGCTGGTTTCAAAAGAGCGGGGCGAAAAACGTTCCGCCGAGGGAGGGGCCGGCTCGGAGAATAGCCCTGCTGACAAACGGCCTCGCTTGGAGGAGTCCGACTGTAGACACCCCATTTTTGACCGACCTTAAGACTCAGACATCACCAGTTGAGCACTCGGTGATATTGCATGTTGTGCTTGTTCAGAAGTCTCAGAGTCGCGGCTGCGAGCCCTGCCTCCGGACTTCCGAACCTTCTTCTGTGCCTTGCCTCGGTTTGCGAACCAGACTCGGTTTTCTCTGTTTCTTTTCCTGAGGGGAGGGAGAGGTCCCGTAGACCATCTCTCAGTGACCATGAGCTACATTTTGTGGCCGTAGGCCATTTTGCCCATTTCGGAGCCCGGTTCCGGTTTTTCGGGATTGTTGGTCGTGTGCCTCGGTTCGGGACCGCCTAACCATCTCCGTTTGCCCCGGTTTTTGGCATACTTCTTATTTGCTCCCTTTTGAGGGACACTGGGGTCTCGGAAACCCACTTCGTGGCCGATTGCCATTTTCGGTGCTTAACAGCCCATTTTCGGGACCCCGAACTGCGTGTTTTGGCCCCCGAATATTCGTTTTGCATCGGTTTTTGCTCATTTTTGGCAGGTACCTCTGTTTTATCACCAAGAAGGTCACTGAAGGGTGGAAGGCTAGTAATTGTTGCAGCAACCAGTTATCTCTCCTTCGGAGCCTCCCGACGCCCGTTTTTCTGACTTCCGGGCTAATGTTGAACACCCTAGAGCCAGTGTTGCCAACTTTCAACCATACATCTGTGATCTACACACCTGGGAGGATCCTAAAAGTCCATGGCCGGCCAGTAATTGTTCTTTCCATTTTTGCCCCTCCTCTTTGAGGCTAATGTTGAACACCTTGGAGCCAGTGTTGCCAACTTTCAACCACATACTTGTGATCTACACACCTTGGAGGACCCTAAAAAGTGGTGGCCGGCCAGTAATTGTTTTGGTCCATTTTGCCCTTGGCCGGCCGGCTAGGTGAGGTGGTCGACCGGCCACCTGGAGCTAAAGTAAGGGGCCGGCCATGTTCCTCACAACACCTACTTTACATCTGTATAGCTGTTTCCCCCAGAAAATATCCCAATCCAGGGGATATTTTGGGGGGGAAAAATTGCCTATTTTTCCCCCACTTTTGCCCCTTGCTTGCTCCCCCTTTTGGCCCTTAAAGCCAGCCGACCACACCACTTCAAAGGGTTAGAAAATTTGCTCTTTAGGCTTCAACACACATCTCTCACTCTATCTCTCCCATTTTCCTTGAAAACCCTAAGTCCTACACCACCATTTACACTACAACACCAAGCTCTACCACCACCACTCCATTCCAAGGGCAAGGAGAGGAATTCCAGCAGCTAGGAGGCAACAAATTTGGCCCAAGAAGCAACAAAAGACTTGGTCTTCAAGGGTGAGTTCACTTTCCCCCTTTTGGCTCAGTTTTTTACATCATTTCTTAGCCTATCTTGCTTAATGTTCTGAGCTCCGACCGAAACTGGAAATGTCATTTTTTTTGAGTTCATCTTCATGTCTCATTAAGGTCTCAACCCTGTTTGAGCCCTCCATTTTGCACTTGCTTCAATACCCTCTTCGAATGCCATTTTCTTGCATGACATGGCAGCCTATTAGGCTTTTGTTTTTGGTCTTTTAGAAGTGTTATAAAAGTTCTTATTTTGGTCCATTCTTCATGTTTCATTAAGGGCCTTTCATGATTTGAAGCATATTTCATGCACTTCATGTTATATCTCTCATTTAATCCCCATTTTTGTATGATTTCTTGGCCTATCTTGCTTCCATTTTTGGGCGATTAGAAGAACTAGAAATAGTCTTATTTTGGTCCATTCTTCATATTTTGTTAAGGGTCTTTGGCTGTTTGGTGAATGATTTGTACACCTCATGTTTTAGTCACTTTTGGGCCTCATTTTGCATGGCATTTTAAGCATACTTGTGTACTGTTTTGGAGTTTTCACAGTTCTGTAAATATGCATATTTTTGGTCCGTCATCAGTTCTGTAGAAGGGTATTTTTCTGTTTGAGCTTTGTATATACCACTTCCTTCTTTGGCCATCTTTTGGCCCTTTTTCTTGCACAAGATTGCAGCCATACCTGTGCTGGTTTTTGGGGTTTTTACAGTTCTGTAAAAGATCATATTTTGGGCCCCTCTTCAACTTTGTTGAAGGGCCCGAACCTGTTTGGGGACAGCAGCTATGAGTTGCTTCTTAATCTCATGTTTATTCCCCATTTTTGCATGCTTATTTTGCCCTATTTTTGTCCACTGTTTGGCCATGCTATAAACTGGAAAAGTGCTTATTTTGGGGCTGCCTTGCTTCTGTATTTACATTCCATGTACCAATTATGCATGTTTGGCATAGCTATAGGCCATTTCGGGTGCCATAACCCTTGTTTCGGGACTTTTCCATGCATCGGGTGTGCTTTCGCCTTGTTTCGGGGCTGTTTTCCCCCACGTTTTAGTACTGAAATCCCGTTAGCATGTTTGCATATCATTTTCCATGTCATTTGCATTGCGTATGCATTGCCTCGGTTTGCGTGCCCGTGTGCACGCATTTCGAGGCACCTCATTTTCATCCATCGGCATCTTATGTGAGTGTGGCTGAGGCTCTCTCATGTTAGTATAAGTCCATGTTTCATTTTCCATGTCATTTGCATTGCGTATGCATTGCCTCGGTTTGCGTGCCTGCGTGCACGCATTTCGAGGCACCTCATTTTCTGCCATCGGCCTCTTATGTGAGTGTGGCTGAGGCTCTCTCATGTTAGTATAAGTCCATGTTTCATTTTTCATGTCATTTGCATTGCGTATGCATTGCCTCGGTTTGCGCACCTGCGTGCGCGCATTTCGAGGCACCTCATTTTCATCCATCGGCATCTTATGTGAGTGTGGATGAGGCTCTCTCATGTTAGTATAAGTCCATGTTTCATTTTCCATGTCATTTGCATTGCGTATGCATTGCCTCGGTTTGCGTGCCCGTGTGCGCGCATTTCGAGGCATCTCATTTTCATCCATCGGCATCTTATGTGAGTGTGGCTGAGGCTCTCTCATGTTAGTATAAGTCCATGTTACATTCTGTATGCCGTTTTAGCCGTATTGCATCGCGTATGCCATTTTCTCGGTTTGCGTGCCCGCATGCACGCATTTCGAGGCATCTCGTTTTCACAGCATTGTGCATACTAGGTTGTATCTTAGATCGCATTCATGCATTTTCTCGGTTTGCGTGCCCGCGTGCACGCATTTCGAGGCATCTCATTTTCACAGCATTGTGCATACTAGGTTGTATCTTAGATCGCATTCATGCATTTTCTCGGTTTGCGTGCCCGCGTGCACGCATTTCAAGGCATCTCATTTTCGCAGCATAGTGCATACTAGGTTGTATCTTAGATCGCATTCATGCATCGCCTCGGTTTGCGTGCCCGCGTGCACGCATTTCGAGGCATCTCATTTTCATGACATTGTGTATGTTAGGATCGTATCTTAGTTGCACTTCATGCATATCATGCATATTGCATCATGTTCGGGATAGGAGTTAGCCCGGGCACGAGAAACGAGGTACATTTCGTACTCCGAGTGACGAAATGTATCTCAATTCCCCAGTCACCGACACTCCAGATTATCCATGATGGAGCTAGGTTTTAGCTGTGTTTTCATGTGCATACATCCTATATTGAATTGTGCATTTCGACTCCTCGGCCATCATGCCTCGGTATGCGTGATTGGTGGCACGAGGATCGAGGCATGCATATATCTGTGAAAATACATTGCTATGCCCCTTTCCTACTCTCTGTTGCAGCAAATAAAGAATCAGTAACTTTTCGGGACTCGGCACGCGTTTCAAGAATATCTGCTAAACAGAGACTAATTGGGGCATCCCGGTGGATTCCCGCGCAAGGCAGCCCGGACATGCATCATCCATCAGAAGCAAGGCAGTCCCTGGCTTGCATGCCAGCTTTATTAATTTGCTTAGTTAATCTGTTAATTAATTAGGAATTTGTATTAGTTGGACTGTAACATTTGGACTGTAATATTCTTTCATTTGGGACTGTATTATTTATTCGGACCCTCTGCGCGAGGGCACAACTGTAATAAGTGTGCGTGTGTGTGTTGTATGTCTTCCAACCCCACGTCTTTCTCCCTTTTATTTATCCGCTTATGATGGTTAGATTAGAGCATATTTAAATTAGCATACAGTATGACAGCATGTTTGCATCATTCATCTGTATTACATGCACCGGGCTCGGCGCACCATACTAACTGCATTTTACTTTCAATTCCAAATTGAATACATGATAGTTGTAGCATTTCATATACCATATTTAGAATAGCCGAGCCTGCTATAGTTGCATTTTGCATGTGTTGCATTAGGCATTTCTGTATACTTAGGATTCATGCATGAGTTCTAATGAGTTTTTGTTTTGGCTTGGAGTACCCGGTGAGTTTTATGCTTTAGCATCCTTGCATGCGTGTGAGTGCTGCCATGAATAGCATGCTTACCATGAGGCTAATTGCTTATGTGATATAACTGCCTGAATGCCTGTGGGTGAAGGTTGGGTTATTTGGATTGGAATAAATCATCAACTGTTTGTTTTAAGTCCACTAGATAGTGGCAAAACCATCTTTTCTAAGCCCACCTGCGGGTGGCAAAATCTGCATTTTAAGCCTACCTGCGAGTAGCAAACCATCTTTCAAATAAACAAGCATGAAATGTTTTGTTCCAATTCGGGCGACCCAGTCTATACTTATATGCTGTGTGCATCACATAGTAACCTAGGCTAATAACCGGAATAAGAACACACAATGTTTTTCAAAAAAAGATATCATGGTTAGTAGAGGCCGGTCTTTGACCGGGCGAGTGGGGGTGCTCACGAAGTGACCTTCCCCAATCGTACCCAAGTTCCCGAGCCGAGGCAACTTTGGTGATGACAGACACGTGGCCTTCGGCACCGAGTCAAGGTTTCCTAGATTTCCCATTAAAAAATATTTAGGTGGCGACTCTGTATCTGGCAAAGCAGTCCATGTTTGGCACTCCTTTCAAAAAAATCTGTTTTCTCAAAACGATTTGCCGGATTTGGACTCTTTGGTTCAGACTTAGAACCGTGACGATTTGAAGAGTCCTGAGCTGTAGTAAACCCCAATATGAACAGAACGGGAGCTCACCCTCCCGGGGCATTCGAGGACGTCTACAGTTTCTGGCGACTCTGCTGGGGATTTAGAGAACTTGACTCGAACTCATGATATCTGTTTTTGACTACACTTGTGTGTTTCTTTGCATTGCATTTGCATTGGTGCGCCTAGGACACCGTGTTTGCCATCTGCTATTCCTGAACGGTTTGCCGGAGGCTTGTCTTGTCAAGGCATGACCATAAGGCTGACCGGTTGTGGGCTCTGCCAGTATGGGAACACAAACCCCGGTTTTGCCGGGGCACCCTCTTTGACCATTCGACCTAGTGCATATTCGGATCCATAGTGACCATTCCGAACTAGGACAGGTTGCTTACCCGTTTATAGGTTGTTTGAAACCGCTGCGTGCGTAGTGAAACCCTAGTTCCTGACAAAATAGGACAGGGAAACCCTACCCCAACATAGGGGTGTTTTGGCTCTCACTTATCTGTTATGTGCTTTAGAGTGCGTCTCTACAGGAATGCATGTATCAGTGTATGAGTTTGGGCATCAGGCCTGCGGGCGTCAGTTCAGTATTGTGGGTATCAGGCCTGCGGGCATTAATCAGTATTTCAGAATCAGTTATCTGCGGGTATCAGAGATTCAGTTTTGGGGACAGTAATACAGGAATAATAATCAGTGTTTGAGGGCAGTATGTATTCAGCTGATCGACTGTGTATTGTTATGCTCGACTGTGTGTCATGCATTTAATTTACGCCGTTATGCTGTCCGTTTATCTGTTTATTTATTTCCTTATTGCTTTATTTATCTTTTTACTAGGGGCAGTTCTAGCACAATTGCTTCAAACCCAGCAGATACCCCCCAAGCACTTTGGACACGAGGTCGCCGACTCACTCGATCTGAGGATCTAATTGACGGACAACCAGTGTTCCATTCCCTACCCCCTATTGTCAAAAGAAGACAGAGGAAGCGCAGTGTATCTAAGCAGAGATCATCAGAACAGTGGTTTCCCCCACCAGTGGACAGTCGGATTGAGATCCCTATTGCTGCTATAGAGATAGATCTGCCAGTAGTTCAGATAGATCAAAATAGTATGACGGCACGAACAGGAGTTGAGGAGATGATGCGCCAAATGCAGGAGAGCATGAGGCAAATGCACGAGGACGCCGCCCGTCAATCGGAGTTCTCCAAACAGCAGGCGGCGATTATGGCCCAGCAGAATGAGCTGATTACTAGACTGCAACAGCAGAACGCGGCATCGGCTTCGCATCAAGTCCCTCCTCTGGCAGGGGCTTCATTACCTGGGCAAGTACCCGCTATTCAGAATGCCCCGCCGAACGCTCAGAATGCTGTGCCGAACATCCAAAATCTGCAAGAGGACACAAACCTCCCAACGGGGCTAGCTCCGCCCCCGCTTCCGACACAACTGTCCAAGACCCCTGCAGCCAATCACCCCGACTCCCCCTTCGAGTTCGAGGTTGATCATACAGCTCTGAAATTGAGCAAGTTGGAGAAGCTTTTCAAGAAATCCCAAGGGGTGAAGGCTATCCCGGACATCGGGGATGAATATACCGATGTGACCGTGATGTTGCCTGACAGGTTCAAGATGCCACAAATTGACCGTTTTGACGGGTCCGGAGACCCCATGGTCCATCTTCGACTATTCTCAGACATTTTGCGGCCAATGGGCCTAACTAGATCCCAGAAGCTTTCATTGTTTAGCCGAACTCTGTCGGGTATAGCCGCCACCTGGCACGCAAAGTTAGAAGATGAAGTAAAGAAGAACTGGGATGAAATGGCTGAGGCCTTCGTCGCTCAATACTCATACAACACTCAGATCGAGATTACAACTCGTGATCTGGAGACGACAAGGCAGGAGCCCAAGGAAGCCTTTTCTGATTTTGTGACCCGGTGGAGGGCAAAGGCGTTGATGATGACCTTGAGGCCCACCGATAAAGATCAAATCCGGATGATTGTGCGCAATCTCCACACAAAGCTGATGCAGAGAATGATCGTCATCCCCTTCCCCACCTTCGCAGATTTACATGAAATGGGGGTCCAAATTGAGGATGCATTGAAACAAGGTCTGTTTGACCAAGACCGGGAGCAGCCCCGGAGAACATTTAATCGGAACAACAATGCGGGCCTGAGTGGCGCCGCGACTGCTAGAACTTCAGAGGTGAGCGTGGTCACCACCATTCCCCCTCCCCTTCCAAGGCCCATGGCGGCCACACCTTTCTCTGGCGCGTTTGGAAGCGACACACAAGCCTCCAGATTCCAACCCCGAGGCCAAAGAACCTTTACACCCCTATACATGCCCCTGACCAAAGCTCTGGGGGTATTGATCAAGAAAAACCATCTGAAACCCCTGGAGCCAAGGCCGCTACCGAACCCACTTCCCCCCTCTTATGACCCAGCAAAGTACTGCGCATATCACCAACAACACGGTCACGACACCGACCGTTATTTCAGATTGCGTCATGAGATCCAGGATCTTATTGACAAACAGGTGATTGCGCCTCCTGACAAACCCAATGTCACAACCAATCCTCTTCCACCACATAACCAAGCCCCTCCTTCCAGAAGGATCAATTTCATCCAAACTGGGGTCGCATCTTACGATCCCAGTATCTATATTACCCCATCCCACCTACCCAAGCCGGAGGTGTCCCTCCCTGACTGCACTGACTACTTGTGCGTGGTGGACATCTCCACGACCCAACCAGAGCCAACGGTGGTGACCACCGAAGATAAGACAGGGCAGAATTCAGGAGAGAATCGGGTTGTCGAGTCTGGGAATGAACAGAGTCTTGCTGGGGAAGCCTATAATCCGAGCGAGTACATCATGTCAACAAACCAGAATGGGCTGGGTATAGAATTACCAAAGGAAGAAGAGCTGTGTGTCATCCAGGAGGATGGATTCAGGCGAGGGGCAGATGATCTGGCAACCATAGAGGAGGACTTTGCCAACCTGCAATTTTTCGATGACCAGGAACTGGGGGATGCGTCGATCAACTGGTTTGACAATGAGGAATCGGCAGAGGCCACTGGGTGGCTCGATGATCAACCAGATATAATGGGGGAACCCCAACCAGAGTAGAGCCCGGCAGGGGCAAGTGTAACAGCTGTGGCCGGAAGGGCCGAAAGTCAAGATTTACCGCCGGAGAGCGCCGGTGCTAAGAATTCCGCTCGAGATTTGGGCATTATGGATACGGGAATCGTTGAAAAACCAACTGTACTGACGCAGATGGAACGAGAGAGGTTTGAAGAAACCGAGAGAATTAGAAAAGCTAAGGGCCCTGAGGGGACTGAAAGTGCTGTGGGCACGAAGACGGAGAATGCTGCGAGCATGTGGGCAGAAAGCACTGCAAGTGCGATTAGGCCGGAGCCAGACAGATGTTTGTTGGCTGCCAGCGGAATGTGGTGGGAAGACGACGACTTATGTCTTGCCCACACGGATGAAGACTGGGGAAGTGGCCAACCGGATGACACTTGGTACCTCGATGAGGTGGACCACATGACAAGAAGTGGGCGGTATTTCAAGCCCCCACACCTAGACCTACCCGAGGCATCCAGGAAAGATAAAGAAGCTGAGAAACAGAAAGAGAAACAGATAGAAGAAGAAGCTGTGCTGAGACAGTTAAAGAAGATACAAGCAGACATCTCCATCTGGGGACTGCTTATGGCTTCGCGGGTACATAGGCAAGTTGTTTTGTCTGCTATGGATAAGTCCAAACTTTCCATCGATACTACACCAGCGCAACTGGTTGGGTTGGTCTTCCCGGGAGGAGGTTCCCCGGCTTTGACCTTTTCAGACAAGGAACTACCGCCTGAGGGCATAAATCACAACAAACCTCTCTACATTTCGGTGGAATGTAGAGACAAGTGGATACCAGTGGTACTCGTTGATACTGGGTCCGCTATTAATGTCTGCCCGGCCAGAACGGCATATGCAATTGGATTGAAACCCGTGGATTTTGTGCCAACTACGCAGGTCATCAGAGCCTACGACAACACTAGCAGAGAAGTGATGGGGACTGTCAAGATCCAGACTCAGGTTGGTCCAGGACAACACCACATCGAATTTCATGTCTTGGACGTTCCCGCAACCTTCAACCTACTCTTGGGGCGGCCGTGGTTGCACCAGGTCAAGGCAGTCTCTTCCACTTTGCATCAGATGCTGAAGTACCCTCACGGGAAGGGGGTAGCAATTGTTTTTGGGAACTCGTCAATCCACCCACCACCGGAAGTGTCTAAACCAGTACTAGAAATCGAGCATGGCACTGAAGATGTGTTCTTATCCGGGTTCACTTTGGCTGAGGCTCGAGTGGTACAGAATATCATGGCTGTGAATGAGGGAATGTATGTCAGTGCTCAATCCGTCTACCTCATGAACAAGCTACAACACATCCCCGGAATGGGATTGGGAAAGAGTGGCCGGAAGGGCGTCTCAGCGTTGGCCGAAGTGCCACACAACCCTCACACCTTTGGATTGGGTTATCTGCCCACAAAAGAGGACTGGGTGAGGAAAGGAAAAGAAATGGCCGGAAGAACCAGAGCTAAGCAGGCTGGGAAGCCTTTTGAATTAATGCATAGGCCCATCTGGGGTACCCTGAACGGACGCTTCGTCCGGGAGGGGGAAGACTTTCCATTTTGCGGCTTCCCAGAACCATGGCTCAACGCGGAGAGGAAGCGCGTGCCTGGTTTCGAAATCTTCTTCGATCTGTAACTACCTAGGGATGACGTTGCCGAAGAGCAGACAGACCCATCGGCTGAGGTTGCTTGATGTGGTCATCCAAACTGGTTTTGAAGATGGTTGGAAGGATAGTCGATCTAGGCCGCCGGCAGCGTGATGCCATTGAAAGAATTGGCTGCTTAAAGTTTGAGGCTGAGGGTAAGAGAAGTAGGGCCGAGTTCGAGGCGATGAGAGCCGCAATGGAAAGTGCTCGAGCCGAAGCTGAAAATGAGAGGGCTCGGACTGCTGACTAACTCAGATCCGAAGCCGAGGATAGGGTGAACGCGAGCGAGGAGTCGCTCAAGTTAACCCAGGAGGTGTTTTCCAAGGCAGAGGCCGAGTTAGCAGAGTTGAAGGCGGCCAAGGAAAAAGCCGAATCTGAAGCTTCTATTGCAGTCTTCGTGGGGAATAGACCCATGACAGAGGCGGATTCGGTCGTTCGAGATTCAAATGTGGCGGTCGAATTTGCTCGACAGATTTTTCCTCCCGAGGTCCAGCAGTCGATGGTAGGTCGACAAGACTTCGAAGTGTTTCGTGAAGGCATTTATGTTGCAGTGAAGGGGCTCTATACCGCCTATGAAATCGGCATGTGTCTCTGTGCTGCCCGCCGAGAAATAGAGAAGAGGGATGAACGCATCCGAAGCTTGGAGGCTCGCGTGGAAGGGGCTGAGCGTGAGCTAAGGAAGGTCAAGGTCATTCACGGACAACCCGTCGGGCAGGCTAACCCAATCGTGGAAGAAAGGGTCACCCAGCGGCTTATCAGTACTGCGCTCGTCGATTGAGATACGGCGAGCATGTTTGCGATGGAGTCCGCGAAGGGGAGGGCCTATGAAAAAGGCTTCCACGATGGTCGAAAAGTCGGGATACAGAAGACCAAGGAAAAACTCGTCGAGGAGGTTTGCCGATGCGAAAATCGTGGATTTAAGCACGGTTGGATCAAGGCGCTTCAGGCTGAAGAAGCTCTCTAAGCAATAGGCGTCGACTCAGCATTGCCACTGTACCAACGTAACCATCTTCCGTTTGCCATCTTTAAAGTCGAGCAGAGTGAAGATGAGGGCGACGTTGTATAAAAACACTCAATGTAACGTTCGAACGCGGATCGCGTTCCCAACTATGTAATTATTGCATGATTGAATAAAATGCCCTATTTTAAAAGTTTCATTATAATTTGAATTCAGCACACACGTGTTTGCATGTGTTTCATTTATAAACATTGACCGGCCCGAGTCAACTTGGCATTTTAATTGCGAACGGTTTCATGCTTGCTTGTCATGAGCACTCTTCATTAAATATATATTTTGCATGTGTTACACGCGGTCAGTCGCGCTGATGAGGCTCCGAATTCGATGGCTCAACCGGCCTAAAGGCGTCATGCGTCGGCGGCACTGAATCCGGAGATAGTCAGCGCATGGAGTGGCTGGCCAATATCGCTCGGCGTCTGTCTTTTGGAGTTCAATGTTAATGAAATCGCCTCGAGGTCAACGTAAGACATCTAGAAATAAATCACCTCGGATTTTTTGCTTTAGTGACTTCGCTTTCAGTGCTCAGACTCGATTTAAAACGATTTTGTTGCGTGGGGTTAGATAACTATGAATGTCGAATGGAGTTTTTCTTTAGCAGTGGAGAAGAAGCTCGGACTCAGGCTGAGCTTGACATTGCAATGAATCGCACCAGAGAACCTACTCATGCTGGAGGTAGGGCGTTCAAAAGACGGAAAAAACAGCAGCCTCTAAGTCGTCAAAGTAGATCACCTCGAAGGGAGAAACAACAATACCGAAGTTCCTCGCACTCGCGACTAAGAAATGAGACTGATGTAGCGCCGCGACCGTTGGGTATTATTGTTTTCGTGGGGAATTCCTTCCATGTCTTGGATCTTGGCCTTGACGTTGTCTATGGTGTCAAAGGTCTCAACCTCAAGGGTGATTATTTCGTCGGTGTGAATCGTGGACCCTAGCGCGGCCAGATCAAAGCATTTCAAGTTGCGAGTGCTCCCTGATCGGTGGGCGTTGATTCGGCGCTGCCGCTCGTCCCAACACGACGCCGTATAAGAATAGATATTGTAATGCTTCGAACACAGATTGCGTGTTTTGTAATTACTATTTAATCGAATAAAATGTTTCATTCTAGAAGTTTATCTCATTCTGAATTTTTGTATGCTTAATTAAGCATCTTATTTTGGATGCTGGAACGTTTAGTCTTGTTCACGCGGTTGTACTGGTTCAACCTGCATATCCCTGTTTCGATGTGTAAATGTTTTCATTCTGGAGGGCGCTCTGAATTCGGAATATTACTCAGCCCTCGAGCGCCGCTTGGTGACACTGGTCAACCGAATTTGGAGGCTTTATCAGCCCAAAGACGTCATGCGCCAATGGGGCTCCGAATTCGGAGACTTTAATCGGCCAATTGTGATATCCATGAAGGGGGCTCCGAATCCGGAGGCTTTGCCGGCCCAAAGACGTCATGCGCCGATGGGGCTCCGAATTCGGAGACTTTAATCGGCCAATCGTGATATCCACGAAGGGCGCTCCGAATTCAGAGGCTTTGAGGGCCCAAAGACGTCATTCGCCGATAGGGCTCCGAATCCGAAGACTTTATTGGGCCAATCGTGACATCCACGAAGGGCGCTCCGAATCCGGAGGCTTTTAGGGCCCAAAGATGTCATTCACCGATGGGGCTCTGAATCCGGAGACTTTATTGGGCCAATTGTGACATCCACGAAGGGCGCTCCGAATCCGGAGGCTTTAATCGGCCAATCGTGATATCCACGAAGGGCGCTCCGAATCCGGAGGCTTTGAGGGCCCAAAGACGTCATTTGCTGATGGGGCTCCGAATCCGGAGACTTTATTGGGCCAATTATGACATTCACGAAGGGCGCTCCGAATCCGGAGGCTTTATTCAGAATACTTTTGAGCTGGATTTCACAGTGAGTAAGCAGGAATCTTTGCATTACAAAAGTGGAAAGTGTACATGGTGAGCCATTCAGAACTAGTATCACTCCCCACAGGTCGGGTTTAATGATAGAACTTGCGCAAGTGCATTAGGAGCAAGGCCGCGGGCCTAATTTTCCATCAACCGGCTCCCTATCATCTGGAAATACTTTCAGGAGAAACTTTCTCGGCGTGTAGCGGCGCAGCTGGACGTGTTGAGCATACGTCTTGGGAAGCTGCTGCTAGTATCGCCTAGGGCTCCCGTGGCTTATCGTCAGGGAGCCGTCCGACATCAACGAGACTGTCTCGATTCGACATTTTAGTGGAGTTGACCTGCATCTGCGTTGGTGTCTTTCCAGAAAGGAGATAGCATGTTTGTGCGAATTGCCGGCAACCACGGATTTGCTCAACGCCGTGTTCGGTCGAGAAGCATAGCAGCTGATGATAGGTGCTTGGTACGCCCCGAATAGTATGCAGCCAAGTTCGTCCCATGATGAGGTTATACGGCGAAGGGAGCTTGACGACCATGAATTCCACATCCACTGTTTGGGAGCCCGCCTGAATGGGTAACGTGATTTTCCCCAACGGGTACTCTGGATTTGCGTTGAAACCGAATAATGAATGAGGAGCCAGAGACAGGTTTGATTCGTTGAAGCCGAGTTTGAGGAAGGTCTCGTAGTACATGACCTCCGAAGTGCCCCCTGGTCTATGAGGACGCGTTCGACCGTAAATCGGTTCACGTGTAGTTCAATGACCAATGGATAAATATGGGGGAGCGTTATGTCAATAAGATTGGAATCGTCGAAGATGATACTCGGAGCTTCGTGGGGTTGTTTCGCTCGTGTGCGTTGCTTCTAGGGGGCTGAATGAATTGAGTGTATGGTACATGGCGTTGGAAGGCTGTATATCATATGTATAACGCCGAGGGGAGGTGACTCCTGCCGAAGGGCAACAGTTTTGATTGTGTTCTTCCGGATGTGTTGCTGGAGTCGATCATCTTGCACCAATTCCTCGAGGTGGTCTTTCAAGGCATAGCAACTGTCCGTATCATGACCATGATCTTTATGATATTCACAATGCCTGTCCCGCCTTCTCGTGTCAAGAGGTCCCACCATCTTGGACGGCCATTTGAAGAACGGAAGATGTTGGATTTTGGTCATAATCGAGCTGATTGGCTCTGACAGCTCCGTATATTTCTTGTCGGGGCGCTTTGTGTGCCTGCTATCGACCTACAGTTGCTCATTTGCTTGGTGCGAGCATTGATCGCTGGATCGGCAAGAGTCCCGTCTCTTGTCTCATTTAGCCCGCTGTTGTGGTTCAGAGCTCTGAGGTGGTGTGGAACTTATTGGCTGACCGATTTCGAGAGGGGTCGTTTTGTTGGCCACGTGTCCGGCTTTAACTCGCAAGGCGTCGTCTTCCACTTTGTAGTATTCCTTGACTTTCTTCATCAACCCCCAGACTATTTTGGGGGGTCTTCTAGTCAAGGAACTGCGGAGGGCACTATCAGGGTGTAATCCTATTTTGAAGGCGGTGATGGCCATGGAGTCGTTGCAAGCGTCATCAACAAGATTAAAGCATTCCCAATATCGCGCCGAATATGCTCTTAGTGTTTCTCTTGGCAGGATTTGCATTGCCCAGAGAGAGTCGACTTGCTTTGGCTGGACTTTGTTGGTGATGAATCTGGCCCTAAAGGATTTCTGTAGTTGGTGGAAGGTTTTGATCGAAGCCGGCTCCAGTTTATAATACCACTTGACCGCCAATGGTCCCAAATTGCTGGAAAATATTCAGCACATGAGGGCCTCGTCGTCTGTATGTAATGTCATGGCCTGCTTGTAGTGGCAGATATGGTCGGTGGGGTTTGATTTACCGTCGTACAAGGTGAACGACGGTGCTTTGAATTTCTTGGGAAGCGCAGCCTTTGCAATCCGTCGTACGAAGGGATCGTGTTAGTCTTCGTCCGAACTGTTCCTTTTTCGCTTGTGCATTGCACGAGGACTTTCTTCGGAAGAGCTGGAGGTTTCGTGTCGTCCCTTCTTTCTGGGCTTTGGGGATAATGAGTCGGAGTCGCTATCAGTGTCTTGTCGTGCTCGAGGTTGTCGACCACCTGCCTTCGGAGGTCATTCTGGATTTGGGCGTGCAGCTTGCTTGGACTTCGCCATTTCCAAGGCCAAATCTTTACGAAAATGTTCGTTCTCAGTGATCATGTTTTCTAACCTCTGTTCATTTTGCTTTGTTTGTTCCATGATCGCCTGCATTGTCTCGTGCTCCGAAGTCGAGGGTGAGGCAAAATTCAAGGCACATCTTGCGGCGATAATCTCTGTTCCGAGCAAGTTTGTTGGAGTGGTTTCCTCTTGCGGTATAGGGTCGACAATGACTGTCGGAGGATCTTCCGTCACACTCTCCATGAATGTGCTTGAGTATTCCCACAGACGGCGCCAATTGTGGATAAGTGGTTTGGAAATACTCTTCTGATCCTGGGGAACGCTCGTGATCCTCTTCTAGTCACCTGAAAAAGAATAAACACTCCGGTCGGGGGTGCCGGAATTAGCACTCCGACGGGCAAGTCAGTAACCACACTCAGGAATGCTTGTATTCTAAGTTAAGCACTACAATTCTCACATACCTTTCTCAGTCTGTTGTTCATTTATTTATACTTGTTTCCTAGGTCTCATGGCCAGACCCACTTGTCACTCACTGTCGTCCTATTTACTCGGCTCCATAGTTCAGTATCTGTTCGGCCCATCTATTATATTCGGCGTCCTCATTGTCAGGATAGAGCCGTATACTATGTGTCTTCTAGAGCACGCTCCTGATTATTCCAATTATCCAGCTCCCACAGTTATGAGTTTTGAAAAGTGTTTTAAAAAGAGTTTTTGAATTTTGAATTTTGAAATTTGAATTTTGAAAAGAGTTTTGAGTTGTATTTTGAATTTTTTTGATTTATTTTTTTTATATATTAAAAAAAATTATTATTTTTATTTTAAATATATAGTTTTTATTTAATTATTTTATTTTAAATATTTTATTTTATTTTGTAAATATTTTAATTTTTAATTTTAATATTTTAAATTCAAAACACAACTCCACACTCAAATCGTAACCAAAATATAACTCAACACTCAATTCAAAAATTATTTTCAAAACTCATAACTAAACACATAATTCGAAACTACATACTACTTTCAAAACTCTACATTCAAATCATAACCAACACATAACAAAAAAAAGAAAAATATTTTAAAATATATTTATAAAATAAAATATTTAACATAAAAAATATTAAAATAAAAAATAATTTTTAATTTTTTTTTAATATTAAAAAAAATACAGCATATAAATGTATGAAATATAGTGCAAATTAAAATAAATAAATAAATACTTAAAATATAAAATATTACCCTAAAAAATAAAATTAAAAATTTTTTTAAATATTTTAAAAAATAAAGCTACAAAATTTCAAAATACAACTCAAAACTCTTTTCAAAACTCATAAATAAACAAATGCTGTCTTTTCAAAACTCAAAATACAACTCCATACTTAAATCATGATTCTAAAAATAATTTTTAAAAATAATAAAAAAAAACTTAAAATTTTTTCTTTTAAAATAGAATTTTGAAAAGGGTTTGGTTTTAAGCTTTAAAAAAAGTTTTGAATTGAATTTTGAGTAGTATGTTTGGTTATGGGTTTTGAAATTAATTTTTGAATTGAGTTTTTTGAATAATTTTGAGTTTTGTATGTGGTTATGGATTTTGAAAAGTGATTTAAAAATTTTGCGTTTGAAATCATGATTTCAAAGATAAACCAAGCATAACCTTATTGAATGAATACGTGGTCACATAATTTTCTTAATTTATATGATAATTTTTGGCCTGACAGAAATCAAGTCAGCTTGGCTGTGTGTAGGGGTGCAACTTGAGCGGTCTCAACCCGAGCAACTCGAACTTAGTCCGAATTTTTTTAGGGTTTGGACAAGATATTTTCAAATTTAGTACGGGTTTGGGCAAAAATTCAAAAGCCCGAATTAAATTTGGACAGGCTTGGGCAAAGACGTCAAACAACCCGAGCAACCCGAAACCGGAAATTATACATATATAGATATATAAAAATATTAAATATACATATAAATTATTATCCATTACATGATATTAAAGTAATTTAAACTATTAAATCATATTGAATATATATTAGATATACAAATAACATAAAATCTTACTTTTTTATTTTCACTTATAAATTGTAAAGACTATTATAGTGGCATCTCTCTTACATTATATAAATTATTTGTTTTGATGGTATTTGATGATTTTCTTTGTCCCGGGTGGATGGGTCGGGCTGGTCCAGGCTCTTCAAGTTCCGGTTTAGGGTGATGATTCCGTCAAATGACCTGCATGCAAGTCCAAAGGGGAACGGGGCAGTCCCCCAGTGAACCCTCCGGCGTGGAAATTAGTAGAGGAAGAAGTAGGGAATATAGAGAGAGAGATGGAGAGATCGAAAGCTTAACCTCCTTCTTGTCTTTCTATCCTTGCTTATATCCTTTGGTCATCATTTCCCTGTCTCTTGTGACGTGCTCCTTTCCGCCGAAAGCCTGTGTCGTAGCTTACCTTGTTCAGGGTAAGGGGGCTCTGTTCCGACCGGGGGGGGTGTTGTCGTAATAAATGTTGTGATGGGATGCATTAATGGTGATGTGTTGTGGTAATAACTCTGCAGATCTTTGTCTGCTGATGTGGCCCGTGTCCCACCTGCCATGTGCCCAAATGCCATTGGCCCCCCATGTCTAGATGGCCTCCAGCTGTCCTAGGCTTTGCTAGCCGGGTTATGCTATTGGTCCTAAGCGATGGGTTCGGGGTGGTTTGCTGTGGGCCGTGTGCCTCGTGGGCCTGTCCGTGTCAGTAGTCCCCTGTTTCCGAGTGCAGCTTCAGTCCAACGAAGGGAACAGTAAGAAGGAAGGGAAGTTCGAGCCAAGTGGAGAGGTCTACGGGAAGCCGTGCCGATCGCCAGGGTGACTGAATCGGGAGAAGCTGGCCGTGAGGGTGGCCGAGCGAGAGGGGTCGACCGTGAGGTGTCCCGACCGCGAGGGTGGCCGAGCGGGAGGGGTCGATCGAGAGTCGTGCCGACCGCGAGGGTGGCCGAGGGGGAGGGGTCGACCGAGAGGCGTGCCGACCGCGAGGGTGGCCGAGGGGGAGGGGTCGACCGAGAGGCGTGCCGACCGCGAGGGTGGCCGAGTGGGAGGGGTCGACCGAGAGGCGTGTCGACCGCGAGGGTGGCCGAGTGGGAGGGGTCGACCGAGAGGCGTGCCGACCGCGAGGGTGGCCGAGTGGGAAGGGTCGACCGAGAGGCGTGCCGACCGCGAGGGTGGCCGAGTGGGAGGGGTCGACCGAGAGGCGTGTCGACCGCGAGGGTGGCCGAGTGGGAGGGGTCGACCGAGAGGCGTGTCAACCGCGAGGATGGCGAGTGGGAGGGGTCGACCGAGAGGCGTGCCGACCGCGAGGGTGGCCGAGGGGGAGGGGTCAACCGAGAGGCGTGCCGACCAGGGCGGCGCGGGGCTCGAAAAGGAGAGGGGGTAGGGTGGGGCCCTGTGATGATTTGAAATGGAAAGGACAGGGGAAGGGGAGGGGACAGTGCATCGTGGCCATACACGTGGTAATATCGTGGGGGAAGTGAGGCGTTGGAGCAGAAATGAAACGATAGGTCGCGAGGGGGGTTTTGAGAAGGCGGTTTTGGCGGTTGATTTGAAAGGTTTTGAAACGGGCGAAAATTAAATGTGGATCCATGGAATACGGGTAAACCGTGAGTGTTGGGTATAATGCGTTTCACCTACCGTTTGATAAAAACTCAAAATATCCAAGTGTTAATTCCTTCACTGCGTACGACATACCTGTGTAGCATTCTCTCAACTTCCTTGCTCCTGCGTCAGAAGTGATTTGTAAGCAAACCCTAGAAATGGCACAAGAAGAAGTAGTCAATGTGAGGGTGGATCCGCTAGGGGATGACGATGCGGAGGAGTTAGCAGCGCGATACAGGACGGAGGCACGAATGGTGGGGGAAACGGTGGGAGAATCGCAGGCGTCGACCCTGGTATTGGCCTCAAAGCCACTAAGCCAGGTAGAGCCAGATCAGTGGCACACTAAGGCGGACAAATCCACACTCACGGCGGCGGATTTGGAGGTGATTAGGGAACGGTACCAGATTCCGGCGGAGGTAGAGTTACTGCTGCCAACATCAGGGGAAAGGCCGTCTACTGCGAGGCCAGGGGAGTTTTCCCTGTAGGAGGAGGCGCTAAAAGGGGGGCTGAGGTTGCCACTGCCTCAAGTGGTGGTTGACGTGCTGAATCGCCTGGAGGTAGCGCCGGGGCAATTGATGCCCAATGCGTGGAAGATTCTGCTGGCCTGTGCGAGTGCGTGGCCTAAGGCGAATGGGGGGGAGGCCATGACGATAGACGAGTTCTTCTCGTGTTACAAGGCGTCGGGGCAGCAAGAAACTTGGGTCACCCTACAGGCGGTGATGGGGAGGGGATTGGTGGCAGGGCTGCCTACGTTGATCAAGGGGTGGCGGCCACGGTGGTTCTACGTGTCAGTTAATGGGGGGATGGGGGTGCGCACCATCTGGAAGGTGCCAACCCGGTCGATGGAGTCGAGATTGGGGGCGATGGCGGAAGAGAGGGTGAAGAGAGTGAAGGAGTGGAAAGAGAGAGAGAAGGCCAAATGGGATGAGCTTGTCCAACCGTCTGCATTGTTTGAGGCGGGGCTGGGACCGCAGCCGAAAGGCGGAGACCTCGGCCGGGCAGAATTGGAGGCGAGGAGAAGAGCTCAGGAGGTAGAGGATCGAGCCGTTATGGCCAAGGCCGCGAAGTTGATGGAAGAGCAGAGGGACCGACCGCCTCAACCGATCGCGCAGGAGAGGATCCGACCGCGCCCCAGGCCGTTGGGGGAAAAAGACTTAAGCAGCTTTGAGCCGCGGCCGCCGCCTGTAGACCCTGTAAAAGAACAGGCCAGAAAGGAGGGGGAGGCTCTGAAAAAAAAGAAGACGAAGAAGAGGAGTGCCCCAGAGGAATCGCAGATGAGTCTGGGGCCAAGAGGGCGAAGGTGGCCCCAACGGAGGTGGAGGTCCCTGTGGCAAAGGATGCCCCAGAGGTGGTGGAGATCATCCCAACGGTGGAGGTTGTGGAGATTGCTCCATCAGTGCAAGTGGAGGCTGGGGTGAGTGAGGCAGTGCCGAGTGGAAGGGAACAGGTCCAGAAGAGGCCTGACCCCCAGGAAGGAGGGGTTCGTCTGGCTACGGCGATTTATCATGCGCGCGCGGTAGCTGGAAGGTTGGAGGGAGAAGAAGGCCCAGCCAGGGCGGGGGCAGACCGCCTGGTGAAGATTGTGGAGGAGACAGCTCTGCGTGCGGCATCAGGGTATAATGAGGCCGACCTGCTGAGGGGGTTATGCTCCGCCCAAATGGAGGTAACTACCTTGGCAGGGGCCCTCCTTAGGAAGGTGGGGGATGCCAAGTTGAAGGCTGAGGAGGCCAGGGCCCAGTTGGCCAAATTGAGGAAGGACAGTGCCGACTGGAAGACTGCCCATGCCGATCTGCCAGCAGTCAAGTTGGAGCTGGAGGACGCACGCCGTAAGGTTGTGTCGCTCGAGTTCCAACTGGCTGGTGAACAGAAAAAGTTGGAAGAGTCTGAAAGGGCCTGCGCCGTGGCAGTCGAGCGGCATGAAGAGGCCATGACCAGCAATGAAGAGCTGGTCAGGCAAAAGGATGAAGCGGATTCCAGAATTAGAGATCTGTTGAAGGAGTTGGGGGAGGAGCGAGCCAGAGTAGAGGAGGAGAAGGGGAGGCTTCTGAGGGAGTGAGAGATAGAGAAGGCGAAGGCGGCGGCGGAACTGGACAGTCTGAAGAAGGGGGTGGAAGAGGAGAGGGCGACGGCGGCTGCTGAAAGGGGGGCCCTGCAAAGGGAGCTGGACGAGGAGAGGGCGAAGGCGGCATCTGAAAAGGCGGCCTACACTGATCTGTGCGTCGCAGCAATGGAGCAATATAAAGGGTCCCCCGAATTTCAGATGGTGGTGGACGCTGCTGTCGCCAGGAGTCTGGCTGGTCAAGAGTTTGGGGGGGTGGGCCCATCAAGGAGGACTGCTGGAGGTAGGACAGAGGCAGAGGTGATTGAAAGCTTCCAGCAATCAGACTTCTATAAGCACGAAATGGCCGAGTTCTGGGACAGCGGTTGGAAAATGTTCAAGCGCAGAGCTAAAGAGCTGTTCCCACACTTGGACCTTAGTAGTGTGACGATAGGCGAAGATGATGTAGCCCAGACCCCCCTGGACGAAGGCATTGAAGAAGAGGATCTGGCATCTAGCGAGGAGGAGTAGCCAAGGAGAAGAAAAACTGGGCGTGCTCTGTGTTGTTTTTTTTTTTTTTTTGAACTTGTGAACACATTGTAAAGGAATGAGTGAATGAATGAATGTATGAAGAATTTAATTGTAATGAATTTGTGTACAAAGATTATTTGGTTTATGTTGCCAGTTGAATTTTGTTTATTTTGCTTATGTTGCCAGAATGAAAGAAGTGTTGTGATAAAACTGGTCATAAAGATTGGGTCAATAAAAATATCGTGCAAAGTGAAAGTTAAAAGTTCCTCCCAGCGGAGTGCGATTGGAGTTGTATGAAAATTGAAAGGATAATGGAAAAATTGGAGTAAGAGGCAGGTTGCAAATTGTAACTAAATAGTTGGCAAATAATCTGATTAGTAAATGAAATACGTGAGAGTATGTGGGGAATTTAACTAGGTAAAAACGTGGTCCTGGAACTGTGAAGAAGCTTCAGAATGTGACTAAGTGTTGAAAATGTGGTTCTGCTTGGCGTTGAAGTGCTCAGCCAGGCTGAGGCTGTTGAAGTGCTCGGTCTGGCCGAGGCTTTTGAAGTGCTCAGTCTAGCTGAGGCTTTTTAGTGCTCGGTCTTGCCGAGGCTTTGAAGTGCTCAGTCTGGCTGAGGCTTTTGAAGTGCTCGGTCTGGCCGAGGCTGTTGAAGTGCTCGGTCTGGCCGAGGCTTTTGAAGTGCTCAGTCTGGCTGAGGCTTTTTAGTGCTCGGTCTTGCCGAGGCTTTGAAGTGCTCAGTCTAGCTGAGGCTTTTGAAGTGCTCGGTCTGGCCGAGGCTGTTGAAGTGCTCGGTCTGGCCGAGGCTTTTGAAGTGCTCAGTCTGGCTGAGGCTTTTTAGTGCTCGGTCTTGCCGAGGCTTTGAAGTGCTCGGTCTGGCCGAGGCTTTTGAAGTGCTCAGTCTGGCCGAGGCTTTTTAGTGCTCGGTCTTGCCGAGGCTTTGAAGTGCTCAGTCTGGCTGAGGCTTTGGAAGTGCTCAGTCTGGCTGAGGCTTTTTAAGTGCTCGGTCTGGCCGAGGCTTTTTAAGTGCTCAGTCTGGCTGAGGCTTTTTAGTGCTCGGTCTTGTCGAGGCTGTTGAAGTGCTCGGTCTGGCCGAGGCTGTTGAAGTGCTCGGTCTGGCCGAGGCTTTTGAAGTGTTCAGTCTGGCTGAGGCTTTTTAGTGCTCAGTCTTGCCGAGGCTTTGAAGTGCTCAGTCTGGCTGAGGCTTTTGGAATGCTGCAAGTGAAAAAGTTATGGGAGCGACATAGAGACAGTTGAATTATGAAAGCCGAAATCACCAGTCGGGGTTTGCATTATGTATAAAAGGGAGATACAACGATATTGACATTACAAAAGTACGAATTTATTGATAGTAACGCTTCAAATGTTCCGCATTCCAGGGATGGGGCAGGTCTCGGCCTTCTATGTCTTGAAGTCGGCAAGTGCCTGGTCGTGGTCGGGTTTTCACAACGTATGGCCCCTCCCATTTGGCTACCAGTTTGCCCTCAGTTGGATTCTTTGTGACAGGAGTCACTTCTCGTAAGACAAGGTCCCCTACGGAGAACTCTCGTGGTCGGACTCGGCGGTTGTAGTGTGTTCTCATTTTCTGCTGGTATGAAGCCAATCTGACAGCAGCGGTCTCTCTGAGCTCTTCGACGAGGTCCAAGTCTGTTCGATGGAGTTCTTCGGCTGCGGCCAAATCCGGATGTAAAACCCTGGGAGTAGGCAAACCGACTTCTACCGGAATAACCGCCTCAGCGCCATATGTTAAGCGAAAAGGGGTTTCTCCAGTGGGAGTGCGAGCAGTGGTTCGGTAAGCCCAGAGTATGTTTGGTAGTTCCTCAGCCCAAAGGCCTTTAGCAGCTTCGAGCTTGGTTTTGATGATTTTCAGAAGGGAACGGTTGGTGACCTCAACTTGGCCGTTTGCTTGGGGGTGACCGGGGGAGGAGAAGCATGGTTGAATCTGGAGATCGGTACAAAATTTTCTGTACTTCGCGTTATCGAATTGTTTGCCATTGTCAGAGATGATGGCTTGTGGAATGCCAAATCGGCAAATGATCGATTGCCAGATAAACCTGGTGGTGTTCCGCTCGGTGATTGTGGCAAGGGGTTCAACCTCGACCCACTTGGTGAAGTAATCAATGGCAACAATCGCGAACTTGGTCTGGCCTCGATCGGTGGGAAGTGGACCAACCAGGTCGATCCCCCACTTGGCAAACGGATAGGGGCTGTAGAGTGTGATTAACTCTATAAGAGGAGCATGGGGGATGTTGGCAAAGCGTTGACATTTGTCGCATTTGAGTACGAAGTCGGTCGCATCCTGATTAAGAATTGGCCAAAAATACCCCGTACGGAGTATCTTCTGGGCAAGGGACCTGCCACCTGAGTGATTACCACAAATTCCTTCATGGATCTCCTGTATTACATAAGTTGCTTGCGCGGGGTTGAGGCACCGTAGATACGGCCAGGAGAAACCGCGCTTGTACAATATACCGTCGACAATGACGTAATTGGACGCTCGGGATCGGACTTTGGCAGCCTGCTACTGGTCATCTGGGAGTGCTCCTGTGGTCAAGAATAGGAGAATGTCGGATGCCCAAGGGATGGGTTCATTTTGGATGTATTGTACAGCTTGCAGATCGGGTGAGATGGCTGGGTGGTGTAGATATTCGACACGGATATCATGGCTGAGAGTAAGGTGGTCAGCAAAGGCCAACTGAGCCATCTCATCTGCTTTGGAGTTTTCCGCCCGAGGAATGTGCCTGATGTGGAAGGTATTGAAGAGGCGAGCAAGGGGGAGTGCCAGGTCTCTGTAAGCTCGCATCGTGTCATCCTTGGCATCAAAGTCCCCCGTCATCTGACCGACGACGAGTTGGGAGTCGCTGGATACTCGGAGGTGGCTGACCCCTATGTCCTTGGCAAGGTGGAGTCCTGTTATTAATGCCTCGTACTCGGCTTCATTGTTGCTTGCTTCAAACAAGAAACGGAGGGCACATTTGAAGTAGCCGCCCTCAGGGGAGGTGAGGATGAGGCCGGCACCGCTTCCTTCTCTTCGGGACGAACCGTCGACATTAAGAGTCCAAGAATGAGGATCTTCTGGCTCTGTTGGAGTTGGTAGGAGCGGGGGTGTAGTGGTCGGGGTCGGCTTGGTGAACTCCAAGATGAAATCAGCTACAGCTTGTCCTTTGATTGCTGTCCGAGGGCGGTAAGAGATGTCGAACTGGCTGAGTTCTACGGACCACTACATCAGTCTACCTGAGAGTTCTGGTTGCTGTATGACCTTCTTCAGGGGCTGGTCGGTGAGGACCACTATGGAGTGGGCTTGGAAGTATGGGCGGAGTCGTCTGGAGGCAATGACCAAGGCCAAGGACAGTTTTTCCAGCAGGGGGTAGTTCTGCTCCGCGCCCCTGAGAGCCCGACTGATGTAATAGACCGGCCGTTGGATTGAGCCATCTTCTCTGAGGAGAGCTGCGCTGACTGCGGTTCCCGATACTACTAGGTAGAGGAAGAGGGGTTCGCCCGTGATTGCTTGGGAGAGAAGGGGGGGTTGGCCATGCATTGCTTTAACTGTTGGAAGGCCTCTTCGGATTCAGTTGTCCATTCAAAAGTCTGCCGAAGAACTTTGAAGAAGGGCAAGCACTTATCTGTCGCACGGGAGATGAAGCGGTTGAGGGCCGCCACTCGGCCGGTGAGTCTCTGAACCTCTTTGATCGTCCTAGGCGACTGCATCTCAACCAAGGCCTTGATCTTCTCAGGGTTAGCTTCGATGCCGCGCTGGCTGACCATAAAGCCCAAAAATTTGCCAGACCCTACGCCGAAGGCGTACTTCTCTGGGTTGAGCTTCATCTGGTACTTGCGCAAGGTGGCGAAGGTCTCACATAAATCAGTAAGGTGATCGGAGGAGTATTTGCTTTTGACTAGCATGTCGTCGACGTAGACTTCCATATTCCGACCTATTTGGTGATGGAAAACGGTGTTAACCAGCCGCTGATAAGTGGCCCCAGCATTCTTCAATCCGAACGGCATTACACAGTAGTGGTAGGTACCTCGGTCGGTAATAAATGATGTGTGCTCCTGGTCAGATGTGTGCATCAGGATTTGGTTATACCCAGAGAAGGCATCCATGAAGCTGAGCATTTGATGACCGGCTGTGGCGTCGACCAGCAGATCTATGCGAGGAAGGGGGTAGCTGTCTTTGGAACAAGCTCGGTTCAGGTCAGAGTAGTCGGCACAGAGCCGCCATTTGCCGTTGTGTTTGCGGACGAGGACCACGTTGGACAACCACCTAGGATAGTCAACATTTTTGATGAATTGGGCCTCGAGGAGTTTGTCAACTTCGGCGGCTATAAGGGTGTTGCGCTCCGGATGGAAAATGCGTTGCTTCTGGCGGTGGGGTCGAAAGTGGGGTTCGATGCTGAGGTGATGGGTTATGAAGGAGGGGTCGATGTCCTGCATGTCAGAATGGGTCCAGGCGAATACATCCCTGTGCTCGGTCAGGAGAGCAGTAAGGTCGGCCTTGGCTTGGGAGGGTAATTGGCTGCCAATCTTGGCGGTTTTGATTGGGTTGGTGGGATCAATGTTAACTTCAACAAGTTCCTCTACAGGTTCACCTCTGACTAGCTCGTCCTCGTCTCGGACGTCAAGCCCTTCAATGATCATGGCCTCTTTTAACTTGACTTCTTTGAGTGAGGCAACATAACACTCCCTGGCCACGGTCTGTTCTCCTTTGACAGTTCCGACACCGAGATCGGTAGGAAATTTGATGGCAAGATGATATGTAGATGTGATGGCTTGGAAGGCGTTGAGGGCTGTGCGACCAAGGATGATGTTGTAGGCAGAGGGGCAGTCGACCACAAGAAAGGTAGGCAACTTAGTGGTCTGCCGCGGGTGCTCGCCAATGGTGATAGGTAGATCGATGGAGCCGATGGAGGTCACACGGTCGTCGGTGAAGCCGACCAGAGGGGTTTGGAGATGAGACAAGCTTTCTTCCCCAATCTGGAGCTGGCGGAAGCAATTGAGGAAGATAATGTCTGAAGAGCTGCCGTTGTCTATGAGGACTCGTCTGACTTTGTAGTTGGAGAGGATGGCGGAAATGACAAGGGGGTCATCATGTGGGTAACGGACTCCTGCACAGTCAGTGTCGGTGAAGGTGATCGGTTCGGTCCATTGTTTTGGCTGTTTGGGAGGTCGGTCCACCGTCGCCACTGCTTTCATGTACTTCTGGGCTTTGGATAGTAGGACTACCATGGTGGTTGGAGTGTTTTTGGAGAGGGAGAAAAGGAAATTTGACGACCGAAGGCCGGCCATGAAGGCGGTGAGGATGACCTTGTCGTCATTCTCCGCTACTTGAAGGGCCTCGGTGTTGAAGCGGGTGACGAAGCTGCGGAGCGACTCCCCCTCGGTCTGACGAATGTTTAGGAGTTGGGTGGCTGGGCGTCTCTGACGCTGGGCCCCGATGAAGTGGCTCAGGAAAGAGTCGCTGAGGTGTTGGAAGGTGGAAACGGAGTCCGCCGGTAACTGGCTAAACCACAATCGAGCTGATCCCTTTAGTGTTACTGGAAAAGCTCGACACATGATCTCGTCAGGGAAAGCATGGAGGATCATGAGGGTGCGGTAGGTTTCCAGATGGTCGACTGGGTCTGTCGTGCCATCGAAGGAGTCAATGGTAGGCATTTTGAACTTGGCGGGCAACGGTTTGTCGCGGATGGAGGCAACAAAAGGCGAGTTGGCGGTGGCTGAGGGCTTGTGCTGGATGTTCTGCATAACCCCTTGTAGTTGGAGTTTCATAGCTCGGAGTTCTGCGTCCCAAAGGGGAATGTTGTCGCCATGGTCGGTCAATGGGGGCTGGACACTGCTGGCTTCCCCCTCAGGGGCTAGTGGCACGACTGGCGGGCGTGGAAGCGGAGGTGGTAAGCTCATATGTGAAGGAGGAGAGGATTGTAAACCTTCTGGATTGGGGGGAAGGAGTGGTGGAGTAGTGGGGTCCGGGGTTCTTTCTTGGTTGGGTGGAATGTCCGGGGGTGGAGCAGGGAGGTTTCTTTGGAGCAAAGCATTGATCAGGGCCTGGTTTTGCTCGGCCATGCGGTTAATACTGTTGGTAAGTTCAATGATGTACTGTGGTGGGTTGTTTGGATGGGAAGGGTCTGTTTGATGATCGGTGGTATTATGGTGGGAGGCCATGGACCTAGTCGTGACCATACACCTGGACGGGTGAGAGGAAAAAGGTAATGGTGAGAAATGAGGGCTCCGGCGATAGCGAACACAACTAGCGCACGAATAAACCACACTTTCCCACAGACGGCGCCAACTGATGATTTTCTTTGTCCCGGGTGGATGGGTCGGGCTGGTCCAGGCTCTTCAGGTTCCGGTTTAGGGTGATGATTCCGTCAAATGACCTGCATGCAAGTCCAAAGGGGAATGGGGCAGTCCCCCAGTGAACCCTCGGGCGTGGAAATTAGTAGAGGAAGAAGTAGGGAATATAGAGAGAGAGAGATGGAGAGATCGAAAGCTTAACCTCCTTCTTGTCTTTCTATCCTTGCTTATATCCTTTGGTCATCATTTCCCTGTCTCTTGTGACGTGCTCCTTTCCGCCGAAAGCCTGTGCCGTAGCTTACCTTGTTCAGGGTGAGGGGGCTCTGTTCCGACCGGGGGGGGTGTTGTCGTAATAAATGCTGTGATGGGATGCATTAATGGTGATGTGTTGTGGTAATAACTCTGCAGATCTTTGTCTGCTGATGTGGCCCGTGTCCCACCTGCTATGTGCCCAAATGCCATTGGCCCCCCATGTCTAGATGGCCTCCAGCTGTCCTGGGCTTTGCTAGCCGGGTTATGCTATTGGTCCTAAGCGATGGGTTCGGGGTGGTTTGCTGTGGGCCGTGTGCCTCGTGGGCCTGTCCGTGTCAGTATTAATGATTTTCTATTAAAAAAAATATAAATATAGTCAAATTTTAATAATTTAATAATGTAACTGCCAAAAAAAAAATTGAAATTCATTTACAATTCAAGCAATTCAGGCAACTCGGACAATTCGAGTTTAACTTGAATCGAGTTTGGACAGGCAACCTTATGTTACAATTCGGGTTTGGACGGCCCTCGATAGGTCTTAACACAACTTGAGCTGAGTTTAGACAACCTCCGAACTTGTCCGAGCCCGCCTGAGTTGCCCCTTTAGTTGTGTGGGCTGGATTGTGTCATCTGAAGGGATCATCGCTTGATCAGATCTATTTTTGAGCGGTAAGATTGCTCCTGTGTGTTTGAAGATATTTTGGGAGATTGCAGTGAGTTGTTTGTTTCTATGATAAGGGAATCGAATGGCTCTCGATGAATGATGTGGTATGAACCCTTGAATTTGCGTTGGAATTACAGGAGAGTGGGGAGGAGGGAATCAAACGTGATCGTGCTCACAAAGAATTTGAGGACGAAAATACCCTTTTGTTCAATGATGGAATTGAGATGATTGAGATCAATGGTGGACAGGTGTCCAACAGTGGGATGACAATGACGAGCAATAATGGCACGAGGAGCATTTAGACGGTGTTTGGCGTATAAGTATAGCTAGAAAGGTTACAATATTTTATAATAATGATTCATCCTACTAAAAATATCACCACTAATAATATTAATGTATTAAAAAAGTAAAAAAAAAAATACAATTCTAAGATTAAAATATCACATCATTAATGATGGGATTCACTGCCACCTAATTAGTGGAAACACTAATTAGTGCTCCCAAACATTTTTTTAATATTTTATTATGAGTAATACGGCAAATGGGGAGTTGATGTGGTTTTGATGATTTAAATTATTTATTTTATCAAGTATTTTATATATTTTATTTATAAAAAAGTTAAATTGATTTGATAGTTGTTATTAGTTTACTTTATTGTGTTGGTCATCAGAAAAATATATGATTTGTCTTTTTGTTATCTAGTTTTTTGTAAAGAATTGAAGTAAATTAAATTAGTTATAGTTATCGGATTGACATAATTTTTTTATATAAATAAAATATATAAAGTATGTGACAAAATAAATGGTTTGAATCATTGAAATAAAATCCATAATATATTTTATGGGACTAAACTGCGCCCTCCAGTTTAAAATTTGGATTGGAAGGAATCCTTCTTCTACTACAAACTCACCCTTTTCAAATTAGAAATTATCTATAAATTAATCTCTATCACATCTTCCATAAATCTCACACTTATATAAATTAATCTCCAAACTTTCCATATAAATTAATCTCCAAACTTTCCTTTTTATTATTGTTGTTAATTGATTATGTCACGTGTACGTAAGTGATGACTTCCGCCTTGGGGAGAATTTTTTTTTAACTAAAATAGTTGAAAAGTTATGTTGTCACATTTTATATATTCATTAATTATTTTTTTTTCATAATTATTTATTTAATTAAAAAAATTATTTTAAATATATTAATTTTTTTTTCATCTCATATAAAAGTTAAAAAATGACTAAACAAAGCTTCTAAGAAATTTCAATGCCTGCCCTAAGAGTAATCAATAACTATGCATTCATGTTGTTTCGCAAGAAAGCAAAATAAAATAAATAAGTTATAATTATCGGATTAATTTTATTTTTTTTATATAAATAATATACATAAATAATTTTACAAAATGAACGATTTAAATTATCGAAATGAAATCTGTGATAAGTCCAATGAGTCCGAATAACATTATCATGGATTAAACGCAATGCCAATAATCCTATAATATTCCCGAATGATTAAAAAGGATTTAGATCATAATCCATTAATTTATATGAAATCCACGTGAAACCCACATAAAAAATCACAATAACTTGTTTATTTCTTTGCCACACATGTCACATGAACTAATCTTTCATGCAAAATTATTTGCCCTTTTCCTATTCATTTTCCTTTACCTTTACCTTGGTGAAGGAGCCACAATGCATATGCCTAGTTTGATAAAATTGAATTTTGTAATCAGCTTTTTTCTTATGTTTAGGTTTTGAAAATGTGTAAACTTATGCTATGTTATTGTGTTTTAGCAATGTTTGTTGTATAACTTTCCGATGTACTTAAAAGACAAAAAAAAAAAAAAAAAAAAAAAAACAATGTTTGTTGTTTCATAAAAAAAAAATATTTCAAATAAATTTTCCTACAAAATGCCATACTTTTTTTTAAAAGAACTATCATGTTAAGTTTATATATATTAACAAAAATAAAAATATTATCTATTAATGGTTCGTTTGGCATTGACTAATATAACTAATTTTTTTGTGCTGGAATTTTTATAGTTTAGTTTGATTTTTGTTTTTGAATTTTTTTGACTTGTGTAAAAGAAAAAGTGTAATGATTATGAATAAAAAATAATATTTTCTCATATTGACTTTTGTAATCAATTTTATTTTTTTGTGATTTTTAACCCCAAAATAAATACCAAATCAGGGCTAAGTGAGATCTTAATTAAGAGCATTGAGATCCCCACAAAAACTCTACCCCACAACCCCACATCATCCTATGCGGAAGAAAAAAAAAAAAAAAAAAAAAAAAAACATAGAAGAATCACACATTTGGGAGTTTGACTTTTTTTAAGTGTGCAACTTACACCTTACATTTATGCCTTTCTGTTTGCTGTCTTATTTTATGTTTACACCTTCCACTTACACCTTTTATATTGGTTGCATATGATGTGCAACCTTAAGGGATTGTACACCATAACAGTACCCTGAGAGTTATTGGTGTCCCCAAATTAGAGGTCCCCGCAATTAATGACGGCAGACATTAGGATTGTTGTCAGTGTTCACAAAGTATATAAAATATATTAAAATGTGTAAAAATATTTTAAAATATATAAATAACATATAAGATTATAATTTTTTATTATTTAATATGTATTATTGGCGACCTTTAAAATTAGTGAGACCCTTATTAATATAGGGTAATGTTTAGGTGTGCAACCCCCTTAAGGTTGCACACCATATGCACGGTGTAAATGCACAAAAATGTCGTAAATGCAAGGTATAGAAGGGTGTAAATCCAAGGTCGTAAATGCCACGCATAAGAAAAGTCCATTAATATATTATGTTGGAAAATTTCTTTCGAAGTAATTTATGCATTTTTCTGTAGCAGGCCATGTGCACATTGGGCCCGACTTAGGCAATAATGGAATGATTTCGGAGTATCACCGGCTAATATCTATTCACATGGTGCTCAGAATTAATAATAAAAGTTTTATAGATGAAATAATATATTATCCTTAGAGCATTACTATTTAGATCTATCTGTAAACATAAATTTTAGAATATAAATTTTACACTTTGGATCATTTACCATATATATTATCAAGAAATCAAGACAAAATGACATACCTGAATCCATTGATGAACGGTTAAACGGAAGCGTGATTATCAATGAACTCTTTGTTATTGATTATGTTATTGCCTTCTAATCCTTTCCCCTTTGGTGCCTTATGTTTCTCCTTAAGAGGATTTAGGAAAAAATGGCAGTGTTCTTTTTAATTTTTCACTTGAGAAGGAATAGGGACCATAACCTTTTAAAGGTTGTAATTGGTTTTCAAAACTGAAAGGTTGTGGAAGTTCAAAAGGAATGAAAACCAACTTTAACCATTATTGGTTTTAATTTCTATTTATTGGTTTTCAAAACTGAAAGGTTGTGGAAGTTCAAAAAGAATGAAAACTAACTTTAACCAATATGTTTTAATTTCTATTTCTGCCCCTCATAGAAATAGAAATTATACAACTAGTATCTACACATTAGGTCCATAACACATATACCCTTAAGCCTATTAACTAAATTGAATCACTTAAATTGTAGGCTTCTTATAAATGATAACACCACATTTAATTATGTGGTCCCATTGAGACATTATCTAACAATCTCCCACTGGACCATATATGTATCCTGAAAAATGTGCTTAACTTTAGTGAGCTCAGAAATTTGTTATCATAACTTGAGGGTATCCAAACAATCTTGTCCATTAACTATATTAATATAGGATCAAAGCGGTCTTCGTTACATCAATCGTAACTCGACCCACCAATGGTCACGTATACTAATACAGCTAAATGACATAGATCAATCATGGATGCGTAGTATGGAAATTACATGTGATGTGATCCATACATGCCTATTTCCAACTGGTCCTACTTAACTTTATTGAGATCAATACTTCACAATACGTAACAGAGCGTAATAAACTGAATATTTCATTTCTGTAGAAATTAATCTAATTACATAGATAAAACTCAAGGCTGACATAAAGCAGTAATATAAATACAAACTCCCACTAAACCAGAATGTTCTTAAATAGAATAACACCCATCTGAGCAGTGTGCTCATGAAAGACCTTGGGTGGTAGTCCCTTCGTAAGTGGATCCGCTATCATGGAGTTTGTCCCAATGTGCTGCTATGGAAATCTGTCCACTCTGCACTCTTTCTTTTACAACTAGGAACTTGATATCAATATGCTTTAATTTTGTCGAGCTCCTGTTGTTATTGGAATATAAAACTGCAGACTTATTGTCACAATATAACTTAAGTGGTCTTGCAGTGCCTTCTAAAATATGCAACCCAGTGACAAAATTCCGCAGCCATATCCCTTGGTTTGATGCCTCATAACATGCTACAAATTCTGCGACCATGGTGGATGAAGCTATGAGCGTCTGCTTTGCAGACCTCCAAGAAATTGCTCCACCAGCTAACAGATAAATATAACCTGATGTGGATTTCCTACTGTCTTGGCATCCAGCAAAATCGGAGTCGGAATATCCAATGACCTCTAACTTATCCGATCTCCTATATGTGAGCATATATTCCTTTGTTCTCTGTAAATATTGCATAACACGCTTGACTGCTTTCCAATGATCCATGCCAGGATTACTTAAATATCTGCCTAACATGCCAACTATAAACGCAATATCCGAACGCGTACATACTTGAGCATACATTAGACTCCCTACAACCGAGGCATAAGGAATCTTCTGCATTTCTTGAATTTCAAGACTGTTCTTCGGGCATTGGCTGAGACTAAACTTGTCTCCCTTAGCAACCGGGGTTTCACCTGATTTACAATTTTGCATGCCAAATCTATTGAGTACTTTTTCGATATAGCTCCTTTGTGATAATCCCAGAATACCCCGAGAACGATCTCGGAGTATTTCGATTCCTAATACAAAGGAAGCATCACCAAGATCTTTCATTTCAAAATTCTTAGATAGAAATCTCTTGGTGTCATGCAATAAGTTTATATCGTTTGTGGCAAGCAATATGTCGTCAACATATAAAACCAAAAATATGTGTTTACTCCCACTGAACTTGTGATACACACATTCATCAACAACATTAGTTTCAAAACCATACGAAGTGAGAATTTGATGAAATTTGAAGTACCACTAACGTGAAGCTTGTTTGAGTCCATAGATGGATTTAGTCAATTTGCAAACCATATTCTTTGGGTCTCCTGACACAAAGTTTTCTGGCTGCACCATATAAATTGTTTCTTTAATGTCACCATTAAGAAAAGCTGTTTTGACATCCATCTGATGCAACTCAAGATCAAAATATGCAACAAGCGCCATAATTGTCCTAAAAGAATCTTTCGAAGAAACTGGAGAGAAAGTTTCTTTAAAGTCAATTCCTTCTTTTTGAGTAAAGCCTTTGGCTACAAGACGTGCCTTATACCTCTCCACATTACCATTTGAATCCCTTTTGGTTTTAAATATCCATTTACAACCTACAGGCTTCGTACCAACTGGTAATGAGACAAGTTCCCAAACTTTATTGTCTTGCATAGACTTATATTCTTCATTCATGGCTTCTATCCACTTATGAGAGTTGAAACTTTCCATGGCTTGACGAAAGTTGATTGGATCATCTTTCGACATTCCATTTTCTACCTCATGTTCCTGGAGATATACAATATAATCATCTGAAAATGCAAATCTCCATTCTCTGGTGGATCGCCTTAATGGCACAGATTCTTGAGGTTGAGGTTGTAGAGTTTGTTCCTCAGGAACAATTACCTCATCTTGAATGGGGGTTTGAACTATATTATCTTGAACAACATTGTCTGGTTGAGGATCCGAAATTACTTCTCGAGCAATGACAGGTATAGGAACCTGTGATTGGTCAAAAGTAGTAGTAGGAAGTGGGATTACTCCTGCTTCCTCTTCAAAGACAATGTCTCTAATTGGATTTCTCCCCCCAAACTCAACATCCTCAAAAAATGTTGCAATTCCCGTCTCAAATATTGACCTATTTGTGGGATCATAAAACTTGTAACCCCGTGATCGTTTGGCATAGCCAATAAAGTAGTTGCTAATGGTTTTAGAGTCCAATTTTCGTTCATGAGGTTTATAAGGCCTCGCCTCAGCAGGACACCCCCATACATGCAAATGTTTTAGACTAGGCTTTCGCCCAATCCAAAGCTCATAAGGTGTTTCTACAACTGCTTTAGTTGGCACCCGATTTAAGATATAAGTTGCTGTCTTTAGAGCCTCACCCCAGAGGGACTCTGGTAAAGTAGAATGACTGATCATACTTCTTACCATATCCTTAAGAGTCCGGTTTCGTCTCTCAGATACACCATTCATGCTAGGTGATCCTGGCATGGTGTATTGTGGGACGATTCCACATTCCTCCAGGTATTTTGCAAACGGTCCTGGACGTTGTTCACCTGATCCATCATATCTGCCATAGTATTCACCACCACGGTCAGACCTGACACTTTTAATCCGTTTGTTGAGTTGTAACTCAACTTCGGCCTTAAATTTTTTGAATACGTCCAAAGACTGTGATTTCTCATGGATAAGAAATAGATACCCATATCTGGAATAGTCGTCTATGAATGTGATAAAATATTGTTGACCATTCCAAGACGCCATAGGGAATGGGCCACAAATGTCCGTATGAATTAATTCTAAGACATTTGTGGTCCTATGGGCACCATATTTCTTTATTTTGGTCTGTTTTCCCTTGATACACTCAACACAGACATCAAAATCTAAAAAATCAAGAGAGTCCAAAATTCCATCAGACACAAGGCACTCAACTCTAGATTTAGAGATGTGACCTAGGCGTTTGTGCCATAATGAGGCTGAATGTTCCTTAGTTAATTTACGCTTTGTACCTCGTGATTCCACGTGCAAGGTTGCATTATAAGATGCAATAGTTTCGAGCAAATATAGATTATCAAACACATTAAGTAAACTAGTACCAACAACATTGGAATTAATAAACATACTAAACTTCATATTTCCAAAAGAACAATAATATCCCAATTTGTCCAATACAGAAACATAAATTAAATTCCGTCTAAAGGACGGTACAACAAAAGTGTCTAATAAATCCAAATAATAACCAGTTTTCAGTAATAATCTAAAGTGCGCTATTGCCTGCACTTCTATTGACTTGCCATCACCCACAAAGATGTATCTTTCAGCATCAGGTGGCTTTCGGTAGTTCAGGCAACCCTGCATAGAAACACATATGTGAGTAGTAGCACCAGAATCTACCCACCAAGTGTTTCTTGGTACTGAAGCTAAATTTATTTCAGAACAGACCAAAACATGAAATGTACCTTTCTTTACACGCCAGGCGACGTATTTGGCACAATATTTCTTTCTGTGTCCGGGCTTGCCACAAAAGAAACAACCATCCTGCACTTTCTGTTTCTTTGGTTCCGGACCCTAAGGAATAGCAACTTCCTTTCCTTATGCTTTCTTTTGCCCGTATGCTTGGAGGTGCTTGCCAGATGAGCACTTTCAGTCCTTTCTTGCTTCAATCTCTCTTCATCTTGCACACAAAATGAAATGAGCTCATTGAGAGTCCATTTCTCCTTCTGGCAGTTATAACTGACCTTAAATTGGTTAAATTGTGCAGGAAGAGAGATGAGAACTAAATGCACGAGCAAATCATCAGATAGGTCGAGCTTTAGTGCCTTAAGTTTTGAAGCAAGATGAGACATTTCCATGATGTACTCGCGAACATTACCTTTTCCTTTATACTTTATTGAAATCAAGCTTGCTAAAAGCGTGCTTGTTTCAGCCTTATCGTTTTTAGCAAAACGCTTTTGAATTTCTGAAAGAAATTCACCGGCAACGGTAACATCCTCTGTTATTGCACCCCGAAAAACTTCTGGAATCCCACCCTTCATGATCATAAGACTTAGCCTGTTAGAACGATCCCACTTTTCAAAGTACACAGTTTCCTCAGGAGTACTTTGTGCAATGAGAGCATTCGGTTTTGGCATCCTTAATGCCAAGTCTATGTTCATGCAGCCGAGAACAATCAATATGTTCTCTTTCCAGTCCTTAAAGTTTGTTCCATTTAACATTGGAACATTGTTCATGTTGGCAGAGATTGAAGTAGTCGACATTAAAGCTGAATAGAAAAGAAAATAAAAGGGATAAACAATTATGCTCACATTAAGTTACCAAACAGATAATCTCTAAATAAATTAATTTAATGACAACATCTCAAGATACCTAGCACAACATTAATACCAAGCCTTTGGGTAGTGATATTAACTGTAAGTGGTATTCTTGTTGTAATGATCAAACATTGACAATAAGTTATGTCAAATAACAAATCTATCTTTTGATGGATTTATTATTCACATTAGGTTTTCTTGACAATTGGCACATGTTTATCACCACAAAATGTGTGTGTAATTCTGCCAAGTCTTAATCATGTCTTTGGACCGATAAATACCCGCATGAGATACACAGACATGAACTTCAAAACATTTCATATAAAACAATCTAGACAAGAGAGATCACTTTTGTGACATCTTGTTTGAATTGACTTATATTGAGAATGTTAGAAAATTAAATTTCTGTAGACGTTGTATGAAATTACATTAAATTTAAAGATTTCTAAATTTGTGACCCCGTATATGTTATATAATCTGCAGCAATTCCAATTATATATATATACATATATAAATAGAATTGACGGGTCCAAAAAATAAATAGTTTTTTTTTTTTTTTATGATGTTCAAAATTAAACCGATCAAATCGCAAGATATATCTATATATATATAAATACATGATGTTCATCCATTTGAGAGAAAAAAAAAAAAAAAAAAAAACTGCCCATCGAAACATTTTACAATTCCAGAAAACAGATTGCCATTTTCACAGAACAAAACAGGAAAAAACAGAATTTACATCCATAAGAAAATTCAGAATCTGATTCCAAGAAACTAAATAGAATGAATAAAGCATATCAATTCTGATAAGACACATGATATGCATGCTCTGATACCAATTGTAAACATAAATTTCAGAACATAAACCTTACACTTTGGATCATTTACCATGTGTATTATCAAGAAATCAAGACAAAATGACATACCTGAATCCATTGATGAACGGTTAAACGGAAGCGTGATTATCAATGAACTCTTTGTTATTGATTATGTTATTGCCTTCTAATCCTTTCCCCTTTGGTGCCTTATGTTTCTCCTTGAGAGGATTTAGGAAAAAATGGCAGTGTTCTTTTTAATTTTCTACTTGGGAAGGAATAGGGACCATAACCTTTTAAAGGTTGTAATTGGTTTTCAAAACTGAAAGGTTGTGGAAGTTCAAAAGGAATGAAAACCAACTTTAACCATTATTGGTTTTAATTTCTATTTATTGGTTTTCAAAACTGAAAGGTTGTGGAAGTTCAAAAGGAATGAAAACCAACTTTAACCAATATATTTTAATTTTTATTTCTGCCCCTCATAGAAATAGAAATTATACAACTAGTATCTACACATTAGGTTCATAACACATACACCCTTAAGCCTATTAACTAAATTGAATCACTTAAATTGTAGGCTTCTTATAAATGATAACACCATATTTAATTATGTGGTCTCATTGAGACATTATCTAACACTATCTAAATGTTAAATTCACTTTTTTATATTTAATGATGTGTTAAAAAAATAATAGATTGATAATTGAATATCTTTAATTATCAATTAATATCTTCTTCACACATTATTGGATATGGAAATTAAGTTTAAAAAATAAATTTTTATATTGTTTTTTTTTATCATTATTAGCCAAGTAAGAGGCAAAATTACTCACTTAATATATGGGACAAATTACCAACACTTTTTTGTGATTGACTAAAATACAGATTTTTCCTGAAGTTTAAGAAATTATAAATTGTTTCCTGAAATTTATATTTGCATAATAAATGAGGGGACAATTTATTATGTAAATATAAATTTCAAAGGATGGGATATAATTTTTTAAACTTTAAAGAAAACTCGTATTTTAATTAAATCTCGAAATGTGTTCATGACTTACCAAATTTTTTTTTGATTTAAGAATTATTTGAAATGACTTAAATAAATACACCTTTTATATTTTTACGAAAAAAATATAAAAAAATAAAAAAATAATATAATAAAAAAAAATAAATAAATAAAAATATAAATTATTTTTAAATTGTCGAACTTGATCTTAAAAACCCCTGCCCCATCCTAGAGGGCAGAGGTTGGGCCCAGATTTTGACTTGGACAGACGACCTATATCGACTAAAGTACACGGGTAATTATGGTATATATTTATTTTTTTAATGTATTTTTTCAATGTATATTATATATTTTTTACTAAATATTATATATTGTTTTTGATAAAGTTATGACAGTTTATATTTTAGAAATGAAATTATATATTTTTATAGTAATGTTACATATTTTTTATTAAAAAATATTTGGATAAAAAATAATAATATTATCACAAAATAAATAACTTTATTTTTCATAAATTATCATAATTCTATAAAAAAAATATTTACTATAAAAATATATAATATACATCACAAAAATACATAACAGGCATATATAAAATTTTCCAAAGAAAATACATGCAAATCAAAACAAAACAAAACAAAAAATGCACAGCCATGGATGACCATTGATTTCTTATCCAAGGCTTTTTTTCATGCTGCAAATGCCAATTTTGTCCTAACAAAGATCAAGAAATTAATATCTAAATTTAAGAGACGAGAAAAGCCGAAAGGGAGAGATGAAAACTAAAATGAAGGTGAAATCATACCACCTCTATTTCTTTTTTGTCTTGCTTGAGCAGCTTCGGCTAAAAAAAAAAAAGTAACTCAATGATCTCTGAGTGTTGCAATGCCACCAGTGACGAACCGACACATAGACCACCAGGGGCCACCGGCTCCACTCAAATAAAAAATTTTATTAATATATACTACTTCAAAATAAAATCAGCAGTGCTTTCGACTCTCAACTGGGGCACTCCAAGTGAAACCCCCCCAAAAAACCCCCCCCCCCCCCCCCTCCCCGCCACGTGACAGCCTGTCACTCGCTGAAATTTAAAAAAAAAAAAATTTTGACCAATCAGAAAAGACCCCCGCACCAAAAAAAAAAATTTAACCAATCAAGAAAGACTCGTGCACCCCACTGGGATTTAAGTCATTTTTCAAATAAAATATTAATAATATATTCATTGTTTAAGCAAAGATGCCCCTCGGCTTTTGTTTTTGTCATTGTCAAGTGGCACCACCTATTCATTATATGGCCCAGATCTCTTCTTTTCACAAAACAAAAAGTTCACTTCTTTTTCTTGGTGAGAGAGACAGAAATCAGAAAGGAGAAAAAGTTTTAACTTGCTTCACGCGGTCTTATTGATTAAAAACGTAGAGTTTTTCTTGGAGTCAAACCAACTTGGAATAGTAAAAAAGTGTTGCTTCTCTTATTAATCTTTTTATTATTATAAGTATGTGATTTATATTTTTTTTTTCTTTTGTTTTTATTTGTAAATTATTATTATTTTTTTTTCTTCTTTTCAATGTCATATTGATGTAATTGCAATATTTTTAATTTTACATATTAAGAAAAAATCATGAATTAGGATGTATGAGTTCAATTATTAGGGTTTTTTTTAATCATATTTGGGTAAATTTATTTTTATTTAGATTAATTATAAGTGTTATAAATTTAAAATTAAAATGAATTGAGACTTTTATAAATTTTATGTGTTGAATTTGAATTCTGAATTTTTAAATTTATATGAAATTTGTTTTAATTGCATTTGTTATTTTAGGTACAAAAAATTTCTATGTCCTGTGATATATATATATATATATATAATAAAGCATGATGGTTTTTAAATTTGTCTTACTAGGACATTTAGACAGCTGAGATCTATTCAAATTATAAAATAACGGTTGAGATATGTTTTTCAAAATATATCATGCATGTACATTTTCTATTTTCCTGCTTTTCTCTCTTACTTTTTTCTTTTCTCACCCATCATTTTATGATCCCATGATCCCACCTTTATCTCTCTATGATCCCATCTTTTTTTTTTATTATTTTCTCCCATTTTTAATTTTCTCTCTATTTGTTTATTTTTTTTATTTTCTCCTTTTTGTTCACTTATTTTTATTCATATTATATGGAAAAGTTTGTGACCCCAGAATTAGGAGCCAAATTTTACCGTGTGTAGTGGAGATTAAATTAATGAATTTTATAATCCACAAATTAAATGAATTTGAAAAATTAATTATTATTTTTAAATATATTGAATACTTGATGGATTTTATAAATTTAGACCTTATATGAATTTTCAACATCTATATAATAAAACAGGACGGTTTTTGAATTTATCCTATACACATTTGTCCTATTACGACATTTGAACGACTCAGATCTATTCAAATTATAAAACAACGGTTGAGATATACTTTTCAAAAAATATCCTACATGCACATTTTATATTTTTCCACTTCTCTCTCTTACTTTTTTTCTTTTCTCACCCATCTTTCTATTTTCTCCCATTTTTATTTTTCTCTCTATTTGGTTTTTTTTTTTAATTTTAATTTTGTCCATTTTGTTCACATATTTCTATTCATATTCTGTGGAAAAGTCTACGATCCCAGAATTAGGAGTCAGATTTTACTGTGTGTAGTGGAGATTACATTAATGAATTTTTTAATCCACAAATTAAATAAATTTGAGCAATTAATTATTATTTTTGAATATATTGAATACTTGATAGACTTCATAAATTTAGACATCATATGAATCTTCAACATATTTTAATGAAGCAGGACGATTTTTGAATCTTCAATATATTTTTGTCTTATTAGGACATTTGGATGGCTCAGATCTGTTCAAATTATAAAACAATGGCTGAGATATATTTTCCAAAAAATGTTTTACATATACATTTTCTTCTTTCTTGCTTCTCTCTCTCTTACTTTTTCCGTTTCTCACACTCATCCTTCCATGATCCCATTATCCTGCCTTCTTATCTCTTTTCTTTTTATTTTTTTTTGTTTTCTCCCGTTTTTATTTTTCTCTCTATTTGTTTTTTTTTTTTTATTTTCTCCTTTTTGTTCAATATATTTTACACATATTTCCACACAATGTATGTATGCCCGTAATACACTAAAACATTACGAGCGTACATATAATTTCCATATAATTATATAAGCAAAAACAGTATTGTATGTATACCCATGGAAATTATATGTATGCTAGGCACATCTATCTATCTAGCTATTTATTACATAAGCAAAAATGATTTTTTGTGAGAACTCCAAAATTTTATAATAAATTTATGATTTTATCAAATTAAAAAATAAATTTAAATAGTGTTCGGATTACAATTATATTCCAATCATAATATTATTTACACCGTGCCTTTAGGCACGGGCATACGCTAGTCTATATAATAAAGTAGGATGGTTTTTGAATTTGTTCTACACACATTTATCCTACAAGGACATTTGGATGGCTTAGATCTATTCAAATTATAAAACAACGGCTGAGATATATTTTTCAAAAAATATCCTACATGTACATTTTCTATTTTCTCGCTTCTCTCTTACTTTTTCCTTTTCTCACCCATCCTTCTATGATCCCACTTTCCCCCCATCTCTCTCTCTCTCTCTCTCTCTCTCTTTTAATTTTTTTTTATTTTCTCCCATTTTTATTTTTCTCTCTATTTGTTTATTTTTTTTATTTTCTCTTTTTTGTTCATTTATTTTTATCCATATTATATGGAAAAGTCTGCGATCCCAGAATTAGGAGCTAGATTTTATCGTATATAGTGGAGATTAAATTAATGAATTTTATAGTCTACAAATTAAATAAATTAATTATTATTTTTAAATATATTGAATACTTGATAGATTTCATAAATTTAGACCTTATATGAATCTTCAACATCTAAATAATAAAGTAGGATGGTTTTTGAATTTGTCCTACTAGAACATTTGGACGGCTGAGATCTATTCAAATTATAAAATAACGACTGAGATATATTTTTCAAAATATATCTTACATGTACATTTTTTATTTTTTCGCTCTCTCTCTCTTATTTTTTTCTTTTCTCACCCATCCTTCTATGATCCCACGATCTCACCTTTCTCTCTCTTTTCTTTTTATTTTTATATTTTCTCCCATTTTTATTTTTCCCTCTATTTGTTTTTTTTTTCTCCTTTTTGTTCACTTATTTTTATTCAAATTATATAGAAAAGTTTGCGATCCCAGAATTAGGAGCCAGATTTTACTGTGTGTGGTGGAGATTATATTAATGAATTTTTTTAGTCCACAAATTAAATGAATTTGAACAATTAATTATTATTTTTGAATAATTGAATACCTGATAAATTTCGTAAATTTAGACCTCATATGAATTTTCAACATATTTTAATAAAGTAGGACGGTTTTTGAATCATCAACATATTTTTGTCCAATTAGGACATTTGGATGGCTCAAATCTGTTCAAATTATAAAACAATAGCTGAGATATATTTTCCAAAAAATGTTCTACATATACATTTTCTACTTTCCTACTTCTCTCTCTTACTTTTTCCTTTTCTCACACCCCTCTTTCCATGATCCCATGATCCCGCATTTCTCTCTCTTTTATTTTTATTTTTTTATTTTCTCCTGTTTTTATTATTTTTTAAATTTATTTTCTCATTTTTTTCAATATATTTTACACATTTCCATACAATATATGTATGCCCGTAATACACTAGGACATTACGGGCATACATACAATTTTCATATAATTATATAAGCAAAAACAGTATTGTATGTATGCTAGGCACATCTATTTATTTAGTTATATATTATATAAGCAAAAGCGAGTTTTCTTGAGGAGTTTTGTGAGAACTCCAAAATTTTATAATAAATTTGTGATTTTATCAAATTAAAAAATAAATTTAAATAGTGTTGGCATTACAGTTATATTCTAATCATAATATTATTTACACCGTGCCTTCAGGCACGTGCATACGCTAGTAAATATATATTTTACATTAGCAATTGGTCCTAACTTTTATAAATAGAATATTAATCAAATATATAATGAATTCTATTTTGATTTGTGGATTATTATGAGAAAGTCATGTATAATTGATACATTTTTCAAAAGAAAAAATACAAGTTTCTTGGGAGTCAATGCTGATAATGCATCATTGCCAACTTCCAATGTTGATATCCCTAAAAATCCTCACACAAAATCTCAAAAATCTCATAAAATTGATATTGGTTCATTGAATTCAAAAAATAGTAATTTATATAAAAAAAATTATTCATATCTTGACCCCCGTAAATAAATTCTTGATTCCGTCCCTGAACGCCACCATTGCTTAATGCTTGCCACGTGAAAGAGAAGGAGAAGAAGAGTTCTTGATGAAATCAGAGACGATTAGAAGATTTCTTGCTCCTAAACCAAAGCACATTTCGACTAGCACTCTATAGAAGGCTGCCATATGTGAAGTAAATAGGGCTGCAAATGAACCGAGCTGTTCATGAACAGGTTCGGCTCGGCTCGTTAAGGGCTCGGTTCGTTTAGTAAACAAGCCGAGCTCGAACTCGAATATTAAGCTCGTTTAGTAAAAGAGTCGAGCTCGAGCTCGCATAAGCTCGGCTCGTTTATCTTTATTTAAATTATATAATAAATATATTATTTATATATTAAATAATATATAAATATACATAAATACATTATTTATATATTAAAAATATATAAATATATATATAAATAATATAAATACATTTTTTATATATTAAATAATATAAATAATATTAAAAAAAAATTATCGAGTTGAGCCGAGTTCGAGTTTCATTAAAATTAACTAGGCGAGCCGAGCTGGAACCCATTTCCTTATCGAGCCGAGCTCGAGTTCAGTAAAACTCGGCTCGACTAGGCTCAGTTCGTTTGCAACCCTAAAAGTAAATAGATATGACAATTGCATAGTGTCCGTCAATGATAATAAGGGGGGCGTTGTACCACCTACAATCACTGCCAACACAATCCCGTACCCACTGAATTGATGATCAAGCCGCAATCGTTTTTTCATGTGATGTCCTGAGTGATCTGGAACATATAGGAGAATTTCAGGCCTCTTGGTTCTTCTTGATTCATTTTTCTTGTTTTGTGATCGTAATAGTGTGTATTAAATGGTCACAATCATCCTTATTATTGTCCATGTTGTATCATTTATGCTATTAAGAAGCGCATATATATATATATATATATATATATATTACTTCTTATTATTGTCTATGTTGTATCATTTATGCTATTAAGAAGCGCATATATATATATATATATATATATATATATATTTTACTTCTTTCTTTTGTTGTATATCATATAATCAAACCAATCCAATTTTTCTTTATACCATTATTATTTTAATATAAAAATTAAATTTATTTTTTTTAATTTAATAATGTGATAATCTATTAAAATAAAAATATTTAAAATTTCTAATAAAGGCTCGTAATTTCATTCACAATAATATGAAATGATAAGGGTAAAACTTTTTGGGGGTATTTAGCAGTCTCAAATGCGAGTCTCAAACATTACTCCTAAAGCAAACATATCCAGCCTCAAAAAAGGAAAGAGTATAGATTCTCTGTAAAGCAAGGTGTTTGTGTGCATTTTGTAGACGTGGTTTTGATGCCAAAAAAAAAAAAAAAAACTGAAGCCGAAGTAGGCCAAAACACTTCAATCATAAATTAGAAAGAAAAGGAAAATAGAGAGGGAATTTGAGTTTATTTTCAAAGAGAAATTGAAGGACTTGCATATTTGATTAACACCCACATATGTGGGTTCGTAAATAGAAAAGGGGTTGATTTTTTTTTTTTCCCCTGAATCTATCAACGGATCTTCAAATTTATGGTTTGAAAATGTGAAATGGTTAACAAATAAGTGGTTAGTAAGATAAAACAAAAGAGTTTTATGCAAGGGTTTTGAGGGAGATAGAGAGTGTTGAAATTGATATATTATTGATTAATGTACAAGATTATTGTGTCTATTGATTTGTATGTTACAAGCTATTATATAGGAGAGGTGTGAGGTAAGTGAGTGGTGGTAGTGGATGGTAGTGGAGGTGGTGGGTGGTAGTGGAGATGGTAAGTGTGTTAGGTTTAGTGGGGTGGATGTAGTGGGTTAGGTTAGTGGGTTAGGTTTAGTGTACATTAACAGCCCCCCTCAAACTCAAGGAGGATAGGAACTAACCAACTTGAGTTTGAAGAGAGTAACAAAACAGAAAAGTAAACTGATAAATAAAAAACAAAACAGGATAGGAGACACGGTATGGTCGTGTCGGACCGTTGTAGCAGACAGTTTACGGGGTCATGTCGGACCGTTGTAGCAGACAGTTTACGGGGTCATGTCGGACCGTTGTAGAAGACACTGTGTGGTCGTGTCAGACCGATGTAGAAGACAGTTTATGGGGTCATGTCGGACCGTTGGAGCAGACAGTTTACGGGGTCATGTCGGACCGTTGTAAAAGACAGTTTACGGGGTCATGTCGGACCGTTGTAGAAGACAGTTTACGGGGTCATGTCGGACCGATGTAGCAGGACAGTTTACGAGGTCATGTCGGACCGTTGTAGAAGACAGTTTACGGGGTCATGTCGGACCGATGTAGCAGGACAGTTGTGGTGGTGCACCAAGGGGGCGACTTAGGGAGTGCGCCATGAGCGACTTATACATGATACTGTGTATAACCCCCCCTCAAACTCAAATAGGTGTGAAGATAGAAACCTATTTGAGGTTGAAACAAAGGGATTGATAAAGCTGACCGGTGTAAAAGACACTGTATGAGTGTGTATATAGGCTGCCCAAAAAAAAATATACATGGATGTAGATATCGAGCCCTCAAAAGTCGTGCCCTCAAAAGGTGTGCCCGTACCCTCAAAAGGCGTGCCATCAAAAGGCGTGCCCGAATGCATCAAAAGGCGTGCCTGTTTGTCGGCGAGAAGAGGCGCGCGATGCGCGTGGCTGCCTCGGCTATTTAACCAAGACAGAGCTGAGGCAGAGGCGAAGACAAACAATTGGCGAAAATCCTCTGAAAAACTCTTCGTTTTGCTGAGAAGGTTTTGCTGAGAAGATACTCTGTAACACTCTCGAGAACACTCTGTTGCCCAGAAAAAATGGCTTCGTCTTCCCGCGGGCTGCTTACCCTCTTTCCCGACTTGAACGAGTCCACAGGAGAGAGAACGGGTGCGGTGTCCCGTGAACCTCAACCAAACACCACTGGGTTTGCTCCGTTGAACTTTCCGATGCAGTCGGTGGAGCAAAGAATGGCAGTGCAGTCGGATGTGGAGGCCAATCAGTATACGCTGAAGGCATGTGTGGAAAGCATGACGGCGGTCACAAACTTGTCGAACCGGCTGCAGAGTAGGACAAATGAGGTGCAGCATTTAAACGCCCAGCTGGCTCTGCTCCAACGCATGTATAAGGATGCGCGAGCAGAGATAAGCGTGATAAGGGCAGAAAACAAGGAGCTGAAGCGGAAGGCCACCGTGATGTTCCGATTTGGAGGGCCGCCAAATGCTGCAGTGGAGGAGTATGGGGGAGTGAACGTGCTCAGTGGACAAGGAAACACGGAGACCGGACTGGCACGGGACACCCAAGATAAAAGTAAGAAGAAGAGACCTGCAGTAGAATAGAGAAGGGAAAAGAAAAATCCCACTGTGGTTGTTTTGTTTGTATTTTTTTTTTTTTTTTTTTTTTTTTTTTTTGTGTAAAATGATGATCGGGGTGAGGCCCGATATGAATAAAATTTTGCAGTTCGTCTTCTTCCTCCGTGTTTGTTTTTTTTTTTTTTTTTTTTTTTTTTTTTTTTTTTGTTTTTGATTAATGTACAAGATTATTGTGTCTATTGATTTGTATGTTACAAGCTATTATATAGGAGAGGTGTGAGGTAAGTGAGTGGTGGTAGTGGATGGTAGTGGAGGTGGTGGGTGGTAGTGGAGATGGTAAGTGTGTTAGGTTTAGTGGGGTGGATGTAGTGGGTTAGGTTAGTGGGTTAGGTTTAGTGTACATTAGCCGGAGCAGAGATACTCATCAAGGATGAAGATCTCTCTCTCTCGACCTTGCAGATTCTCTTGATCTTTGGCCGGCGGAGGAGAGAGAGACAGAGAGAGTAGGCGATGGGGAGGGGCTGGGAAGGGGTGGGTGAGGGTGGGGATGGGTTGGAAAGGATCAACGGAGCTGGGTGGGATAGGCGGTGAGCGGCGCCGGCGGGAGCTGCTGGGTGTGGAGTGGGGACCTTCTGCTTCAGCTTCGCTTTTTGTGTTTTGTTTTTGGTTGCACAAAAACGACATCGTCTTGGTGCACTACAAAATGTACCACACACCTAGCACTACAGAGGATCTGGACTTCAAAAAAAAACTAAAATAAAAAATAAAGCAAATGCATTTATGACCATTCATTTCTTATCCAGAAAGGTGGCAAGACTTTTTTCCATGCTACAAATGCCAGTTTTGTCCAAACAAGGATCAAGAAATTGATATCTAAATTCAAGAGAAGAGAAGAAACACAAAGGGGAGGGAGAGATGAAAACTGAAATGAAGATCAAACCATACCACCTCCGTTTCTATTTTGTCCTGGTTTTGATGATTTTGCTCCATTTCTGTATATGTGGAGTAGCTTCGGCCAAAAAGAGCAACTCAATGATCTCTGGTGATCAGTGCAATGCCACCATTGCCGAATGCTTAGCAGGAGAAGAAGAGTTGATGGAATCAGAGACGACTAGAAGGTTTCTTGCTTTTAACGATCCGAAAATTGTGTATACCAGTCTAAAGGCGGGGTCTGCCGTATGTAAGACACAGGTGTACCATGATTGCATCCCGTCAGTCAATAAATCTAAACGGTCTTGTGCCACCTATAATCGATGCAAACGCAGTCCCAGATGAATTGATGAAGCTAAAATCGCGTGATTCATGGAACAATGTGGAATGGGGAATTTCATGCCTCTTTGTTCTTCTTGATTGATTTTTCTTGTTTTGTGATCACAAATAGTGTGTATGCCTTTAAATAATAGTGTGATTAAATGTCACATTCATCCTTGTTATCCCCTGCTGTATCATTGGTTCCATTAAGAAGCATATATATGAATGTTCTACATCTTTTTTTGTTGTATATCAATAATCGAATCGAACCAATCCAACTTTTCTTCATTGATCTTGGAAATTCATATGCATCTATTAGTATTGTGTTTTGGTTATACTCTCCAAGTTTAACAGAGTTATAATTTTAAGAGTTATTTGCCCAAAGACTTTTTAAATTATTGAAAAATATATTTTTTAATCCCTTAAAGTATAAAAATGTACAAATTGAATCCTACCCCTCAAATTATAAAAATTGTACAAATGAACTCTCTAAATTATTGACGCGTTTTACTTTAATCCTTTCCATTAGGGACCCCTAATCATTATATTGTAGGTGGTACATTGCTATTCTAATCTAAAAATTAGATCTACTTTTCAAAAACAATTATGTGACAATTAATAAAAATATTTAAGACAACTCCCTCTATCTACATTTTCTAATTATTAGTTAGTCATGTCTCTTATACATCATAAGGTTTAGAAAGTAAGTTGATATATCATTTCTTTTTAAATATGTCATATATTTTTTTGTAAAACTAAATATATATGATTGTCAGATCAATTTAATTTTTTTTTAATGATCTACACATAAAACTTGACAAAATAAACTATTCTAATTATTGAAATCAACTCCGTAATGAGCTCTCCAAGGGCCAACAATACCACCAACTAGAGAAAACTTGTCCCCTAGTATATGAGTAGCACTACCGACCTACAAATTGGATAGCTAAATTTACCCACAATAATATGTCAAGAGAGACAGATCTTACACAATTAAATATGTGATAAATTAAAAGTTGACATATATCATGTCACATCATTATAGATCAAATTATAAAAAGTGCTTTGTGGGTCTTAAATATATATATATATATATATATATATATATTTATTATTGACAAAGTAAAATTTTTATTAAAAATATAAAATTACAAATTAAAGGAAATGACATGCACCGGGAGTCTTAAACGTTTTCCTTAGTATATTACAAGCACAATACCCGCATTAAAATTATTTTTGAAATTAAATTATAACAAGAACTTTGTTTATAATATAAAATAAAATTTATTTAACATTAATTAGTTCCCATATAATAATTATATTTATGATAAAATATAAATATATTTTGTCTTGATAAATTTCATAATTTTAGTTTTTCAATTTATCAATTATCTCATATCTATTATGTAAAATCAATTACTTGATCTATTTTGTAGAATTCAATCAATTAAAATTGAAGAATAAAAAAAAAATAGAAGAAAAAAATAGAGTATCAGTGACCCCAATCTTCAACCCACTCCTCAAATAAGACTTTGATGACTTCGATCTTGCTAGGCTGTTAGGTTTAAATCTCTAAAACAGTCTCATTAAATATTAGTTAATTATATTTACTAATTTTTTAGAGGTTAGACTAATTGAGCATTTTGCAAATCCTAAAATCATTTTCTTAATTTGATCACCACTATAGAACATTTTTAATTTTTGATTTTTTTTATATTTTTTAATTGTTTTATATTAAAAAAATTTAGAACTAATATACTAAACAAATAAATTCAACTGAATATATATATAAAACAACTTAATTCTAACCCCCATAGGCCTAAGTTTTTTATTGTATATTTGATTGAAAATGTGTTAGACCATTTTAATGACTGGTAACTAAATCTCGATATTTATACAGTGGGTAACTTGAACCATAATGACTACTTTGCATATACTTAGCATGGTTCAAATAAAAGCTAATGTATATACTATATGTGAATTTTTAATTTTTTCCCCTCATTTGTTAATAGATTTATGCATAATCCACATTTCAAATAAGAATTTTATAAATTTTTAAGAATTAATCACAAACTTGAGAAAAAAAAATGGACATGATACATTATAAATATGTATGAAATAACCTTATTAACAAAATATTTTTATTAAAAAAATTCTATACTTGATCAAATAGTTCTTCTAGTATTTGAAAATTTAATATTTACGAATAAGTTTAATATTTTCAAATCATCCTAGCATTTTTTTCACATTTAATATTCATTAATAAATTTATGTAATTTAAAAATTTTATACTTTATTAAAAGTTTTAGCATTATAAAATCAATGATTAAGTTTTATCAATTATGCTCTAAATCTAATCATCAACCTATTTTTTAAGCAAAATTTTCTTATTCAAAATTTTGGCAAATATTTATTTAGAAAAACTATCCACATGTTAGTGCACTATGTTCACGGTTATTATTAAGCTTATGTAACTTAGGCCCTAATCTAAATGCACCTCGTATTTCTTAAATTGTGTTTAATATTTAGCATGACCCATATAATGGTTATAAATTATAAGTAAAATTTTAAATTATTAACTTAAAATAAGTTATAAATTTATTTGGTGCAGTGCAGTTTTTGATAATCTATATAACATTTTTATTGAGTAAACATTCATAACACCTCAAAAGTTATTACTGAGACGAAAGATATGAGAATCATATATTTATATGTATTTAAGGGTTTCAAATAAAAAAGGTTACAAATTATAGTTTAAAAACCCTCTATTTTTTTAGCCAAATAAGCAATAAAAATATCAAATAAGTTATAATTTAAAAAATTACAACCAAATAAACTTAGCCACGCAATATAATAAAATATAAAAATATAATAAGTATAACATTATTCAAGAAAAAATGCACCAACTAAAAAATCTGAAAATTAAAAGCAAACCTTATAGAAAATTTGAAATATGAAATCATAGAAATTACAAAACATAAATGCATAAGTAATCTTATAAGCATATGCATCCGCCAGAGGAAGAAGAAATTTACAATAAAAATTTGTTACTGGCTATATTGTAAATAAATATGCACATTTTCTCAGTAGCCTCTGTCATCCATAGCCTCTGTCATCCATATTTATGCAATTGATAAACATAGATTTTAAACCATTGAACCATGACAGAAGAGATTGGAAATTTATTTTATAAAAATACACTTAGATTAAATAAGCATGCAATAAATTTTTAGAAATTAACATAATTGTTAGATGCATAATAGAAATAAGGATGCGGGAGACTAAATATTACAAATTGATCTTTATAAAATAGCATAAACTTATAGTGAAAAAATTTATCAATTGAATTCTTTATTATTGCTCCCATCACTAACAATTGCAACACTTGATAAACACCGACTCTAATTTGATTTGAATCCAATGAGTGTAAGAGAGAAAATTTATGGGAGATGTGAATTGCTTCTCATAATTTGTGATACACAATTTTGAATTTTCAAAATTGATTTAGTGTTTTTTCCTTTTAGAAGTCATAAATTATGAAAAAATTAAGGTTGTGTTTGGTACAGCTCTGGAACATTAGTTCCAGAGCTTATTTCGCACATGACGTTTGTTTACAATTTGCAAAAATTAATTCCACGTTCAATTTTGAAAACTCGGTCGAAGGCGGGAAAATTTGGGCTAACCAGTCGTCCCACCAGTCATCTGGCCGGTTGACTGGAACAGTGTAATTTTTTTTTTCTTTCAATTCACACATGTTAATTTTTATATATTCGAAAAATATATTTTCTGAATTTTTAAAAATTTTTTATGAGCTTTAATAGAATTTTGAGTTGTGTGTTTGGTTATAAGTTGTAAGTTTTTGTATTAAATATCATATGTCACATCAAAAATTTCCTACTGAATTTAAAACTCTTTTCAAAACTCTTTCACCAAACAAATTTTTCACACTCAAATCATAATTCAAAAACTCACAAACTCAAAATACAACTCCTACTTTCAAATCATATTTAGAAAGCTCTACCAAACGCAACCTAGATTTTTTTCACTACAACTATTTACCCTTTTGGCGATCAAATTTGGTGACTAAAAGGAATTCAATCGCCAAAAGATGTACAATAGGCGACTAAAAATTACATTGGTCGGCGTTGTTTAAGGTTTTAGCTACTAAATTTTTTTTAGTAACTATATATTAATTATTGGCGACTAAAAAAAATTTAGTTGCTAAATATGCCACAATAGGTGACTAAAAAAATATTGGTCAACGCTAATTCAGGTTTTAGGTTACTAAAGTTTATTTTAGTCGTGGTATACTAATTTTTGAAGACTAAAATAAATTTAGTAGCCAAATAACTAACATCATTTTACTTTAAATCTTTGGCGACTGCCTGATTTGTTTGGCAAATATGCATTTTCGGTGACCAAAAATATTTAGGGATATTTACCATTAAATCTCATCTCACAAACAAGTATTCCAATTAGTCTTAAGTTTTTTCTATTGATTTTTTAAGTCCTATTAGTGGAGAGTTTCTTTCTGTGTAGTTCTATTTTTAATTTTGGTAGTGTTTTAGTAGACAGCTATATCCTTTTATTCATGTGACAGGTATGATGTGATACTCCAATGTGGCAAGTATTAATGTGACACCCCAACGATGTGACACTCCAAAAAAATTAAAAACTCCTTAGTGTACTTTTCCTAAATGTGACAATGTGGCAGGTATGATGTGACACTTTAAAAAATAAAATAAAAGTCTTTAGTGTACTTTTCTCTAATGTGACAACGTGACGGGTATGATGTGACACTTTAAAAAAATAAAAACTCCTTAGTGTACTTTTTCTCAAACGTGATAACGTGGCGGGTATGATCTGGCACTCTAAAAAAATATATTCCAATGTGACAGGTATTAATGTGACGCTTTAACGATGTGACACTTTGAAAAAATTAAAAACTCCTTAGTGTACTTTTTCTCAAACGTGATAACGTGGCGGGTATGATCTAACACTCTAAAAAAATATATTCCAATGTGACAGGTATTAATGTGACGCTTTAACGATGTGACACTTTGAAAAAATTAAAAACTCCTTAGTGTACTTTTCTCAAACGTGATAACGTGACGGGTATGATCTGACACTCTAAAAATATATATTCCAATGTGACAGGTATTAATGTGACGCTTTAACGATGTGACACTTTGAAAAAATTAAAAATTCCTTAATGTACTTTTCTTAAATGTGACAACGTGGCGGGTATGATGTGACATTCCAAAACTTTTACTCAAAAAAAATAAATAAAAACTCTTTAGTGTACTTTTCCAAACTGTGATAACGTGGCGGATATGATGTGATACTTCAAAAAAAAAAAAAAAACTCCTTAGTGTATTTTTCTCAAATGTGACCACGTGGCAGGTATGACGTGACACTCTAAAAAAAATTAAAAACTCTTTAGTGTACTTTTCTCAAATGTGACATGTGACACTTCAACGTAGTGGGTATGATATGACACTTTAAAAAAATTAAAAACTCTTTAGTGTATCTTTTTTTTTCCAAATGTGACACTAATGAGGGGAGAAAGTGTGTCACGTGCAATGCATCAACCCACAAAGTAAAAAGTATAAAAGCCTTAGTGTACTTTTGTGTTGTGTGTCACCCAACCACGCGCATAACGTGGCAAGTTTTAAGTATACACCGAATAAAAACCTTATATAAAGTAGACCGTGATTAACTCAGTGGCATTTGTGCCTTTTCCACAATAGAGAGGACCAAACGAATCACAAGAAAAAAAAAAAAACCGGGACCAAATGGAACACAAGATCAACATTTAGGATTTATGGGTAACTTCCCCAAATATTTTGTCGTTATATACTAATTTTTGCTAATTAAAATAAATTTAGTAGCCAAATAAATAGCATAATTTTACTTTAAATCTTTGGTGACTATTTGATTTGGTCGGCAAATATATATTTTCGGTGACAAAAAATATTTAGTCGGCAATAAACTCAAATTTTTTGATGGGAACACGGAATATTACTGCCTAATTTGAGTTTATGTTTATGTTTAATTTTAGTATTATTATTATTTTTTATTTCTTTATATCACAGATACATACACCAAACAATCTTGCTCTCACTCTCTCTCTCTCATTGTCGCTCACCGTCACTCAGTTATCGTTGTCTTCTCAGTTCCCATCGACATTCAGGTCTCTCTCTCTCTCTCTCTCTCTTCTTTTATTTCTCCATTTCACTCTAGCTCTAGGTTTTTTTTTTTTGGTTGATGTTGTAGGATTTTGATTTCTGTGAAATGAGTACATGATTTTTGATTTTTGTTCTAGATTAGGGTTTTTTGAACTAATTATTGGTGTGATAGATGAGATGATTTATTCTGTGAAATGATTTGAGGTTTTTGAATTTCAAGTATATTGAACACATGAAATAGATTGTAGTTTTAATTATACAAAATCTTCTTTCGATTCTTAATATTAACTCCAGTACTACTTTATCAATAATTTTTTCTCATTACTAAAATTGTAGTTCTATTTAACTACTCCTAATGTTGGTGTTGGTTTTTTTGGCTTTCGAAGGTTAGAAATGTAATTAGAGTGTGCCAGCAAGAATCAATAAGTCTTTAAAGAAATAGTAAATGCCAACTAATTAATTGGACAATTGCTTTGAAGTTCTTTTAGCCTCAATGAAGAAGACTTTTACTAGTGGCTTGTTTTAGGAGAAAATTCAAAAGAATTAATCAAAAAAGTAAAAGAATGAGGAACAAACTAACTTAGAACTACTCTTAAGAAATTGAAATGCAGTACGGGAAAGTAAAGATCTGGAAGAAAAATGTAAAGTAAATAAACTAGTTTCTGGATCTGGTTCTGGTCCTTTTCACTATCAGCTTTCTCCTATATTTGTATGCTCTGGTAGTAACCGTTGAAGTGGCTGATAACTATCAAAGTGGATGATAACCATTGAAACACCCTCCATGATTATGGGACATGGTTTCAAACATTTTGCCTCCACTAAGCCATTTCTTGCAATTGGGCTTCCCTCTTGAATTTGAATTTAATCTTCAAGAACTATTTAGCTATGTCACCTTGCTTCTTTCGATTGTTCCAACACTTCACAGATCCATTGCCATTGATATAATTTGCCACCTGTCCTCTGATGATTGGAGACCTTTACTAATTCCTCAAGTTACCCCTGATAGATCACATGTCAAGCTTTGATTAGCTGATACAAAATATATGGCCAACATTACCCCCCGTACTAATAAAACCAAGACTTGGTAATATTAGTGGATCGATGCACTACTGCCCACGTTTTGTGACATGCATGGTAATTAATTGTTCTGGAAGTCTAACCGTCTTCAAGCAACATTTAAAACATTAAACTTCCCCTTGTGCTTGAACCTCACTTACACTATCTTGTGCACATGAAGAGACTGATACGTCCTTGATGGCTAATCAAACCTTCTCCTTCATTGATCAAGCATAAGAAGAGGTTTTGGACAATGATAGCTGGCCTCGAAAGAACTCACATGTATTTATTAGCCATACTTACTCTCCTCCATTTATATAAGTTATGGAGGCTTTTGTAGAATATACTCCTTTAGAACAAAAACTTGCTCACCTGGAAGGCTCTTCATCCACCCCAAAGGTCTCTGCGTAGGATGAAGCTGTCTCCTCTTCTAAAAAAGTTAGTGGTTAGAATACCTGGCTAAAACCAAACCAACCCAACCTCAGACAAGGGAGCGAATTCACCATAGATTTGTTAAATTCGATGACCATACTGTGATTCTTCATTTTTCTCGCAGCTCAATGGTATATCTTTATGTACCATTTGATTACCTCTGTTGCCTAGAAGACAACTTACTTTCAGTGTGGTATACCTCCACTTTGTTAACAAAAATAGTGCGGAAGACTCCCAATCCAATCGAAGCTCTAGGACTGAGTCCCTCACACTTGGCTAAGAAGGCAAAACTTTACTCTTCTGATTGGCTAGAGTGTATGAATGAGCCCCAATTTCTATCTTCTTTTGGAATGAACCTAGCTGCACCTCCTCTTCCACATAATCCTAACAAGATTGAGGAATTTAAACTCACCCTTTTCGAGGATCAACATTTTGCCCTTTACCAAGCCCCAGCTCTTCCCACTACCTAGCAGTAGTATAAAACCCAAACTTTATTTGCTGCCTTCTCCCACCTATCCTTCGAAGTGATTCGAGATGGCATCCCTTACAAGAACCTTCCATGGGCTTGTGATATAGTCTCTCGAAGCCACTCCCTCAATCTAGTGGCTCCATACTTTCCTGGACCAACTCCCTCTCAGACTCAACTGGCATAAAAATGCCCTAGTCATTAGCGAATCATTGGAAGAGATCTTTGTTACTCGTATTCAAACTCAGTACGAAGTAGAGAATCTCCTTGAATAATATGAAGACTTTAAGAACCATGACTCAGAATATGGAGAGGATGCTGATATGGATGGGATGGATAAGGTGGAGAAAACACTGAAGCAAACAGAGTTTGAGATGAAGGCCCAGCAGTTTTTCTACCAAATAAGAGCACACCAGCTAGAACGGCCCCAATTAGATAGGATAGAGGAAAGGTTAGAGAGAGAACATGTGTTCATTGAGTTCTATTGGGCTAAGTTTCATGACCTCGTAACCTTTTCCATTCTTTATTTTTACGAAATTAAGAATGTAACCAAATAGGTCCCTCAATGTAATCATTTATTTACTCAATAAAATATGGGTTTCTTATTTCCAATTACATGGTTTGTATTTGTTAATATGCATGTCTTTGATTTAAAACTCGTTCACACACTAGCAAATATTGGCTTCAAAGTAATCCATTTATTTCGAAGCATAGTCAAGTGTTTCGAAGCACACTTTCCCTCCTCAAAAGGTAGCAAAATGTTCCTTCAAAGGAAATTTTCTTAGTAGAAAGTCCAAAAATATGCTTTCAAGACCTTTGAAATTAAAATATGGGTTTTTATTTTCCAATTTTATGGTTTGTATTTGCTAATATGTAGGCCTTTAATCTCAAAACTGATTAACATATTAGCAAATATTGGCTTCGAAGTAACCCATTCATTTCGAAGCCAAGTCAAGCATTTCGAAGCACACTTTCCTTCCTCAAAAGGTAGCAAAATACTCCTTTGAAGGAAATTTCTTGGTAGAAAGTCTAAAAAATGTACTTTCAAAGCCTTCAAAATGTTAAATGGGCCCTAACTTCACATGGGTCAAATAAAACCTAAATAGCTTGGAACTACTTGACCTGTTAGGTTAAATGGGAAACTTAGACAATAAGGTATAAAGCCCCCTAATTCTCGCGCTTTTACCTATTTACTTGTGTATTTCTAACTCTTACTTTCACTCTTACTAACCTCTGTACTTACTTTAGCTCTTGGTCCTCCTACCCTTGCTCTTACTTCTCCAATCCCTCCTTTAACTCTCACCAATGGGTACTTCTTCCTCTACAAATCTGCTAGTTGTCGAACGTTTTCGTTCTTCAGTGGCTTTGAGGGGATGTGTAGACACCCCATTTTTGACCGACCTTAAGACTCAGACGTCACCAATTGAGCGCTCATTGATGATGCATATTGTGCTCGTTCTGAGGTTTTAGAGTCTCGGCTGCGAGCCTTACCTCCGGACTTCGGGGCTCTTTTGTGCTTTGCCTCGGTTTGCGAACCAGATCCTGTTTTCTCTATTTTCTCTTCCCGAAGGGAGGGAGAGGTCTCGTAGACCATCTCTTAGTGGCCCTAGGCTACGTTTCGTGGCCGTAGGCCATTTTTCCCGTTTGGAGACTAGTTTTCAGTTTTCGGAGCCGTCGGCCGTGTACCTCGGTTCGGGACCGCTTAACTACCTCCGTTTGCTTTGATTTTTGGCACACACCTTGTTTCCTCTCTTTTGAGGGACACTGTGGCCCGAGAGACCACCTTCGTGGTTGCACGCCACTTCCGGTGCTTAACAGTCAGTTTTCGAGGCCCCGGCTGCGCGTTTTGACCCCCGAACCCTCGTTTTGCATTGGTTAGGGTTCACTTTTGGCATGGACCCTAGTTTCAGTGTTAGGAAGGTGGTAAAAGGGTGGGAGACCACCTTTTCTTCTTGGAAACCAGCTTTATCCTTGGAGACCACTTTTCTCTCTCCTCCAGCCGGTTTTCTTGTCGGGAAACTGGTCTCCCTCACTTTTGGGCCATAATTTATGGTCTCCCATACCACCATTGTGTTGTACTCATCTGGGAGGCCACCAATACGGGTAGGCCGACCATCTTTTCTTCCTGACCCTTTTGAACCTTGCTAGAAAGCTGGTTTTCCTCTCTCTTGGGCCACAATTTCTGATCTCCCACTATACAGCTGTGTTGTACTCACCTGGGAGGCCACCAATCTGGTATGGCCGACCACCTTTTCAACTTGACCCTTTTGACCCTAGGTCGGCCGACCAGGGGGAGTGGCCGGCCGACCACCTTAATTGGTCGGCCTGCTTCCTGCTTTTTGGTCTCATTGAGTGTAAGCCAGCTGTGCCAGCTGGAAGCCTCAGAAGTGATCCTCCATACACGTGTATGGAGGATCTTTGAACTTGGTTTGAAGCTTCTTAGAGAAGCTTTGGCCTCTCTTCTCTATAAAGGGAGGCCTCTTCTTCCATTGCTAGGGTTGAACATTTTGGTCTCAAGATAGATACACTCCTCCATATATCTCTACATCCCAAGCCTCCAAACTCCATTATTCTTGGCCATTTACACTACACCTCCTAGCACAACACCTCCACCATTCATCCAAGCACCTTGGAGCTGATTTTCAGAGGTTGAAGACTCATTATTTTGGTCCAGAAGCTGCTGGCCTTCTTCTCTTCAAGGGTAAGTCTCCATTTTCCCCATTTTGACATTGTTTTGCTCCATAGTTTAGCCCTATTTGAAAGCATTTTTGGACTTCGACATAAACTAAAAAAAGTCTTTTTTTGAGCTCTTCTTCAAGTTTGTTCAAGATCATTTTTTTGTTTGGGGTCATCTACCCCCTTTCATGCTTCATTTCCTCATGCTTTGAGCCATGCATTTGAGCATTTGTGTTGGCCTTGGTTTGGCCTTTTAGCCACTGAAATCCAGTGGATTTTCAGTGGCTTAGATGTGTTTTTGAGCCCTAAAATCAGAGAGGGGTGACCCTCTCACCCCTTGTTCTCTTTATTAGCTTTGTTGGCCTTCCAAAGGGGCTCCTACTTGCATGTTGTGAAGTCACATTTCAGGCCCTATTTAGTGAGTTTTAAGGTCTTCCTTGACTCTGTCCAGAGCCCATTTTGCCATATTTTGTGTCTTTGATGCATGTGTAGAACAATCCCATTCAAGGCCTTTCAAATGGGCCTTTATTTTCATGTTTCCTAGACCCATTTCAGGCTCTTTTTAGTGGGGTTCAGGACCTCAGAACCTCTTTTCAGAGTTGGTTTTTCCATTGTGTGTGTCCATCATGCATGTGTAGAACAACCCCCTTATTGGCCTTTCAAAGGAGCCCATCATTCTTGCATGCATTGACTGAGTTTTAGTGGTTATTTGGGAATATTTTGGCATGGAATACTTCTGTTTTTGGCTGGTTTGGTGAGCCTTCATATGCTCCATATAGTTGTAGTGTAACTCATGGTTCACTAGCTTTCTTTGCATGCTTGTTTGACCCTTGATTTTAACACTTTTTGGCCATGCCTTAAACTGATATTGTGCTTATTTTGGACTGCCCTAGCTCTGTTTTTGGGTCTTGTGGTTGAATGATGTTTGTTTTGCATGCTTGTAGTTCAATACCCATGCTTAATTTTGAGTTTTAAGGCTCATTACATGCATATACTGAGGTGTGTTCATGTTTTGGATCCATTATATATCATATTTCAGAGCTTGTACCAATGCCATATTGCCATGTTTTGTACTCTTTAAATGTGTTTGGGAGTCGGACTTGTATGCCTTGTTTTCGGACCATTGAATGAGCTCCATTTCGCTGCATTCTCAGCCATCATTTTAGGCCATTTTCCCACTGTTTCAGACCTGCCTAGGGTCTGTTTGGAGTTAGTTTTGCCTTTAGTGCATTGCTTTGGGTACCTCTAGTGTAACGCACTTCACTAGTTTCGGTACCCGGGCCCCCTAGCTTGCATTGTGTGCCATGTTTGCATGTTTCGGGACCATTTCGTATCATGTTTCAGAGCTGGAATTTGTGTGTTTGTATGCCATATTGCATCCTTTTCCATGCTTTGGTAGAGTGACATTTGATGCCTTAGGATTGATCCCTTGCATCGTGCATGTTTGTATGTGTTTCGGTTGTCTCATTTCCATCATATGGCCACTGATGTGAGTGTGGCGGAGGTCCACTCATGTTGGTGTAAGTCCATCATACATCGTGTATGCCATTTTAGTCCATAGCATTGCGTATGCTAGGTTACATGTTAGTCGCATTGTGTATGCCATCTCATTCTCATTTGCATTGTGTTTGGGATAGGAGTTAGCCCGAGCACAGGAAACGAGGGACGTTTCTGTAGACGCGCCCGCGTAGGGGGCCCTTGCTACACGCTACAGTTCGGACTCGATTTGTGTCACGGTTCTTAATCTGAACCAAAGAGTCCAAATTCGGCAAATCGTTTTGAGAAACAGATTTTTTGAAAAGAAGTGCCAAACATGGACTGCTTTGCCAGATACAGAGTCGCCACCTAAATATTTTAAAATGGGGGAATTTAGGAAACCCTGACTCGGTGCCAAAGGCCACGTGTCCGTCATCACCAAAGTTGCCTCGGCTCGGGAACTTGGGTACGATTGGGGAAGGTCAGCTATGAGCACCCCCTCTCGCCCGATCCGAAGATCGGCCTCTACTAACCATGATATCCGTTTTTGAAAACGTTATGTGTTCTTATTCCATTTATTAGCCTAGCATTACTATGTTATGTGCACAACAAACAAGTATAGACCAAATCGCCTAAATTGGAAATAAGCATTGCATATCCGTTTATTTTGAAAAACACTTTGAAATTTGCTACTCGCAAGTAGGCTAAAATACGGATTTCAAAGAGTTTTTCCAACTCAGACAATCCAACCTTCACCCACAGGCATCCAAACAGTTTATCACATAAGCATCTAGCCACATGGTAAGCATGCTGTCATGGCAACACTCACACGCATGCAAGGATGCTAAAGCAAAAGAACTTACAGAGTACTCCAAGCCAAGACAGGAACTAGTTAGTAATCACATGCATGATCCTAGTTCATATTTGAAATGGCTAATGCAACACATGCAAAGATACAATCCAAACAGGCTCGGCTATCCTAAACATGGTATGTGAAATGCTGCAACTAACACGAATTCAATTTGGAATTGAAATACAGATGCAGTTAGAATGATGCGCCGAGCCCGGTGCATGCAAGACAAATGTATGGATGCACGCATGCATAGCATAAGGTATGCTAATTTAAATATGCCCTAGTTTACCATCATAAGCGGGTAAATAAAAGGGAAGAAAGACGTGGGGTTGGAAGACATACACACACCTACGCACACTTATTACACAATTGCCCTCACTCGGAGGGTCCAAATGAATATTACAGTCCGAATAATAAACATATAAATTATTACAGAATTTCTAATTAATTAACAGAATGAATGCAAAAAGAAAGATGGCCACAGCCCCCGCCTCGGGATGCGCGAATAATGCATGCTCGAACCCGTCTCGCCCAGAAAGTCCGTACCATACCACTGCCGCCTCTGTTTACACTACCCTGCTTCTTTGAAAATTGCCAAAGTTCTGGGACAGGTCCCTTGAAAACTGTGGAACACCATCGGCTGAAGGAAATGTCCACCGGCCATTGAAAATATTCATCGGCTGTTGATGAAGATATCGGCCCAGGAAGGGTTGCCGGTCGGCACTGAACCCTGCCGGTCGGCAGAAAGTTTCTGCAGAATCTGGTTTTTGACAGCAACAAGGACAGACAGTGTATGGCATGGAATTTTAAGCAAGTGTATGCATGGCTACTCTCCCAATCATGTAACGGACTCAAGGGAGCATGGCCCTTGACCCTCAGGCTATCAATCGTGCATTTGATGCATGATAGCCTAAAGAGCCAAGGTTACAATTCAATGTAAAAATGCATGCAACACACAAATGAGGACCAAGATCCTATCATGCCAAAGTCAAGGGCCATGGTGACCGAGGGTTGAGGTGTGTTTTGTCACTCGAAGTACAAACGCCCCTCATCCCTCACACTTGGTTTGACACCCCAAACCAAGCAATGCAATGCATGTTATGCAAACATGGCTCAAAATGTAACATGATACTAAGATGCAAAACATGTCAAAAGTGATGCAATCTATCATGTTAAGTATGCAAAATGCTAGTCATATGAGATGCAAATGTGATGCAAACATGGACCAATATGCCATAAGGCTAGCATGGGACAACATATAATGAACCAAATAAGCAACAAGCATATGATAAGCATGCAATGGTGGACTTAAACCATAAATGGCAGACCTCAACCTTGCCATAAACAGTGGCCAAAATGATGTACAAGAGCACAAATGATGCATGCAAGTATGCACATATCATGGTCCATCACCTAAGCATGAAAGGGGACAACTCTAAGCATACTTAAAGACGATATAAAAGGGCATTAAACCAACATGCTAGGCTCTGAAAAATGAATAGAAGATGATGCCAAATTGAACAAATCATGCAAGTAAGGCATGCAACAATGACCACTACTTGAAGCCAATAAAGGGGGTCAAACCAAAGCTAAGTCAACCAAACCTTAAAGGACCAAAATGACCTAAAACAGTCCCAAGGGACTCCAAAACAAGACTAAAGCATGCATAGATCATGGTCAAAACATACCAAGGAATGAGTCCAAAACAAGGGCATTCATGGCCGCCAAAAGGGAGCATCACTCAATACTTATCCCAAGCAAACATGGCATGAATTTTCAATGCAAAACAGAGTTCTAGCATGCAAAAGGGGCCTCAAAACCCACTGATATGGCCGCCTAAATGCTTAAGCATGGTAGCATACACAATGACCATTTTCAAGGCATAAAAGGACAACCCCTCAAAGCATGAAAGAGATGATGAAGACAAATATACAAGCATGGATTAGGGACTGAAATATGATCTACAATGATGTCAAGTCATGAGATTAAGGTAAGCTAAGCATGCTAGAGACTCACACACTCGAGGCTTACAAGCCAAAATGCAAAGTAACTATACCAAGCATGCTAAACAAGTCCAAATCAGTGGCCAACAGACCTCATGCATGACAAAATATGGCCAAGAACCTCACAAAGCAAAGCCAAAACAAGAGGATATGCTAGGCTAAACACATAGCACACTTCTAGGCAAGATGGAGAATTACAAAGCAAGTATAAAATGCATGCTAAGGGCCAACAAACCACCATTGGACAGAGATATAATATGACCCAAAACACCCAAAAAGCTTCTGAAATGGGACCAAAAATGATCAAGCATGCATGTTGCCCTCTAAGCCAAAACAAGGATAAAAGAGAGACAAAAGGGGAGAGGGGTGTCCCTTCCCTATGCAAGACCTCAAACCATCTTCTTCACCACTGAAAATCCATTGGATTTCAGTGGTGAAGAGAGCAATACACCAAAGGTCAACAAGGCTTAAAGAAAAGGCACCAAAAGAGGCCAAAAGAGGCCTAAGAGGGGGAGTTCGACCCCCAATGCCAAAACGACCTCAATGAGATGTCTTAAGCATGAAAATACAAAGCTTTTTCATGTTATACACAAAGCCTAAAACAGAAAGCAAGATAGGTCAAAAACCAATGCAAGATTGGGGAAACTAAAGTAAAGTGATTACCCTTGAAGAACCTTTGAAGAACAATTGGTCCAGCCACCCTCTATTGACCAAAACTAGTCCAAAACCTCAACAAACAACCCTCAAAATCCCCCAAAGTCGAAGTAAGGTGAGGTAGTGTGTGTGTTAGTGCAAAACTAAGGTAAAAATGCACTTTTAGGCTACAAAACACACACAAGGGAGGAGAGAGAGGGAAATATAGAGAGAGAGTGTGTATGTATATGTATAAGCTCTGGTTTTTCTTTCAAAATTGCCAACCTAGAAGAAGGAGGAGAGCTCTCCTCTTATAGAAGTCCCCCTTGCAAAGCTTACTAAACAAGCTTGTTTAGAGGGAAATCCCTCTATACACGTGTATGGAGGGGAACAGAGTGGGTGCCAGCTATCACAGCTGGCACAAAATATCTACCAAAAGTAGATGAACAGTGATCGGCTACTCAAAATTTCCATTTTGACAAAATGGACTGCCGACCGGCAACAAAGAATGCCGACCGGCAATATACATTGCCGACGGCAACAAAACACCAGTCGGTGGCCTCTGGCCATGGCCGGTGATGTGTGGGGATGCCTCACAGGGCATTCCCTGCCCCTCCAAGGCAAAACACAAGTGTTTGGTGCAAAATCAGACACTAAACAGTCGAGTTCAGAGATCCTGGGGTAAGGCGCGTAGTCGAGACCTCGGGGAACTCCAAACGAACACAAACATGGATGATCACCGGGTGTTCAAACGGTGACGTCCAAGTCTTGAGGACGGTCAAAAATGGGGTGTCTACAGTTGCCCCTCTTTGATAGAACTCGAAAGTCATAATAATGACGGGAGTGAATGTCAAAGCCCAGAGATGACCCATTTTTGACAAGGTCGAAGACTTAGACAAACATGCAAGACAAACAAGGTATGCGCCCGAAGGCAGGGGAAAAATGCAAGACAATGCACAGAGCCGGACATAACTTATAATCATGCAAAGAAAGCTGTAATGAAGCATACATGCGACAATTTTAAGCTAGCATACACCGAACTACACTACAATGCAGAAATGATGTAAGAGAATTATGCAATTCTCAATACGTCTCACTCGGAGGATACAATACCTGTGCGGCTCGTCTAGTTGCACCAGCCTCAAATGAACCGTACATACAATATCGTGCCTGTAAAGAAAACAATTCAACAGGTACGATGTTATTAGCAACACGCATGATGATGCATTTGAAAATGCGTGACAACGCAAAGCAAGTGGGAAGCATAAAATGCTGTGAAGGCACAGACGTGTAAGTAGAGCACGCGGTTTACGCGGGCAACGAAACTGATCATAAGCATGCGGTCTACGCAAGCCAGGAGATCGAACATAAGCATGCGGTCTATGCAAGCAGAACATGCGGTCTATGCAAGTAAAACATGCGGTCTATGCAAGTAATGAATTTGAATGCAAACATGCGGTCGACGCAAGCAAAACATGCAGTCTACGCAAACAAAACATGCGGTCTACGTAAGTAAGACATGCGGTCTACGCAAGGAAAACATGCGGTCTACGCAAGTAAAACATGTGGTCTACGCAAGTAATGGAATCAATTACAAACATGCGGTCTACGCAGGCAAAACATGCGGTCTACGCAAGTAATGAATTTGAACAAACATGCGGTCTACGCAAGCAAAACGTGCGGTCTACGCAAGTAATGAATTTGAGTGCAAACATGCGGTCTATGCAAGCAAAACATGCGGTCTACGCAAGTAATGAATTTGAACAAATATGCGGTCTACGCAAGCAAAACATGCGGTCTGCGCAAGTAATGAATTTGAACAAATATGCGGTTTATGCAAGTAACGTAATTAATCATAAACGTGCGGTCTACGCAAGTAATGGATTTGAACAAACATGCGGTCTACGCAAGCAAAAGATGCGGTCTACGCAAGTAATGAAATTGGGTGAATATGCGGTCTACGCAAGTAACGTAATTAATCATAAACGTGCGGTCTACGCAAGTAATGAATTTGAACAAACATGCGATCTACGCAAGCAAAAGATGCGGTCTACGCAAGTAATGAAATTGGGTGAATATGCGGTCTACGCAAGTAACGTAATTAATCATAAACGTGCGGTCTACGCAAGTAATGAATTTGAACAAACATGCGGTCTACGCAAGCAAAAGATGCGGTCTACGCAAGCAAAAGATGCGGTCTACGCAAGTAATGTGTATGAGAAGAGTTGAATGTACACATGTAAGTAGAAACATGTTATTCACGATGCTGGAATGTAAAGTACTGTAACACAGCATAATTGAAACGATTTATGGAATTCACAAGATATGGAAAGGATATGGGACGGGACGTTCTTCATATGTCTCGAGCATCGCCTGCAGAAGTTGTGGCCTGAGGTCAACTCGAAGGTTCACGTTTCAAACGTGTGCTTTCCCGCATTGTCTCGAGTGACGAAGGTGCCAAACCATGTAGTTGACCCGAACAAAGGTGCGGAAGGCGCGTTGACCGCAAGGGGAGTTTTACTGGTATCAATTTCGACACTTCGCTGCCCTGCCATTCTATGTTTTACTTCCCTTTTTACTGGTAGTTTAAGCACATTGCACTGCCTTGGGCAGGTTTTATTCTTTCTCAAAATTACACATTTTGCAAAACACGTGATGGGAATGAAACAACCATTTTGTTCAAAAGATGTTGCATTTGTAAACTTTCTATGCATCGCATCGCAAGGTATCACACCACAATGTGAATGAAATTGAACCTATTTTGAACATTGAATATTTGCATCGTAATAATCAGGTAGTGAACCGACTTACAACTCGATAAGCAAAGCAAAGGCATGATATAACCAAACAAGTGTGAGTACAACTCGATAAACAAATCAAAAACTCAAAGAGTGTGAAGTACAACTCGATAAGCAAATGCCCAATAACTTGATAGGCAGATAGGTGTGATTCCGCAAAAATCGATCATCGGGGGAGGGATCGGAGGTGGTGGAGCTCCCCAATCCCTAGCATAAATAGCTCAGGGAACCAGGAGGAAGCCCATCGGCCAGGGGTAGAGGCCATCGGCCACAAGGAATGGCCATCGGCCAGAAATTTGTTCGGTCGGCAAAAGATAATGGCCGGTCGGCAGAATATTTGGCCGGCCGGCTATGAATGAGGGAATCACCAGAATGTTGACACCTGTCCTCCACCCAACCTTATCTCCTACAAAAGACCCCAGCTTCGTAGTTTTTCTCAATTCCACATTGATTTGCTCTAATGGAAGAGTTTCTTGCTCAAAATCTCACAGCTTGGATTGCTAGCTTGGATGGCTCGAAAAAGTTAAATTTTCGGGGTTTCGGCATAAATGCACTATTCACTCTGGGTCGTACCCCATTGCACCTCCCGTTTCTCCATGCCGCGGCAAGGTTTTGGAATCCGGTGACGCATGTCTTTAGCTTCGCTGGGCAAGAGATATGTCCTACCTTTGAAGATTTCCGAGCCTTAATGGAGTCCAAGCGCGACGAGGAGCTCCTGCCCCAACTTAATTTTGGCCATGCCCAATCCTTAGGGCGAATGTGTGGACTCAGTATGCGTCTCTGATTTGTGACGGGATGCTGGACATTCCGAGTTTGACCGATCAGTTTTCTGATGCTGGTGATCGCAACAACCAACACTGGCAAGGCTTCCGGCGACACGCCCTCTGTTTGTGCATGTTATCTCATTTTCTATTTGTCTCAGGCTCCAGAGGGTCTAGTGTCCGGCTGACCGAGGTTGCCCAAGGCTTGAAGGAGGGCAAGAGCTGTATTGCCATGACTCTGGCTGAGACGTTAATGGGCTTAGACGCCTTTTATCGTCATGAGACAACCAGATTAGCAGGGAGTCCACTATTACTACAGGTAATGTTTCCCACCCAATCTCACATTTGCATTGCTCACATCACTCGGCCCTCAAGCTCGGTCTTTTCTCACAAAATCCTATTCTCACTTTTCTCTCCTCGTACATCTCTCTATTCTTTATTCTCTCATTTTTCATCCCTTCCCAGGTATGGTTAATGGACAAACTGCAGGTTGTGGACTCTTGCCCAGCATATTCAGTTCGCGGCTACTTTTTCCGGCACCGTCTAGTTAATGCCCTTGATGAGGAATGGTGGTTCGCTTGGATGTGCCGCTTGTCCGCAGACCATATCGCTTGGCGGTGCCCTTGGCTGAGCCTTCCGGCAATGAGTTACAATATGTTCTGGCAGACTGGGATTCAATTGATTGGTCTCACTCACTGTGTATTCTACTTACTATTTCGGATTCGACGCCAATTCGGCCATGATCAGACCTGCCCGCCAGAGGGGATAGAGTATCCTGCTGCATTCCCAGCCCGAGGCGCACAGCTCGCTTGGCAGGCCACCGCGTGGAGGACGAGAGAACTCCTGGCCCCCGCTCTTACTTTCAGTTGCACTTTGTCTGATGAGTGCTTGGATTGGCTTAATGAGGAGGCATAGGTCGGGCCCATCTTGGCATCAGAGGCTTCGACCAGCTCTGGGAGGGAGCGCAGGAGCACCTGACTTGACTATGCCCCGAATTTATTGCTTTATTAGTACTTTCAAGTTTTCTGCATGAATGTAATAAAAAGCAACTTCGATTGTATGCAAGAGCAGGAGAACTCTGTTTTGAAATCAATGAAATTGAAAGTTGTGGTACTGAAAATTTTCCGCTCTGGTCCAAAATGGTCTAAGTTGTAAAAAGATTAATTTTGAACAAAGTCAACTTTTATTAAAACTTCTCAAAATCATTTTCGATGTGGATCAGAACTGGACACGCCTGAGATCTGTCACCGAGATGCACAACCCCGGATCTCTGCAACTGGAAAGTTGCCCCTAGTCTGAAGAGCGCTGCACCGGAGATCATAACCGAACCCTTGAATGCTGAATAGACAAAGATGGCCGAGACGATCAAATGGACAAAGTTGATCGGGGAAGTGTTATGGCTAAACTTCAGGATGAAGCTGCCTACGTATCCTAAAGATGGGAATCAAGCCTTACGTAGTTCAGGCTTTGGTTCACTCGAGTATTTTCACTCTCCTTTTACGCTTTAACTTTTGCCAAGGTCGCCCTTTGCGGGTTTTCAACCTTGCGAGCTCATTTTTTATATTTTCCAATTTTCTATGCTCTAACTTTTGCCTAGGTCGCCCTTTCGAGTTTTCGGCCTAGCGAGCCTCTCAAGGGTAATATTTCTTCAACTTGTCCATGTTGATCGGTTGGGAAAATTCCAGGCCATCTAGGTCCATCAGAACCACAGCTCCACCTGACCAGATAGCTTTGATGATGTAGGGACCAGTCCAATTAGGTCTGAACTTGCCCCTTGGGTCGTAGATGGGAGCTCGGTTGTCTTTGAGCACCAAATCTCCTTCCTTTAGATCCCTGGACTTAACTTTCTTGTTGAAAGCCCGGGCAATTCTGTGCTGATAACTTTGAACATGGTACAGTGCTTTCAGTCTTCTCTCATCAAAGAGCATGAGTTCCTCAAATCTGCTCTGCTGCCAATCTGCTTCGGCTATTTGACACTCAGCCAATACTCGTAATGACGGAACCTCAATTTTGATAGGTAGAACGGCCTCCATCCCATAAACCAATGAATACGGAGTTGCTCCGGTAGAAGTTCTAATTGAAGTCCTGTAGCCCCACAGAGCAAACGGCAGCTTATCTGGCCAATCCCAGTAGGTTTCCACCATCTTCCGCAGTATATGTTTGATGTTCTTGTTGGCGGCCTCAACTGCTCCGTTGGTTTGCGGCCGGTATGTGGATGACTTATGAAAAGCCACGTTATATTTCTCCAACAAGTCAATCACTTCCTTCTTAAAGTGGGAACCATTATCCGAAATAATCTCGTTTGGAACCCCGTAGTGACAGATGATGTTGTTTCTGATAAACTTTGTTACGTGCGACGCCTTCAACACGGCATATGATTGGGCCTCGACCCACTTTGTAAAGTAATCTATCGCGACCAAGATAAACTCATGCCCATTTGACCCTTTTGGAGTAATAGCCCCGATCACATCAATTCCCCAAATTGAAAATGGCCATGGTGAAGTCATGTTGTACAGCTTCGACGGCGGGATATTCATGCGATTCGCATGGATTTGACATTTGTGGCATCGCCGAACAAAGCTGATACAATCCTCTTCCATGGTGGACCAGTAGTAACCCTGTCGAAGGATCTTCCGTGCTAGCATTACTCCGTTCATGTGCGCACCACACTCTCCTCCATGGATGGCCTCCATCAGGCGCTTCGATTCTTCGGCTCCGACGCACAGCTTGTGCATTCCCAGATGACCTCTCTTATACAGCTTACCCCCACAGATGATGAACTGAATGACCATTCTTCTGATTGCCCTTTTATTCTTGGCATGTGCCCCTGGTGGATACGCCTCCTTTTCCAAGAAGTTCCAAATGTCGTAATACCAGGGGTTGTCGTCCTAAGCCTCATCTATGGCGGAAATTGACTCATATGCCGGCGCAAACTTCTGGTCAATAATGACTGGACGCATCCGGACTCCGGACGGGATGTCTATCATGGAAGATAGAGTTGCTAGTGAATCTGCGAACCTGTTGTTCTTTCTTACTAGGTGGGTGAAATTTAGCTTCTCAAACCGAGGAATTAACAAATCCAAGGTCTGGTGGTAAATTATCATCTTTTCTTCTTTGACTTTCCAGTCTCCTTTTGCTTGAGACACAACAAGGTTCGAGTCCCCAATGACGTCCAACAGTCTTGCCCCTAGTTCTAGGGCTGCTTCTAGGCCGGCAATACATGCCTCATATTCTGCTTCATTGTTCGAGACTTTGAACCGGAGCTTGAATGCTAAAGGGATACGGGAATCGTCAGGCGCTATCAGCAACACTCCTATCCCGTACCCGTACTGGTTTGACGCTCCGTCAAAGTACATTGTCCAAGTTTCATCTTCGATGTACAGAATGGCTTCATCTGGGAATAGGTACTCAACCGCCTCATCCCCTTCAACTGGGTGGTCGGCAAGGAACTCCGCTACCGCTCTTCCTTTTACTGACTTGCGTGTCACATACTTCAGATCAAATTCAGAAAGCAACAGCAGCCAACGAGCTAGCCTACCCGTAAGTGCCGGTTTCTCGAAAAGATATTTGATGGGATCCAAGCGTGAAACCAACATTACAGAGTGAGCTAACAGGTAGTGCCGCAGTTTCCTGGTAGCCCATACCAAGGCCAAACAAGCCTTCTCCAGCGGAGTGTAGTGTAATAACCCTCACCACTGCTTACCGATACACATTGTTTACCGTCAAACTGAACTGATTATGACTGATCATTGAACTGATTAAAGTACTGAACTGATTGACTGAAAACTGGAACTGAATTGACTGAGTATGTATGTTAATTTGTATCCTATCTGTCTGATTGATTATTCATCTGTTCATGTTTTATGTTTAACGACAAAAATTGAAGGCCTTATCGGCGGCCGAACCAGGAATTGATTAGTGTTTCATGATCAGTAGAATTTATGTGATTTAATGGGGTAATTATCTGAAAATCGATTTGGTAAGATTAAATTAGATTTAATATTGATGGATTGCTAGTGTTTGACTTAATTACTTTAATGCCACTTAAGTGGCCCACTACTTGGATCATCTTTGAGTCTCATTACACTCATACATACACATTTCATCAGCTTATTTTGAGCACACCACCGACTAGAGAGAGGGAGATTGGGGAGTGAGAGTGTCTTCATCTCTTTTTGCTTGATCTTGCTTGGATTGAGAGGATTGAAGTATTGATTTCATAATTGAGCTTCTAGGCTTGAACTACAAGACTTAAGGTAGAATTTCATTTCCTCATTCTTGTGCTTAAGTAAGTTCTTGCATGATTTATAGCAAATTGAAGCCTTGAGCCAAGTTATGGCTCTTACATGTTGAATTCTAGCTTAATTCTTGCATGCATGTTTGGATTGTTGAGTTTTGAGTTGTTTTTATGGCAAAATGTTACATGCATGTTCATAATTATGTTTAAGTCCATGATTTCACCTTGTTTTGAAAAGAATTGGCTCATTTGAGCTAGTATTGGAAGCTTTGAATTGGTTTAAACTCATGCATGTCCCATGTTCATCTTGTTCATGAAATTGGTTTGAAATTGGGTTTGAATTAAACACCCTTGGGCTTTGATTTCTCAAATTGAGCTTTGAATCATGTCATTCTATATGTTTACAAGTGTTTTCTGGAAATTCAGCCCAAGAGGATCGATTTTGATGCATTTAAACTTGGTTTTGAGCTTGGAGGTGCAATCTGGAATTTCCAGATTTTGCACTCCCGCTCGAGCGGGTACAGTGGCGCTCGAGCGGGGAATCCGAGCATCCAACACCTTGCACTGTTTTACAGTCCGCTCGAGCGGAGTCGTGCGTCTCAGGCTCGAGCGGGCGTCGAGCATCTGTCGAGCGGAGATTTCACCCATCCAGTACTTTTACAGTACGCTCGAGCGGGGTATTTGCCGCCCGAGCATGTACCTTTGTTGCATGTCCGCTCGAGCGGGACTCTGTTTTTCTGAAAATTCTGGAACTGCTTTCTGAGCACATCTTTGCATCCTCATCCCATCCTAGGCATTCTCAGGCCTAGTTTAAGGCATCTTATTGAGGATAGATGTAGAACACACCGAGGCATTAGGGATTAAGTTATTATTTTCTTTCCCAACTGTGTAGCTTAGTGTGTGTTCAATCTGTTAACGGTGTAGGTTTGGCTTTCTGAGGAGACGCTCTAGCTTTACTGTAGCCCAGAACTCTGTGAGTAACAACTGTGTAAAGATATGTTCAAAATGATTATTTTCTGAACAACTGAACTGTACTGCTTTCTGAACTGATTACTGTTATCTGATTGAATGTATGTCCTATATTCTGAACTGTATTGTGGCTTCCTTAGCACCTACTGTTTACTGTTACTGTTACAGAGATCTCTGTCGGTTCCCTCGTTGGAACCACTACTGTTACTGACTGATGGCCATCATTTACTGCTCGGTCTTTTAAGACCTACTATTTACTGTACTGTTATGCTGATGGATGTACCACATATGCCTGTACTGACTGAAATACTGATTTAATGGACTGTTTTCATTACTGTAAGGACATTCATTCTTAGCCTCTTTACACATTGTGTTATTCACTGGGCTTTAGCTCACTGCTCATATATATATGTAGGTGTACAGGCACCAGACCGCAGCTAGAAGCGTCGGGTTGAACTCCAGTTTTGTCGAGCCAACCTTTGTGCCTCAATGCGAGGTTCCGAGCCTGCCATGCTATGGCTTAGGGGTCTTTTATTTCCCCCTTCTGTCTCTGTATCTGTTTTGTGAACTGTATAGATTGATAGCTCTGTACTGTACTACTCTCTAAGGAATTGAGTCCCTATTCTGAATGAATGTAAATATTATACATACTGTTCGGTACTGTTTACGTATATATGTATGGAAGTCTTTTTGGCATGCAGACTGTCACAGCTCATTGGACATTGTTTATTTACTGTATTGGCTTCCGCCAGGCCCTGTACTCTGTTTTACTGTATTACTGTTAAGCAGGCTTTCGGTAATCTCGGATTATTGGCCGGTTACGGTGCTAAACCCATGGGGCCGGTTTTGGGTCGTGACAGAGTGGTATCAGAGCGATACTTACCACGAGTTATACCGCACACACGTGTTCAAATGAGCTATAGGATGTCCTAGAAAATTGATTAGGGCATTACATAAGCATGATAAGTGTGTGATATGACTGACTGAATATATGCTAAAGTATGAACCTGTATAAATAGTGACTGCTTAAATTGATAATTCTTATAACTGCTTATAGTGAAATGGATAATGCAAACACTGCAACTGAATCCTCATCCTCCGAGGCCAGAATGGCCAGACTGGAACGAATGATCGAACTGATAACTGAAAGAATAGACCAGCAACAGAATTAACAGCCCCCACCTCCTCCTCCGGTTGTACCGGAATAGAATGTGAATGTAAATGATGGGGACATAATAGCTCTCACCCATAAGTTCAGCAAGATGAAACCACCATCCTTTTAGGGAGGCCTTGAACCGTTAAAGGCTGAAGCATGGGTTCTTGAGACTGAAAAGTTATTTGAGGTGTTTCCGTGCTCTGAAGCACACAAAGTACTGTTGGCTACCTTTACTCTACAAGAAGAAGCTAGAAGGTGGTGGATGCTCATCCGTAATGAAAATACTGTTATGACTTGGGCTCAATTCAAAGGAGCCTTCTTCGAGAAGTATTTCCCTCAGTGTGTCAGGGACAGAAAGGTGACTGAATTTGAACAGCTAAAACAAGGCACCATGTCGGTGGCAGAATATGAGACAAAATTTACTGAACTTGCCCGTTATGCACCACATATGGTGGATACTGACTACAAGAAGGCCAGAAAGTTTGAAGGTGGCCTTAATGTTGCAATTCTCGACAGAATTAATGTTTTGAAATTACCAAATTATGTGAATGTCCTTGACCGAGCTTTGATGGCTGAATCAAACATTGAGGCACTGAAAACTGAAACACCAGCGTCGGAATGGCGTGGTAAGAGGCAGGGTTTCAAATTCAAGAAAGGCAAGCATAATCCATTGAATAAGAAATAGAATACGGGGTCAGTAACTAGCCCCAGCCAAGGGAGTGGTTTCATACCACCCTGTTCCGAATGTGGCAAGAAGCACAAAGGGGTCTGCTACAAAATATCTGGAGCCTGTTACAGGTGTGGCAAGGTGGGCCACATGGTTAAAGACTGCCCCTCTACTCCACAAGCCGGTAGTAAAGCTGCACCAAGCGTGGCAGTATCAACTGTTGCACCGAAACCAAACCCCAAAGCCACCGGGAAAGAGCCTTTGAGGCAGGGCCGAGTGTTCGCCCTAGTACCGGGAGACGTGCAGAATACCAAGACCGTTGTGTCAAGTATCCTCTCTATTTGCACCCAAAATGCTTATGTACGGATTGATTCAGGGTCTACGCATTCATATGTGTCGCATGTTTTTTCGCAAAAACTGAATAGACCATTAGAATCCATGAATTATCTGTTAGCTGTATCATCACCCATTGGGGAATCTATGACTTGTGCATATATGTATCCTGCTTGTGAAATTATTGTTGGAGATGCACATCTGTTTATTGATTTACTACCACTGAACATTGACCATTTCGATGTTATATTGGGGATAGACTGGTTAACGAAATATCATGCCACCATAGACTGTGTAACGAAACAAGTAGTTTTCCGTCCACCGGATTTGCCCGAATTTGTGTTTAATGGGGTTGGAGTAGTACCTCCCCTGTATTTGATTTCATCTGTGAAAGCTGTAAAGTTGATTAGAAAGGGGTGTAAGGGATATCTGTGTTCTGTATTGACTGTATCTACTGATGATAGTGCTAATGTGAACTGTATTCCTATAGTCCGAGAATTCCCAGATGTTTTTCCAGACAATTTGCCAGGGGATTTGATTGACAGGGAGACTGAATTTACTGTTGATGTGATTCCCGGAACCCAGCCAGTTTCTAAAGCTCCTTACCGAATGGCTCCAACTGAACTGAAAGAACTGAAAGTGCAACTGCAAGAACTGCTGGATAAGAAATTCATCAGGCCTAGTACTTCACTGTGGGGCGCACCTGTTTTGTTTGTAAAGAAGAAAGACGGCTCACTGAGATTGTGCATTGACTACCGTGAACTGAACAAGGTAACTGTGAAAAATAAATACCCATTGCCACGTATTGATGACTTATTTGATCAGTTACAGGGTGCTCAAGTGTTTTCTAAGATCGATCTCAGATCCGGATACCATCAGTTGAAGGTTAAACCAGAGGACATTGATAAAACTGCTTTTCGAACGAGGTACGGACATTACGAATTTTTAGTTATGCCTTTTGGAGTCACGAACGCACCAGCTGCATTTATGGACCTCATGAACAGAATCTTTAAACCGTACCTTGATGACTTTATTGTTGTATTCATTGATGACATACTGATTTACTCCAAAAGTATAGAGGAACATGAACATCATCTGAGACTTGCCCTACAAACCCTAAGAGAACAGAAACTTTACGCTAAACTGTCTAAATATGAATTTTGGCTTGATCATGTTATGTTTTTGGGGCATGTTGTTAGCAAGGATGGAATTTCTGTTGATCCACAGAAAATTGAAGCTGTAGTGAACTAGCCTAGACCAACAAATGTGACAGAAGTCCGAAGCTTTTTGGGACTAGCCGGGTATTACAGAAGATTTGTCAAAGATTTCTCCAAAATTGCCTTGCCGTTAACTCAACTGACACAGAAGGGGGTATCATTTGACTGGACTGACCAAAGGGAATCAGCTTTCCAAGAGTTGGAAACTCGACTCGTGACTGCACCAGTTCTTACCTTACCTTCAGGTACGGACGGTTATACCATATTTAGTGATGCTTCTCATAAGGGTTTGGGGTGTGTTTTAATGCAGAATGGGAGAGTAATTGCCTATGCTTCCCGACAACTGAGACCGCATGAAAAGAACTACCCAACCCATGATCTGGAACTTGCTGCAGTAGTATTTGCACTAAAAATCTGGCGTCACTATTTGTATGGGGCGACATGTGAAATATATACCGACCACAAGAGTTTGAAGTATTTCTTCACACAGAAGGAACTGAACATGAGACAGCGAAGATGGCTAGAACTGATAAAGGACTATGACTTACAGATTTTGTACCATCCAGGAAAAGCCAACACCGTCGCGATGCATTGAGTCGGAAATCAATTGGGAACTTAGCCTATTTGCTCACCGGACAGAAGGAGTTGCTCTGTGACCTTGACAAGTCTGAAATTAAAGTTGTTTTGTGAGAACAAGGTGGAACAATAGCTGCTATTTCTGCCCAATCGGCATTGATTGAGGAAATTAAAGAGAAACAACAACAGGATGACTTCTTGAAGAAGATCATCGAAGAAAGGGAATCCAAACCGAGACCGGGGTTCAAGTTTGAAAATAGTGTGCTGAAATTTCAAGAAAGACTGTGTGTACCAAACGATACTGAACTGAAAAGAAGGATTCTGCAAGAGGGCCACAACTCGAAATTGTCTATCCATCCGGGGAATACGAAAATGTATCAAGACCTGAAACTGAATTTCTGGTGGCCAGGAATGAAGAAAGAAATTGCTGATTTTGTATCAAAATGTCTTCATTGCCAACAAGTCAAAGCCGAACATCAACGACCCGCAGGCTTATTGCAGCCCTTATCGATACCGGAGTGGAAATGGGAACATATTACCATGGATTTTATTGTGGGATTGCCTCGCTCTAGTAAAGGTATGGACTCAATTTGGGTTATCGTTGATAGACTGACTAAATCTGCTCACTTCTTACCTGTCAAAACAATTTATAATGCGGATAAATTGGCCGTGATTTATATTGATGAGATTGTTAGACTGCATGGAGTGCCTGTGTCCATTGTTTCTGACAGAGACTCAAAGTTTACATCGAGATTTTGGCAAAGCCTACAGACTGCATTGGGAACCGAACTGAGACTGAGTAGTGCCTATCATCCTCAAACAGATGGTCAATCAGAAAGAACCATCCAGACTCTGGAGGATTTACTGAGAATGTGTGTCCTTGATTTTCAGGGAAACTGGGAAAGCCATTTACCATTGGCTGAATTCGCCTACAACAACAGCTACCATTCGAGTATTGGTATGGCGAGTTTTGAGGCATTGTATGGCAGAAAGTGTAGATCTCCGATTTGCTGGGCAGAAGTTGGAGATGGGCCTTTGCTTGGGCCCGAGATTGTTTATGAAACAACTAAAAAAGTGAAACTGATACAACACAGATTGAAAACTGCACAGAGTAGACAGAAGAGTTATGCTGATGTCAGAAGATGAGACAGAGAGTATGAAGTGGGTGATCACGTATTTGTGAAAGTGACACCGATGAAAGGCCAGACTCGTTTTGGAGTCAAAGGCAAGTTAGCACCGAGATACGTTGGACCATACGAGATTATTGAGAAAATCAATCCGGTGGCGTATCAAGTTGCGCTCCCTCCTGAGATGGAGCATATGCATAACGTCTTCCACATTTCTATGTTGAGAGACTACCTCTGGGATCCTTTTCATATGATAGAGCCTACTCGTGTAGTGCTGAGGGATGACTACACTTACGAGGAACGGTCCATACAGATTGTAAACAGACGGATCAAGAAATTGAGAAACAAAGAGATCCCGTTAGTGAAGGTCGACTGGCAAAACCATGGTGGCGTGTATGCCACTTGGGAAAGGGAAGATGACATGGCTAAGAGATATCCTGAACTGTTTCCACTGGATCCTGTCTTCTTCCAGAATGAAAGTAACTCGAGTTTAGAGGACTAAACTATTTTTAAGGAGGGGAGATTGTAATAACCCTCACCACTGCTTACCGATAAACATTGATTACCGTCAAACTGAACTGATTATGATTGATCATTGAACTGATTAAAGTACTGAACTGACTGACTGAAAACTGGAACTGAATTGACTGAGTATGTATGTTAATTTGTATCCTATCTGTCTGATTGATTATTCATCTGTTCATGTTTTATGTTTAACGGAAAAAATTGAAGGCCTTATCGGCGGCCGAACCAGGAATTGATTAGTGTTTCATGATCAGTAGAATTTATGTGATTTAATGGGGTAATTATCTGAAAATCGATTTGGTATGATTAAATTAGATTTAATATTGATGGATTGCTAGTGTTTGACTTAATTACTTTAATGCCACTTAAGTGGCCCACTACTTGGATCATCTTTGAGTCTCATTACACTCATACATACACATTTCATCAGCTCATTTTGAGCACACCACCGACTAGAGAGAGGGAGATTGGGGCATGAGAGTGTCTTCATCTCTTTTTGCTTGATCTTGCTTGGATTGAGAGGATTGAAGTATTAATTTCATAATGGAGCTTCTAGGCTTGAACTACAAGACTTAAGGTAGAATTTCATTTCCTCATTCTTGTGCTTAAGTAAGTTCTTGCATGATTTATAGCAAATTGAAGCCTTGAGCCAAGTTATGGCTCTTACATGTTGAATTCTAGCTTAATTCTTGCATGCATGTTTGGATTGTTGAGTTTTGAGTTGTTTTTATGGCAAAATGTTACATGCATGTTCATAATTATGTTTAAGTCCATGATTTCACCTTGTTTTGAAAAGAATTGGCTCATTTGAGCTAGTATTGGAAGCTTTGAATTGGTTTAAACTCATGCATGTCCCATGTTCATCTTGTTCATGAAATTGGTTTGAAATTGGGTTTGAATTAAACACCCTTGGGCTTTGATTTCTCAAATTGAGCTTTGAATCATGTCATTCTATATGTTTACAAGTGTTTTCTGGAAATTCAGCCTAAGAGGATCGGTTTTGATGCATTTAAACTTGGTTTTGAGCTTGGAGGTGCAATCTGGAATTTCCAGATTTTGCACTCCTGCTCGAGTGGGTACAGTGGCCCTCGAGCGGGGAATCCAAGCATCCAGCACCTTGCACTGTTTTACAGTCCGCTCGAGCGGAGTCGTGTGTCTCAGGCTCGAGCAGGCGTCGAGCGGAGATTTCACCCATCCAGTACTTTTACAGTACGCTCGAGCGGGGTATTTGCCGCCCGAGCGTGTACCTTTGTTGCATGTCCGCTCGAGCGGGGAAAACTGAGCTCGAGCGGGACTCTGTTTTTCTGAAAATTCTGGAACTGCTTTCTGAGCACATCTTTGCATCCTCATCCCATCCTAGGCATTCTCAGGCCTAGTTTAAGGCATCTTATTGAGGATAGATGTAGAACACACCGAGGCATTAGGGATTAAGTTATTATTTTCTTTCCCAACTGTGTAGCTTAGTGTGTGTTCAATCTGTTAACGGTGTAGGTTTGGCTTTCTGAGGAGACGCTCTAGCTTTACTGTAGCCCAGAACTCTGTGAGTAACAACTGTGTAAAGATATGTTCAAAATGATTATTTTCTGAACAACTGAACTGTACTGCTTTCTGAACTGATTACTGTTATCTGATTGAATGTATGTCCTATATTCTGAACTGTATTGTGGCTTCCTTAGCACCTACTGTTTACTGTTACTGTTACAGAGATCTCTATCGGTTCCCTCGTTGGAACCACTACTGTTACTGACTGAAGGCCATCATTTACTGCTCGGTCTTTTAAGACCTATTGTTTACTGTACTGTTATGCTGATGGATGTACCACATATGCCTATACTGACTGAAATACTAATTTAACGGACTGTTTTCATTACTGTAAGGACATTCATTCTTAACATATTTACACATTGTGTTATTCACTGGGCTTTAGCTCACTGCTCATATATATATGTAGGTGTATAGGCACCAGACCGTAGCTAGAAGCGTCAGGTTGAACTCCAGTTTTGTCGAGCCAACCTTTGTGCCTCAATGCGAGGTTCCGAGCCTGCCATGCTATGGCTTAGGGGTCTTTTATTTCCCCCTTCTGTCTCTGTATCTGTTTTGTGAACTGTATAGATTGATAGCTCTGTACTGTACTACTCTCTAAGGAATTGAGTCCCTATTCTGAATGAATGTAAATATTGTACATACTGTTCGGTACTGTTTACGTATATATGTATGGAAGTCTTTTTGGCATGCAGACTGTCACAGCTCATTGGACATTGTTTATTTACTGTATTGGCTTCCGCCAGGCCCTGTACTCTGTTTTACTGTATTACTGTTAAGCAGGCCTTCGGTAATCTCGGATTACTGGCCGGTTACGGTGCTAAACCCATGGGGCCGTGTTTGGGTCGTGACATGTAGCGGGTCTCGTAATCCAGCATCTTCTTGCTTAGATAATAGATGGCCCTTTCCACTTTGTCCTCTGACTCTTGTGCAAGCATGTAGCCCATGGTTGTCTCAGTTACTGAAAGGTACAATATCAACGATTTCCCCGGCTCTGGTGGTGACAACACGGGCGGGTTCTGTAAATATTCTTTGATCTGTTCAAAAGCTGCTTGACATCGGCCGTCCCATTGGAATTTCTTTCCTTTCTTCAGGAGACCAAAAAGTGGTTCACAAGTCAAGGTTAGTTTTGAAATAAACCGTCTTATGAATTGCACTTTACCTAGAAAGCCTCGCACCTCCTTTTCAGTCCTTGGTGGTGGCATTTCTAAGATGGCCTTGATTTTGGAAGGGTCAACTTAGATGCCCCTTTGTGTAATCAGAAATCCTAGCATTTTTCCCGCTGTAACACCGAATGTACACTTCTGAGGATTCAACTGCAGCCGAAACTCTCTGATCCTTTGAAAGAACTTTTGTAAGGCGGTGTAGTGGCCTTCTCTTTCTTTGGACTTGACAATCATGTCATCCACGTACACCTCAACCTCTTTGTGGATCATATCATGCAATATTGTGGTTGCAGCCCGTTGATATGTGGCCCCAGCATTCTTCAACAAAAACGGCATCACTCTGTAACAGTATGTCCCCCACGGGGTGGTGAAAGCAGTCTTCTCCCGGTCTTCGGGTGCCATCACTATCTGATTGTAGCCTGAGAAACCATCCATAAACGAGAGCAAAGCATGCCCCGCTGTAAAATCCACCAACTCATCAATATGTGGCAAGGGAAAGTCGTCCTTCGGACTAGCTCTATTCAAATCCCTGAAATCCACGCATACTCGGATCTTGCCATCTTTCTTCGGCACCAGAACAATGTTGGCCAACCAAGTCGGGTATTCGGATACTAACAGGAAGCCTGCATCGATTTGCTTGGTGACCTCTTCCTTAATTTTGATGGCCCAGTCCGGACGAATCCTTCTGAGTTTCTGTTTGATGGGTCGGGCCTTGGGGTCGAGAGGGATCCGGTGCTGTACAATCTCAGGATCGATTCCAGGCATATCTTCGTAGGACTACGCGAAAACGTCTTTGAAATTTTTTAATAAAGCGACTAAGCGCTCGCGTTCCTCTGAAGACAACGTGGACCCGATCTGGACTAGCTGCGGGTCCTTCTCAGTACCAACATTCACAGTAGTGATTTCATCCATTAAGGGTTTAACAAATCTTTCCTGCTCTTGATTAATTAATCGTTGCAAAACCGGAGGAATTTCTTCCACGTCGTTTTCATCAAAATTTTGAAAATCCTGATTTAAGTAATGAATCAAAGGCACAAAAAAATACTCAGAAACCACATCCACATCATTCTCATTAGATACTTCCAAGCCGCCTAATTCTTCTATTACAATAGACTCAAAAGAGAAAGAAAATGACGACCTAGACAGGACTGTGGCATCTGGGTTATCACCCCCAGGAATACCGGACTCAGACTCAGTCGAGCTGGAACCCGATTCTGACTCACAAGATTCGGTGGAATCAGATTCCGGCTCACTACCTGACCCGGTGCTGCTTGATAAAAATCCCTCTTCATATTGCCAGACGAGAGAGGGTGCGATGGATGCATCCAAAATAGTTGATGGTAGGCCTGCAGCCGTTTCATTCCTGATCATGCATACCGAGGAATTATCCCCCAAGAACTTCTGTTCGATCGGAGGATCTGAAAGTAGACATGCCAATGCTACCCCCATTTCATTTTCAGCGTCCTCAGACTGCACTTCCTTACTTTGCTCAGCCTTGGCTAATGGGTCTGTCTGCTCTTCAGTAATGTCATCCCCAAGTAACTGTAGATCAAAGAAAATCTCAAACCCTGGCATGCGCTTCCTTTCCGCGTTCAGCCACGGTTCTGGGAAGCCAGTCCTCCCCCTCCCGGACGAAGCGTCCATTTAGGGTACCCTGAATGGGCCGGTGCACCAAGTCAAAGGGCTTCCCCATCTGTTTCGCTCTGGCTCTTCCGGCCCTTTCCTTTCCTTTCCTTACCCAGTCCTCTTTGGTGGGTAGATAACCCAATCCAAAGGTATGAGGGTTGTGTGGCACTTCGGCCAATGCTGCGACGCCCTTCCGGCCGCTCTTTCCCAATCCCATCCCGGGGATGTGTTGGAGCTTGTTCATGAGGTAGACTACTTGAGCACTGACATATACTCCTTCATTAGCTACCATGATGTCCTGTACAACCCAAGCCTCAGCTAAGGTAAAACCTGATATGAACACATCTTCCATACAGTGCTCGATTTCTAGAACAGGCGTAGATACCTCCGGCGGCGGATGAATTGATGAATTTCCGAAAACAAAGGCTACTCCCTTCCCATAGGGGTATTTCACCACTTGATGTAGGGTGGAGGAGACCGCCTTTACCTGATGCAGCCACGGCAGCCCCAAAAGCAAGTTGAAAGTTGCAGGAACCTCCAAGACATAGAAATCTATCTCATGCTGTCCCGGCCCAACCTTTGTTTGAATCTTAACTGTTCCCATTACTTCCCGGCTTGTGTTATCATACGCCCGAATCACCTGGGCCGTTGGCACAAAGTCCGCGATTTTCAAACTGATCGCGTAGGCTGTCCTTGTTGGACAGACGTTGATGGCAGACCCTGTGTCGACAAGCACCACGGGTATCCATTTATTTCTGCACTCCACGGAGATGTAGAGTGGCCTGTTATGGTTCGCACCCTCAGGTGGCAGTTCTTTGTCAGAAAAGGTCAACATCGGGGTAGCTCCTCCCGAAAAAACTAGGCCCACCAGCTGTTTGGGCGTGGTGTCTATAGAAAGCTTGGCTTTGTCCATGGCTAAAAGGACAGCCTGTCTATGTACTCGAGAAGCCATAAGCAGCCCCCAGATGGAGATGTCTGCTTATATCTTTTTCAATTGTCTCAATACGGCCTCATCTTCGAGTTGCTTTTCTTTTTGCTTCTCTGCCTCCCTATCTTTTCCAGACGGCTCTGGTTGATCTAGGTGTGGAGGCTTGAAATACCGTCCACTCCTAGTCATGTGATCGACTTCGCCGATATACCAGGTATCATCTGGTTGGTTACTCCCCCAATCTTCGTCCGTGTGGGCAAGACATACATCATCATTCTCCCACCACATTCCATCTGCTGCTGATAGGCACCTGTCCGGCTCTGGCATGACTGTTCTCATACTTGCAGTACCTTCTATCCCTATGCTCGCGGCATTTTCCGTTTCTGTGTTTATAGCAGTCTCAGTCCCCACATGGGCTTTTGCCTTCCTGATTCTCTCGGAATCTTCGAATCTTTCCTGTCCCAACTGTGTCAATGCAGCCAACTGTTCAATAATCCCCGTACTCGAAATGCTCCAATCCTGAGCGAAATTCTTGACACTGGCGCTCTCTGGCGATGCACTCTGTTCTCCAACCCTTCCGGCTGTCACTGATATTCTTGCCCCTGCCGGGCCTTGTTGTGGCTAAGACTCTTCCACCACATCCGGTTGATCGTCCAACCATCCCGTAGCCTCTGTTGATTCCTCATAATCGAACCAGCTGACGGCTAAGTCCCCTGGGTCTTGGTTACTGCAAAACTGGAGCTTGGCAAGGTCCTCTTCCACAGCCGTTACATCATCCGTTCCCTGTCCCAGACTGTCCCCTTGGATCACACACAGCTCCCCCTCTGTTGGTAGTTCCATATTTGGCCTGTCCTGGCCAATTGATAAAATGTAGTCACTCGGACTATAAGCATTCCCAACACCACTCCTAGATTCCGCAGACTCTGGCTCGACAATCCCCTTCTCCTCTGGAGTCTTCTCTCTCCTATTCTCGATAGTCACCACCGTTGGCTTAGGTTGGGTTATGGAGATATCCATCATGCACAAATCGGTGCAATCGGGAAGGAACACTTCTGGCTTAGGCAGGTGGGAAAGAGTGATATAGATGCTAGGATCGTAAGGCACGACCCCAGCTTGGATGAAGTTGACTCTTTTGGGTGGTGGAGTTTGGTTATGTGTGAGGAGAGGGTTTGTAGTAATGTTGGGTTTCTCGGGAGGCAAAATCACCCCGTTATCAATGAGATCTTGAATCTCATGACGTAATCAGAAGCACAGATCGGTATCATGACCGTGCTGTTGGTGAAATGCACAATATTTGGTTGGGTTGTGGGCAGCAGGGAGTCTTTCTGGTAAGGGCTGCGGCTCCAGGGGCTTCAGATGCCCCTTTCTGATTAAGACCCCCAAAGCTTTGGATAGGGGCATATAAAGTGGAGCGAAGGTTCTGGTGTTTTTGGGTGGGTAGTTGACTGTTTGTGGGTTGCTTCCGGACGCACCGGAGAATGGTGCGGCTGCCATAGTTCTTGAGGGAGGGTTGGTGGTGACCATACTTACTTTGGAGGTCCTGGTAGTTGTAGCGCCACTCGGGCCTGCATTAGTGTTACGATTGAAAGTTCTGCGGGGTTGCTCCCGGTCATTATCAATCAATCCTTGCTTTAAGGCATCCTCAATCTGCACTCCCATTTCATGTAGATCAGAAAAGGTAGGGAAGGGGAGTACAATCATCTTCTGCATTAACTTCGGCTGAAGATTGCGCACAACCATCCGAATCTGGTCTTTGTCTGTAGGCCTTAAGGTCATCATCGAAGCCTTAGCCCGCCATCTGGTTACGAATTCTGAGAAGCTCTCTTTGGGTTCTTGCCTCGTTGTCTTGAGATCCCGGGTCGTAATCTCGATTTGTGTATTGTATGAGTACTGCAAGATGAAGGCCTCAGCCATCTCGTCCCAACTTCTCTTGACGTCATCCTCCAATTTGGCATACCATATGGCCGCTACACCCGACCAGGTCCGGCCAAATAGAGACAGCTTCTGCAGTCTAGTGAGGCCCATTGGCCTTAGGATGTCTGAAAACAATCTTAGGTGCACCATGGGGTCTCCAGACCCATCAAATCGATCAATGTGCGGCATTTTGAATCTGTCAGGCAGCGTCACGGCTGCGTCGGTATACCCATCTTCGATGTCAGGGATGGGATCTCTTAAACATCTTTTCCAACTTACTCAATTTTAAGGCTGTGGGGTCCACTTCGAACTCAAAAGAAGAGTCCGGTATATTGACAAGCGTGGGTGCCTTGGATAGTTGTGGCGGAATCGGGGGCGGAGCTGGCCCCGTTGGAAGGTCGGTATCCTCTTGGACATTCCGGGCATTCGGTGTTTCTTCGGGTATCGGAACCCTTGGTGGGGGAGGGACTTGTTGTGAAGCAGATGCTCTGGTTTGCTGCTGTAACCTCACGATTAACTCAGCTTGTTCATTCATAACCGTGGCCTGCTGCTTGGCGAACTCTGCCTGCCGGACAGCATCCTGCTGCATCATTTTCATGCTCTCTTGGAGTTGGCGCACCATCTCCTCTAAACTAGCCATACTGTTTTGTTCTGACTGAATTATCGGTATATGTTCCCTCTCTGTGGGTGAAACAGAACCCTGATCCCTACTGTACACAGGTGGGGTAGATAAAGCCCTCTGTACTGACTGCCGAACTGATGCCTTCTGCCTAGTTGTCCTCCGTCTAGTAACCGGGGGTAGAGAGTGGTATACTGGTTGTCCGTCTACCAGATCCTCAGATCGTTGGAGCCGACGACCTCTAATCCAGAGTGCTTGGGGAATATCTACCGGGTTGGAAGCAATGGTGCTAAACTACCTAGCAAAAAGATAAATAAAGCAGTAAATAAACAAACAATCGGACAGCACAACGGCGTAAAATAAACACATACAATGCACAGTTGGGTATTCATAATACACAGTTGGTAAGCCGAATACACTGTTCCTCGATACTGATCACTGTTCCCCAGAATCACTGTTCCCAAAACTGAACCTGGTACCCGCAGATAACTGATTCTCATAAACTGATACTGATGCCCTCAGGTCTAATACTCAATCTTGCAAACTGATATGTACATTCCTGTAGAGATACACTCTAAAAGCACATAGCAAGTAAAGAGAGCCAAAACACCCCTATGTTGGGGTAGGGTTTCCCTGTCCTATTTTGTCAGGAGCTAGGGTTCCACTATGCACGCAACAGTTTTCAAACAACCTAACATCGGGTAAGCAACCTGTCCTAGCTTGGAATGGTCACTATGGATTTCGATATGCACTAGGTCGAATGGTCAAAAAGGGTGCCCCGGTAAAACCGGGGTTTGTGTTCCCATACTGTCAGAGCCCATAACCGCCTTATGGTCATGCCTTGACAAGACAAGCCTTTGGCAAACCGTTCAGGAATGGCAGATGGCAAACACGGTGTCCTAGGCGCACCAATGCACATGCAATGCAAAGAGACACATAAATGAAATCAAAACAGGATATCACGAGTTTGAGTCAAGCTCTCTAAATCCCCAGCAGAGTCGCCAGAAACTGTAGACGCGCCCGCGTGGGGGGCCCTCGCTACAAGCTATACTTCGGACTCGATTTGTGTCACGGTTCTTAATCTGAACCAAAGAGTCCAAATCCGGCAAATCGTTTTGAGAAACAAATTTTTTGAAAAGAAGTGCCAAACATGGACTGCTTTGCCAGATACAGAGTCGCCACCAAAATATTTTAAAATGGGGAAATTTAGGAAACCCTGACTCGGTGCCAAAGGCCACGTGTCCGTCATCACCAAAGTTGCCTCGGCTCGGGAACTTGGGTACGATTGGGGAAGGTCAACTATGAGCACCCCCTCTCGCCCGATCCGAAGATCGGCCTCTACTAACCATGATATCCGTTTTTGAAAACGTTATGTGTTCTTATTCCATTTATTATCCTAGCATTACTATGTTATGCGCACAACAAACAAGTATAGACCAAATCGCCTAAATTGGAAATAAGCATTGCATATCCGTTTATTTTGAAAAACACTTTGGAATTTGCTACTCGCAAGTAGGCTAAAATACGGATTTCAACGAGGTTTTCCAACTCAGACAATCCAACCTTCACCCACAGGCATCCAAACAGTTTATCACATAAGCATCTAGCCACATGGTAAGCATGCTGTCATGCCAACACTCACACGCATGCAAGGATGCTAAAGCAAAAGAACTTACAGAGTACTCCAAGCCAAGACAGGAACTAGTTAGTAATCACATGCATGATCCTAATTCATATTTGAAATGGCTAATGCAACACATGCAAAGATGCAATCCAAACAGGCTCGGCTATCCTAAACATGGTATGTGAAATGCTGCAACTAACACGTATTCAATTTGGAATTGAAATACAGATGCAGTTAGAATGATGCGCCGAGCCCGGTGCATGCAAGAAAAATGTATGGATGCACGCATGCATAGCATAAGGTATGCTAATTTAAATATGCCCTAGTTTACCATCATAAGCGGGTAAATAAAAGGGAAGAAAGACGTGGGGTTGGAAGACATACACACACCCACGGACACTTATTACACAATTGCCCTCACTTGGAGGGTCCAAATGAAAATTACAGTCCGAATAATAAACACATAAATTATTACAGAATTTCTAATTAATTAACAGAATGAATGCAAAAAGAAAGATGGCCACAGCTCCCGCCTTGGGATGCGCGAATGATGCATGCTCGAACCCGTCTCGCCCAGAAAGTCCGTACCATACCACTGCCGCCTCTGTTTACACTGCCCTGCTTCTCTGAAAATTGCCAAAGTTCTGGGACAGGTCCCCTGAAAACTGTGGAACACCATCGGCTGAAGGAAATGTCCACCGGCCATTGAAAATATCCATCGGCTGTTGATGAAGATATCGGCCCAGGAAGGGTTGCCGGTCGGCACTGAACCCTGCCGGTCGGCAGAAAGTTCCTGCAGAATCTGGTTTTTGACAGCAACAAGGACAGACAGTGTATGGCATGGAATTTCAAGCAAGTGTATGCATGGCTACTCTCCCAATCATGTAACGGACTCAAGGGAGCATGGCCCTTGACCCTCGGGCTATCAATCGTGCATTTGATGCATGATAGCCTAAGGAGCCAAGGTTGCAATTCAATGTAAAAATGCATGCACACAAATGAGGACCAAGATCCTATCATGCCAAAGTCAAGGGCCTTGGTGACCGAGGGTTGAGGTGTGTTTTGTCACTCGAAGTACAAACGCCCCTCATCCCTCACACTTGGTTTGACACCCCAAACCATGCAATGCAATGCATGTTATGCAAACATGGCTCAAAATGTAACATGATACTAAGATGCAAAACATGTCAAAAGTGATGCAATCTATCATGTTAAGTATGCAAAATGCTAGTCATATGAGATGCAAATGTGATGCAAACATGGACCAATATGCCATAAGGCTAGCATGGGACAACATATAATGAACCAAATAAGCAACAAGCATATGATAAGCATGCAATGGTGGACTTAAACCATAAATGGCAGACCTCAACCTTGCCATAAACAGTGGCCAAAATGATGTACAAGAGCACAAATGATGCATGCAAGTATGCACATATCAAGGTCCATTACCTAAGCATGAAAGGGGACAACTCTAAGCATACTTAAAGGCGATATAAAAGGGCATTAAACCAACATGCTAGGCTCTGAAAAATGAATAGAAGATGATGCCAAATCGAACAAATCATGCAAGTAAGGCATACAACAATGACCACTACTTGAAGCCAATAAAGGGGGTCAAACCAAAGCTAAGTCAACCAAACCTTAAAGGACCAAAATGACCTAAAACAGTCCCAAGGGACTCCAAAACAAGACTAAAGCATGCATAGATCATGGTCAAAACATGCCAAGGAATGAGTCCAAAACAAGGGCATTCAAGGCCGCCAAAAGGGAGCATCACTCAATACTTATCCCAAGCAAACATGGCATGAATTTTCAATGCAAAACAGAGTTCTAGCATGCAAAAGGGGCCTCAAAACCCACTGATATGGCAGCCTAAATGCTTAAGCATGGTAGCATACACAATGACCATTTCAAAGGCATAAAAGGACAACCCCTCAAAGCATGAAAGAGATGATGAAGACAAACATACAAGCATGGATTAGGGACTGAAATATGATCTACAATGATGTCAAGTCATGAGATTAAGGTAAGCTAAGCATGCTAGAGACTCACACACTCGAGGCTTACAAGACAAAATGCAAAGTAACTATACCAAGCATGCTAAACAAGTCCAAATCAGTGGCCAACAGACCTCATGCATGACAAAATATGGCCAAGAACCTCACAAAGCAAAGCCAAAACAAGAGGATATGCTAGGCTAAACACATAGCACACTTCTAGGCAAGATGGAGAATTACAAAGCAAGTATAAAATGCATGCTAAGGGCCAACAAACCACCATTGGACAGAGATATAATATGACCCAAAACACCCAAAAAGCTTCTGAAATGGGACCAAAAATGATCAAGCATGCATGTTGCCCTTTAAGCCAAAACAAGGATAAAAGAGAGACAAAAGGGGAGAGGGGTGTCCCTCCCCTATGCAAGACCTCAAACCATCTTCTTCGCCACTGAAAATCCACTGGATTTCAGTGGTGAAGAGAGCAATACACCAAAGGTCAACAAGGCTTAAAGAAAAGGCACCAAAAGAGGCCAAAAGAGGCCTAAGAGGGGGAGTTCAACCCCCAATGCCAAAACGACCTCAATGAGATGTCTTAAGGATGAAAATACAAATCTTTTTCATGTTATACAAAAAGCCTAAAACAGAATGTAAGATAGATCAAAAGCCAATGCAAGATTGGTAAAACTAAAGTAAAGTGATTACCCTTGAAGAACCTTTGAAGAACAATTGGTCCAGCCACCCTCTATTGACCAAAACCAGTCCAAAACCTCAACAAACAACCCTCAAAATCCCCCAAAGTCGAAGTAAGGTGAGGTAGTGTGTGTGTTAGTGCAAAACTAAGGTAAAAATGCACTTTTAGGCCACAAAACACACACAAGGGAGGAGAGAGAGGGAAATATAGAGAGAGAGTGTGTATGTATATGTATAAGCTCTGGTTTTTCTTTCAAAATTTCCAACCTAGAAGAAGGAAGAGAGCTCTCCTCTTATAGAAGTCCCTCTTGCAAAGCTTACTAAACAAGCTTGCTTAGAGGGAAATCCCTCTATACACGTGTATGGAGGGGAATAGAGTGGGTGCCAGCTATCACAGCTGGCACAAAATATCTACCAAAAGTAGATGAACAGTAATCGTCCACTCAAAATTTCCATTTTGACAAAATGGACTGCCGACCGGCAACAAAGAATGCCGATCGGCAATATACATTGCCGACGGCAACAAAACACCAGCCGGTGGCCTTTGGCCATGGCCGGTGATGTGTGGGCATGCCTCACAGGGCATTCCCTGCCCCTCCAAGGCAAAACACAAGTGTTTGGTGCAAAACCAGACACTAAACAGTCGAGTTCGGAGATCTTGGGGTAAGGCGCGTAGCCGAGACCTCGGGGAACTCCAAACGAACACAAACATGGATGATCACCGGGTGTTCAAACGGTGACGTCCAAGTCTTGAGGACGGTCAAAAATGGGGTGTCTACAGTTTCGTACTCCAAGTGACGAAACGTGCCTCGATTCCCGATCGCCGACGCTCCGGATTATCCATGATGGAGTTTAGGCCTTGTTGCATTCATATGTGCATTCATTTCACATCGAGTCGCGCAATTCGTTCCTCGGTCATCATGCATCGAGATGCGTGATTGGTGGCACGAGAATCGAGGACCACACTCCCTAGAGCTTGTGTAATGACGAGAAGAGTGGTCGTGCACACATGTGTTGCAAATACCTTGCTTTCTCTTTCTCTTGCCTTTGTTACAGAAAAACCAGAAACTGGAGGCAGGAACTGGTCGGCCAACCACCTTTTCTGGCAGGCCGACCACCCATTTTGGTTTTTCCCACATAAACTGGTCGGTGGGTGGTCTCCAAGCCCAATAGCTGGTCGGTGGCCCTCCCACAGCTTCCCAGAGTGGAGTTTCAGCCTCTCGGAGCTTTGTGCAAGTTTCTGGATTCAATTGCAAACAAAGGTGAGTCAAGGCATCGCGATGGGATTTACCGACAAGGCAAATTGAGCATACATACACCCTCCATCATTCCGAGCAGAGCTGAGGCAATCCATTGCACGTAGCATGGCATGCTAGTTTACTTTGCTTTCCTAGTTAATTTGTTAATTAAATAGGGTTTTGTAATATTTAATCATTCATTCGAACTGTAATTATTTATTCGAACCCTTCGAGCGAGGGCATAACTGTAATAAGTGTGCGTGTGTGTGATGCATGTCTTCCAATCCCACGTCTTTCTCCCTTTTATTTATTAGCTTATGATGGTTAGATTAGGGCATGTTTCAATTAGCATACTTATGATAGCATGTTTGCATTCATTCATCTGTCTTGCATGTACCGGGCTCGGCGCATCATACTAACTGCATTGTATCTCAATTCTGAGTTGAATACGTATATCAGTTGCTGCATTTCATATGCCATTTTAGAATAGCCGAGCCTATTTTAGTTGCATTTTTGCATGTGTTGCATTAGGCACTTCAGCACAGTTAGGACTCATGCATGATTTCTAATTAGCTTCTTTCTTTGGCTTGGAGTACTTGGTAAGCGTTTATGCTTTAGCATCCTTGCATGTGTATGAGTGACTGCCATGATAGCATGCTTACCATGAGGCTATTTGCTTATGTGATATACCTGCCTGAATGCCTGTGGGTGAAGGTTGGATTATCTGAATTGGAATAATGCCTTGACTGTGAGTTTTAAGCCCACTAGATAGTGGCAAAACCATCTTTTCTAAGCCCACCCGAGGATGGCAAATCCACGTCTTAGCCTACTTGCGGGTAGCACCATCAAACCATTTTCAAAATAAACAAACATGAGATGTGTTGTTCCAATTCAGGCGATCCAGTCTATACTTGTATGCTGTGCGCATCACATAGTAAATCTAGGCTAATAACCGGAATAAGAACGCATAATGTTTTCAAAACTAGATATCATGGTTAGTAGAGGCCGATCTTTGATCGGGCGAGCGGGGGTGCTCACGAAGTGACCTTCCCCAATCGTACCCAAGTTCTCGAGCCGAGGCAACTTTGGTGATGACGGACACGTGGCCTTAGGCAAATGATTCAGGGTTTCCTAAATTCCCCAAAATAAAATATTTAGGTGGCGACTCTGTATCTGGAAAAGCAGTCCATGTATGGCACTTCTTTCTAAAAATTTGTTTTCCAAAACGATTTTTCAGATTTGGACTCTTTGATGATTCATCGGTCTTGCATTGCACTCCGCGAGATTAGATACAGGACCATGACATTTGAGTCCTGGACTGTAGTGAGCCCAAATGAACAAAACGGGATTTTCCCTCCCGGGGCATTCGGGGACGTCTACAGGATGCATAAATGAAGAAATAACCAAAGCCAAACATAATGAACTAAAAGGCCACAGTGTAATTGATAGAAGGTACTTCATTCCTTACCACTACGCAAAAGGGGAGTATATCCTTAGCCCTATTTTTACTAAGGCTCTCGCTGCATTTCCCCCTATTGTGTCCACGTTTAGAGGATTACTACCTTCTTTATGAAGGAATGTTCAACTGGGGAGGTTGAAGGGCCATTTGACCCCATCGTTGCTAGCTCACATTGAAGATAGAATGAGAGGAATGGTATGACAGAGTCATTGAGGTTAGAGAACAAGATCTAGAGGACTCTCTGTATTCTTGATGCCCTTCAATTTTCCAGGTTTATAATTCCTGAGAATCCCTTCCTTGTCCCAGCTGCTCTTTGTTTTTGGAATTCTGTTTTTAATTTCTTTCAATTTCGATGTGGTATGATGGCCCTTATTGTTCTTGATATGTGCCATCTTCTAGGGCTCTCACCTATTAGTGACCCCTTTGGTCCTAATTACCCATACCTTGCAGTTTCTTTCTCTACTCCTACTTCAAATCCTTCTTATAGTGCGTTTATAAAAGCTAAGAATAATAAGGAAGGTCTTGTGACCGATTGAGAAATCTTTTTTTTATTCTTTACTGGCTTTGCAAGTTTCTTTTTGTAATTCATTCCAAAAACTAATGCTTGATTTATTCCTCTTGCCAAGTCTCTAGCTTCGAAAAAGAGGATAGCCTTAGCCCCATATGTTCTAGGCCTTGTCTATAGGGTTTACTTTCAGTTTTGTGAAAGGCCTCTTAAACCCAATCTAGGAGGCCCTACTCTGGCTTTTTGCTTACTTTACTAACTTCCATTCTCGTTGCTTGAAATTTTTGGTGCAAAAGCCCACCACCTACGGAGAGAAGTATGCCAGAATCTCTTTGTACCCTTTCAGTTTTGCTTATTGTTTTTCTTACTTCCAGAACTTACCAGTGTCCATTCGTCTTTCCTTCTTTTGCCCCTTCGATGCTAATGTGAGGCCAACATGGTTGAGGGCCTTCTTGGATAATGTCACCTGTTCCAGCCTATTCACAAGGAAATGTGGGCCTCGATTTTAATTCCAAGGGAGCTCTTCATTGGCACCCTAAACCCTAGGGCCAACAAGTGCATTGCCGAGGCTTACTGCCTTGCCCGATTTGCAAAGCAATTTGGGCTTACTCAAGGGATCCTAGTCCCTCTCAGCAGCCTTTCCAATTTTGACCCTGATGCTAGAAATTTGAAGGTGCCAAAATCCAGGCTAGACGAAGCAATGATCAAGGTTGTAAAGGACTTCTCTAGCTTCAAATTTGTGCCCTTCACTGGCCATAATGGGTCATGAGAAGATTTCAAGATTGGTAGACAACCAACATGGAGGTGCAGCTTGCCACTTCCACACTGGATTTGCTAAAAGAGCTGGATGTGCCATCCCAAGGTGGGCAAGCCAAAACTAAGGAGGCTGGCATGGCCATTGCTTCCACCCCTGCTGTTACCATTGATGCAGTTGCAGTTCCCAACCGAGTTGAATTGTTGAAGCCACAATCACAATCACAATCACAATCACAATCACAATCACAATCACGTGATTCATGGGACATCATGAGCGATTGGGAACATGTGGAATGGGAAATTTGAGGCCTCTTGGTTCTTCTTGATTATTATTTTTTTTGTTTTGTTTTCTGATCGTAATGATGTGTGTATGTCTTTAAATAACAGAGTAATTAAATGTCATAATCATCCTATTATTATCCCGCGCTGTGTCATTTATTTGATTAAGAAGCATATATATGAATATTGTACATCTTTGTTAGATGTGTATCTGATAATCGAACCTGTCCGACTTTTCTTCATTGATCTTGGAAATTCAGATGCATCTATTAGTAATATGTTTTGGTAATAAATATAGTAAAATTATAAAGTTATGATTATTATATTAATTTAATTTTTTTAAAATAATTTACTTATAAAACTTGATAAAATAAACGATTGAAATCATTAAAACAAGTCTCATGAATCCTACAAGACCCAACAACGACAGTAATTAGAGACAAACATGTCCCTTCGTATATTATGTTGAGGAATAATTTCTTTTGGTAGTAATTTATGCATTTTTCTATGGCAAAACATGTGAACGAAAATAAACAATTGAAATTATTAAAACAATCCTACAAGACCCAACAACGTCATTAATTAGAGACAAACATGTCCCTTAGTATATTATGTTGAGGAATAATTCCTTTTGATAGTAATTTATGCTTTTTTCTATGGCAAAACATGTGAACAATGGGTCCGGCTTAGGCAATAATGAAGTTATTGCATGATTTAAATGTTATGGTGTTACTCTTAATTAATGATATAATAAATAAAATATTAATATATTATCCTATCTTAGCTATGTAAGAGGCACAAAAGTACTCTATTTTAAAAATTTTTTTTGAGAAATTATAAATAAAACTTCAAAGTTTTAATCTTGTAACAAAATAAATTTTTAATTTTATAAATTTAACGGTTAATATTTTAATTTATTTTCAATCTAAATATTTACCTTTTAATTGTTAAACTTAATGTAGGTATACCAAAAGTGCCTAAAATACTTGATCCTATTAAGTTTAATAACTATTTTTTTTTTTTTTTGACAATTTTACTTAACAAAAATAGGTGAATATTTAGATTGAAAAAAATTAAAAGACTAAAATTTAAATTAACAAAATTAGAAACGCATGATTTATTTTGTAACAAAATTTAAACTTTAAGAATTTTTTTTATATTTTTTTATTAATAAATTAATACCAACTACCCTAGCGGCTCAATAAAGTTTCCAAAATTTATTAGACTTCACTACCCCACCCTAAGGGGCAGAGGTCGGTCCTAGATCTTGACTTAGGTGACCCACCACATCTCCAATGATTCACTATTTTTTTCATCAAATTTGAGTAAAAAAAGGATGAGTTTCTCAATCTGATATCAATCGCTCTAACAGTGCACTGTAGCTTTCATCAAAAGACAATGGATGTCCGGGGGACGACCGACTAGTCGACCGGACAAGGAAAATGAATTTTTTGGTCGTCCTTCACCCTTTCTCGTCTCGTGTGTGTGTGTGTGTGTGTGTCTCTCTCTCTCTCTCTCTATCAGTGGTAATCCATCAACACTTCTTTTCTCTCTCTCTGGATTTGCATTTGGTGATTGATATACATACACACAACATTGAAATATGTAATTCATGTGAACATTGAAATAGAGTGCTTGAGATTCCAACGAGGTAATCGTCAATGGATATTCTGTCACTTCACATTATCACTCTAATTTCCTAAAATAGGGCTTTACTTCGCCTAGATCTGATCTTCAACGGTTGGTGTTCTCTTTGGCGGTTCCAACTAATTTTCTTTCTTTCTTTCTTTCTTTTCCCACTGACACTTCACTTCAATCTTTTTTAGTTGTGTTTTTCTTGCTTTCTTAGCCTAATTCAGAGTAATCTTCAATGGTGATTCGTGTTAGATTAACCCCAAAATTCTATATTTATATAATATAGATCTTTGTGTGGTTTTGAGTTCAAGAGAACGCTACAACATATAACAGTTTTAGAGACCAAATTTTTTGGTCTTTAAAAGTGAAAATTTTGTTGCAAAAGACATTTAGGGACCAATTTCTATCGTCGTGAGGATAGTCGCTAAAATGTCGTTCTGAAAGTAAAAAATAAGGCTTTTAGTGACAAAATTTTGAAAATGTCACTAATAAATACACTTTTAGGGACAAAATAATTTGGTCTCAAAATGGTTTATTTTTTGAGACAAAAAATTTGGTCACAAAAAGATAATAATTCATCACTAATGTCTAATTTTCGTTTCTAAAAATATAATAACGACACTTTTCACAACAAAAACATTTGGTCTCTAAAAAATAATTTTGTCCCTAAATTTTGATCTCTAAAACCTTAATTTTTGGTAGTGAAAGTAGTTAGATTGATTGATTTTATTTTATTTTTTTATTCCTCCTTCAGGTTGTTGTGCTTGATAGATAAGTTGGTTGAGATGGAGTTTGAAATCGACGCAGATTCACCACTTAATTATGTTGAATTTCAATTATTTCCAAGCCGAGACAGGTTGGTTCAATCTTAGTGCCACAAAAGCAACCAACTTTTCAAGCAGTTTGTAGACCAAACACTGCAGCTTTGCATTTTCTGTGTAAACCGGACGATCAGTGGGACAACCGGCCGGACGTCCGGCCGGTCAGGCCGATTGTTCGGTGGGACCCATTTCCAACGTAAACACACAGTAAAATGGTGAAATCTAATCCAGCTCCTTAGTTTGGTGAAAGTTTTGGCCTGTTCTCAATTTGATATCATTTTGATGAAATCGTTGGAGATAAAAAAAAGGTGCCTTTTTTCACCAAATTCAAATTTGGTGATGAATCTGATGAACCATTGGAGATGATCTAAAATAATAAAAAATTATTTTCTTTATGTAAACATAAAAAATTTATTGAAAAATAATAATATTTTCCTACGCAAAAAGGCAGAGCTAGTTTTGTCCTAACAAAGATTAGGAAATTGATATCTAAATTCAAAAGAAGAAGCCCAAAAGGCAGAGATGAAAACTGAAATGAAGATCACACTACACCACCTTCATTTCTCTTTTATCCTAGTTTTGATGGTTTTCTTCCATTTCTCTTTCGCTAAAAAAAGTAACTCAATGATATTTGGGGGCTGCAATTCCACCATTGCCGAATGCTTAGCAGATGAAGGAGAAGAAGTAGAGTTGTTGATGGAATCAGAGACAACTAGAAGGTTTCTTGCTTCTAACCAATAGAAAATTAAGTATAACACTCTACAGAGGCATGCCGTATGTAACACAATGTTGTACGGTGATTGCATTGGGCAAGACAATAACAATATTCGGCCTTGTATCACCTGTAATCGATGCAGTCGCAATCCCCGTTGAATTGATGAAGCCACGAATCACGATCATGTGATTCATAGGACGTTGTGAGCGATTTGGAACTTATGGAATTGGGAATTTAAGGCCTCTTGGTTCTCTTTCAATGTTGTTGTTGTGTGTGTGTGTTTGTTTTGTGATCATATGTAATGTGTATGCCTTCAAATAACAGTGTGATTAAATGCCACAAGCATTCTTATTATTATCCCATGCTCTGCATCATTTATTCGATTAAGAAGCATATATATAAATGTTCTACTTCTTTCTTTGTTGTATATCATATAATCAAATCAATCCAACTTTTCATCATTGATCTTGGAAATTTACATGCATCTATTAGTAATGTGTTTTCGTTGTATTCTCCGAGCTTAACTGAGAGATTTGGGGAATTTTTAATTGAACAGAGATGATCTTTGTTGATTTCCAAGCAATATTGACCAAACGTAGTATCGACACTTACGGTTACTTTACTTTGTTACCATGAACAAACCTATCTGGTTGCTGCACTCAAAAGCTTGAGATAGTGGGAGTCTAACAGGGATCCCAAGAGTATATTCCAAAGGATAATCAACATGTTAATTTCTCTAACAAACTGATCAAATGATTAATATCCACCTGATCGTTAAATTTGGCAAAAATTTGTAAAGCATCTATAATGAGCATTCCTTCAAGTTTCATCCAGACCAGAGCACGAAACAGTTTGGCATACTATCATTGTTGATTGCTCTCATGTAGATTAATCAGACATTAGTTTCACAATAATTCAAAAAGCACATGATTTATACACACAATATGCAATAGTATATTTGATTCTCAAAGCTACCGGTTCCAAGAAATTTCGGATATGAAGACTGTCACGACCCAAACCCGCCCCTATGGGTTTAGCACCGTAACCGGCCAGTAATCCATAGATTACCAAAGGCCTCTGAACAGATTAACAAATAATAAGGGGCTGCGGAAGCAATAATACAAAATAGACAAGGTCCAATGAGTTGTGATAACGTACATGGGACAGAACATTTCAAAACTTACTTATATATATATAAACATGCCAGTCCAGATACACAGTATTTACAAAATATTTATAGAAGTGAACTTCCCAAGATCTGACTATACAGTGCTTACACAAAGACTAGCATGAAAAGAAAAAAATAGCCTTGGCATTAAACTTCGATCGGAACCTCCTCGGGAGGCACAAGGGTTGGCTGACAAAACGGTACAAAGGGCCGTCAACTCTGGCCCTGATCATGTGCCGGCTTATCTACATACATAATATAAACTGTGAGCGAAAGCCCAGTGAATAATAACAGAGTAAAGGGGTTATATGAATGATGTCCATCACAAGTTAGAGTCCAGTATTTAATTCAGAGCATAATCAGACTTCAAAACAAAAACAGATTCATATACATTTGCATATTCAGATTTTGCATAAGATCATACGTGGTACACCCATTAGCTATCATAACAGATTGGTCCAGAGACCCACATACATAGTTGGTACCAACAACCACAAAGGTCCATAACTTGCGCGCAAGTAGCCATGGTATTGTTACCCCTAGGCAAGGGCCACGTGCAGATTGGCCGTGGTATTGTTACCCCCGGGCGAGGGCCACATGCAGATTGGCCACAGTATTGTTACCCCCGGACGAGGGCCACGTGAACTAAGGGTGCCACAATTACTTTTCAGAAAATTAGACATTCATTCATAATTCGTAAGGTAGCATTTCAGAAAATAGATTATACCATACCAGTCAGAAAATACTTAGGTTAAACATAACTTTACAGAGTTATTACTCACAGTGAGCTTGGAGACAGACAGACAGAGCAGATCGATCAGACAGGGCGTGGCATGTGACCTACACGACACATAACAGATGCACACTTGAAACACACGTTCTAATTGTACAAAACTTATTTCGTTGGCTCTTAATGTGTTTCTAATCTCTTATCCTCATTATAGAGTCTAAAACATGGCCTAGGAATGCCTAGGATGGAATGAGGATGCAAAGATGCACTTTAAAACACTTTTCAAAATTTTGCTGAAACAGGGGTCCCGCTCGAGCGTGGCCTTCTACGCTCGAGCGGACATGCAGACAAAAGGAATCCGCTTGAGCGTGGATTACTCCGCTCGAGCGGATTTCAAGCTACAGTAAAAGTGCTGGATGCATAAAATTCATGCTCGATGGGCGCTCGATACCCGCTCGAGCGTGAGACACAAGTCCTTGCTCGAGCGTGCATTACTCCGCTCAAGCGGATTGTAAACATAGGCAAAGTACTGGATACACAAAATTCCCGCTCGAGCGTTATTTTACCCGCTCGAGCCTACTTCATGAACCCAATATGTACGCTCGAGCGTAGAGTTCCCCGCTCGAGCGTGAGTCCAAAATCTGGAATTTCCAGATTCGAACCTCAAGCTCAAAACTCAACTACAATGCATCAAATTCGATCTTTTTGGGCTAATTTTCTGGAAAACACTTGTAAACTCATAATATGACATGTTTCAAAGATCAATTTGAGAAATCAAAGCCCAAAGGTAGTTCAATTAAACACAATTTTCAAATAAACTTCAAGAACATGATGGATATGTAACATGAATGAATTTAATCAACCTCAAGGCTTCTAATTCATGCTCCTAAGAGCCAATTCTTTCAAAAACAAGATGAAATCATGGACTTCAACCAAAATGTTAACATGCATGCAAGAATTTCCATGAAAACAACTTTAAACTTCAGGATATGCATATGCATGCATGATTTAGCTGTAAATTCAACGTTTTCAACCAATTCTTGTCTTAAACTCTAAACTTCCATGAACCATGCAAGAATTAAACTTAAATACAAGCTCCAGAAGTTGGTTCTCCTACCTTAGACCTTGAATGACAAGATATACAAGCTCAATTTGCACAATTAACCTTCAATCCTTCTAGTTCCCAAGCTAATACTTTGTTGAACTCAATTTTCCTTCTCTCACTCTCCTACGTTTCTTTTTGGTCCCAAAATGGCTGAGGAAATGAATCAAGAGCTCCTAATCAAGATTGGACAAAGTGGCCCACTAAGGGGCAAAAATGTAATTACGAGCATTCACTAAATCTATGTTTCATCAAGCATTATTTAATCTAATTTAATCGCTCCGAACCGAATTTTAATTAAACCTACCATAAAATTCCATAAATCCTAACTAGCACATAAATCAAGTCAGTTCCTGATTCGGACGTCGATAAGGCTTTCAATTCGCAATTTAAAGTCAAAGACATGAACAGATCATTTTATCGCAAACAGATAGAAACACATAAATAATGCAATACACATGCAAATAAATCCCAAATCCTTCCTAAATTACTAGTAAGCATAAGTAATCATGAATTAGCATTAATCGGATGTCGGGGTCATTACAGTCTTCCCCCCTTAAAAGAGTTTGGTCCTCCAAAATCGAGTTACCTTCATTCTGAATCAACATTGGGTCCAATGGAAGCAATTCCGGATATCTCTTCATCATGTCTTCCTCGGTTTCCCAAGTTGCATAGGTTCCTCCGTGGTTTTTCCAGTTAACTTTTACTAGTGGTATTCCTTTATTTCTTAGTCTTTTGATCCGGCGATTCACAATCTGGATAGGTCTTTCCTCATGAGTGTAGTCATCTTTCAAAAGTACATGTGTCGGTTCAATGACGTGAAGTGGATCTCTCAAATATTCTCGTAGCATCGATACATGAAAGACATTATGCATATGTTCCATTAATGGAGGTAAGGCTACCTGATACGATACCGGATTGATCTTTTCAAGGACTTCATAAGGTCCAACATATCTTGGCGCCAATTTTCCCTTAACACCAAACCGAGTTTGACCCTTCATCGGGGTCACCTTTATGAACACGTGGTCCCCAACTTCATATTCCCTATCTCTTCTTCGGACATTGGCATAGCTTTTCTGCCGACTCTGTGCAGTTTTCAGGCTTTGCTGGATCAGTTTTACTTTCTCGGTTGTTTCTTGCACAAGTTCTGGTCCCAACAAAGGTCTATTACCTACTTCAGCCCAGCATATCGGAGAACGACACTTTCTTCCATACAAAGCTTCGTAAGGAGCCATTTCAATGCTTGAATGGTAACTGTTGTTGTACACAAATTCAGCTAATGGCAAGTAGGTCTCCCAATTCCCTTGGAAGTCTAACACACACATTCTGAGCATATCCTCCAGAGTTTGGTTCGTTCGTTCAGTTTGGCCATCTGTTTGTGGGTGATAGGCACTGCTCAGTCTCAATTCAGTCCCCAAAGCCTGTTGCAAACTCTGCCAAAATTTCGATACAAACTTTGAGTCCCTGTCAGACACAATAGACACTAGCACTCCATGCAATCTCACAATTTCAGTCATATAGATATTGGCCAATTTGTCAGCGTTATAAATAGTTTTAACAAGCAGAAAATGGACAGACTTAGTTAAACAGTCAACTATAACCCAGATAGAGTCCATACCTCAAGAAGAATGAGGCAATCCCACAATGAAGTCCATAGTAATGTGCTCCCATTTCCATTCTGGTATTAGGAGCGGTTGTAGCAAACTAGCGAGTCGTTGATGCTCAGCTTTAACCTGTTGGCAATGTAGACATCTAGCCACAAAGTCTACAATACACTTTTTCATTCCAGGCCACCAAAAATTCTGTTTCAAATTATGATACATCTTCGTGTTCCCCGGATGCATAGCAAACTTACTACTGTGAGCTTCGGTCATAACACGTCTCCTCAAATCATCGTAGTCCAGTACACAAAGACTGTTCTGAAATCTCAGCACATCATTCTCAAACACAAATCCTGGCCTTGGCTTCGAATTAAATTCCTCTATGATCTTTTTCAAGTATTCATCTTCACATTATTTTTGTTTGATCTCATCAAGAATAGCAGGTTAAGCAGAAATAGCAGATAACAGCCCATCTTGTTCTAGGTCATTTGGCAATTCTTTTCGGTTGGATGACAAACATGACAAACTTGCACCGGATTTTCGACTCAAGACATCTGCTACGGTATTAGCCTTTCTTGGATGATACAAGATTTGTAGATCATAATCCTTGATTAACTCTAACCATCGCCTCTGTCTTATATTCAATTCTTTTTGGGTGAAGAAGTATTTCAAGCTCTTATGGTTTGTGTACACCTCGCAAGTTACCCCATACAAATAGTGGCGCCATATTTTCAGAGCAAACACCACGGCTGCCAGCTCAAGATCATGTGTTGGGTAATTCTTTTCATGAGGTCGAAGTTGTCTAGAAGCATAGGCAATCACCCTTCCGTTTTGCATTAGTACACGCCCCAAGCCTTTATAAGAAGCATCACTGTACACTTGAAACCCATCAGTACCATTAGGCAAAGTTAAGATTGGTGCAGTCACTAACCTGGTTTTCAACTCTTGGAAAGCTACCTCCCTTTGTCCATTCCAATCAAATGGCACATTTTTCTGAGTTAATTGAGTCAATGGCAGGGCAAGCTTGGAAAAGTCTTTCACAAACCTCCGGTAGTAACCTGCAAGTTCCAGAAAACTTCGGACTTCTGTCACATTTGTTGGTCTAGGCCAATCCACAACGGCTTCAATTTTCTTAGGGTCAACAGAAACTCCATCCTTGTTGATTACATGTCCCAAAAATGCCACATTGTCAAGCCAGAATTCACTCTTGGACAATTTAGCATACAATTTCTTTTCTCTCAAAATCTGCAAGGTGGTTCTCAGATGGTTTTCACATTCTTCCCTGTCTTTAGAATAAATCAAAATGTCATCAATAAATACAACAATGAAATCATCCAGATATGATTTAAACACCCTATTCATAAGGTCCATGAAGGCTGCAGGTGCATTGGTCATCCCAAACGGCATCACTAAAAATTTATAATGTCCATATCTAGTTCGGAATGTAGTTTTTTCTATGTCCTTAGCTCTAACCTTTAATTGATGATACCCGGACCTGAGGTCAATTTTGGAAAACACTTGGGCACCCTGAAGTTGATCAAACAAGTCATCTATTCGAGGCAAAGGGTATTTGTTCTTGATAGTCACTTTATTCAGTTCCCGATAGTCTATACACAATCTCAAAGATCCATCCTTCTTTTTGGCAAACAAGACTGGAGCACCCCAAGGTGAAGTACTCGGACGGATAAATTTCTTGTCTAACAGTTCTTGAAGTTGGGTTTTCAATTCTTTCAATTCAGAGATAGACATTCTATAGGGAGTCTTGGAAATAGGTTGTGTCCCTGGAAACACTTCAACAGTGAATTCAATCTCCCTATCAACTAAGTCCCCAGGTAAGTTAGTTGGAAACACATCAAGAAAGTCACAAACAATAGGGATTGTTTCTATAGTAGTATTGTCAGATGGTGCAGTCAGTATACAACACAGGTAACCCCTATATTCCTTTCTAAGGGGTTTTATGGCTTTCATAGCCAAAATCAAATACGGGGAAGGAACTATCCCATTCCCAATAAAAGTAAATTCAGGCATACCCAGTGGTCTAAACACAACAGTTTTATTTACACAGTCAATGGTAGCACAGTATTTAGTCAACTAGTCCATTCCCAAAATACAATCAAAATGACTAATATCCAAGGGTAATAAATCCACATATAACACCATATCACCAATCATAATATCACATGTCGGACAAACATGAGTACACATCATAGAATCCCCAAACGGTGTGGATACAGATAACACATATGTCATTTGTTCTAATGGTCTAGTCAATTTTCGAGAGAAAGCATGCGATACAAAGGAATGTGTAGAACCAGAATCTATCAGTACACATGCATTTTGAGAACATACAAAAAGTGTACCTGACACCACAGTATAGGTGTTGGGAACGTCACCAGGCACTAAGGCGAACACTCTTCCTTGCCTCAATGTTTCATTATTTGCATTCCCTCTAACATCGGTCCTTGCATTTGGTCTTGCTGTGGAAACAGACCCGGTGGAACTTGTCATAGGACGGTTAACCTCATTGGATCTCATCGGGCAATCCCGCACCATGTGGCCAGTCTTGCCACAGCGAAAACACGCACCTGATGCTCGAAAACATGCACCCCTGTGCTTTTTTTCGCAGTCAGGGCAGTTTGGAGTAGATCCGCTACTTTGGCTAGAGCTGCCGGAGGATCCTGTATATTGTCTTTTTGAAAACGATCGGCCTTTCTTGAAACTGGGTCCAGTCCTCTTCCTCTCCATTCTGTTGTTGGTGTTGTAGTTTGTTTCTTAGCTGCTATTGTGGCTTCTGCCATCAATGCCCTATCAAGTACCTTCACATAAGTAGGTAACTTTAGGACACCCACTCGGTCAAATATTTCTAGGTCCAGCCCTCCCTCAAACTTTCGTGCTTTCTTGTAATCAGTATCCACCATAGGTGGAGCAAAACGTGCCAACTCAGTGAATTTGGCTTCATATTCTGCTACAACCATTCTTCCCTGTTTAAGTTCTTGGAATTCCGACACTTTCCGATCCCTGAAACATTGGGGAAAGTACTTGTCGTAGAAGATAGCATTAAACTGTGCCCATGTCATATTCCTATTGCCATTTCGAATCAGTAACCACCACCTGCGAGCTTTATCCTTCAAAGTGTAGGTGGCTAGGAGGACTTTCTGAGTTTCGGTACAAGGGAACACTTCATACAACTTTTCCATTTCAAGTAGCCACGTCTCTGCTTTCAAAGGTTCAATTCCACCATAGAACGTTGGTGGTTTCATTTTCATAAATTTCTGTGTCAGATTGATGAAGTCAGCATTATCTACCTCAGCTTGTGCTGGTGGAGGCGAAGGGGGCAGAGGTTGCTGTCTCTGTTGTTGTGTCCAGGCTTCAGTCAGCGCTGCTAACATCTGTTCCATTCGGCCTATGCGAGCCTCTGAAGATTCACTTTCACCACTTCCCCTTGCATTGTCCATCTTAGTATCTTACTATACAGACATCAAATGATAATAAACACAGGCATAATCTTATTCGTTTCCTTCAATCATTTGATTCGAATGTACATTCAGTTTTCATATTCAGTTGAATTACCACACACTCACACATGCAGATGTAATGCCCCTAACTCTTACCAGGACATCCTAAGCTCATACGGACCTCTGTGTGTGGTAGAACATGTGCTTTGATACCACTTTGCCACGACTCAAACCCGCCCCTATGGGTTTAGCACCGTAATCGGCCAGTAATCCGTGGATTACCAAAGGCCTCTGAACAGATTAACAAATAATAAGGGGCTGCGGAAGCAATAATACCAAACAGACAAGGTCCAATGAGCTGTGATAATGTACATGGGACGGAACATTTCAAAACTTACTTATATATATATAAACATGCCAGTCCATATACATAGTATTTACAAAATATTTACAGAAGTGAACTTCCCAAGATCTGACTATACAGTGCTTACACAAAGACTAGCATGAAAAGAAAAAAAAAAAAAAAACCTTGGCATTCAATTTCGATTGGAACCTCCTCGGGAGGCACAAGGGTTGGTTGACAAAACGGTACAGAGGGCCGTCAACTCTGGCCCTGATCATGTGCCGGCTCACCTACATACATAATATAAACTGTGAGCGAAAACCCAGTGAATAATAACAGAGTAAAGGGGTTATATGAATGATGTCCATCACAAGTTAGAATCTAGTATTTAATTCAGAGCATAATCAGACTTCAAAATAGAAACAGATTCATATACATTTGCATATTCAGATTTTGCATAAGATCATACGTGGTACAACCATTAGCTATCAGAACAAATTGGTCCAGAGACCTACATACATAGTTGGTACCAGCAACCACAAAGGTCCATAACTTGCGCACAAGTAGCCATGGTATTGTTACCCCTAGGCAAGGGCCACGTGCAGATTGGCTGAGGTATTGTTCTCCCCGGGCGAGGGCCACATGCAGATTGGGCACGGTATTGTTACCCCCGGGCGAGGGCCACGTGAACTAAGAGTGCCACAATTACTTTTCAAAAATTTGGACATTCATTCATAATTCGTAAGGTAGCATTTCAGAAAACAGATTATACCATACCAGTCAGAAAATACTTAGGTTAAACATAACTTTACAGAGTTACTACTCACAGTGAGCTTGGAGACAGACAGACAGAGCAGATCGATCAGGCAGGGCGTGGTACGTGATCTACACGACACATAACAGATGCACACTTGAAACACACGTTCTAATTGTACAAAACTTATTTCGTTGGCTTTTAGTGTATTTCTAATCTCTTATCCTCATTATAGAGTCTAAAACATGGCCTAGGAATGCCTAGGATGGAATGAGGATGCAAAGATGCGCTTTAAAACACTTTTCAAAAATTTGCTGAAACAGGAGTCCCGCTCGAGCGTGGCCTTCTACGCTCGAGCGGACATGCAGACAAAAGGAATCCGCTCGAGCGTGGATTACTCCGCTCGAGCGGATTTCAAGCTACAGTAAAAGTGCTGGATGCATGAAATTCACGCTCGATGGGCGCCCGATACCCGCTCAAGCGTGAGACACAAGTCCTCGCTCGAGCGTGCATTGCCCCGCTCAAGCGGACTGTAAACACAGGCAAAGTACTGGATACACAAAATTCCCGCTCGAGCGTCATTTTACCCGCTCGAGCCTACTTCATGAACCCAATATGTACGCTCGAGCGTGGAGTTCCCCGCTCGAGCGTGAGTCCAAAATCTGGAATTTCCAGATTCGAACCTCAAGCTCAAAACTCAACTACAATGCATCAAATTCGATCCTTTTGGGCTAATTTTCTGGAAAACACTTGTAAACTCATAATATGACATGTTTCAAAGATCAATTTGAGAAATCAAAGCCCAAAGGTAGTTCAATTAAACACAATTTTCAAATAAACTTCAAGAACATGATGGATATGTAACATGCATGAATTTAATCAACCTCAAGGCTTCCAATTCATACTCCTAAGAGCCAATTCTTTCAAAAACAAGATGAAATCATGGACTTCAACCAAAATGTAAACATGCATGCAGGAATTTCCATGAAAACAACTTTAAACTTCAAGATATGCACATGCATGCATGGTTTAGCTGTAAATTCAACGTTTTCAACCAATTCTTGTCTTAAACTCTAAACTTCCATGAACCATGCAAGAATTAAACTTAAATGCAAGCTCGAGAAGTTGGTTCTCCTACCTTAGACCTTGAATGACAAGATATACAAGCTCAATTTGCACAATTAACCTTCAATCCTTCTAGTTCCCAAGCCAATACTTTGTTGAACTCAATTTTCCTTCTCCCACTCTCCTACGTTTCTTCTTGGTCCCAAAATGGCTGAGGAAATGAATCCAGAGCTCCTAATCAAGATTGGACAGAGTGGCCCACTAAGGGGCAAAAATGTAATTACGAGCATTCACTAAATCTATGTTTCATCAAGCATTATTTAATCTAATTTAATCGCTCCGAATCGAATTTTAATTAAACCTACCATAAAATTCCATAAATCCTAACTAGCACATAAATCAAGTCAGTTCCTGATTCGGATGCCGATAAGGCTTTCAATTCGCAATTTAAAGTCAAAGACATGAACAGATCATTTTATCGCAAACAGATAGAAACACATAAATAATGCAATACACATGCAAATAAATCCCAAATCCTTCCTAAATTACTAGTAAGCATAATTAATCATGAATTAGCATTAATCGGAGGTCGGGGTCATTACAAAGACCAAAAAGAAATTGGATTGGCTTGAAAATATTTATTACATGACCCAAAAGGCGATCGTATCCTTCTTGTTGGCTTTCAACAATCTGTCTATATCGATAACAACACTACTCTTGAAATTATGTACCGGTTGTTGACGCATGTTATTCAAGTTCAATAAAATAAATCAATTTAATGAGGTGTCAAATTTACCTCTATTTCAACCAAGAGAAGTTTTATCCTCCCTTACACCCGATGCATCCTCCCCATCACTATTACTTGGAACTAACCCCGGAATGCTTGCTAGATCTATCCCTTTGTTTCACTTTCACAAGCATTGTAGAATATGAATAGCCACATAGAAATTGTTGGGTATGTATGCAGACAACCTTCGTTGTGGAAGGATTCAAATATATGGTGGACACTGCAGCTGATTTAAAAAATAAGATGAGAAGTCCAAGAAAATAAACATGATAGTTTTAAGCCAAGAACCTACAAGGAAATTTGTGTACATAAAGCATAATAGCGAAGTGTAGCATAAATACAGCAACGGCAAACGACGGAAACCATGAGAGAGGGAGGACTTCTAATCGTGAGAGAACGAGTGAAAATCATGGAAAGAGATGAGGGGTTTTTACCTACCAACAAAAAAAGAGAGGGGAATTTGGCAGGGATTGTAAAAAAGTGAGGTTCTTGTTTGGTTTGAGTTTTGTTTTCTAATTTTTTTTCTTATTTCATTTTTAAATGTTTAAAAATTACTCATATCCTTTGTAAAATTAGGTAAAATTGATAACCAATTTTGATTTTTATTTTATTTTATTTCTTTTAAAAAAAATCTGAAACAAGTTTTAAAAAATCAAACCAAACATGGTCACCTCAAACAAATGTGATTCAAACATATAGCTATCATTGTCTGATCATCTTAATTTTTTACATGAAATTATACTCAATAAGTCTTAAAATGTAAATGGTTTGAATCACCGAGGTCAACTCCAAAATGCACCCAGCAAGCCTATTTCAAGTTGGATGGCCAGCTTGAGAGAATCCAAACCCTTTTGGAAAATTGTAATAAAAATGCAAATCCCCAAACCATGATTCACTAACAAAACTTTGGCCAACGAATAGTTTTGTCACCGCTAAATATTTAATTATTTGCCAACACCAACTTGTCGTCACCAAAAGTAAATTGACTAAAAGCAACACTTATCGTGTTGCCTAAAAATAACTATCGTCGCTAAAATTTTCAAAATTTTGGTGCCAACTAATAATTTTGGCGCCTAGTGAATGTTATGCTTTTTTAGCGACGGTAGTAATTTGCGTCGTTAAAGGTGTATTTTTACCGACGAAATTGATCACTGTGTTGCCAAAAATATACCTTTGCCAATGAAAAATTGACGTCATCACCAAAAGTGGTCGCCAAAAGTGCAATTTCTTATAGTGATATTTCATTGTTTATGGTGGTACGAGATATTTTGAAGAGTTCGTAGCAAAGTTTTTCTTTGATTTCCCTAAGAGTCTCAAAGCCAGTAGTTCTATTCATCACATATCGCCATAAAATTAGTTTGTACTCTAATCAAAATGAAAGTAATTACTAGTATCTATCTAGTACCAAAGAAGTGGAAAAATTATAAATAAGCTGAATGGAATAAGTTCATTTTATAAACTTCTAGTATCATATATGCTTAACATCAAGTAGTCTTTAGGAGCTTAAGATAGGGCCCTTTCATTACCAACAAGTTTTATATCAAACCAATGAAAAACTATAAGCTGTGTGTTTCATATCAATTCCAAGTAAGACAGATGCCACTTATAAAAAATAGTACTCTAAGGAAACCATATACATATATTTGGATGTGAAGAGTTTAAGCAGAAATTGAAGTTAAGAAATATGCACCTTTGTCAATCATAGAATCATTCAATATCCATTACCATCAAGCATATAAACATTGCATTTGAAAGTCATGGCATCAAAATTTTTCAAACCCAAACATAAACTTCATAGTTATTATTAGGATTGGATAGAGTGGGCAGGCTAGGATAAGGATCTTTGTATATATATTTATAAATAAATAGTTGAACAAGAAGAGTTTCCAATCATGATCTCCTGTTGACAACAACAAACATTTTACAAATCCAATCAATAATCACATTACAAATTTCAAAAGTTATTCGCAGAAGGGTTAGTAAAAAACCAAAAACATATCTGAAGATGGCACAATGCAAAATAATTCAACAAAGAGAGATGAAAAGAAAACCTGGTTCAGTTGCTTTAGACATTTTTTTGATGTTTGATTATCTGCAATTACCCTAACTTCTTTTATTGTGCACAGTTGCCCGTTCTCACTGTTAAAATCGCCAAGTACAAGGATATACAAGCAGATGATGATCTGTCATGTAGAGCATTTTGGCCGCAAGTGTAGCCAATCCTTGAAATGTGTGCGTGGAAATGAGAAAAAAAGCTTAAAGCAATTCAAGTATAAAAGGAAAAAGAAAATAAAGTAAAAGGGGATTTCGATTTGATGAATTTCGTAAATTGAAATTGAAAAACTCAATGATCTCTTGGTGGTGCAATACCACCATTGCCGAATGCTTAGCAAATGGGAGAGCAGAAGAAGAGTTGTTGATGGAATCAGAGACGACTAGAAGGTTTCTTGCTTCTAACCAACCGAAAATTTCATACAGTGCTCAACGGAGACCTCTAGTATGTAACACAACTCTATACACCAATTGCATCGTGCCCATCAATGATTACATTTGGCCTTGTACCACCTTTAATCGATGCAGTCGTAGTTTCCAACCCAGTTGAATTGTTGAAGCCACAACCACAATCACAATCACGTGATTCGTGAGACATCGTGAGTGATTTGAAACATATGGAATGGGAAATTTGAGGCCTCTTGGTTTTTTTTTTTTTCCTGATCGTAATGGTGTGTGTATGTCTTTAAATAACAGTATAATTATATCTCATAATCATCCTTATTATTATCCCCAACTATATCATTTATTTGATTAAAAAGCATATATGTGAATATTCTACACAAATTTGTTAGTTGTGTATCCGATAATTGAACCAATCAAACTTTTCTTCGTTGATCCTTGGAAATTTGGGCGCATCTATTAGTAATGTGTTTTGGTAATAAATATAATGAAATTATAAAGTTATGATTATTATATTAATTTAAATTTTTAAAAAATAATTTACATGTAAAACTTGATAAAATGAACTATTGAAACCCTTAAAACAAGTCTCTTGAATCCACAAGACCCAGCATCGTCATTAATTAGAGATAAACATGTCCCTTAGTATATTATGTTGAGGAATAATTCTTTTTGGTAGTAATTTATGCATTTTTCTATGGCAAAACATGTGAACGATGGGTCCGGCTTAGGCAATAATGAAATTATTGGTTGATTTCTGAATGTTATGTGACAATATTCACATGTTACTCTTAATTAATAACATAATAAATAAAATATTAATATATTATCCTATCTTAGCTATGTAAAAGAGACAAAAAAAACTCTAATTTTTTTAGGACAAATTACACAAATAGTCCTTATAATTTGGGACTTGTGTCACTTTGATCCATGACTTTTCAATTGTGACACATTTGATCCTGAGTTTTGAATCTTGTTCCAAATAAGGATAATTGAAGATACTATTGTTTAATTTCAAGGGAAAAATTGTCAATTTAATAAAATATAAACTAATTTAACAAAAATAAATGTCAAAAAAATATTTTTAATTTTTTAAAAATTATTTTTATCCACCAATGATAAAATTATGTAAAATTGATAAACATTAATAAAAATTACATGATTGTTTTTTAAAATTAATTTTACATGATCATCATCCATACACAAAATAAAAATTAATTTGGTAAAAAAATAAATAAATGTCTAAAAGATTTATCAATTTTACATAATTTTATTTTTAGAGGGTAGAAATAATTTTTAAAAATTCAAAAATATTTGTTTGACATTTATTTTTGTTAAATTAGTTTATATTTTATCAAATTGATGATTTTACCCTTGAAAAATCTAATGATATATCAAAATTCAAGGTCAAATATGTCACAATTGAAAAGTTAGGGACCAAAGTGACACAAACCCCAAACTACAGGGACTATTAGTGTAATTCACCCATTTTTTATTTTTTTTATTTTTTTTATTTTTTGTGGGGAAATTATAAATAAAATTTCAAAATTTTAATCTTGTAACAAAATAAATCTTAAATTTTTAATTTTATAAATTTAACCGTTGATATTTTAATTTATTTTCAATCTAAACATTTATTTTTTAATTATTAAACTCAATGTAAGTGTATGAAAAGTGCCTAAAATACTCGATCTCATTGAGCTTAATGATTAAAATATATTTTTTTTTGATAATTTTACTAAACAAAAATAAGTGAATATATAGATTGAAAAAATCAAAAAACTAAAATTTAAATTAACGAAATTAGAAGCGCATGATTTATTTTGTAACAAAATTCAAACTTTAAGAATTTGTTTATAGTTTTTATAATTTTTTATTAATAAATAATATCAACTACCCCAGCGACGCAATAAATTTTCCAAAATTTATTAGACTACACTACCCCATCCTAGGGGGCAGAGGCCGGGCCCAGATCTGGACTTGGACAGGCGACTCACGTCAACTAAAGCAATCAGAATGAACTTCTTTATGTAAACATAAAAAATTTATTGAAAAATAATAATAATTCAGTGAGTTTAATTTGAGTTTTTTAAATTAAATTTTTAAAAATTAAATTTTTTATTTTTCATATTTTTTTATTTTTAATAAATATTTTTAAAATTTTAAGTATTTTTTTTTATTTTTTTAAATGTATCTAATTTAGATGTATCGAAAAAGTAAAATATTTATAAAAAATATTTTAAAAAATTAATAAATACACAAAAATATTAAAAATATATTGAATTTTTTTTTTTTTATATCTTTGGTATTTAGTGATTTTTTAAAGATTGTTTTATAAAAATTAAAAAAATTACTTAAATTTTTTTTAAAAATTCAGTAAAAATAAAAAATATATATATGAAAAAAAAAATTTCTAAAAAGTATTTTAAAAAAATCCAAACCAAGCAAAGTGACGCAAAATGGCAGAGCTAGTTTTGTCCTAACAAAGATCAGGAAATTGATATCTAAGTTCAAGAGAAGAACCATATTAGATGTGTCTAAAAATTAAAAAAATTATTTAAAATATTAAAAAAATTTAATAAAAATAAAATAATATGAAAAAATAAGAAAATAAAATTTTTTAAAAAGTATTTTTAAAAAATCCAAACTAAGCAAAGTGACGCAAAATGGCAGAGCTAGTTTTGTCCTAATAAAGATCAAGAAATTGATATCTAAATTCAAGAGAAGAAGTCCAAAGGCATAGATGAAAATTGAAATGAAGATCACACACCACACCACGTCCATTAAATGTCACAAGGGCCCTGTTTGTTTTGGAAAATAGAAGTAGAATTGGGATTGAGATGGAGGTAAGACTTACAATATGTTATGTTTGTTTTGGGAGATGGAGAGGGGATTCATAATCTCATGGGATTAGGATGGGCCTTGTCGTTGGATTGAGATGGAGGCGGTGGATGTGGTATTAGGAAATTAATCCCATGGGATTAGGTGTGTGTGTGTGTTTTTTTTTTTTTTTAACATGTTGGGCATTTTTTTTTGGACATTAATGTTTAATGTTTTTGTATTTTTTGTTAAGTAAAAATCATAGTTTTGTTTGTTTTAATATTTTATATTTTTTTATTGGGTAATAATTTAACAATCCTCACACTAACAACTACCATCAAAACAAATACAATTTTACTTAATTCCTTCACTATTAATCTCATCACTAACAATTCCATCACTATTAATTCCTTTATTATCAACCCCCTCTATTCTACCTCTGAAAACAAACGAAACCCATCGTTATTATTATCTCATGATCTGTATCATTTATTTGATTAAGAAGCATATATATGAATGTTCTACATCTTTCTTTGTTGTATATCATATAATCAAATCAATCCAACTTTTCTTCATTGATCTTGGAAATTCAGATGCATCTATTAGTAATGTTTTTTGGTTGTATTCTCCGAGCTTTACTGAGAGATTTGGGTAATTTTGAATTTAACAGAGATGATCTTTGTTGATTTTTAAGCAATACTAACCATGAACAAACCTATATGGTTGCTACACTTATTATTTGCATATATTATAACGTCATACGTGCGTTACCTCAAGTACCGATAAATAAAAAGGGACTTAGCCCTACATACAAAATAAACAGAAGAAAATAAAACAAACTTAGGATTTGTTCACATGGTTCACAAAAGACTTCCGAGAACCTCTTCGGGAGGCACATTTGTTAGCTGACATAAACAGATCCAGACTGGAAGTCTCAAGCCTGGACACGTGCCTGATTACCTACATATATAATATAAACAATGAGCTGGAGCCCAGTGAATAACAACAGAGTAAAGGTTTTATGAATGATGTCCCTAATTGATTCAAAAATCAGAATTCAGATCAGATATAGATTCATATACATGTTTAGATTTGCAAGTAGTCATATGTGGTACATCCATTAGTGCTAACAGATTAGATTAGTCATAAAGACCCATATACAGAGCACATAGTCATTAAGACCCATATTCATATTAAACAGATGATTGTGCATAATCGTAATAAATAATCGTATAGGTTTCACTAATAGTTTCATGAATGGAACTCACAGAGATCCCTGGTACCAGGTAATAGATAACAGATAATAGATTCACATGATGCTAAGGATGCCACGATATATTTCAGAAATTGGACAATCATTCATCTATACAGAAAATATCATTTCAGAAAATAGAGCTTATCATATCCGTCAAAAAATGCTTATAATTGAACATATCTTTACAAGGTTGTTATTCACAGATAGCTCCAGAAGCAAAGCAGACAAAGCAGACTGATCAGGAGGACGATAACACATGACCTACACAAACACGTGATAGATACACACTAAAACAAACGTTCTGTTGACGTTTAAACTTATTATTTTTATTTCTTGGTGTGTTTCTAATTCATTTCCTTGTTATTGTAGCCTAAATGATGACGTAAGAATGCCTCAGATGCAACGATGATGCAAAAATGCACTTGGAAAACACTTTGTAAAATTTCAAAAATAAAGCAGTTCGCTTGAGCAGTCTTTTGGTCATTTAAGCGGACCTCTTGGTCTGCAAAAGTACTGGATGCCCTCATTTTATGCTTGAGCTAACTTTTGGTCGCTCAATCCAAGACTGAAAATAAATGAGGGTTGCTCGAGCCAACCATCAAACTCTACAAAAATACTGAGAGCTCGCAAAGTACGCTCGAGCGAATAGTGCGAATTCTGAAATTTCCAAATTTGCTCTCAAAGTCCAAAACTCAATTCAACACATAAAACTCATTCTTTTGGGCAAAAAATGATAGAAAACATGTAGAAACTCATAACACAACATGAATTAAAAATCATTTCGCAAGGTCAAGGCCCAAAAACATGTCAATTGTTTAAAATCACACTTGAAACTCTATATGTATTACATACAAGAATTGACATGAATTCTTTTCTTTCAAAACATAAATAATTGAGATGTAATGGTATGAATTCATAAACCAAAGCTAAGATAAAAACATGCATGTGAGAATTCTTTGAAAATAACTTCAAAATGTGATGAAATGAGCATACATGCATGGAGTGATCTTATTTCTACATTCTAAGCTCAATTTTCATGCTTAATCATCTAATTCACTTGAATTCTTACACTATATGGCACCAATTTGTGAGTTAAACATTGTATTCATACCTAGAAGTTTTCAAGTCTTCTACTCTTAACAATTCCTTCAACAATTCTTTCAATCCTCTCTAATTCTCCTCTTCTTTCTCTTAGAATGTTGAATCCTTTCTCTCTAGTTCTCCCTCCCTCTTTCTCTCTCTCTCACGTTGGTCTCAAAGATGAGGAAATAAATGTGTAGAACATTCTCAAGCGCTTAGCCTTATATAGGCTTTATTAGCATTAGGCTGTGTGATTAGAGTTAAGCTAATTCAACTTAATTATTAATTTATTCTAATTATTTGAGTCTGAATTGAATTCTAATTAAACGTATCATAAAATTCTAAAATTTCCAAATAGTACGTGAACCTAGGTAGTTTCGTGGTTAGATGCCGATAAGGCTTTCAATTTGCATGTCGAAACGAAAATTCAAATAGATATTCCTACGTCAGACAGATATAATGACAAATAACACATGAAATGCACAATTAACACATGATTTCATCTTAATTACTTATTAGGCATTCTTAATCATGGATTATTAGCTAATTACAGATCGGGGTCGTCACATAAAGCCACCAAAAACCTTTTCATTTCTCATACAAAAATGTGACGTTTTTATAATACAAAACCAATTTTGTCTGAACAACGATCAAGAAATTGATATCTAAATTCAAGAGAAGAAGTAACCAAGAGAGAGAGAGAGAGAGAGAGAGAGAGAGAGATGAAAATTGAAATAAAGATCAAACCTTACCACCTCTATTTCTCTTTTGTCTTGATTTTGATGGTTTTCCTTGATTTCTCTTTGGCTAAAAAGAGCAACTCATTGTTCTCTTAGGAGTGTAATGCCATCATTGTCGAATGCTTAGCAGATGAGAGAGCAGAAGAAGAGTTGTTAAGGGAATCAGAGACGATTAAAAGATTTCTTTCTTCTAACGAACCAAAAATTTCATATAGTGCTCAATAGAGACCTCTAGTATGTAACACAACTCTATACGCCAATTGAATCGTGCCCATCAATAACTACACTTGGCCTTGTACCACCTTTAATTGATGCAGTTACAGTTCCCAACCTAGTTGAATTGTTGAAACCACAATCACAATCACAATCACAATCACAATCACAATCACGTGATTCATGGGACATTGTGCGCGATTTGGAACATATGGAATGGGAAATTTGAGGCCTCTTGGTTTTTCTTTGTGACACCCCAAATGTTGAATTAATATAATAATAAGAACAAAAGTAAAATAATTTGTTTAATTTCATAAATGTATATGAGAAAATGTATTTTAATTTAAAAGTATGGGTTATTGTGCAATTATTATATTAACTAGGGTCAATATAAAATTAAGCAAACAATTTTGTTGTAGATAAGTTAAAAAAAAAAAAATTTTAAAAAAATAAAGAGAAAGGAGAAAGCTGATTAGCTTGCGAATGAAGAGACTGCCACGTGGTGTCACCACGTGGTCATTTTTTCCAAGGGAGATGCACCAGCCCACTTATAAATAGGGCGTGTGTGGACAAGGAAGAGGGATCAAAAGAAAGGGTAGTTAGTCAGTAAATGAGGGTGTTTTGGTGAACCGAGAAGTAAAAGTAAGGGATTAATATAAATGTGAGTAATATTATATATTGAGTTACGATAAATTATTTTATATATTTCATGTTTAAAAATTATATTATGTTTCAATTACAATAATTTTTTATGAATCCTATGTGCGTAAAAATGAAAATCCATTGATATAACCATTTATTACGTATGTTTTGAAAAATTATTTTATAAGTACCATCACGAAGGTTTCATGTCTTGGGGAACTTTAACGACCATTAGCCTCTGAATTGTCACTTTAGTGACTCTCTGACAGTCCCATGCCTTAGGAGACTCAAATAACCATGGGCCTTTGATTAGTCACTTTGTGACTCTCTGTGTATCATGGATCCATTGACTCTCTATTCTGTTCTGCTCTGTTCTGTATCGTGGTTATGATTATTTGCTATAATTCTACATTTTGTTTCTGTTATTTAAATATTTTACTCGTAGCCAAACTACTCTCTGTTTGGCCAAAATAATTTTCTATGTTGATTTTATATCCTTATGCTTTCAGTATAATATTTCTCACTTTGTCATGTACTTATAGCTGTTATCCCATTTCAGGTGATGAAATGTAAGGAACGGTGGTAATCTCGTGTAATGGGACTAGCACAGGACTTAATGCGGACTTTTTGTATTTCTTTTAATAATTGTCTGGTCATCATTAAATAAATAAAAGTCTCGAGGAATGTTTTTTTGTAACATTGTTTAGTATTTTAATTATTTATTTACCTATTTAATTCTTTATTTCGTCTCTTCCTGCGTCATTTAATTTGTTAAAATTAGAATTATTTAACTAGTTACGATACAACCCTAAGCACTCGGGGTTGGGTCGTGACAATCTTGATTGATTTTTTTTTTTTTATCGTAATAGTGTCTGCATGTCTTTAAATAACAATGTAATTAAATGTCATAATCATCCTTATTATTATCCCCCCACTGTATCATTTATTTGATTAAGAAGCATATATATGAATATTCTACATTTTTGTTAGTTGTGTATCCGATAATCAAACCAATTCAACTTTTCTTCATTGATCTCAGAAATTCTGATGCATCTATTAGTAATGTGTTTTGGTAATAAACATAGTAAAATTATAAAGTTATGATTATTATATTAATTTAATTTTTTAAAAATAATTTACATATAAAACTTGATAAAATGAAAGATTAAAATCATTAGACAAGTCTTATGAATCCGAACCCAGCAACGTCATTAGGTAGAGACAAACATGTCCCTAGTATATTATGTTGAGGAATAATTCCTTTTGGCAGTAATTTATGCATTTTTCTATGGCAAAACATGTGAACGATGGGTCCAGCTTAGGCAATAATGAAATTATTGTATGATTTCTGAATGTTATGGGACAATATTGGCATGGTACTCTTAATTAATGATATAATAAATAAAATATAAATATATTATCCTATATAAAATATTAATATATTATCCTATCTTAACTTTGTAAGAGACATAAAAGTACTCTAATTTTTAATTTTTGGAGAAATTATAAATAAAATTTCAAAATTTTAATCTTGTAACAAAATAATTTTTTAATTTTTAATTTTATAAATTTAATCGTTAATATTTTAATTTATTTTCAATTTAAACATTTGCCTTTTAATTATTAGACTTAATGTAGGTGTACAAAAAGAGCCTAAAATACCCGATCTTATTGAGCTTAATGACTAATTTTATTTTTTTTGGGACAATTTTACTTAACAAAAATAGGTGAATATTGAAAAAAAATCAAAACACTAAAATTTAAATTAACAAAGTTAGAAGTTCATGATTTATTTTGGCTTTGTTTAAGATGTGGATTGACTTTTTGACTTTTTGGTTATTTTAGCCTAGGGTTAAAAAGCCTCGTTTGAGATGGATTTTTTAATTTTTTGACTTTTATGAGAGAGAATGAAATAATTATGATTTGAAATGACATTTTTTTAGCCTAAAATAAAAAAATCTATCTTATCTTTTCATAACTATTTTAGCCCCAACTCACTCTAACTCAACTTTCCAAACCAGTGCTTCGTAACAAAATTCAAATTTTAAGAATTTTTTTTATTTAATTTTTCTAATTTTTTATTAATAAATAATACAAAATACCCCAGCGGCTCAATAAATTTTTCAAAATTTGTTAGACTACACCACTGCCCAGGCGACCCACGTCAACTAAAGCAATCAAAATTAACTTCTTTATTTAAACATAGAAAAGGCAAAGCTAGTTTCGTCCTAACAAAAATCAGAAAATGATATCTAATTCAAGAGAAGAAGCCCAAAGGCAGATATGAAAACTGAAATGAAGATCAGACCAATATCACCTCTATTTCTCTTTTGTCTTGCTTTTGATGGTTTTCCTCCATCTCTCTTAAGCTAAAAAGAGCAACTCAATGATCTTTGGGGGCTGCAACTTCACCATTACCGAATGCTTAGTAGATGATGAAGGAGAAGAAGAAGAAGAGTTCGTGATGGAATTAGGGATGACTAGAAGGTTTCTTGTTTATAACCAACAGCAAATTTCTTACAAGGGTTTACAGAAGCCTAAGGTATGTAATACAATGATATACGGCGATTGTATCAGGCGCGCCAATAAGGATAGTCGGCCTTGTGCCACCTACAATCGAAGAAAACACAGTCCCAGATGAATTCATGAAGTCAAAAGCATGTGATTCATGGAACGTCGCGAGTGATTTGGACAATGTGAAATGGGGAATTTTATGTCTCTTGTTATTCTTGATTGATTTTTCTTGTTTTGTGATCATATGTAGTGTGTATGATTAAATGTCACAATCATTTTTGTTATTATTCTCTACTGTAGCATTGATTCGATTAAGAAGCATATATATAAATGTTCTTCATCTCTCTTTGATAACTTTTCTTTCTTGATCTTGGAAATTCAGATGCATCTACTAGTAGTTTGTTTAGTTGTACTCTCCAAGTTTAACGGAGAGATTTGAAGAATTTTCAATTAAACAGAGATGATCTTTGTTGATTTCCAAGCAATACTGACAAAAAGTAGTACCAATACTTGCGTTTACTTTGGGCTCGTTTAGAGACTTGCTATTTTAGTTAATATTTTAACTTAATTAAAAAATTTATGTTTAGAATGATAGTTGATTTTTTTGTACTTGATTTGATTGTTGTGAGAGACAAAATAAAATAATTATGATTTAAATATAATATTTTGTTTTATTAACTATTTTAACTTATTTTGTTTTTTATTTACTATTTTAGCCTCCAACCATCTTCCCAAACTTGGTTGGTGCACACAAAAACCTGAGATTCTGTAAATCTAGCAAGAACCCATGAGTATATTTCACAATATAATCAACATGTTAATTTCTCTAACAAACTGATCAACTGATTGATATACGTGATCATTAAATTTGGCAGAAATTTAGGATGTTATTGAAACAGAGTCTTTACAATGATTAGCATCGGCAACTTAAAAAAAAAAAAATCACATTACAATAGTGGGAAGTAGGGGTGTGCGCGGTGTTATTCGGGCGGTTAAAGAGTAAAATTACAAACCAAATGACGGGTTAGCGGATTGACTGTAACTCGACTTTTCGTGTTCCTTTCAGATACGACTAGCCCTATAGTTCGGACTCCGGTGGTTTTGAATTTAATCTCACAAGTGTAATGTGAAATAGATAAACACAAAAGAATCCAAATCCAGCAAATCTTTTGAAAAATCTATTTTGAATCAAAATGCCAAAAATGGACTATTTTGGATACTGAGTTGCCACCTAAACATTTTTAGAAAATTTAGGACACCCATGACTCGTGCCAAAGGCCACGTGTCCGTTATCACCAAGATTGTCTCGGCTCGGAAACTTAGGTACGAGAGAGGAAGGCCATGAATTGAGCACCTCACTTGCCCGATCAAAGATCGGCTTGTACTAATCATGACGTGGTTCTTATTTACACTATATGCTCTTGTTCCGATTATTAGGCTAACATTACTATGTGTTGCACACAAGTATAGACTAATTTACTAAAATTGGAATATTTTGGTAGCGTTTACATTTTTGGTTTATGTTTACAAAAAATTTATAAATTGGTTTTTGTCTATTTTTAGAATAACATAAATTACAAACGCGTTTGTTTTGAATAAAATGCTTAAAAAAATTTCAAACCATAAACTAAAAAATATGTTTATTCAGGTCTAAAATATTTATATTTATTTTTATTATTTATGATAATGGGATCACAAACATTATAATTGAAAAAAAATTAATTAAAAAAATAATTGAAAAAAAATTTAATTGGGAAAAACATTAATTGAAGAAAATGAAAAAAAAATTAATTGGGAAAAATAATTAATTAAAAAAAAAGATTAATTGAAAAAAAACATTATTGAAAAAAACATTATTTGAAAAAAAAAATATTTGAAAAATAATTAATTGAAAAAAAAGTAATTGAAAAAAAAATTATTTGAAAAAATAATTAATTGAAAAAAAATTATATGAAAAAAAATTAATTGAAAAAAAAATTATTTGAAAAAAAAAAATTGAAAAAACAAATTATTTAAAAAAAAATTTGAAAACTGAAAACGTAAACTCATTTTTTGAGTTTACGTTTTTCCCTCAAATTTATAAACTGAGACAACCATTTATAAACCAAAAAAATTATCAAACAAGTTTTTATGACAGTTTTTTTAAATTTTTGTAAATATAAATTGAAAACTAAAAACGGAATGATTACCAAACAGACCCTTTGAATTCATGTTTGTTTGAAACTTGTTTGAATATGTATCACTTGAAAAAGTGATCTCATATGTACATTACTCAAATTATTCCAATTCAAGCAATTAGCCTTCATTCACAGGCATTTAAGCAAGTATATCAATTAAGTATTTAGTCTCATGGCAAGCATGCTAGACATGACAACAATCACACGCATGCGATATGCTAAAACAAAAATGCTCACCTAGTACTTCGAGGCGAGCCAAAAGAAACAAAAAGAGTTAGAAAACATACATGCTCTTAACTAATGCAACACATGCAATGATGCAATTTATAGGCTCAATTACTAATCATGTTAGGATGATGAACCGAGTCTTGATGCATGCAAGACAAGTGGATGCAAATCATGGAGTATACAAAGAGAAAAATGATGTTCTAAACTACCTATCATAAGCAAGTAAATAAAAGAGAGAAAGACGTGGGGTTGGAAAACATACACATTATTACATTTTTTCCCTTGTACAAAAGGGTTCGAATAAATGCCCTAGCTAATTGTTACAAATTAACTAACTATTACAAACCAAATGAATAAACTAACTACACTAGCTAATTATTACAACAACAAATTTAACTAACTATTCTAGCTAATTAAATAATTACAACACAAACTAATTAGCTATTCTAACTAATTAGTTACAAATCCGTTATTTACAACATGCTAATATTACAACTCCATTTCACGGATCCTGAGAATCGAAGGATGATTCATGCATGGATGCAAGTTTCCACCCGATAATGCTCTCTGTTTTGCTATCAGAATGCCTTTGTTGCTCAGTTTGAAGATTGCATTTTTTTTTTTTTTACCTCAGCCTCTGCTCTGCTCTGTTGGAAAAAGGACACTGCCTGCTTGGAAAAAGTGGCCAGCAACCTAGAAGTAATGGCTGGCCGGCCGGCCACTAATAGGGGGCTGTTGTCCAGTAAAAGTGGCCTGCTAGCCACTAATGTTGGTTCTTTTTTGCAACAACAGAGAACAAACAGAGCACAAATCAGAGTATTCTCAGGGGATGTTTGTCCACCCTGCCTTTTCTTATCATCAAACAGGTCGAAGGAGGGGTAGGCTCAATTCGCAAGCCATCAATCGATGCAATTTCATTGCATGATGACTTATGAATTAAGAGACACAATTTCAATAAATGCACAATAAAGACTCTCAAAACCTCCTCCATATCATGGATTGATCAAGGGAAGTTGTTGACCTTGGAAACTTGAACTATTTCATCACTTAAAAAATATGAAATGACTCAAGTCTCCATGTGTTCAATTAACATCCATTGAACACCAACTTGCTTTATTATCTTGCATCTCTTTTAATCCAAATTTTATTACTCCATTTTAATTACCATCCATTCCTTAGCCAATTAAGTCCAATAATGAGCTTTATGTCCACCAGTGGAAAGAAGCATCAAACAAAGAGTTGTTTTGGATATGGGAGAGACATCATGTCGTTGGTAATGAACCCCCAAAGGGATTAAACCATTAAGTACAATATCTCTATCTCAAGCTTAAACAAGCAATTGGTTTGAAACAACTTTCAAGGAAAAAAAAAAGAGCCGAGAAATAAGAGGGGTGCAGAGGTGATTAGAGATAATCACAAGTATGGAAAATGAGAAATAAATGCTATCAACTCGAATAGGTTGGTGGCTAAGACCTAAAAGAAGCCTACAATACAAAGTATGAATGGAACAAACACATAAAAACAGTCCTAAATAGGCTAAAATAGTGCTGGAATTGAAGTCAAAAGAGCTAAAAGAGTAAGCTATAACACGGAGCAATTTAAGCTAGTAAACAAGCACAAGGAGGAGAGGCTACCTCCTCCATTTTTGGGACTTCAAAACATGATTTTAGCCTCTGAAAAGCCGCTGAGATTCAGTAGTAAAAAGCTCAAAAAAGATAATAGAAAGGTGGGAAACACAATGGCAAAGGCTCAAGAAGTTAGGTGCAAAGAAGGGTGATCCACCCCTTCACCCTTAATGGCTTGAAACCACAAGTTTTAACCCAAAAATTCAATGTAAAAACAATAGAAAATATAGCAAATAAAGAAGGGAAACAAGCTAAGAATTATACCTCTTGAAGAGGGATACCCTTTTTGAGTTACAAACTAATAATTACACACCCTCAAGAGTTAAATGCAAGCTCAAAAACACCTCAACTCAAATACCACAAGGTTTGGTTTAGAGTGCATAGGCAAAGAGTGAAGAACTTGCTAGAGAGAGAGAATTGTAAAGAGAGAAATATTTTTGCTTCCAAAATTTTCTAACCTTTTAAAATGTGAGAGAGGGTCTTCTATATATAGATAAACATGAGACCACCTCAGAAATATCCATACAGACACGTATGGACTGGTGCATGCATCTGTGGAAACAACTGGCACAGCTGACAAAAATGTCTGAAAAAACACACAAGTGGCCGGCAGGCCACACTAATGGTCGACAGTCCACACTAGTGGGCCTGCAGGTCCCAAGATGTTTAGTCTTGAAAAACTGCTTTTTTGGTCCAAAAACAAGTCACAAAGTTTGTAGGGTTTTGAGGCTTAAAGCTGAGGCATTCTGTTGAGAACTTCGAGCATTTGACAAGCATATACAAATTCATCATTGGGTGCGCAATTGGTGGCACTCAAGTCGTAAGTGCGGTAAAAAATGGGGTGTCTACATTGATAAATTGCGATTTCGATAGTTTTTGATGGATTAACAGATTGAAGAATATTCGAACTAATTATTATACATTTGCATAATATATAATACTAATTTGTATAATATTTTTTAGATATATAACACAAAGTAATTTTACATAATATGCTTCATATATATAACCATTAATTTGCAATGAATTTTATATCTTAAATCTTTTTCACACTCTTTTTTACATTGATATTTCATTGCAAGTTAAAATATATATGTATTAACTATAGCGAAACGAAATGGTTCGGTTGACAGATTATAAATTTTAAAGTTTAAACCGTAGTTAACGGTTAGAACAGTGCGAATTGATGTGGCTTAGTGCCGTTTTACCAGATTTGATAGTATTTTACACAACTCTAGTGAGAAGCACGTGGTTAGATTAATTAGAATTAAATGGTGTTCATTTGATATTTGTTTGTGACTTTCTATTCCTTATGTTGCCTTTGATATTTATTCCCAGTAAGTGAGTTATTTGTTAGCAGAAGTGAACTAGCTTTGCATTATAGTTTGTTTGTGGGATTTGGCACCTAATAGAATGCATAGGCATATCCTTTCAAGTTTTATGCAAACCAGAGCACGAAACTATCATGGTTGATTGTTCTGATGCAGATTACTCAGACATTGGTTTTTCAATAATTTCAAAAACAGATGATTAAAACATAGAATTGGTCAGAGAAATGAAAACCCCTCGATTATCAAAGCTAACAATTCCAAGAAATTTCGGACATGAAGGCCAAAAGAAATTGGACTAACTTGAAAATATCTATTACATGACCTGAAAGGTCCCCCCCGTGAGCGCCAATTTTGACCACCGTTAAGCAATCCAAGCTCTCTCACTGTCTCACAGTCAAATACAAGTCTTCTCTTACCCACCACCCAACTTAAATTGAAAAAACTCATCACCTTAGCTTCCAGTTTGGACTTGACAATGCATCAAACACTTTAATCTTCAACACCCCCAACATGCTCACCATCGCTCTCTACCTATATTCCTTACTCCACCTCCTCTCCTCCACCGCGGCCACAACACCGCCTTACACACCCACCGATTACTTCCTCCTCAACTGCGGCTCATCCTCCAACGCCACGTCACAAGACGGCCGGAGCTGGGACGGTGATGCCACCTCAAAATTCTCACCGTCCAACATCGGCACCACCTCATCACCATCTACGGCCACTGAACAAGACCCTTCTGTCACCGACATCCCTTTCCTCACCGCCCGCATCTTCACCTCCAAATTCACCTACACTTTCCCCGTCTCCTCCGGCCCCAAATTCATCCGCCTCTACTTCTACCCAGCCACCTACTCAAATCGCGACAGATCAAAATCTTACTTCTCTGTCACCGCCGAAAGCTACACCCTCCTAACCAACTTCAGTGCTTTCCTCACCGTCTCTGCTTTGGTTCCCAAAAAACCCTCTCTCATCAAAGAGTTCATTCTCAATGTCAGAGACACCCAAAAGCTCGACATAACATTCAACCCATCTCCCAACTCATACGCCTTTATCAACGGCATCGAAGTCGTTTCGATTCCCAACAATTTCTACATGAAAGGCGATCTCAATCCTATCCCTCTTGTTGGCTCTCAACAATCTTTCTATATCAATAACAACACTGCTCTTGAAACTCTGTACCGGTTAAACGTCGGTGGCAACGACGTGTCTGTGAATGACGATACCGGCATGTACCGGACCTGGCATCAAGATGACCCGTATATATCCGGAGCGGACTTTGGTTTGGCGCCTCACCTTGACGTCCCAATTCGGTACACTAACAAGACACCGAATTACACTGCTCCGGCGACTGTGTACACTACGGCTCGGACCATGGGAAAGTTCCCACGTATAAACTTGGAGCACAATTTGACTTGGATCTTCACCGTTGATTCTGGGTTCTCGTACCTGGCTAGGCTTCATTTTTGCGAGTTTCAACGGGAGGTAACCCAAGAAAATGAGAGGATATTTTCGGTGTATATGAACAATCAGACGGCTGATAACGAGGTTGATGTTATACACTTGAGTGGGGGTAACGGAATTCCTGTTTTCAACGATTATGTTCTTTCAGTACCAGCCGTCGATGGTCTCCGGAGTAAGGTGGATTTGTGGCTCGCGATGCGCCCGAATATGGACACCACGCCCAGGTACGCTGATGCAATCTTGAACGGTTTAGAGATCTTCAAATTGAATCAATCGGACAGAAGTTTCGCCGGGCCCAATCCTGTATACGTTCCTGCACAGCCGGCACCGTCTCCAAATCAACCGGGAAAACAGCATAGTAAAACGTCATCGTCGTTGGTCTTTGCCGTCGCCGGAGGTGTAATTGGCGGAGTATTCTTGATTTCAGTGATTGGTTTCTTGATTTTCCGGCGACGGAGGAGGGTGAGAGACTCCGGTGCAAGCGTGGTCAAGTCATCGTGGGTCCAATTTTCGATTTCGCACACGTCAAAGTCCACGAAGACTAACGATTCAACGTTACCGTCTAATCTCTGCCGACATTTCTCACTAGCAGAACTCAAATCTGCTACGCTCGACTTCAAAAAGGATTTTGTGATTGGCACCGGAGGATTTGGTTACGTGTACAAAGGGTACATCGATAACGGCACATCCACTGTTGCAATCAAGCGGTTGCATCCATCATCAAGCCAAGGGGCCCGCGAGTTTCGAACGGAGATCGAAATGCTATCCAAGTTGCGCCATCGCCATCTAGTGGCTCTTATCGGTTACTGCGATGATGGTGGTGAGATGATCTTGGTGTATGATTACATGGCCAATGGCACCCTCCGTGATCATCTCTACAAATCAGACAATCCGCCTCTCTCGTGGAAGCAACGCCTCGACATCTGCATCGGTGCTGCACGTGGGCTCCACTACCTCCATACAGGAGCGAAGCACATGATCATTCACCGCGACGTCAAGTCTACCAACATACTATTGGATGAAAAATGGGTGGCCAAATTTTCAGACTTCGGGTTGTCGAAATTTGGCCCCACTAATGTGGCCAAGAGTCACGTCAGCACTGTTGTCAAGGGTAGTTTCGGGTATGTGGATCCAGAATATTATCGACGACAAAAATTAACCGAAAAGTCTGATGTGTACTCTTTCGGAGTGGTGTTATTGGAAGTGTTGTGTGGGAGGCCCGCAATTGTGACAGGGTTAGAAAAGGAGCAAGTGAGCTTGGCTGAGTGGGGTCGGAAATGTTGGCGAGAAGGGACCGTTGATCATATTGTGGATCCACATCTGAGGGGTCAGATTGTGCCGGACTGTTTAAATAAGTTTGGGGAGATATTCGAAAGCTGCCTACGTGATACTGGGATCGAACGGCCAGCAATGGGTGATGTGATTTGGAGCCTGGAATTTGCATTGCAGCTTCAAGAGATTGCCGAGAGGAACATCAACGGTGCAGATGGGTTGATGAGTCCCTCGGATCCTCTGCTTCAAGCGAGAAAGACGACGAACGATGATGACGATGATATGTTGTTTTCGGGGTCTCAGAGCAACGGGACCGGGACATCAACAGCTGAGAGTGGTGCAAGGAGTGGCAACAGTTTTGGTTCTCATCAGACTGTTGTTTTCTCTGAGATTATGAATCCAAATGGACGGTGAGATCAACTTCAATACATGTGGGGGTTAAGATTTTTGGACATAACAAAAATTAAGATCGATTAGCGCAAGATAGATTTGTGAAAGTTCCTGGTTTGATTTAGTTTTTTTTTTTTAATCTGTAAAAAGTTTGATGTATTTTGGTTTTAATTCTACTAAATATTGTATGGTAATGAATAAATGCCTATCAACTGAAATTGATCTCTTGCTAGCTAGTGAATGAGTATTACTATTGTAAATGTAAATTTCTTTTATTTATTTCTTTCCTACCAATTCTTTAAAAAAAAAAATTTGAAATTACTCCAACAAAGGAATTAAACTAGACCAATTTTAAACATTAATTTAAAATTGGAAGATCAAAGATGCTTTTACTTCAAGTTTTGCTCGTCTCCTAGGCAAAAAGTAAGTTATAAACAATGAAAAAAATGCATCTAGGGATGATCAAACATGAAATCAATGAGAGAGAGTCTGAACTCATTTCCTAGTTCCTAGGTCAACAGCTGAATTAGTTGATCAAAAATCCAAATGAGAATGATCTTTGAGGAAGAAGAAGCAAAAGGCACTGAAAAACCTGTCTTAGGAATGCAGAAACAAAGCAACTCCAAGCCCTCAAAATGCCTTCCAGGAGTTGTGTCCTCTCCTCTTTATCACCCTCCTGACAATCATAATCTTCACTTCCAGTCTTTCTTACACTCATTTCATACTCAACTCTGCCACCAGCAACTCAGATTTCCAACCGGTTTTTACCTCATCCCCTTCACAACCAGATCTCTCATTTGCAGACCCAATTGGGAGTTCTGTTAGAACAGCTACATTCTGAAACCTCAGAACCAAAAGCAATATTGAAATTTTCAGATCAAGTTCTCGCCATCGCTATATTGATAGACAAACTAGCAGACTCTATCAGGTTTGTACATCAATGCTCCTAATAGCAGGAATGAAACGAGCAATGTAGAGGATGACCTCAGTGAGCCAGAAGAAAGCGAAGTTGAAGAAGGATCAGTACCTGGAAAGGTTTTCAACTCTGCTGAGCTTCACAGTTACATGTCACCCAAACCAAACAGGATTAATGGGAAGAATTTTCTTGGGCTGGAAGCGATTAACCCATCTATCGGACTAAGTTGTGTCGGTATGGCCTCAAACACAGACCAGTTCATGACTTACAAGATGTATAGTACATGCCCAGATGATTAGGACCCGGCACAGAAGCTTGTAGTCAGTGGTTGTGAGCCAACACCCAGAAGAAGGTGCTTCTCAAGATCACCTCAACACTACAACAAGCCGCTTCCTGTGAAAACCTCTCTCTGGACTCAACCTAGTGATGTCAACATTTTATGGAACCACTACAAATGCAAAGACTATACCTCTCTTGTTTCAAATGAAACGATTGACAGAAGAGGCTTCTACAAATGCTATGATTGCTTCGATCTTTCAAGGCGAGGACGGGAAGTGCCAACCAATGAGTCTCTCTCCGCAGAGTTCACAATCGATGAGGTTTTTTGAGTCTAAAGCCAGGGGAGATCCGCGTTGGGCTGGATTTCAGCTGAACAACTGGCACATTTGCTGCAATTATGAGAGAGAAAAATGTTACTGTTGCTTCGGCCACACTGAATTTAGGGGAACCTTTTAATGAGGTGATAGCACGGAGAGGACTTCTTCCTCTGTACGTCTCAGTTGGCTCGAGACTGCCTTTCTTTGACAACACACTTGACATTGTTCATTCGACTCTGTTCTTGGATGGATGGATTGGAATTGAACTCCTTCAGTTTGTCCTGTTTGATTGGGACCGTGTGCTCCGGCCTAAAGGAATGCTCTGGGTGGACCGGTTCTTTTGTAAGAAGGAAGATATGAATCTGTACTTTAATGAGTTCACGACACTTGGCTATCAAAAGCTGCTGTGGAGGGTGGTGCCGAAGACTGATAAAGATGGTGATGAGATGTTCTCACTAGTGTCTCTCCAGCCATACTCTGTAACTGAAGCTATACGAAAACATTTTCACATCCTAAAAAAGTGATTGGGGACTTTTATTTTCCTTCCAATTGGGAAGTTTTCATTTCAAGTGCTAACTAACTAATCTGCTTAAGTCTCTTGGTACCAAAACTTGTGAATGAACTGAGCGTCTATATTACAAGTAGGGAGATTTTGAACAAGCATATCATCATTTGTTCTATGGTCTCTCCCTCATTTGATACGTTAACCTTGTATCAACCAATAATCATTATTCAGGGCAATGTAATCTATGAAACAGAAAACAACCAAAAGGGGGACACAACAGAGGAATATAAAATGAAATTCTATGATTTAAGAATACACAAATTACAGATACAAATTGGTTCAATTATAGCCCAAGAATGCAATAAGAAATGAGCTAAAAAGAATTATAGATTGATCTTACAAGGCCTTCCAGGAAATCAGGAAGTAATCCAGTTTTAATAGGTATGAAGGTCACTACCCAGTCAATTTAACAACGGTTACAATTTGTTGACACTGTTTATCTTTGTGGACGCCCATGTAAGCATTCCTGTAAATACCGAGCAAAACTATATTTTTAATGTATGAAATCCCAGTTAACTGCAAACCAATTCTCTGTTGTTCAAGGGTAAATCTATTGATCTTTCACACACAAGCGTTCTGTACAAAAAGGAAGAATAAACACAATTAATCAAATTGATTGAGCATGATTATAAGCAGAGAACAAAGGGTAACTCATAGGTTTAAACTTTCCAATCCAATAATTCACAATGATCAAATCCACAAATGTTTTAGCAATCTCATCATTCTGCATAATAATAACAACAAAAAATATGATGCTACATAATAACAGTGTGAAAGAACAGTCCCTAATCAAATATTCATACGAAAGTATCATCGGGGTTCCCCATGCTGACATAGTGAAAAACCTTGGACCGAGTCCTCTGTATAAACCTTTCCAGCCATCATCCACAACCAATCCTTTTGTTGGGATCTGGGATCCCGCCCAAGACCTTATAGAAATTATTCCATGCAGAAAAATACACCCACACTCAAGGAGACACAATAT